>NW_028318541.1:1473018-2180778 GCF_062004578.1 Staurois parvus | reverse complement strand
CATTCTATTTGAATAGAGTAAGGGAGGGTTATAACCCCTGTCATGTGTGTCCCACTGGGGAGATTTCTTTTCACTTCCTGTCCCAGAGCTAAAACAGGAAGTGAGAAGTAACCCCTCCAATGTGGGGGAATCCCTGATTGTCACCAGAACCAGTTTCCCGTTGGAAGATTTCTCCTCTATTACTGTTCTGGTGGCCACACCCCTCAGATCATCCCCAGTTCCCGCACCTTCAGCCGCTAGATCCGCCCCAATTCCCGCACCGCCAGCTGCCAGATCCGCCCCAATTCCCACACCGCCAGCTGCCAGATCCGCCCCAATTCACACACCGCCAGCTGCCAGATCCGCCCCAATTCCCGCACCACCAGATCCGCCCCAATTCCCGCACCGCCAGCTGCCAGATCCGCCCCAATTCCCACACCGCCAGCTGCCAGATCCGCCCCAACTCCCGCCAGATCCGCCCCAATTCCCGCCAGATCCGCCCCAATTCCCACACCGCCAGCTGCCAGATCCGCCCCAATTCCCGCCAGATCCGCCCCAATTCCCGAACCGCCAGATCCGCCCCAATTCCCGCACTGTCAGCTGCCAGATCCGCCCCAATTCCCGCCAGATCAGCCCCAATTCACGCACCATCAGATCCGCCCCAATTACCGCACTGTCAGCTGCCAGATCCGCCCCAATTCCCGCCAGATCAGCCCCAATTCACGCACCATCAGATCCGCCCCAATTCCCACACCGCCAGCTGCCAGATCCGCCCCAAATTCCCGCACCGCCAGCTGCCAGATCCGCCCCAATTCCCGCACCGCCAGATCCGCCCCAATTCCCACACCGCCAGCTGCCAGATCCGCCCCAATTCCCGCCAGATCTACCCCAATTCCCGCACCGCCAGATCTGCCCCAATTCCCACACTGTCAGCTGCCAGATCGCCCCAATTCACGCACCATCAGATCCGCCCCGACTGCCGCATCACAGAACTTTTCAGTGATGCAGTCTAGTTGTAAAGAACGCCCCAAAAATGCTAATACAAAAAAGCAGCAACATCCAGGTGAAACGGAGACCAACCGGTATACATTATTTTGTTCCATATAATTACATTTTAGGTACTTTCAAAACAAAGAAAAGAAACAGCTGTGCAGGTATACAATCCAACCATTGACCATGGGTCTCTGATATATACAAATAGATAAATACAACGCCCTCAAGAGAACTCTCTCATCACATAATAGCAAATTGCCACTAAACAGGTCTGCCCACCTCTCTTCTTATGGAGTAGTTTAGAGTAGAATTAAAGGCAAAACTTGTTTTTTTCCCATTTTGGATAGAGTAAGGGAGAGTTATAACCCGTGGGTCCTATTGGGGAGATTCCCCTTCACTTCCTGTCCCATAGCCATAACAGGAAGTGAGAGGAAATCCCTGAGTGATTCTCTTGGGGCTTCCTAGGTCATCAGAAGTAGTATCCATTGGAAGATTTCTGTTCAGGGGATAACCCAAAATTTGGGATTTTCTTTTACTTTCAGGGCCAGTTCACACCACATGCAGTCCAATGTGGGTTTTTTTTTTTCTGTATCAAAAATGCACTGATAGTAGGTTACATTGTTTCCAATGGCATAGTTCACACCAATGAAGTCAGTTCCAGTGCATTCCAGTAAGTAGAACATGCTGCATTTTTTTCTGCACTGAACTGTACTGGAATGCAGTAAAACACATCCAAAAAGTACCAAAAATGCACCGGAATGCACATGTCCTTATTAAGTTGAAGAAAAGGACAGATGAGCCACAACGCATCAAAAACACACCAGAATGCTTAAAAAAAATAAATAAAAAAATGCACATACAGAAACACATTCGGACTGCATTTGTATGGTATGAACTTGCCCTCAAGGTTAGAGGATGACTCTCCCTAAAGGGGGCACAGACCGCAATTGAAGCATTAAAAAAAAAAAAAAAAAAAGGTTTTTCCTTTTGTTATACTTTAAGTCCTTAAAACAAGTAAACAACAGCAAAAGAATGCACTCCTCAGCAGCAGAAACATCAAAACAAGCAAGAGAAAAAAGCCTGAAAGGAGAAAAAAGAGGCCTGTAACAAATTGCACTCAATCTAATCTAGAGGATGACCAGGGGAGCTCATCCCCAACAGTGCAGAACACTGTCACACCCCCGAGGTTCCCCTGCCCTGGCTGCTTCTGTCTTCTTGCCTAAATACTGAGAAATTCTAAAGGATAGATTCACGCTGACAGCAAAGAGGAGATCACTACATGATTTCTGGGTCTGGCGAATTAAACAATGTTTCTTTAAAACCAGAATATATATATATATAAAAATCACTTGCGTTTTTCTGCAAACATAACCAAGGTTAGGTTTATTCAAAGACTTTGTACTTGTTCACTTGGCTATGTCCAACATTCTGTGCCAGTGAGCACAATGTATCTATAGCCAAAATGTAAAATCAGAATTTCATTTCCACATTGTATTCCAATTATTCCCAGTCTACTCCTATTAATCTGAACCATTATTATTATTATACAGGATTTATATATTATCATTATTATACAGGATTTATATATTATTATACAGGATTTATATATTATCATTATTATTATTATACAGGATTTATATATTATCATTATCATACAGGATTTATATATTATTATTATTATACAGGATTTATATATTATTATTATACAGGATTTATTATTATTATTATACAGGATTTATATATTATTATTATACAGGATTTATATATTATTATTATTATTATTATACAGGATTTATTATTATTATTATTATTATTATACAGGATTTATATATTATTATACAGGATTTATATATTATTATTATACAGGATTTATATATTATTATTATACAGGATTTATATATTATTATTATACAGGATTTATATATTATTATTCAGGATTCATATATTATTATACAGGATTTATATATTATTATACAGGATTTATATATTATTATTATTATACAGGATTTATATATTATTATTATTATTATATAGGATTTATATATTATTATACAGGATTTATATGGCGCCAACAGTTTGCTCAGCACTTTACAATATAACGGGAGACAATACAGCAACAATACAGTTCAATACACGAGGGATAGGAGGGCCCTGATCCTTGGAGCTTACAATCTAGGACTATCTTGAAGTATGTAAGCTTCAGACGATTCCAACGCATTTACATCTCTGAATTCTGAGACACGTAGTCACTATGCCCTGCTGTGTCACACATTTTACAGCGCCCGCATTCTGAGAGGAGGAGTTTTAGAAGGCGGAGTCTGCAAGAATCAACTTGCACGCAGCAAGGTACCATTGGATATGTAGTCCTTAGAAATGAAAGGGAAGCTGCAAAGCATGCAGGGAATCCAAGAAGTTGTGGAAAGAGTTGGCTAGCAGACAGGCAGCACTCCCAACATAAAATGAGATTTTCCCAGTATTCTCATATAGGATTGTCAGTAATATCTATTGTTTGTATTATTACAATTCTGAGGTTGTAAGATGAAATCATATGCAGTAGATGAGATTCTCTTACCTTTCATGAAGAATCGGCAGGTCATCCGCGGTCTGGTTTTCCTGTCATTGGGATCCTTCACCTCTCCTTCCTCCAGATCATCATCCTGAGAACACAGAACATTGTACCAGAGAGATATTACAGGTCATGATCGGCAGAAATGTTCACACAACACTGAAAGGAGACATACAATCATGACCATAAAAGAGTTTAAAGTGACCCTGTCGCTGTGTAAAACAATCTGAAGATGGAGCAGTCAGTAAATAAGCTTTGTACTTACCTTTCCGGTATGCAGTAAACTTCTTTCCTCAAAAATCTCTTGAATTCCGAGAGCGGATACTCCTGGGTGTGTTAGATGGTGTGTTCCCCCTCACTGGGCACTATGGTTCCTCCCACAGACTGCCTGCTCTGTAGGAACATAGGGGTCTGCAGGAGAAACCACAGCGCCCAGCAGGAAACACATTACAATACACAGCCAGAAGTGTCAGATAGTGACTCAGACCTCTGCTCTCCAGACATCAGAAAGGTATAAATAAAGCTTCTTATTATATAGGATCACCTTCACATCTCCAGACCAGGGGCGGACTGATAACTCATGGGGCCCCCCGAGCAATAGGGGATCATGGGGCCCGTGTCCTTGCCCAAATTCAAAAAAAGGCTATGAAAAAAGGTACCAGGGGCATCTCATGGGGCCCCCTACTGACCCCGGGCCCTCGGGCAGTGCCCGAGTTTCCAAATGGTCAGTCCGCCCCTGCTCCAGGCAAATAACCACCTTCTACCCTCCTCTAACCCACTCTGCACTCGTTTTTCAGCATCTGATGCTTCTGGGTGTGTCCCCCTTCTGAGGACACCCCCATCCCCCACAAAATGTTCAATAAACCTCAGTATGGTAAGGACAGTGACTAAGTAAGGCATCTTTGTCTCTTAGATGACTATATAAATACCTATACCAGCCTTCTGATAACAGACTAATAAAAAAAAAAAACAAAAAAAACAAAACAACATCAAGTGGAACATTGGTGAAATATTTTTTTAGTCTTGGAAGGGTTAGAACCTTTGTGAGGTTTCCACTGCAGTATTCTTATTGGCCTTTCCAGGGAAAAAATGAAAAGGTGAACATCGTACATCCTCCCCGCTGTACTTACCTCTAGGGATGCGGAGCGGTCAGTGCGCCCACAGTCCATCCAGCAGTCCAGGGGTTTGAGATCTCCGCTCTCCTTCCTCTTCTCTGTACAGTGCTTCCAGGATGGATCAGAGCGATGCTCTGTGATAGAGCTGACCAATTAGAATTGCTTTGGTTCATCCTGGAAGCGCTGCATGAAGAAGAAGAGCAGGGATATCGAATGCCCTGACTGGGACGGGAGCGGGGGGGGGGGGGGGTATGATCCGATGTTAATTCACCTTTTCGGTGGAACCTCTGCCCAATTTTTTCTAGCCTTGGATGGGTTAGAACCTTTTTGAGGCTTTTATTGTTGCACTTTTTTTTTTTTTTTTTTTAATTTATAATCAATGAGAGAGGAGTGAGGAAAAATGTCCAACACAAAAACAAAGTTTAATCAGAGTTCTGCTTGAAGTATTGCAGAGGATCAGATGTGTGCACTTCCACTCTAACCCCCTACCGCTCTGACTTCTATATGACAATAGCGACATCTAGTGGAACCGCCATTTCACTACATCCATGTATATTCCAGGGGCACCTTGGGTGACCTCTAGTGTTAGAATTATGTAACACAAGAAAATGATCTCCTGGACCAAATCTGCACTACACACCAAGAGAAACTGTAACAATATTTATAGTAAACTACAGCAGCACTCACTGGGATTAGCAACATTGTACCACAAGCAACATCCACAACAGATCCAGTGATAAGATTAGTTTGTCAATCAAGAAGGTTCCCACAATGTGTCCATGCAGCACATGGGGAGGAGCGCTCCTTTGATACAAAACAAACTACAGAGCGCAACAGCATACTGCTGCCATTTCTTTAAAGCGGAGCTCCACCCAAAAGGTTAAGTTCCGCTTTAAGGACTGCTCCATGTTATGGATTGGCACCTTTGGGGGGCGGGAAGCTGGTACCTGAATTTAACAGGTACCCGTTCCCACTTCCGGTCCGATCGCCTAGGCGATAGGAAACAGAAGGTGTCCTCCCTTCCTGTAGTCTTGTGGTACATGTGACAGGTCCCAGAAGACTACAGGACCATTCATGAAGCGCAGAGCTACTCGCACATGTGCAGTGGGTACCCGGCTGTGAAGCCGCAAGCTGTCACAGCCGGGTGCCCACACTGAAGCTGCCGGCCTCCTGGAATAAAGGACGGCCAGTGAAACTGGCTGCGGGGGACACACCACGGGACCGAGAGACAGCTAAGTGGCTGTTATTTAAAAGTCAGCACCTACAGTTTTTGTAGCTGCTGACCTTTATTTTTTGACAGGTGAGTGGAACTTTAACTGAAAAGTAAAATCCAAGTATCCCACTTTCAGAAGGAAACCTTGTACATAGAACAATCCAGCAGGGCACTGCAAGTCCTGCACTCAGCCACTAGGGGTCACCGACGTCAGGTGGGGTAGAGATGACAGCATGCTGATTACCCCAGTGGTGACCCCTAGTGGCTGAGTACAGGAGTCACAGTACCCTGCTGGAATGTCCTATGTACAAGGTTTCCTTCTGTAAGTGGGATACTTGGACTTTACTTTCCAATTAAAAGACATGCAAGAAAAAAAAACAAACAAACCTATATACTCACCTAAATGGCTGCAGCATTGATCTGAGCTGCATCTGTCCGCCCTATAAGCTCTCTACTGGGAACGGAGTGATCAAGACTGCTGATCGCTCAGTTCTCAGGTCTACTCTGTGCAGAGGGCCATGACTGTCAGTCACCACTCTCTGGCCCTCCAGAGCTCACCGGAGCACCGGGCTGGGGAGGGAGCAGAAGCAGCTGGCTCAGGCTCTCAGCACTGCGCTGCAAGGCTGAGCCAGATGCCAGTCAGTCATCTTGGCAGATCCCGACATTACTGTAGAATCTCTGCAGAGCCTGAACCAGCTCTGATGTCAGCCTGGCGTCGGCTGAATCTGTGTCACAGGAGGGTGCACTTCTAAGTGCACTTCTGTAACCAGTTTTAGTAACTCTCACCTAAAGGATTCTGTGAACGGCTCAGCAATGCTCTGCCCGACTCATTTTATTCCAGGAGAGACGGGAAGTCCAGGTCCCACTGACGGGACACGGCACTGTAAGTAGCTGAGGCCATATAGAGGTAATACAGTGTGCCCAGCAAGCGCTCCTGCTAGTGCAGTAAATAGTTTGATTGGGCCAGCTTGGCCATACAAACTATTTAGAGGAACAATAAACCTGAAGTTAGGCTTTAAACTCCAATTTGTTACCAGGATGATATTCTATAAAACAAACACCATATTGTACTCACATCAATCTCCCCCTCATCAATCTCGCCATCGTCCTCCTCTTTCTTCTTATCTTTTGGAGTATCCCTGTCTTTCAGGTCATTGGTGGACTCCTTGGCCTCCTCAGGAGACTCATCTTTTTCCTTCTCATCTTTCTCATCTTCATCATCACCGCCAAGTTTCTCCGATTCGTCCTCTTGGTTCAGGCCAGTTGGTTCCTCTGGAACCTCCTCATCATAATCCAGTTCATGTTCATCCAGTTCCCGCATTACGGAAGACGCCTCATCCCTCAAGTCGTTGTTGGTGTCACTGTCCCGACAGACAGCGGGAGAACGGGGCTCGTCTCGGGTCAGCTCACTGCCAGAGCCAGGAGATCTGATCTCACTCAGACGATCCTCGTCATCCAAGAGAGGAGACTTGATGGGGCTCCTGTCTGGTTCTTCAGCATTAATGGGAGAGTCTGGATTGTCCTTGATTGCGATGTCCAGTTCTCGGTTGTCCTTCGGAGAAGAGTCGATGGTTTTAGAGATGAGATTGGATAGGTCTCTTTCTTCCGTGTCAGCTTTTGGAGAAGGATTATCCCATGGCATGGGTGAATTCGGTTCTGGGGAGCCCCTGTAATCTGGGGAACCTTTACTGTCCAGAAAATCACCAAAGGGAGCTTTGGGAGAAGGGTTCTCCCACGGCATGGGGGAGCC
Organism: Staurois parvus; assembly: GCF_062004578.1. Lineage (NCBI taxonomy): Eukaryota > Metazoa > Chordata > Amphibia > Anura > Ranidae > Staurois > Staurois parvus. Next base: position 2,173,162 of record NW_028318541.1, on the reverse strand, counting down.
GAGTTCCGGGGAGGCTCGGTCATCAGGAGAACCTTTATTATCTAATGAATCGCTATACATAGCCTTTGGGGAAGGATTCTCCCATGGCATGGGGGAGTTGGACTCTGGAAAGGCCCCATCATCGGGGGAACGTTTATTGATCAGCAGATCACTACTGTTGTCATCTCTGTCCAGTTCACGGTCCGATAAGAGGTCCCTGTCCTCGTCTTCATCATCTGTCAGGTCAGGTATGATTTCCTCTGGAGAAAGGGGATCTCGTTCAGGACTGTCGGCTGCAGCCATGGGTCAAACGTACCTGGAAAAAAAAGGTAAAATGTATGTGAATGCTGAACATTCTCCAACATTTACTACAAATGAGTATATTATAAGCACTTTTTTAAATACATTATCATCACTAAATGGCTTATTTATTTAAAAAGTAATTTCAGTCTACCTTCCAGAGCCGGTGATAGGAGCGGAGGACAGGGGACTTCACATTACGGTCAGCAGCTGCTGCCTGTGTTGTAGGGTTGCACTGATACTGTTTCTTTATCGGCGAGTATGAGTACCGATACATGTGTGCCGATACCTTTCCAGTGCGATTTGAGCCCATACAAAAAGAATGGCTCAAATCGCATTGCACCTGCAGGGAAACGTGATTCGGGCAGGAATGGCACCGCATTCCAGTTCAAATCACATGCGATTTGAGCCCATTCATTTTGTATGTGCTCAAATCGCACCTCAATTTACACGGGTACTCAAGCAAGTGTTTAGTATCAGCACCAATATCAATACTGGCATCACTGCAACCCTACTAATATGCTTTATGGAAACAGCTGAACCGGACAGGACAGGGGGCCTTTCTCCACTGATTGTAACATACACATTAAAAGGGAAATTCCAGGATAAACCTAACTGATCTTAAAAATGCCACATATGATGTCCTCCCAGAACGCACCCTCCCGTGCACCCCCGGCAATCTCTGTGATAGCTGTGTCCTACACAGCGGATAACGTGATGTGGTAAAAGGCCAATCACAGCAGCCTTTTATCACGTGATCAGCTGTATCCAATGACAAAGCAGATCACCGGTAAGTGCAGTTGTCGGTTATCAGCTGCACTTAACTCACGCTGTCACAGTGTGAGGAAAGTACTGCCAATAACCGGCAATTGTCAGCACGCATCGGCACCGATCATCAGGGCACTTCCCTGATGATCTGTGCCAAGCAGTGCCACCCACTTGTGCCCAGCAGTGTCGCCAGTCAGTGCCCAGCAGTGTCGCCAGTCAGTGCCCAGCAGTGCTGCCAGTCAGTGCCCAGCAGTGCTGCCAGTCAGTGCCCAGCAGTGCTGCCAGTCAGTGCCCAGCAGTGCTGCCAGTCAGTGCAGCCTCATCAACGCACATCAGTGAAGGAGAAAAATTACCTGTTTGCAAAATTTTATAATAGAAGCAAAGAAAAACTTTTTCAAAATGTTTGCCCTTTTTTGTTTATAGCACAAAACATAAAAAACCCAGCGGCAAGTAAATACCACCAAAAGAAAGCTCTATTTGTGTGAAAAAAATTGTAAAAATTTCATATGGGTACAGTGTTGCATGACCGCGCAATTGTCATTCAAAGTGCGACAGCGCTGAAAGCTGAAAATTGGCCTGGGCCGGAAGAGGCGGGGAAAGTGCCCGGTAGGCAAGTGGCTAAGAGTAGTTCGCTTTATCCAGGAATTCCCCTTTAAGGACTCGCATGGCCATATTGATTTACACAGGATCTTGCTGGCAGCAGGAACCAGCATAAAAAGCTGTCCATACACTGTACACACGTAAGGCCCGTGCTAAGTTTACATGCGGACTTTGACCCTATTAGCCACTACTCTGGGCCAACATGTAAATAATGTGTGCTGCCAATTACAGGTCAGCCATGAATGAACCATTTCTGTGGTGGCAGCGCATATGCAGAATGACCTCGGCTGATACCGAATGACTGAAGGCCGAGGTCATCCTGTGTATGTGCCTCATCCAGGAGGAGATGTAAGCATCAGCAATGAGAGAACAGTGATGTTGGCGCCACCTGCTGCACAAAATTGATATTTACATGTCGGCCGTGCAGAGGCAGTCCACATAGGATGTATGCATGTAAATGTGATGACACACGTTATGTGTGCATGGAAAACACAGTCCCTGACATGTCCTGAATGCAGCATTGCTCTTGTTTGTTTTTTAATCTAGCTAAAGATCAGAAATAAAAGGAGTTAAACAGATTTCTACATTGAACCATTCCATAGTGCATTGTACTAAACCAGGGGGGTCTCCAAACATTTCAGTATGAGGATCATCTTATAACTATTCCTGGGATGAACAACAAACAAAACGGTATACATATGAATGACAAACATTCCCAACAAAGAGGAGGAGCAAAAAAGAGCCCCCTCCCCCGCCCTTTACATCAGTGTCTTCATCAGCATCCCCCCTTGCAGCAATGTCTCCATCAGAGCCCCCCCCGGCTTACATCAATGTCTCCATCAGGGTCCTCTCCCCCAACCCCCCATCAATGTCTCCATCAGGGTCCTCTCCCCCAACCCCCATCAATGTCTCCATCAGGGTCCTCTCCCCCCCCCCCCCCATCAGATTTCCCCCCCCATCAATGTCTCCATCAGGGTCCTCTCCCCCAACCCCCATCACTGTCTCCATCAGGGTCCTCTCCCCCCCATAAGGGTCCTCTCCCCCCCCCCATCAGATTTCCCCCTCCATCAATGTCTCCATCAGATTCCCCCCCCCCCCATGTCTCCATCAGATTCCCCCCCCCCCCATGTCTCCATCAGATTCCCCCCCCCCCCCATGTCTCCATCAGATTCCCCCCCCCCCCATGTCTCCATCAGATTTCCCCCCCCCCGTCAATGTCTCCATCAGATTTCCCCCCCCCCCGTCAATGTCTCCATCAGATTTCCCCCCCCCCCCGTCAATGTCTCCATCAGATTTCCCCCCCCCCCCGTCAATGTCTCCATCAGACTTCCCCCCCCGCCAATGTCTCCATCAGACTTCCCCCCCCCCCCCCCCGCCAATGTCTCCATCAGACTTCCCCCCCCCCCCCCCCGCCAATGTCTCCATCAGACATCCCCCCCCCCCGCCAATGTCTCCATCAGACTTCCCCCCCCCCCTGCCAATGTCTCCATCAGACTTCCCCCCCCCCCCCGCCAATGTCTCCATCAGACTTCCCCCCCCCCATCAATGTCTCCATCAGACTTCCCCCCCCCATCAATGTCTCCATCAGACTTCCCCCCCCCATCAATGTCTCCATCAGACTTCCCCCCCCATCAATGTCTCCATCAGACTTCCCCCCCCATCAATGTCTCCATCAGACTTCCCCCCCCATCAATGTCTCCATCAGACTTCCCCCCCCCCCCCATCAATGTCTCCATCAGACTTCCCCCCCCCCCATCAATGTCTCCATCAGACTTCCCCCCCCATCAATGTCTCCATCAGACTTCCCCCCCCCCCCCCATCAATGTCTCCATCAGACTTCCCCCCCCCCCCCCATCAATGTCTCCATCAGACTTCCCCCCCCATCAATGTCTCCATCAGACTTCCCCCCCCCATCAATGTCTCCATCAGACTTCCCCCCCCATCAATGTCTCCATCAGACTTCCCCCCCCATCAATGTCTCCATCAGACTTCCCCCCCCCCCCCCATCAATGTCTCCATCAGACTTCCCCCCCCCCATCAATGTCTCCATCAGACTTCCCCCCCCCCCCATCAATGTCTCCATCAGACTTCCCCCCCCCCCCCCCATCAATGTCTCCATCAGACTTCCCCCCCATCAATGTCTCCATCAGACTTCCCCCCCCCCCTATCAATGTCTCCATCAGACTTCCCCCCCCCCCTATCAATGTCTCCATCAGACTTCCCCCCCCCCCCATCAATGTCTCCATCAGACTTCCCCCCCCCCATCAATGTCTCCATCAGACTTCCCCCCCCCATCAATGTCTCCATCAGACTTCCCCCCCCCCATCAATGTCTCCATCAGACTTCCCCCCCCCCATCAATGTCTCCATCAGACTTCCCCCCCCCCCCATCAATGTCTCCATCAGACTTCCCCCCCATCAATGTCTCCATCAGACTCCCCCCCATCACTGTCTCCATCAGACTCCCCCCCCCCCATCACTGTCTCCATCAGACTCCCCCCCCCCCCCCATCACTGTCTCCATCAGACTCCCCCCCCCCCCCATCACTGTCTCCATCAGACTCCCCCCCCCCCCCCATCACTGTCTCCATCAGACTCCCCCCCCCCATCACTGTCTCCATCAGACTCCCCCCCCCCATCACTGTCTCCATCAGACTCCCCCCCCCCCATCACTGTCTCCATCAGACTCCCCCCCCCCATCACTGTCTCCATCAGACTCCCCCCCCCCCATCACTGTCTCCATCAGACTCCCCCCCCCCCATCACTGTCTCCATCAGACTCCCCCCCCCATCACTGTCTCCATCAGACTCCCCCCCCCCCATCACTGTCTCCATCAGACTCCCCCCCCCCATCACTGTCTCCATCAGACTTCCCCCCCATCAATGTCTCCATCAGACTTCCCCCCCATCATGTCTCCATCAGACTCCCCCCCCCCCATGTCTCCATCAGACTCCCCCCCCCCCCATGTCTCCATCAGACTCCCCCCCCCCCATGTCTCCATCAGACTCCCCCCCCCCCATCAATGTCTCCATCAGACTCCCCCCCCCCCATCAATGTCTCCATCAGACTCCCCCCCCCCCATCAATGTCTCCATCAGACTCCCCCCCCCCATCAATGTCTCCATCAGACTCCCCCCCCATCAATGTCTCCATCAGACTCCCCCCCCCCCCCCATCAATGTCTCCATCAGACTCCCCCCCCATCAATGTCTCCATCAGACTCCCCCCCCATCAATGTCTCCATCAGACTCCCCCCCCCCCCATCAATGTCTCCATCAGACTCCCCCCCCCCCCATCAATGTCTCCATCAGACTCCCCCCCCCCATCAATGTCTCCATCAGACTCCCCCCCCCATCAATGTCTCCATCAGACTCCCCCCCCCATCAATGTCTCCATCAGACTCCCCCCCCCATCAATGTCTCCATCAGACTTCCCCCCCATCAATGTCTCCATCAGACTCCCCCCCCCCCATCAATGTCTCCATCAGACTCCCCCCCCCCATCAATGTCTCCATCAGACTCCCCCCCCCCCATCAATGTCTCCATCAGACTCCCCCCCCCATCAATGTCTCCATCAGACTCCCCCCCCATCAATGTCTCCATCAGACTTCCCCCCCTCCTTACTTCACGTGGGGGTGAGAGGGGAGAGGCGAGAGCTGTGCATATCAGCTGTGGGCCAGGTACAATGTCGTAGTGAGTCGCATGCGGCTCATGGACTATAGTTTGGATGAAGACACGTAATTGGTTGTTACAGGTTCCTGTCTTCTGGCGCATCTTTAAAGCGAACTGAAGGACCCATATAAACGATTTCATGGAATTGCAGCAAAACACTCCACACGGGTCACATCCTAAATGACACCCCAAAGCAACTTGCCAACAGACATGGATGGCAGCACAGAATGTCTGCCATTTGGAGGGTCTTCTTGTGTTTGGGACGTAGTTCGTGGAGCAGGTCGCCTACGGCCACTGTGGCCACTGATGTACCTGAACTCCTAATGCGTTTTGTGAGCACACATCTATTTTATCAATACAATAAAGTCATCGCAAAGGTAATGCGCAAGGCTGGTGCGCTCACTGTTCCTTGTTTTACAGGTAAATACATTGCAGGTCCATCAAGACAAAAGGGGTGCAAAGTCTTACAGTTGGTTTTCTTTAAAAAACAGTCAAAGCTTAAGTAGAAAAGCCTGTCCCCCGCCAGCATGCTATAAGAGAAGGACTCTTGTTCTCTGTGTGGAAGCAGTGGTGTCTCTGCAGAGGTCCTACCCATTCCCTTTGCAATCACAGAATTCTCCAGGCTGCAGGGAGCATGAGCTTTGCCTGCTCGAGGTAGGATTCAGAATGGAGGGTTTCAGTCCTCTACAGAGAGACTCCCGCTTCCACAAATGTAAAGTCCATTGGCATTTAACCCTTTCACCGACTTAAAATGCCCCAACATTATATATTTTCTAAAATTAGAGACCCTGGAGAAAAAAAAAATAAAAAATGGTGGTAGTTTCAGATTTTTTCAGCAAAAAATACACTAAAGTTAATTTTAGGGAACACAGTCACAATATAATACCCATTTTTTGGGGAAAAATCTAAAAGACGAGGCAGTGCTGAGTAAATAAATATCCATGTCAAGCCCTACAATGATGTGCACCCGTGAAACGGCAACAAACCTTGGCACCAGAAATTTTCCATAGGTGATGCTTTAACCACTTGCCCTCCTGAGGATTTACCCCCCTTAATGACCAGGCCTCTTTTTGCTACTCGGCGCTGCACTAATTCAACTGATAATTGCGCAGTCATGCAATGCTGCACCCAAACGAAATTTACGTCCTTTTTTTCACACAAATAGAGCTTTCTGTCGGTGGTATTTGATCACCTGTGCGCTTTTTATTTTTCACGCTATAAACAAAAAGGCCACAAATTTTGAAGAAAAACAATATTTTTTACTTTCAGCTATAAAAAATATATAGTAAACTCAAAGTTGGTTATAAATTTAGGACAAAATGTATTCTGCTCCATGTTTTTGGTAAAAAAAATTCCAATAAGTGTATATTGATTGCTTTGTGTGGAAGGTATAGCGTCTAAAAACTATGGTATAGATACTGCAATTTACACCATTTTTTTGCTATACAGCGCTGCGCTAGTTTAACGGACAATTGCGCGGTCATGCAATACGGTACATAAATGAAATTTACATCCTTTTTTTTCCCACAAATTGAGCTTTCTTTCGGTGGTATTTGATCGCCTGTGCGGTTTTTACTTCTTGCGCTATAAAAAAAAAAAGTCTGACAATTTTGAGGAAAAAAAACCAATTTTTTGGACGTTTTGCTATAAAACATGTCCAGTAAAAAAAAAATTTAAAAATCAAATTTAGTTATAAATTTCTGCCAAAATGCATTCTGCGACATGTCTTTGCTAAAAAATAAAAACCCAATACGTGTAAATTAATTGGTTTACGTGAAAGTTATAGCGTTTACAAATGGGGGGAAAGATACTGGGATTTTTAGGTTTTTTTTATACTAATAATGGCGGCGATCAGTGACTTATGGTGGTGATCAGCGATTTATGGCGGGACTGTGGCGGACATTCTGACATTGGGGGGTACTGACTTGGGGTCACTGACATCCCCAGTGACACCAAAACAGTGATCAGTGCAAAAAAAAAAAACACTGACACTGTACTAATGGCACTGGGGTTAAGTTTATTCAGGAAAAGGGTTAACTGTGTGAGGGGAGTGTTTTACTAGGGGGCGGGGGGTGTACTGCACGGAACACTGCTGATCGGGAGAGAGAAACTCTTCTGTCCCGATCAGCGTGTCCTGGAGCTGTCAGGGAACTGACAGAAAGCACAGCTACTGCAGCTGTGCTCTCTATCAGCGATTGCCGCCGATCGCCGGGACATAGCCGGTAAGGACTGACATCTGCGGCTCTGATCGGCGGGACAGGTAGGGCGGCAGCGCGCCTCGCGTGCGCCCCCTATTTACAAAACACATGTTTTAAAATGTGCTTTTGCCAGCCGTGCCACCGTATTTCTACAGTGGCTGGGCGGCATGTGGTTAAATGCCCCCCTACAGGTCATCAGGTAATGCCCCGTACACATAAGAAAATTGTACGAAAAATTTTGCGGAACCACTGATCGAACGATTTTCTCTTTGTTGTTGAGCAGGATGTTTTAACCAATAACGATATTGTGAATGAAAAAATCCGGTTGAACAGTGAAAAAGTTTGATGTTTCACATTCAACCGATTTTCTATGTGCTGGTATGATGGTCGTACGGGAAAAAAATCTATCAAGCGCTGTCACACGTGAGCGGAAACAGAAGATGACCCGGATGTTTATGTCCAAGGAATCTTCGGAAACACGAACGAAAAATCCAAATGTTAACCTCCCTAGCGGTCTGATTATGTCCATATTTCTGTGCTCAAAGCAGTAAAAATTTTTTGCATGGAAATATGTATTTTTTTTATTGTAGGCTGTAATTTTTAGGAATAACTCACTGAAATCTGTCCGAACAAGAGTCTAGTAAACATCCCGGGGATGATAAAACTTGAAACACGAAATCATAAATTATAATTTAATAAATAATCATAAAAAATAATAATATAATAATAATAAATTTAATTCAATAATGTAATCAAACCAAAAACACTGAAATGTGAAATAGAGCGCCAAGTTCGCACATCGCTGAGCAAAGTCGCAGAATCGTTTTCAGTGTCTGATGAGGAATTTCCCCCACAAATCATTATCACTCAATTCTGCAAGTGGTTCTGATTTACTATCGCTGTTCTCTAGCCGGTCTAAAACCGCTTTTGACCTAAAGGGACGCTTTTTGGACCCCATGGACGTTTCTCAGTTTCCAGGCAGAAAGAACAGTAAAAATGCAGGCAGGGCGCCGGACAAAGCACTCGGGACAAAATGTATGTGAAATGGTTTGATACAGGAATGTTATACTATGTGATTTTAGTGTATTTAGTGAATGTCACTTTTACAATTATCAAATATCCCGCCAGTTCCATCCCCCGTACGTCCCGACGTCGCAGGGAATGGAACCCGGAAGACAGATGCCGGCATCGGCCGGAGGACATTGCCAGGGACACTGCAGGAGGGACATCGTGGGAGCGCAGGACAAGGTAAGTGCAGAAGAGATCCCGGAGCAACGCTGCAGTGTATTCCTGAGTGTATCTCGGGGGGGTTACCGCTTGTGGTGCTGAAACTTTACCCCGAGCTACACTCAGGAATACCTCCAGGGAGGCTAAAAGTAGATTGGCTTAATGAGATGATGAAACCAGAATTCTGCAGATTATAGTTTATGTATCACTATTGATGTATATAGGTCATGTAATAAACGATATTATCCTCATTGCTGGTCATTGTTGTGTATATCGCTCGTTCTGGCCGGAAGGGGCGTGGCCACAAGGTCACACGCACACTGCATCACTTCCACTTGTATGGAAGACGTCAACACTACGTATTGCCTGAACGATTTTTTTAGATTGGTTAATGTGGGCCACGATTTTGACCAACGAACGAATGCCTCTCGGTCATCGGATGACCGATTGGTCGATTTTCTAATTGTGTATTGCCACCTTTAGAGTTTACTTTGAATAACAAGCCTGGATATTTTGCTCTCACTCGGCGTGTGGCAATTTGTAAAGTGTATTTGTATTCAAGGTTTCCATGTGCAAGTGCCACCGACGGGTGTAATTATGTCCATATGCGCATTTATGTGGGGGGGATCTTAAAAGATCTGATTTTTTTTAATTTTTTAACTGAAACTTTATTGTTCATGACATAGGAAACATAAAGCCACCTTTTTTTGTGACAGGTTCTCTTTAATGAGACATCAGTGTCTTTTAGACCCCCGGTGTCTCACCTGCCCGTCAATGAAGCACAGATCACAAACCACTAGGTTAGTTCCCAGGCAGACCAGAAGACAGGGACAGCCTGACCCAGAAGGGACATTTTACACATTGCTTGCAGGTTCTTAGTAGGAAGGGGAGATCAGCAAACAGTTGTTCGCTGATGTCCCTCCCCTCTACCTAGCGACACCCAAAATTCCGGTGCCAGGTCCGCCAATGGGAACACGTGCAGAGAGAACAATTACTGCCAGGATGCGTGGACACAATCTCACGGCTGTACAGCTGTCCAATCCCTTTCTTCCACCAATAGTTGGCTTCTCAGATTTACACACATTGCCAAGAGGATGAAACCGCGGATGTAAATGGCAGCAAAAAGGATCAAAAGCCAAAAGCTTAGGAGTGTTCAATGGAAGAACTAGCACTTCCCCCTGGCAGTACTCGGGTCGTTGGTTTGAATCCAAAGCATGGAACCTCCTGCCTGGAGTTTGCATGTTCTCCCTGTGCCTGCATGGGTTCCCTCCAGGTACTCCGGTTTCCTCCCACACTCCAAAGACATGCTGGTAGGTGAATTGGATCCTGTCTAAATTGTCCCTAGTATGTGTATGTATGAATGTGAGTTAGGGACCTTAGATTGTACGCCCCTTGAGGGTTAGGGACTGATGTGAATGTACCGGGGTGGATAAAAATCAATGATTTTTTTTTAAAAATCAAAAAAAAAAAAAATCAGATTTTTTTTTATTTAAATCACATTTTGATTTAAATCTGATTTTTTTTATTTAAATCGGATTTTTTTTAAATAAAATGCTTTTTGAGGAAAATATATTACCATCCAAAGGTTATTCCATCATGAAATAAAGATTAGTTTTTTAATTATGTAGAATAAGGCTGTATATGTTTAATTGGTTTGGTAAATAAATTCCATGAATCCATTCACCATGTCATGCTCTTCCAGAGGTTTTTGTAAGATTATTGGGCAGTTTCTCTGCCTACAAGATATTATCACAGATGATTGGTTTACTTTGCAGTTCTCAAAACTGAATTTGACTCAGCGGAGATCACATGCCTCTTCTTCACAGCAAAAATGTTATAACATGAACAGAGTCAAGAAAAAGACCTTCATCCTAACTTCTACAAACCTATGAATACAGAATCAGCCCCTTCACTGCTAAGTTTCAAGAAGTTCAGTGAATAGAATAGAAACAATATTTTTCTGATTGTTTGGAGTGGAATAGATCTGCACAAGAAGAAGTACAACTTCCTAAGTACAACAGAAAAGTTGTCCAAATATGAATGATTAGGGAAGGCTACAGTAGGTCGGCCGCCACGAGGGGCCCCGGTGGCCATCTTTGTTTGCATCTGAGTCAGTACATTTCTTTCATTGGATTTTCTCTGCTATCCTGTACCTGCATATATAATAAAGATACTCTAAGGATATCACACTATGTGGCCCTCTCTGTTTATTTGAGTCCTGGTGGGAACCAGCCAGACCTTCAGAGCAGCCGCATCTATCCAAGTACCAGGCAGTGAAAGTCATGCTGACCTGACCAGTTTGATGACACCGGAGGTCCAGTGACATCACATACAAATGCGCTTAAAGATTGCGTATCTGGTGAGTGCGCAATCTTTACAATTTTTATCACCTGGCAGTTCCAAATATTGGATGTCTGAGGATCATCTCGGATCTTAAGAGCACCCCTCTATTAGACTTTTTTATTTATCTTGCACTTCCTTCACTTCATAGCCACCACCTAGTGGCTTTATTTTATCAGCACATAGTCACTGTTTATTATGTGTGTTTGATTTTATTGTCTGCTAAGTTACATAGCGCTGCACCTCCCCCCCCCCCCCTTTTTAAATATGAATGATTAACCTATTAAACTGGTTATAACAAAACTAATATGAAAAGTTGTTATTCTAAAAATCTTCATCTACTTGCATATTAAAGTTATACCAGCAAGAATTAGTCTTTATGTAGAAAACTAGGATTTACATCAAGCCTTACTGACTAGTGATTTAAATCAAATCCACCCTGGAATGTACAATATATATATGTAAAGTAATGCGTAAATTGACGGCGCTATACAAGTACCTGAAATACTTTATATAAAGCACGTCACCTCTACTCAGTTCCGCCTGGCAGTACTCGGGTCGTTGGTTTGAATCCCAACCACGGCACCACCTGCCTGGAGTTTGCATGTTCTCCCTGTGCCTGCGGGGGTTTCCTCCCACACTCCAAAGACATGCTGGTAGGTTAATTGGCTCCTGTCTAAATTGTCCCTAGTATGTGTATGTGAATGTAAGTTAGGGACCTTAGATTGTACACCTCTTGAGGGTTAGGGACTGATGTGAATGTACAATATATATGTAAAGTGCTGCGTAAATTGATGGTGCTATATAAGTACCTGAAATAAATAAATAATAAATAAATCCCACCCACAGCACTACCTGCCTGAAGTCTGCATGTTCTCCCTGTGCCTGCGTGGGTTTCCTCCGGGTACTCAGGTTTCCTCCCACACTCCAAAGACATGCTGGTAGGTTAACTGGCTCCTGTCTAAATTGTCCCTAGTATGTGTATGTATGAATGTGAGTTAGGGACCTTAGATTGTACGCCCCTTGAGGGTTAGGGACCTTAGATTGTACACCCCTTGAGGGTTAGGGACCTTAGATTGTACACCCCTTGAGGGTTAGGGACCTTAGATTGTACACCCCTTGAGGGTTAGGGACTGATGTGAATGTACAATATATATGTAAAGCGCGGCGTAAATTGCCCTGAAATAAATAAGTCAAGGTTTAATTGCTGTGTCCCCGCTGGGGAGATTCCCTAGTGTCTCCGAGACAAAGTGAGGAGTAATTATTACCAAATCAGGAATAGAGGAGAAAACTTCCAATGGGGACAAAGCTTCTGATAACTTCACCTCTATTTTTTTTATATAAATTTGCTTTCTCCACATTGTTGAAGAGCGTGGCCCATTTTGTTTGATATCAGATCTTTGACTATATATAGAGGCTGATTTTGATCTGCTGGATTTACTTTGTGGTTTGGGGATAGGCAGCGCAGTTCTTTTTTTTTTTTTTTCAATCAAGAAAAGGAAGCCGACGAGTCCCTACTTGGGGTAAAAATAGATCTACACTAAAACCCAAGGCTGAAAACGAAGTGGTGGGCCAGTCGGTCTTTTTCTGTCCACGCTCACTAAAAATAAAACGTTGGAGCCCTTTGAATAGAAGAATCTTTATTAAACGATCTTTTTCCTTGTAGGGTTTTGTAGCCCCTCACACTGAGACGGCAGAACGAGCTGGTGATCTGCACGGACAGATGCTGGAAAAGTGGAACGCTGTAGTCGCTCGGCCTGTGCGGTCATTCAGCAGGTCCCAGCCAGTGATTAACCTCCCTGGCGGTATGATTATTTCAGATTTTTGGTGCTGAAAGCGGTACCATTTTTTTGCATGGAAATATGTATTTTTTTTATTGTAGGCTGTAATTTTTAGGAAAAACTCACTGAAATCTGTCTGAACAAGAGTCTAGTAAACATCCCGGGTATGATAAAATTTGAAACACAAAATCATAAATTATAATTTAATAAATAATCATAAAAATAATATAAAAATAATAAAAAATTTAATTCAATAATATAATCAAACCAAAAACACTGAAATGTGAAATAGAGCGCCAAGTTTGCACATTGCTGAGCTCAGTCGCAAAATCGTTTTCAGTTTCTGATGACGAATTTCCCCCACGAATCATTATCACTCAATTCTGTAAGTGGTTCTGATTTACTATCGCTGTTCTCTAGCTGATCTAAACCGCTTTTGACCTAAAGGGACGCTTTTTGGACGCCATGGACATTTCTCAGTTTCCAGGCAGAAAGAATGGTAAAAATGCAGGCAGGGCGCCGGACAAAGAACTCGGGACAAAATGTATGTGAAATAGGTTGAAACAGCAATGTTTTACTGTGTAAAATGTAAAAAAAAAAAAAAATGACATTTTTTAAAATTTTTAAATTTCCCGCCGCCGGCGGCGCCCGTACGTCCCGACGTCACAGGGACAGGACACAGAAGCCGGATGCCGGCATCGGCCGGAGGAGATGGCCGGGGACGCTGCAGGGGACACATCGTGGGAGCGCAGGGTAAGGTAAGTGAAGAACACATGCCGGAGCAGTGCCGCATGGTATTCCCAAGTGTAGCTCGGGGTTACCGCTTTTGGTACTGAAATGTTACCCCGAGCTACACTCGGGAATACCGCCAGGGAGGTTAATGGCCGGGACCTTCTGGTGGGCTTAGCGAATGACAGTACAGAGCCCTGTGTTGACAAAACACAGAGCCCTGTACAGACAGCAGCGATGTGGTTGTTTTTGGGTGGTTTTTCCCCTCAAACAGTCACATCGCTTAGTAAAACAAGCGCATATCACACACATTACACTTGTTAGGCACACAGTTAACCCTTTGATTGTGCCTAGATGTTAACCCCTTCCCAGTCAGTGTCATTAGTGCAGTGACAGTGTATAGCAGTGTTTCTCAACCTTTTTTTAGTCAAGGCACCCTTTAAAACTATGGACTGTCCCAAGGCACCCTTTAAAAAAAAACTTTGTAAAGTCTTAAGATGCCGTTCTAAAATGGGGTGCCTCAACACTGCCCATAATTTTAAAAGAGCACCCCATTCTAAAATGTGAATAACTATTCTAATAGTTTTATATAACGCAGCAACATCCACACATGTAGGACCCCCAATATTAGAGGCGATTTATTCTTCTAAAGCAAATACACTTCTGCACACTGGTACTGACTAGTATTCCCATGTTTCTCTTCTCCCTCAGTTTTGCTCCATCACTGAGTTAATGTGACCCCAGCACTGACAGAGAGGGGCAGGGGATGATCAAGCTAGGATGCTGTGCAGGCGGCTGACAACCTCCTTATCAACTGATGATGTCATTGGTTGTCAGGATGCCGGCAGCTAGAAGGTCGTAATAGGGCACTAGGAAAATCTATGGCTTTGTGTAACTAAAAGGCAGGCTTGTTCCACCCACTGGCTTGTATACAAGTTTTGGGCAATTTTTAGACATTTTGCCAAGGCACCCCTGAAGACACTTCAAGGCACCCTGGTTGAGAAAGACTGGTGTATAGTATCAGCACTGATCACTGTATTAGGGTCACTGGTGATGTCAGTGTCAGATTGCCTGCCGCACTATCACAGTCCAACTATAAGTCGCTGATCACCGCCATCACTACTATAAAAAAAATAAATAAAAATTCCAGTATGCATTCCATAAACTGTTGACGTTCTAACTTCTGGACAAACCAATTAATATGCACTTATTGGGATTTAACTAAAGATATGCAACAGAATACAGTTTGGCCTAAAGTTATGAAGAAATTTGTTTTGGTATTTTATAATCGGATATATTTCATAACAGAAAATATTAGGGTTTTTTTTCCCCAAAATGTTCGTTTTTTTCATTTATATAATAAAAAAATATACTCAGTAGTGATCGAATATCACCAAAAGAAAGCTCTATTTGTGTGAAAAAAATTACATACTCTTTATTTGGGTATAGCGTTGCATGACCGCGCAATTGCCAGTTAAAGTAGTGCTGTGCCACACAGCAAAAATTGGTCACGAAGGGGGTAAAATCTTCCAGAGGTTAAGCGGATACATTTAAAATAAAAAATTGCCTTTACAACCACCTTAAGGCCGGGATGTGTAACTTATGTGGTTGGCAAGAGGTGAAACTAAAATACTGTACTGTTATCCAAAGGCCGACACGATTATCTGGAGCGCCGTTTATAAATGGAGCTGCAGAAAACACACGAGTGGCCAGTGCATTCATGTATGGCTGTGATCTGAGCTGTTGTTGTGGTGACTCAGATCAGCCACAATGTGGCTCTGTACCTTGTGATTGCTGAAAGCTAATCACAGCCATCACCAATGTTCACAACCAACCAATTCATAGTGAAGGAAGTGAAGCTCTGAATGTCTGCAAAGGTTAAAGGGGGGAAATTGTGGGACTTTTTTTTTTTATTTTTTTTTTAGAAAGGTAAATGTAAACAATCCCAAATATCCTATCCTTTTTTTCCTGCAGTAAATTAACCACTTATGGACCGCCCTGTAGTAGATATACTGCTACAGGGCGGCACCTGTGCGCAGAATCACGTCATTTTGCATTTCCGGGTGGGGCGCGCGCGAGCACTACCCGTGCCACCATTCGCGGCCGCGGATGTCAATCACCAGGTCCCCGGTGGTAATTACCCGCCGGCGCTTTATGATTACCGAGCATGTCCGACAGGGAGGAATATTGTTTTTTTACAAACAGTCTTCCTCTCTGTCAGCTCAATCCCACTGCTCTGGATCACTGTGCACAGTACAGCCATCCTGATCAGTGTGCTTACAGTGAAGCACACACCCCACCCGGTCCCTAGTAAAACACTCTCAGCACACAGTTAACCCTTTGATCGCCCCTCACAGTAACCCCTTCCTGTCCAGTGCCATTAGTACAGTGTCAGTGGGGGTATTTTTTTAGCACGGATCACTGTATTGGTGTCACTGGGGTGTCAGTGGCACCAAGTTAGTTCCCCCTAGTGTCAGAATGTTCACCACAGTCCTGCTAAAAGTTGCTGATCGCTGCCATTACTAGTAGCAAAAAAATCCCATTATCTACACCGCCGTTTGTAAACGCTATAACTTTCACGGAAACCAATTAATTTACACGAATTGGGATTTTTGTTTAGCAAAGACATGGAGCAGAACACATTTTGGCCTAAATTTATGAAATTTTTTTTTTTTTTTTTTACTGGACATGTTCAATAGCAAAAAGTCAAAACTGTACAGGTGATAAAATACCACCGAAAGGAAGCTCAATTCGTGGGTAAAAAAGGACATAAATGTTATTTGGGTGAAGCGTTGCACGACCACGCAATTGTCAGTTAAAGTAACGCAAAAAATGACCTAGTCGGGAAGGAGGGGGGGGGATCCTCAGGAGGCAAGTGGTTAAAAGAACAAAAAAAAAAAAAAACAACAAAAACATTAGTTAATAAAGCCCATCCCCCCCTTCCCCAATGCAGAGATTGAGGGCTAAATCACAGCAGCTAGTGTGCAGTGGGATCACATCACACTGTTCACTATTTTTTTTTTTAAACCAACTTTATTTAAAAGTCACACAGCCATATTAGATTAAGTTATATTGGCTGCCATGGCATACGAGGTATTGGATTATGCGCTGAAACAAAAAAGTGTGGTGGAGGGGAAGGAGGCACAGAGATGCACGCAGTGTGGAATGTACAGCGACAGCATTGACCTGGTTCCCCAAGTGCTCCATCATATCACCCGTCACAGGAGCAGAATCAACTGAAGAGAACTCATCACTGCAGTAAGAGGCGCCCAAAATCGCAGAACATTTCACCACTAACTGGAGATCAGTCCAAATCCAATGATGGAGGTTATACTGCAGGGTGGAGCCACACCTGCTCCGCCTGTAAAGAGAACCTGTCACAGACCAGCTGATAGGGAGATGACATTGCTGGCATTGGGGGGAGGGGGCGGTGATGGTAGTATTGGTCTGTGCCATTAAAGGATAAGTTCGCCTTTTGGACAAAAATAATAAATGCAGATTTTTTTGCAGGTATAAAAATTGTGCATTTATTATTTTTGTCCAAAGGAGCCTGGACAGCATTGCACCAGCGATCAGTAGATCTCCTGGTCTCCTGCAGACCTGTCAGAATATCTGCCTGCCATACAGGATGTACGGTCAATCGGATATTCTGACAGGAAGGTTCAATGAACTACCATGGCGCTCCACAGCACTGTAGTAGTTCATTGAAAACTAAAAGCTGACAGCTGCTAAGGCTGTTGGGACCTGTGGTCCATTCACTCATGGAAGTCTGTGAATGAATGATGCGGCTGTGTGGGCGGAGCCCTCCAGGGCCGCGCTGTTTTCAAATTTGACAGATAGTACGGAAAAACTTCTCCCCGTATTACCTGCCGGTGGGGGGGGGGGGGGGGGCGGCTGCAGCTATGGGGACATGTTACGTGTTCCAAAGGTGAATGTATCCTTTAAAGACCCCCTGTCACTGCAAAGGGTGACACTGGTGAGTGGGGTGAAGGCAGTCTTGGTCTAATACCATAAAAGAGAACCTGTCACTGGGACCCAGCCAATAGGAAGGGGACACTGATAGAGGAGGAGCCGGGGGATTCCAATGGCAGTGATGAGAACATGTCACAGTAGACCAGCCAATAGGAGCGGACATGGATGAGGATTTTTTTTTAGGGGGAGGGGTGGTTGGGAAATCAAAATCAGTCTCAGTGTAGAAAATATATTATAGTGTACACATACTGCTGGCCCAGCCAATAGGATGCAGGGAGTGACACGGGGGGGGGGGGGGGGTTGGGGGTGATGGCAGCCTTAGCCCAAAGCCATTTCAGCAAACCTGTCACTGAGGCCCAGCCAATCGGAATGGGGGATGATGGCGATCTTAGTAAAGAGCCCCTGTCACCGCACACACTGTAAACCAAGCCAATAGCGTTCAGGGGGTGACACTACGGGGGAGGGACGAGAGCGTTGCAGGGGGGGTGATGACGATCTCAGTAAAGAGAACCCGTCACCGAGGCTCAGCCAATCGGGACGGGGGATCACGGTGATCTTAGTAAACCGCCCGTCACCGCACACACTGTAAACCCAGCCAATAGGGTACAGCGGGTGACACAGCAGGGAGGGGAGGAATGCTGACATAGGGGGGAGGAATGCTGACATAGGGGGGAGGAATGCCCACATAGGGGGGAGGAATGCTGACATTGGGGCAGGAGGGGGGACGGAGGTGGTCTCAGTCCAGGGCTATTAAAGTGAACCTGTCATCAGGTGACATTGTAGAAAGGGGTCACCATTGGCAGATCCAGCAAAGAGAACCTGTGGCCAGCCACACTTCAGAGTCATCCGATAGCCTTCGGGGGGCAATAATTCGGATATCAATCGACCCCCTGCAAAGTCCTTATTTCCCCTCAGTTCTCTTTGCTGGATCTGCCATTGGCAACCCCTTTGTGCAATGTCACCCGACGCCTGCGGAGGCCCAGCCAATGGGGTACCAGGGTGACGCTGTGCGGGGGTAGGGCACAGTCTTAGCCCAGAGCCATTGAAGAGAACCTGTCACCGAGTTCCAGCCAATCAGAATGGGGAATGATGGCGATCTTAGCAAGGAGTTCCTGTCACCACGCGTGCACACACACAGGAAACCCAGTTAATGGGTTGCCGGGGTGACACTGTGGGGGGATGGTGGTGTCTCAGTGAAGAGGACCGGTCACCTGGGCCCAGACACTAGGACGGTGACATTAATGGGGGGCAGTGAAGAGAACCGGTCACCTCACACTGAGGAATTATTTTATTCCTGGACAATACTCACCTCATCAATCTGGAGCACCCCTCCCCCCTACACCAGCCTCATGGATCCCGGGGGTGAGGTGACAGGGGGCCCACTGTACATGGCGGCCTCAGCAGTGGGACGGACCCTTGCAGAGGTTGTGGGACCCGCACAGCGCTCTATTACCTGAGATGAGGAGGAAATGAGACCGGGGCTCCTCTCTCCACCACCGGGCCGACGATTCACCGGATCCCCCGCTGCTGCTGCTGGCGCGGCCTCCGCCTACGTCATCAACGCGCGACTCCCACTCTGTCACGGCCCCTTCATAGCGGGCTCCACCCCTTTCCTCGCAGCTGACGGGCAACGCGCCGTACACCACGCCCCTTCCTGCAACAACTCCGTCTGACAGCCAGTCACCGTCCAGCCCCGCCCCCTAACTACAGATAGCCGCGCCCATCGGGTTTCGCTCCCCCCGGATCCGCTTAGACCTAAGGGTCCGTGTATAGTGCTGCCCTATACTGGAGCGTTGTATGTCTGAGCCAGTGACCAGAGGAGCTGACACTCCACTCACACAGATCTCTCCATAGAGAGGACCTGTCAATACTCAGCTGTTACAAGGGTGGCAGGGAGGGTGTTCATCCATTGTGATAGCATAACGAATTAAAAAAAAGTGTAAATAAAAAAAAAGTAAATATAAATATAATAGTGAAAAAAAAGTAAATATAAATATAGAAAAAAGTAAATGATATATATAATAGTAAAAAAAAAAGTAAATATTATAAATATAGAAAAAAAGTAAATATAATAGAAAAAAAGGAAAAACAAAAGTAAGTATAAGAGAAAAAAAGTAAAAGAAAAAGTAAATATAAATATAGAAAAAAAATAAAGTAAATATAATAGAAAAAAGTAAAAAAAAAGTAAATATATAGAAAAAGTAAATATAAATATAATAGAAAAAAAGTTAAAAAAAAAAGTAAATATAAGTATAATAGAAAAAAAGTAAAAAAAAAAAAAAAAAGTAAATATAAATATAGAAAAAAAGTAAAAAAAAAAAATAAAGTAAATATTATAAATATAGGAAAAAGTAAAAAAAAAAAAAGTAATTATAAATATAGAAAAAAAGGGAAAAAAAAGTAAACATAAGTATAATAGGAAAAAGTAAAAAAAAAAAAGTAAATATAAATAAAGAAAAAAAGTAAATATAGAAAAAAGTAAAAAAAAAAAAAAAGTAAATATAAATGTAATAGAAAAAAGTAAAAAAAAAAAAAAAGGTAAATCGCCCTCATCCCCCTGTGCGCAGGTGCAAACACGCATGTAGGTACATTACTGTGTAACCGGTGATGGCACGGCGTGTGAGGTATTGCCAGCATCAGACTGACAGCAACAATTCCGAGGTCAGGGCTCGCCTTTACCTCCAAACCAATGGCCTGGATAGGCTTTTAAAGAGTCAGTGTAGTTTGTCGCCATTTCACAAGCGTGCGAAATGTAAAATCTTGACATGTTTGGTATTTACTTCACCCTTTATATTTTACCAAAAAAAAAAAGGGTATTCCATGGTGTTTGTGTGACTGACATTCACTCAAGTGTATTTTTTTCCCCTGAAAAATTTGCATTTGACGAACAACTACGCAAATATTGCGCAACATTAAAAAAATTGCAACAGCCACCATTTCATTCTCCAGGGTCTCTGCTTTCAGAACATAGAGAATGTATGGGGGTTCTAAGTACATTTCTAGCAGAAAATTCAGATTTTTATCATGTATGTGAGAAATGTGAAAACTGCCCCCGACAGAGCGCAGTTCAAGGGAAATGGGTTCTTCACACTTTTTTTATATAGTAAAAAAATAGAAATCGCAGTGCTTATTAAAGCGGAACTCCACCCAAAAGGTGAAATTCTGCTAGTTGGCATCCCCCCCAGCTTCGCTGCCACCCCACATGGAAGAATATAGTTTAAAAATATTCTTCCCAAATATACTCACATATACAGTATTTGAAATACTACAATATTGGCCATATTCAATATATTTCAATATATATAATATTACAACCTTTCTATTATCCCACCTGTGAATATACAAAATTAAATAAATAAATTAAACCATACAAAATCAATAGTCCATCTAGTCTCCAAATAAAGTCCAAACTTCCCTAAGTGAATATCCAAAATTAATCCAGTAGAAAAGATTCCAATCTTAAAATAATCCTCGTGATACCTTGAAAGAAAGAAATACTATATAGTGCATTATCTTCCAAATATTCAAATACTCTAATAAAGCGCAAAATCAAATCTGTGCAAATTCCAAACCACTCAGATCGTGATACCGGTGATATTGCAAACACATTAAAAAAAAAAAATTTATATAATTTTAAATAAAGGTAAACAAATTCAAATCTTAAGGTGAATACTTCTTTCAGTGAGCACTTCAATAATACAGTGAACACTCAGTGACCACTACAGTACATACAGTGAACACTCCGTGACCACTACAGTACATACAATGCACACTCCGTGACCACTACAGTACATACAGTGAACACTCAGTGACCACTACAGTACGTACAGTGCACACTCCGTGACCACTACAGTACATACAGTAAACACTCCGTGACCACTACAGTACGTACAGTGCACACTCCGTGACCACTACAGTACATACAATGCACACTCCGTGACCACTACAGTACGTACAGTGCACACTCCGTGACCACTACAGTACATACAGTGAACACTCCGTGACCACTACAGTACATACAGTGCACACTCCGTGGCCACTACAGTACATACAGTGCACACTCCGTGACCACTACAGTACATACAGTAAACACTCCGTGACCACTACAGTACGTACAGTGCACACTCCGTGGCCACTACAGTACGTACAGTGCACACTCCGTGACCACTACAGTACATACAGTGCACACTCCGTGACCACTACAGTACATACAGTAAACACTCAGTGACCACTGCAGTACATACAGTAAACACTCCGTGACCACTACAGTACATACAGTGAACACTCCATGACCACTACAGTACATACAGTGAACACTCCGTGACCACTACAGTGCATACAGTAAACACTCAGTGACCACTACAGTACATACAGTGCACACTCCGTGGCCACTACAGTACATACAGTGCACACTCCGTGACCACTACAGTACATACAGCGAACACTCCGTGACCACTACAGTACATACAGTGCACACTCCGTGGCCACTACAGTACATACAGTGCACACTCCGTGACCACTACAGTACATACAGTGCACACTCCGTGACCACTACAGTACATACAGTGCACACTCCGTGACCACTACAGTACATACAGCGAACACTCCGTGACCACTACAGTACATACAGCGAACACTCAGTGACCACTACAGTACATACAGCGAACACTCAGTGACCACTACAGTACATACAGCGAACACTCCGTGACCACTACAGTACATACAGCGAACACTCCGTGACCACTACAGTACATACAGCGAACACTCCGTGACCACTACAGTACATACAGCGAACACTCCGTGACCACTACAGTACATACAGCGAACACTCAGTGACCACTACAGTACATACAGCGAACACTCAGTGACCACTACAGTACATACAGTGCACACTCCGTGGCCACTACAGTACATACAGTGCACACTCCGTGACCACTACAGTACATACAGTGCACACTCAGTGACCACTACAGTACATACAGCGAACACTCCGTGACCACTACAGTACATACAGCGAACACTCAGTGACCACTACAGTACATACAGCGAACACTCAGTAACCACTACAGTACATACAGTGAACACTCCGTGACCACTACAGTACATACAGCGAACACTCCGTGACCACTACAGTACATACAGCGAACACTCCGTGACCACTACAGTACATACAGCGAACACTCAGTGACCACTACAGTACATACAGCGAACACTCAGTGACCACTACAGTACATACAGTGCACACTCCGTGACCACTACAGTACATACAGTGCACACTCAGTGACCACTACAGTACATACAGCGAACACTCCGTGACCACTACAGTACATACAGCGAACACTCCGTGAACAATCAAAGTAGGGATACTAAATACCATTACCCTCTGGAAGTATTCATAGGCTTAGCCAATACCTCTGGTAACAGTATTGCTTTCAAATTCTTTTACTTCAGGAGTCCATCCTCCATAAACCTCATAAAGATGAAGAAGACTCTTCAGATATCCAATAACAGATATCCGATTATAGAGATACATTTTAATAAACACTTACATCTGGGTTAGCAATTTTCAGCTTCCTGAGTAGCATAGAACAAGCCCTGCCAAGCAAGGGCATAGAAATCACGTTTTCAGCAAACAAAATGGCCACAACGGTACTTCCAGTTTCCGTGCATGCATCTTGACGTCACGTCCCCTAATGCGTTTCGTCACTTCCGGACTTCATCTGAAGGGATATATATATATACTACGTGTTGAAATGCGTTTTTTATATATTACAAAATATATGAAAAATATTTTTAATAATATATTTTCTTAAATATATTCTTCAGATTTTTTTTTAACATATAAAAAGTCATTTTAACATATTTGTACATATATTTGTAAATGCATTCCAAAAATGTAGCTGAAATGTATTTTTAAAGACATACAGTATATTTGAAAATTTATTTTTAAAAATATTTTTCTCATATTCTGTAATATATAAAAAAAACACATTTCAACATACAGTATATATATATATTTTGAAATGTATTGAATATGGCCAAAATTGTAGCATTTCAAATATATGTCAATATATTTGGGAAGAATATTTTACAAATATATTTAAATATATTTTAATTCCAAGGGGGACATTTGGCACTTTTTTTTTGAGGGGGGTGTACCTGGTTTTGACAGGTACCCGCCCCCGCTTCTGGCTGAGTTTGCCGTGGCGATCTCCATGCTCTTCTCTTTCCACCCGCAGCCTTCTGGGACACATCACAGGTCTGAGAAGACTGCAGGTGCGATCACACAGCACAGTGCCTCTTGTGCATGCGCAGCAGGGAACCGGTTGTGAACCTGGAAGGCTTCACTGCTGGTTTCCCTTAGTTAAGATGGCGGTGCCTGCACCTGAACCTGATTAAGGAAAAAGACTTGGGTGAGGACATGGCTGGATCCTTGGACAGGTGAGTGTTCTTATATTAGGGGCCGATTCACACTATAGAAATGCAGCCGGATACGTTCTCGCATGCGTGTTTTTGATGCATTCTGGTGCATTTTTGATGAATTGCAGTTCCATTTTTTCCCCCTCTCTTTTTCTTCAATTTAAATAGGGGCATGTGCATTGCAGTGAATTTTTTAATGTGTTTTGGTGCTTTCCAGTGCGTTTTTGATGCGTTTTACCACGTTCTAGTACAGTTCTGTGCAGAAAAAAAGCAGCCTGTTCTACTTTTTTTTCTGCACCCAGACCACACTGGAACTGCAAGCACTGATGTGAACTATGACATTGACAACCATATAACCTACTTTCTGTACGTTGTGGAGGCAGAAAAAAAGCAACTGAAATGCATGTAGTGAGAACTGGTCCTTAGGCTAGGTTCACACCTATGCAGGTTGTGTTTGAGCCATTTCTACATTGCATTTGCGTTTTTGCTTTGTTTTATTTATGCGTTTTGCTTTTTTTTTAATTTTTCTTGTTACTAGGCAGATTTAAAATACAAAACGCATAAAAAATGCAGCAAAAATGCAATACATGCATTGCAAGGTTTCCATTGAAGTCTATAAAAATGCAATTTTTTTGCATTCAAAAAAGTCAATGACCCTTTCCAAAAAACACACCGGGTGAAAAAGTGTAAGTGTCTGGGCAGCACATCGGCTAAATGGTTAGCACTTCCGCCTGGCAGTACTCGGGTCGTCGGTTCAAATCCCAACCACGGCACCACCTGCCTGGAGTTTGCATGTTCTCCCTGTGCCTGCGTGGGTTTCCTCCCACACTCCAAAGACATGCTGGTAGGTGAATTGGCTCCTGTCTAAATTGTCCCTAATATGTGTATGTATGAATGTGAGTTAGAGACCTTAGATTGTACACCCCTTGAGGGTTAGGGACTGATGTGAATGTACAATATATATGTAAGGTGCTGCATAAATTGACAGCACTATATAAGTACCTGTAATAATTTATATAAAACACGTCACCTCTACCCAGTTCCGCCTGGTAGTAC
This sequence comes from Staurois parvus, assembly GCF_062004578.1. Classification (NCBI taxonomy): domain Eukaryota; kingdom Metazoa; phylum Chordata; class Amphibia; order Anura; family Ranidae; genus Staurois; species Staurois parvus. Next base: position 2,148,125 of record NW_028318541.1, on the reverse strand, counting down.
TAGGGTTGTTGGTTTGAATCCCAACCACGGCACCACCTGCCTGGAGTTTGCATGTTCTCCCAGTGCCTGTGGGGGGTTTCCTCCGGGCACTCTGGTTTCCTCTCACACTCTGGTCGGTGTTTGGACAGGAAAGCGGTATTATAATGGACATACCCAAGAGCAGACTGGGATGGTTCCGTTACAGCGCTGCGTTATTTTAACTGACAATTGCGCGGTCATGCAACGATGCACACGGCCTTTTTTTCCTCCATGAATAGAGCTTTCTTTCTGTGGTATTTGATTGCCTGTGCATTTTTTATTTTTGCGCTATAACAAAAAAAAGAACGACAATTTTGAGAAAAAACTGTATTTTTGACTTTTTGCTGTTAAACACATGCAGTAAAAAGATTTCATCATGAATTTAGGCCAACATTTATTTTGCTCCATGTCTTTGCTAAAAAAAAATCCCAATATGTGTAAACTAATTGGTTTACATGAAAGTTACAGCGTTTACAAATGGCCGTATATATTCTGGGATTTTTTAATTTTTAAAAACATTTTACTAGGAATGGCGGCGATCAGTGACTTATAGCGAGACTGCGGCGGACATTCTGACACTGCGGGGAACTGAGTTGGTGTCACTGACATCCCCAGTGACACCAATACAATGATCAGTGCTAAAAAAAGCACTGACACTGTACTAATGGCACTGGGCAGAAAGGGGTCAACATGAGGGGCGATCAAAGGGTTAACTGTGTGCTGGGAGTGTTTTACTAGGGGGCGGTGTCAGTGTGCTTAATCACACTGCTCTGGATGGCTGTGCACAGCCATCCAGAGCAGTGTGCCCGAGCTGACAGGGAGGAGAACTGTTAGTAAACAAAACAGTTCTCCTCCCCTTCAGAGATCGTCGGAAATAACCGGGCGAGTAATTACCGCCTGGGACCCTGTGATTGACAGCTGCACCTGCAAATGGTGGTGCAGGTAGGGCGTGCACGCAGCTCGTGCACACCCCCCTACCCGGAAATGCAAAATCATGTAAATATGTGATTTTGCGCACCCGTGCCACCCTGTAGCAGTATTTCTGCTGTAGGGCGGTTGGGAAACGGTTAACTAAGACTGTTGCTATTGTTGGCCTGAATTTCTGTACAGAATTTGTCGCTAAGTGGTTTGTCCTCAAATTCTACAGTTCCTCGGGTATCCCATATACCCCTAGAGCCTATCCAAGTTTAACCCCTTAATAAAAACCACAAAAACCAAGCTCAAGGACTATTTACTGACTCCAGTTCGCAAAGTGTAAAAATGCGTGTTGCCTGGTTGTGCAGAGCATAGGGGGACCCCATCAAATCCAGGGGCCCTTACGAGGGTAGTGCTACAATAACTACAATATTAGCAAAAAAGTATACATATAAATATACCGCTACCAATGTCTTTGCCATTATCAATAAAAAAAGACAAATATAGATAGAAAATGTATACACTGGGACAAACTATAATAAAAAATAAAATGATAAAAATGCCGTTGATAAAGGCAGCAAGGATATGATAAAACAAGCCTTGTGCATGGAGTTTTCTGAGAAGACTGTAAGAGACAGACAATGGCCTACAACAGGGCTCTCCAAACTTTATATACAAAGGGCCAGTTTACTGTTCTTCAGACTTTAGGAGGGCCGGACTGTGGGCATCAGGAGTAGAAAATGTCCCAGTATCAGTGGGAGCAAACAATGCCCCATTTTTGGTGCTAATGAGGGGAACTGTGCCCCATTGTTGTGTTAATGGGGAATCGTGCTCCATCATTGGGGTTATTGGGCCCATTTGTTGGTGTCAATGGGCGGAATTGTGCCCCATTATTGGCGTCATTGGGAGCAATTGTGTCCCATCATTAGTGTTATTGGGCCCAATTGTTGGTGTCATTGGGTGGAATTGTGCCCCATCATTGGTGTTATTGGGCCCATTTTTTGGTGTCATTGGGCGGAATTGTGCCCTGTTGTTGGAGTCATTGGAAGGAATTGTGCCCTATCATTGGCATCATTGGGAGGAATTGTGCCCCATCATTGGAGTCATTGGGAGGAATTGTGCCCCATCATTGGAGTCATTGGGAGGAATTGTGCCCTATCATTGGTGTTATTGGGAGCAATTGTGCCCCATCATTGGAGTAATTGGGAGGAATTGTGCCCCATCATTGGTGTTATTGGGCCCATTTGTTGGTGTCATTGGGCGGAATTGTGCCCTATTGTTGGAGTCATTGGGAGGAACTGTGCCCCATCATTGGTGTCATTGGGAGCAATTGCGCCCCGTCATTGGGAGGAATTGTGCCCCATCATTGGTGTTATTGGGAGGAATTGTGCCCCATCATTGGCATCATTGAAAGGAATTGTGCCCCTTCGTTGGTGTCATTAGGAGGAATTGCGCCCCTTCATTGGTGTCAGTTGGGAATTATGCCCCATTGTTGGTTTCAGTGGATGAAATAGTGCTCCAAGGGCCAGATAAGAGCAAGCAAAGGGCCGCATCTGGCCCCGGGCCACAGTTTGAAGACCATTGGCCTAAAGGGTAAAGCCAGAGCAGCAATGCTATATGTGTAAGCCAGGAGGCTGAACGTCATTTGATTTTGGATGGAAGAGCTGAAAACCCTTGTGAGGGAAACGCACTGATTTTATCTTTGGAACTTTGTTTAAATGTCCTTTTAATAAAATTGGGCCAGAAAAGCCCTTAAAAAGAAAAGCGAGTGGCTATGTCCTTACAGTTTGAAGCTAGTGCTCACAATGTATGATAATAATAGTGTGTGACTGTGGGGGGACATTAGAGTGTAAGCTCCTCTGGTACAGAGACTGATGTAACCAGCTCACTGTTCTCTGTACAGCACTGCGGCATATGTCAGAGCTATATAAATGTATAATAATAATAGTGTACAGACTAGTGGTCTGTAGAGAATTATGATGAGGAGGCTGGAAGCAAACATGGCCTCCCCAGTGACTGGCTCTAATTATGAACCCGTCTCCCCACTCCTTCCCAGGAGTAATTATCTCTTCAACGTGCCAATTATTTCGCTCCTGAACCGGTTAATCCCCTGAGTGGTTTTTGTTTTTAGAAAGTTTTGTTGTATCATGACAAAAATGTATAAAGTGCAGTTGGAGCGCAGGGAAGCTGCCTGCCACCTCACGTAAGGTGAGACTAAACAGCCTAAAAGTAATCCATACACACCCCTACCTAATGTCCCTGTAATCTATTTTTTTTCATGAAATGGTTTTTTGATCTGTTTTTCTGCCTCCTTCTAACGTCCTCCATGAGCTCTAAAACCTCTCCTTTTCCTCTCACTTCCTTTTGCTTGGAATGAGCAGTGCACGTTAGTTGCACATTGTTCTGTGCACTCTACAAAATCATAGTCCATAATTCTTGTCTGTAGTACATAGATCCTGGTCAATAGTCTATAGTCCCTAGCCTCTCGTCCATAGTCTCTCGTCCATAATCCATAGATCCTAATCCATAGTCCATACAGCCTAGTCCACAGTCCATAGACCTTAGTCCATAGTCTCTAGTCCAGGGGTCTCCAAACTTGTAGGTGGGGGGGTATTAGAGTGTAAGCTCCCCTGGTACATGTGACTGGCTCAGTGAACATGTCTCCTTTTCATTGTTCTATGCACTCTACAAATCCCATAGTCCATAATCCTTATTGTCTGTAGTACATAGATCCTAGTCCATAGTCCCCCAGTCCACAGACCCTAGTCCATAATCCATAGCCCATACAGCCTAGTCCACAGTCCATAGATCTTAGTCCATGGTCTCTAATCCAGGGGTTTCCAAACTTGTGGGCGAGGGGGGGCTATTAGAGTGTAAACTCCCCTGGTGCATGTGACTGGCTCAGTGTCCATAATCCTTATTGTCTGTAGTACATAGATCCTAGTCCATAGTCCCCCAGTCCACAAACCCTAGTCTATAATCCATAGCCCATACAGCCTAGTCCACAGTCCATAGATCTTAGTCCATGGTCTCTAATCCAGGGGTCTCCAAACTTGTGGGTGAGGGGGGGATATTAGAGTGTAAGCTCCCCTGGTGCATGTGACTGGCTCGGTGTCCATAATCCTTATTGTCTGTAGTACATAGATCCTAGTCCATAGTCCCCCAGTCCACAGACCCTAGTCCATAATCCATAACCCATACAGCCTAGCTAGCCTATAGTCCATCAATCTTAGCCCATAGTTTCTAGTTCAGGGGTTTCCAAACTTGTGGGGAAATACACATTTTTTTAGTTCATAGTCTCTTGTCTGTAGTTCCTATGAACTACAGATAAGAATATATAGACTATGTGACTATATACTAGGATCTATATCCTAGTCCAGAGGTCTCCAACCTTTCTAAACAAAGGGCCAGAGTACTGTCCTTTAGACTTGACTTTATGGATGGCCGAACTGTGGCCATTGGAAGTAGGAAGACTTCCCCATCGTTGTTGTCATTGAGTGGGAAGAATCATACCCACTTGTAGATGTCACTGGGAGCAACTGTGCCTCATTCTTGGTGTCAGAGGAAGAATTGTGCCCCTTCATTGGTGTCATTGGGGGAATTATGCCCCATTGTTGGTGAGGATGAAATATTGCCCCAAGGGCAAAAGCAAGCAAAAGGCCACATCCGGCCCCCGGGTCAGTTTGGAGACCACTGTCCTAATCTATAGTCACATAGTCTTTATATCCTGGTCCATTATTCATAGGTCCATAGTCCATATAGCCTAGTCTATAGTCCATAAATTTTAGTCCATAGTCTCTAGTTCTAATTTCCAAACTTGTGGGGGGCATTTACATTTTTTTAGTTCATAGTCTCCTGTCTGTAGTTCCTATGAACTACAGATAAGAATCTATAGACTATGTGACTATAGACTAGGATCTATATCCTAGTCTATAATCACATAGTCTATAGATTCTGGTCCATTATTCATAGGTCCTAATCCATAGTCCATATAGCCTAGTCCATGGCCCATAGTTCTAGGTCCATATAGCCTAGTCTATGGTTCATAGATCTTAGTCCATATAGCCTAGTCCATAGTCCATAGATCTAAGTCCATGTAGCCTAGGCCATGGTCCATAGATCTTAGTCCATATAGCCTAGCCCATGGTCCATAGATCTAAGTCCATGTAGCCTAGTCTATAGTTCATAGATCTTAGTCCATATAGCCTAGTCTATGGTCCATAGATCTTAGTCCATATAGCCTAGTCTATAGTCCATAGATCTTAGTCCATATAGCCTTATCCATGGTCCATAGATCTAAATCCATGTAGCCTAGTCTATAGTCCATAGATCTTAGTCCATATAGCCTAGCCCATGGTCCATAGATCTAAGTCCATGTAGCCTAGTCTATAGTTCATAGATCTTAGTCCATATAGCCTAGTCTATGGTCCATAGATCTTAGTCCATATAGCCTAGTCTATAGTCCATAGATCTTAGTCCATATAGCCTTATCCATGGTCCATAGATCTAAGTCCATGTAGCCTAGTCTATAGTTCATAGATCTTAGTCCATATAGCCTAGTCTATGGTCCATAGATCTTAGTCCATATAGCCTAGTCTATAGTCCATAGATCTTAGTCCATATAGCCTTATCCATGGTCCATAGATCTAAATCCATGTAGCCTAGTCTATAGTCCATAGATCTTAGTCCATATAGCCTAGCCCATGGTCCATAGATCTAAGTCCATGTAGCCTAGTCTATAGTCCATAGATCTTAGTCCATATAGCCTAGCCCATGGTCCATAGATCTAAGTCCATGTAGCCTAGTCTATAGTCCATAGATCTTAGTCCATATAGCCTAGTCTATGGTCCATAGATCTTAGTCCATATAGCCTAGTCTATAGTCCATAGATCTTAGTCCATATAGCCTTATCCATGGTCCATAGATCTAAATCCATGTAGCCTAGTCTATAGTCCATAGATCTTAGTCCATATAGCCTAGCCCATGGTCCATAGATCTAAGTCCATGTAGCCTAGTCTATAGTCCATAGATCTTAGTCCATATAGCCTAGCCCATGGTCCATAGATCTAAGTCCATGTAGCCTAGTCTATAGTCCATAGATCTTAGTCCATATAGCCTAGTCTATGGTCCATAGATCTTAGTCCTTAGTCTCTAGTCCAGGGGTCTCCAAACTCTCCATACAAAGGGCCAGTTTACTGTCCTTCAGAATATGAGGGTGGCAGTGGGAAGAATAGTTCCCTACCATTGGTGTCAGTGGAAGGATTAATGTTCCATCATTGGTGTCAATGGGAAGAAAATTGTTGGTATCAGTGAAAGGAATTATGCCCCATTGTTGGTTTCAGTGGGAGGAGTAGTGTCCCATGGGCCAGATAAGAGCAAGCAAAGGGCCACATCTGGCCCCCACGGGCCTCAGTTTGGAGACCAGTGTTAATTTCACCGGCGTAAATATTTTCGAGGACAAAATTAACACTATACTGTATTAGTTGACTAAAATACAACTAAAACAATTCAGATGACTAAAATACGACTAAAACTTAAATAGTGTTTTAGTCAAAAGACTATGGCTTACATTAGGTTCACACCTGTGCAGTTTGCGTTTGATCCGTTTCTGCAGTGCGTGTTACATTGTGTTTTGTGTTTTTGCCGCGTTTTTGATGCATGTTGCATTTTTCAGATTTTTTTTTTCTTTCTAGTTGCTAGGTAGATTTCAAACACAAACCACAACAACGCACTACATTCTTTTCTGCAGCATTTCCACTGGAGTCTATAGAAACAAAAACAAAACTTTTTACATTTAAACAAGTCCCTGACCCTTTCCAAAAAACGCACCGGGTGAAGCCACGGAGATGTGAACATGTCCCATAGGAAATCATGTTAAATGGACTGTAGTGCGTTTCTGCAAAACGCAGTGGAAAACACGTAGGTGTGAACCTGGGGTTGAACTTAATGGAAATCAGTACATTTTAGTTGACTAAACTCTAATGGGTTTAGTTAAATTGTAATGCATTACTTAAGCATTTCTCTAGAATTTCCGAACTCATTATATATTTTCTATACTCCTGGAGTAAAAAATCTAATAACATGTTATTATTCATGGTATTAGGGTTGGAACATGCACTACAGACACAGATTTAGCCATTGTGATAACTTCTATATCACAAGTCCAGGGCTCCAGCCATAATTACAGCTTATTCCAACCTGCAGGAAGCGGTTTCTGAAAGGCACATAAGTGGCGTGATTATAGAGGGCAATGAATGCGCAGCGGGGGAGGGGCGCCCCTGTACCTGACATCTGATGAAGAGTCCTCTGGGGCAATCTGATTAATGGCTTTTTCATTATTTAAATTCACTTCTCTTATCAGTGTCTTGTCTGCTCTCTTCCTTCTCTGAATGGCGGCACTCAGCCACCCAAATAGATGGCAGAAGAAATATTTTCATTAATTTTTTTTTACCTTTAAGTACCACTTATGGCACAATTGACTGTTAACCTTTCCCTGCCGTGAGTTCCCCTTCATTGTGCCGATTGCATTTCCAGATTGGATTGTGCTTGGCGCGTATAGGAGAGGAGGAGAGGCTGTATAGATGGCTGGATATATACCTATTAAATTGAAGGCTTACAGTGCCAGAGAACTCTTAAGTGCTCACCATGGGTGGAGGACTGAGCAGAATGCCAGAGAAAGAAAATGTATTTTATAGTGACGACAAAAACATTTCAGTCGACTCTAATGGGGTTTCTTCTCTCTATGTATTGAGCTCACTTCTGTCCAGGGGTGGACTGACAACTCATGGGGCCCCCGGGCAATAGGGGATCATGGGGCCCCTGTGTCCTTTCCCACACTCAATGCACACCCAAAAAAGCCTATAAAAAAGGTACCAGGGGCATTTCATGGAGCCCCCTACTGACCCTGGGCCCTCAGGCAGTGCTCAAATGGTCAGTCAGCCCCTGCTTCTGTCATTGTCTCCCATGCCTCACTGCCACGGCCGTTGTCACACGTTTGGCGAGAGCACAGAAGCAGAGCATGTTTATAGTAAGGCTTCCAAAACAAGTTTAATTTGCTTATATTCTGCCTTCCGTGGTTCCCTCCTCCCCCTTCTCAGATGTCATCACTGGGTCTTTGTGCTTCTCTATGCAAAGCCAGAAGATCACGGCTGGTGGTTGGGGCTGGCAGGGGAGCTTCCTGAAAACATCCCAGAACCCTGCCTCAATACTCCTCTCAAGAGTCCTCAGTCCTGATGCAAGCAGTGGGCTGGCCCTTGGGAGGAGTTATGCTAATATCAAAATGCCTTGATGGGTGGGTGTCAGTCTGCAGAAGAGGGGGTGTTCCTAAGCAGACTGTATTTGCATAGTTAATGCCTACATGTGATGCTGAGCCTCCATGACTGAAAGAAGTGAAAGGGATCCCATTTGAAAGAAAAATATATTTGAAATATATTTTAAAAATATTCTTCCCAAATATATTGCCATATATTTGAAATGCTACAATTTTGTCTATATTTGATATATTTCAATATATATATATCCATTCAGTCGTATCTGACCCTTGGCGATTGCATGGACCGTCACTCGTAAGCGACTTTTTCCATGAATTCTCTAAGCAATTATCTTACAGGGTAGGTTGCCAAGTCTTTCCCCAACCCCTACCATGCAGGAGATCCCACATGGCCTGGGATGAAACTAGGACAATTTAGACAGGAATATATATATATACACACACTCCATGTTGAAATGCGTTTTTATTACAAAATATATGAAAAATATTTTTTAAAATAAATTTCAATTATACTGTATGTCTTTGAATATACAAATCTACATTTTTGGAATGTATTTACAAATACAGTCAGGTCCATAAATATTGGGACATCGACACAATTCTAACATTTTTGGCTCTATACACCACCACAATGGATTTGAAATGAAACAAACAAGATGTGCTTTAACTGCAGACTGTCAGCTTTAATTTGAGGGTATTTACATCCAAATCAGGTGAACGGTGTTGGAATTACAACACTTTGCATATGTGCCTCCCACTTGTTAAGGGACCAAAAGTAATGGGACAGAATAATAATCATAAATCAAACTTTCACTTTTTAATACTTGGTTGCAAATCCTTTGCAGTCAATTACAGCCTGAAGTCTGGAACGCATAGACATCACCAGATGCTGGGTTTCATCCCTGGTGATGCTCTGCCAGGCCTCTACTGCAACTGTCTTCAGTTCCTGCTTGTTCTTGGGGCATTTTCCCTTCAGTTTTGTCTTCAGCAAGTGAAATGCATGCTCAATCGGATTCAGGTCAGGTGATTGACTTGGCCATTGCATAACATTCCACTTCTTTCCCTTAAAAAACTCTTTGGTTGCTTTTGCAGTATGCTTTGGGTCATTGTCCATCTGCACTGTGAAGCGGCGTCCAATGAGTTGTGAAGCATTTGGCTGAATATGAGCAGATAATATTCCCGAAACACTTCAGAATTCATCCTGTTGCTTTTGTCAGCAGTCACATCATCAATAAATACAAGAGAACCAGTTCCATTGGCAGCCATACATGCCCACGCCATGACACTACCACCACCATGCTTCACTGATGAGGTGGTATGCTTAGGATCATGAGCAGTTCCTTCTCCATACTCTTCTCTTCCCATCACTCTGGTACAAGTTGATCTCGGTCTCATCTGTCCATAGGATGTTGTTCCAGAACTGTGAAGGCTTTTTTAGATGTCGTTTGGCAAACTCTAATCTGGCCTTCCTGTTTTTGAAGCTCACCAATGGTTTACATCTTGTGGTGAACCCTCTGTATTCACTCTGGTGAATTCTTCTCTTGATTGTTGGCTTTGACACACATACACCTACCTCCTGGAGAGTGTTCCTGATCTGGCCAACTGTTGTGAAGGGTGTTTTCTTCACCAGGGAAAGAATTCTTCGGTCATCCACCACAGTTGTTTTCTGTGGTCTTCCGGGTCTTTTGGTGTTGCTGAGCTCACCGGTGCGTTCCTTCTTTTTAAGAATGTTCCAAACAGTTGTTTTGGCCACGCCTAATGTTTTTGCTATCTCTCTGATGGGTTTGTTTTGTTTTTTCAGCCTAATGATGGCTTGCTTCACTGATGGTGACAGCTCTTTGGATCTCATCTTGAGAGTTGACAGCAACAGATTCCAAATGCAAATAGCACACTTGAAATGAACTCTGGACCTTTTATCTGCTCATTGTAATTGGGATAATGAGGGAATAACACACACCTGGCCATGGAACAGCTAAGAAGCCAATTGTCCCAATACTTTTGGTCCCTTAAAAAGTGGGAGGCACATATGGAAACTGTTGTAATTCCTACACCGTTCACCTGATTTGAATGTAAATACCCTCAAATTAAAGCTGACCGTCTGCAGTTAAATTACATCTTGTTCGTTTCATTTCAAATCTATTGTGGTGGTGTATAGAGCCAAAAATGTTAGAATTGTGTCGATGTCCCAATATTTATGGACCTGACTGTATATGTAAAAATATATGTTAAAATGACTTTTTTAGATGTTAAAAAAATCTTGAAGAATATATTTAAAAAATTAAATTCCACTGTATTTTTGTAGTTGAAGAAACAGGTCCTTAGCAGGAATATAAAAATCGATCTGCTCCGGGGGGGGGGGGGGGGGTTATTATATTAATACTTGGAAGGTATCAGACGGAGATAGAGAGATACAAAGTAACATTGTCTATAAACATTATTCAGACAGAGATAGAGATACAAAGTAACATTGTCTATAAACATTGATCAAACAGGATATAGATGGGTACAAAGTAACATTGTTTATAAACATTGATCAGACGAGAGATAGAGAGATACAAAATATCATTGTCTATAAACATTGTTCAGACGGGATATAGATGGGTACAAAGTAACATTGTTTATAAACATTGATAAGACTCAAAAAGTGCAACATTGAAAGGAAAAACATTTCTTAAATTTGAATATAACCTTGCCTTGTTTTGAACCAGAATCATTATATTAACCTGAATTTAAACAGTACAAATGACAGAATATAATATATAATTTTTGTCACTGGCAGCACTCATTTTTTAAATAATCTTGATCAAACTAGAAGAAAGTGTAACCTTTATGCAGAGCTCCACAAATATACTTATGGTAGAATAAATACTAACAATATTTAATGTCCCAATTACTATACTTTTTGTGTGAGACATGCAAACTGTCAGTTGACCACTAGATGGCAGGCCACACTCACAGCTACCTATAGGAGGCACACAGGTTCTGTATCTTCTGTCCTGGTCTGGGAATCAATAGAATCAGAGAACAGAGGAATGGATATCACATTATTGTTTCCTCTATTGATTTGATCAGAATGCTTGATCATATTATTCTTTTGCTGTGATGGTGCTGCAAACATGCACTTCTTGGCTTCTATTTCTGCAAAAAATATGCAGAAAATCAATTGGTTGCCAATTTTCTTTTCTTTTGCTGTTACCTCAGTTAAATTTCCATGTTATCATTTGTTGAAATAAAAAACAAATTAATGGAGTGTAGTCCAAGTTACAGCTCACTGATAATGACTGAAATGATTCTAAGTTGAATCATTACTTCCTCTTCAATTTGACCCAAAATTCCAAAAGCTGAAAAACTGAAAGGGGCCACACAGGTGTCCAGAATGGACCAGTAAGTGTGAAACGTTCTGGGAATATAAATGTTTATAAACAATGATCAGACAGGAGATAGAGGAATACCAAATAACATTGTTTATAAACATCGAGCAGATGGGAGATAGAGAGATACAACGTAACATTGTATATAAACACTGATCAGACAGCTGATAAAGAGATACAAAGTATTATTGTCTATAAACTTTGTTCAGACAGAGATAGAGATACAAAATAACATTGTTTATAAACACTGATCAGACAGCTGATAGAGAGATACAAAGTAACATTGTCTATAAACATTGAGCAGACGAAGATAGAGATACAAAGTAACATTGTCTATAAACATTGTTCAGACAGAGATAGAGATACAAAGTAACATTGTCTATAAACATTGTTCAGACAGAGATAGAGATACAAAGTAACATTGTCTATAAACATTGAGCAGACGAAGATAGAGATACAAAGTAACATTGTCTATAAACATTGTTCAGACAGAGATAGAGATACAAAGTAACATTGTATATAAACATTGATCAGACGGAGATAGAGAGATACAAAATATCATTGTCTATAAACATTGTTCAGACGGGATATAGATGGGTACAAAGTAACATTGTTTATAAACATTGATCAGACGGAGATAGAGAGATACAAAGTAACATTGTTTATAAACATTGATCAGACGGGAGATAGAGAGATACAAAGTATAATGTTCTGGCAAATTTGTTAAGCTTTCTACTTTTCCTTTCTTGCTGTTTGTGTCCCATCAGAGAAATTTCCTTTCACTTTCTGTCCCAGAGACACAATAGAAAAGGAGTGGAAATTCCCTCCTTAGGCAGTTGTCTAAATGTCCCCACTGGAAGATGTCCCCTTATTTCCTGTTCCAGTGACAACAGTAACATTTTGGATTTGATTTAATTGGCAGGACAAGCAGAGAGGGTCAAGCTCTACAGACAGGAATAGAGATGTGTGGAAAATGTAAGGTGACCTCTGGATCCCTGGGGTTATCCTATTGATATAGGAGTTGTATTAGTGTTTGGATGGGGTGTCTGGATTCCATGTTGGCACTGAAAGATTTCCACAGTTTATAACTGGATGAATCTGAGAATGAAGAACTCTGCTGGGAGCTAATAATCCAGATACAACTGATGTCTCCAAGCTGCAGCCTCCAGGCCCGCTGCAGCCCTTTGCTTGCCTTTATCCAACCCTTGGGGCACTACTCCTCCCACTGACATCCACCATTTCTTCCACTGACACCAACAGTGGGGGCGTGATTCTTTGACTACAATGTTGCATGTTGAGTAATTGTCTGTCAAACTATCACAGCACTGAAAACTGAACAATGGCCTCGTAATACAGAGATATTGCTATTATGGGGTATTACTGTGCCCCTCAATGCTCTAGGCAGATGCTGAGTGACACCGAAGTACACAGAGTTCATCAGTGATGTCATGAATCCCTTGGTATTAAAAAGACACAGTTATATTGACTCCATCCAGGGGTGTGAACTGTGGAGTCCTCCACTTCTTCTCCTTACTCTCCACCGCAAAGCGATTCTCTTCCACATTCCATCTCTCCTCTGCAGCCTGTCTCTCTACTGCGGGCAATCTCTTTTCTGCAGGCCATCTCTCCAGAGCTCATCTCTCCTCTGCAGCCTGTCTCTCTACTGCAGCCCATGTCTTTTCTGCAGGTCATTTGTCTGAAGCCCATCTCTCCTCCACAGTCCATCTCTCCTCCACGGCCAGGGGTGGACTGACAATTCATGGGGCCCCCGGGTAATAGGGGATCATGGGGCCCCTGTGTCCTTGCCCAAACTCAAAAAAGCCTATGAAAAAGGTACCAGGAGCATCTTATGGGGCCCCCTACTGACCCTGGGCCCTCGGGCAGTGCCCGGGTTTCCAAATGGTCAGTCCGCCCCTGTCCACGGCCCATCTCTCTTCTGCAGCCCATCTCTCTACAACAGTCCATCTCTCTGCAGACTATCTCTCCAGAGCCCATCTCTGATCTTCAGCCTGCCTCTCTACTGCAAGCCATCTTTTTCTGCAGGTCATTTCGCTGCAGCCCATCTCTCCTCCACAGCCCATCTCTCCTCCACAGCCCATCTCTCTTCTGCAGCCCATCTCTCTACAACAGTCCATCTATCTGCAGACTATCCCTCCAGAGCCCGTCTCTGCTCTGCAGCCTGCCTATCTACTGCAGGCCATCTCTTTTATGCAGCCTGTCTCTATTCTGCAGCCCATCTCTCCGCAGTCCATCTCTCTTCCACAGTTCATCTCTCTGTAGGCCATTTCTTCAGAACCCATATCTCCTCTGCAGGCCATCTCTGCTCTGCAGGTAATCTCTCCACAGCCCATCTCTCTTCCACAGTTCATCTCTCTGCAGGACATTTCTCCAGAACCCACCTCTCCACTGCAGCCTGTCTCTCCTCTGCAGGCCATCTCTGCTCTGCAGGTAATCTCTCCACAGCCCATCTCTCCACCACAGCCTGTCTCTCTTCTGCAGCCTTTCTCTCTACAGCTTGTCTATCTGCAGCCCATCTCTCCACAGCCAGTCTCTCCTCCACAACCCACCTCTCCACAGCCCTTCTTGTCTCAGCAGCCTGTCTCTTCCCCACAGCTTGTCTATCTGTAGGCCATTTTTCTGCAGCCTGTCTCTCCTCCACAGCTTGTTTCTCCACAGCCCATCTCTCCTCCTGCAGCCTGTCTCTCCTCCACGGTCCTTCTCTCCTCCAGGGTCCATCTCTCCTCTGCAGCCCATCTCTAATCCACAGTCTGTCTCTGCCACAACTGTTCTGCTCTTAGGTCTGATGATCTGTAGTTAAAAAACTGAATTCAGTAATATTTAGTTTGCACTGTACATTATAAATGTCATTACAAAAAATAAATCCTATTTTTCCCCGTTTTTCCTAATTTATGACATCTCAGTGCTTCTGCTTTTCTGCAGTCTCTTTGCAGCCACTTCCTGCCTACATGGACTGCAGTGCACTTTAATGTGAGTTTTAAGACTGTTTTATGGTGGGAATTTTTCTCACTGTTTTAGAGTGGAGATTGATCTTGTGCATGTTGGTATTCTGGAGTTCAGCATTAATCCTCCGAGCCAGCAGCAGGCGAGAGATCTACTCTCTGAGGATTAGAATCTTCACATCACATGCACCAAGTAAAATCTATGAACCCAAAACAATATGAAGCGTGCGTCTAAATTCAAACATCCAATTTGTTTATTTCCCTTGGTAAACCTCTTAGCTGTCCCCCTCCTCGCTGGTTTCCACAAAATTAGAGGGGAGTGTGGACTTGGCGGGCAGATTTCATTGTGGATTTTCTGCGTTCGTGTTGCTGGGAAACAGAAGAGCAACAAGAGTAAAAATGGCAAGAAGAGTGGGTTCGTGGGGAGACAGGGAATTTTCATAGGGAGCGCAAGGGATTTTACCAGGAATAAGTGTATGAAGCTGGTGATGTATTTTCCATCTAGAAACATAGAATTGTCCGTCAATCTCTAAAATCTGATATAATCTTTAAAGTATATGTAAACCCTCACCTTGTAAAACTACCTATTCAGTTTAAGATTGAAATGCAAGGCAAAACATCAGTCAAAAAAAAAACATTTAAAACACCTTTTCCCTTTTTTTTTTACAAGTGATCACATTCCCTCTGATCTCAGCTTCATAAGAGTTGGGGGAAAAGAAACAGCAGTACCCAGATCTTCCCAATAAATGGCTGTGCAGGGGGTGGAGTCAGGACAAGTCTGATTATTGGAGGAGAACTGAGAACAGCATAGCTAGAGAACTGACCACACCAGGGGCGGACTGACAACTCATGGGGCCCCCGGGCAATAGGGGATAATGGGGCCCCTGTGTCCTTGCCCAAACTCAAAAAAGCCTATGTAAAAGGTACCAGGGGCATCTTATGGGGCCACCTACTGACCCCAGGCCCTCGGGCAGTGCCCGAGTTTCCAAATGGTCAGTCCGCCCCTGGACCACACTGTATTCTCCTGCTTAATGTGGTCTGTTTTTCATAGGAAAACAGAGGGACTGGCAAGAACACCAGAGATTTCACAGAAAGGAAGCAATATAAAGAGAACAGGATACTTTTTCATACAAGTACATGGTACAGTAGGAATAAGAAATGTTGGGTTAATGTACTCTTTATCATGGTAATGTCATTTCAAAAGTGGTTTTCAATCTTTTTTTTATTCCTGTGGCTTTTATTATATACTTACATAGTTTGTCAGGTTGAACACCCCTGCAATAGTCCATCTAGTTCAACCAATATAAAAAAAAAACACACACGCACAAATAGAAAACCTCAGTATTATTATTATTATTATACAGTATTTATAAAGCGCCAATAGTTCGCTCAGCGCTGTACATTACAAAGGGGGACAGAACATGTGACAGAACAATACCAATACAATGCAAAACATGAGGGGATCGAGGGCCCTGTTCTTTCGAGCTTACAATCCAGTATACACTATACTATACCCATAGTTGATCCAGAGGAAGGCAAAAAACCCAATAAAGAATGATCCAATTTGGATATTCCATGAATCAACTACCCCTGTCGTTATTTCCTCTAAAAATTAGTATCCAGTTATATTTTGTGCATTTAGGAATGCATCTAGCCCTTTTATTAAACAATTTACTGATCTGGCCAGAACCAGCTCTTGAGGGAGTCTATGCCACATTTTTACAGCTCTTACCATGATGAAGCTTTCCATATGTGAAGGTGAAATCTCTTTACCTCCAGATGTAAAGAGTGCCCCTTGTCCTCTGTAATGACCTGAAAGTGAATAACACTGAGGTCACTATATGGACCACTTATGTATACACAGTATACATGGTGATCATATCCCCCTTAATTGCCTCTTCACAAGATACATTCTGTTCTTCTAATCTTTCCTCGTAGCTGAGCTCCTCCATGCCTCGTATCAGTCTGGTTGCCCTTCTCTGTACTTTCTCCAGTTCTCCAATATCCCTTTTGCAAATTGGTGCCCACAATTGAACTGCATATTCCAGATGAGGTCTTACTAATGACTTTTACAGGGGGAAATCATCTCCCCCCCCTCTCTCTCTCTCTCTCTCTCTCCTGTACCTCTTTCAATACAAGAAAGTATTTGGCTATTTTAGACACTGCAGCTCGTCATCTCATGTGATTATTAAAATAATCCTTGGTGATCCTGCCACAAAGGCACTTCCTGTTATAGGGTGACATCAATTTGTCCCTGCTTCCCAGGGCCAGGAGAATAAAAGGGGGGGGGGGGGGGGAGGCACAAGAGGCATGTGCCCCAGGGGCAGCACCTCTAAGTGGGGGAGGGGAGGACACTGAAAACTCCAGCAGCTCCCTTCTCCCTGCCTCTCACTGATGGGAGTGACAGCCAGTGATCGACACCATTGACACGGGGAAATTTCTTCTTTCAGTGAGACCACAGGCACAGGAATGTCTGCTTTTCTTTCAGGTACACTCTAGACCTGTGTTTCCTCTGGCTTTGTTTTTGTCCACAGTCCTTCCAGCACTTTCCATGTTGGTACTCCAGTTTGTCCTGGTCTAGTCCTCCGATTCGAGCTTCAGTACTCTCCATGGTGAGATCCTTTGTTTCTCCCTTCACATGGCTCCTGTGTACTCCTCTGCCACTAGTGTACTCCTGTGCCCCACCATTTCTACAAGGGTAGGTTAGTGTTCACAAGTTAGAGCATGGTGAACCTTGGGGCCATTACCTGGGGTCAGCACACAGCTAAATCCAAACCTCCATGCGGGGGTCCCTGATGGAATACCAACTGGCCCCTAGACACTGACCCCTGAGGGCAGGGCCACCAATAAGGGGGTAGAAATTACCCTCCTGTATGGGGCCTGTACCCCATCAGTTCAACAGGGGGCCTGGCAGTTCTGTGGTGCTGGAAGTTCACTCCCTGTAGTGCAGCTGGCTTCTCCTCCTCTCCCTCCTGTCGGCTGTCAGTTGCTGCAGGAGGAGCCACAGAGAGATCTGCTTCAGAGATTGCCACTCCCATCACTCCAATAACCCCCTCTCCTGTCCACAATCTCTTTCCCCCACAGCTCTGATCCCCCTGTGCCCTGCTCCCCAGCACTGTCATGTTTACTGGCCCCTTCCTTTTCTAAATGAACACAGTGAGCGATTGGGACCGATCACTCACTGTGTTCATTCATACCCGAACCATAGCCAGCTGTGTTTACCATTCTTGAATTTGTGAATCAACAGGGAATCTCTGTATAGAGCATTCAGCTGAGGCTGCAGAGAAAAGAATTAGGGATCTGTGACATTAGTCTCTTTCTCTTTTTCAAAAGTGAGACATCAGCAGTCTGTTAGGCCCCTGACATTCCACCTAAGCCCCCCCCCCCTTCCAACTACCACTGCCACAAGACTGTTAAAAAATAAGTAAATAAATAAAATTAGTAAAAAATAAAATAAAAACAAATTAAGGGCTCATTCACATGTTTACGTTGGCCGCATCCTTGCCTGAGGGACCCCACGTCACCTGCTCACATGTGGGCCCATCCATTGTGAGGGTATGTTTTGGTGTTTTATGCCGTTCTTGTGTGCAGTTATATGGTCCATGTGTCAGATGGTGTTTCTTTGATCATTTTCAGGGCAGTTGATGATTTTCTTACTGCAGATTCTGTTTGTAACAGCCGCATGTCACATATCAAATGAAAAAGAATGGACAGCAGTGACAGAAAATTCACTCCAAAGTCCTAACTTTCCATTGTCTGCTTTGACGCGGTCAGCAGCCACCATGAAGGGCCGTTCCTTCCACAATAAAAGTTGTGCTGTGTGATGACAGTTATTAAACCTCCTTCGGTACAATGACCCACGTCACTTCGCACCGCGCACAGCCAGCTGCTGAGTGGAATTTGTTTGTTGTCGGAATTACAGATATTTTTTTCTTTCACCTGCCAATCAAATTTAAATAGAGAGGAAAGCATCACCGCTAATCAGAGCACAGCATGATTCCATGTCTGCGCTCAGAGCCGCATGTATAATTACCAAGAAGTGTGCTACTATTTACATCAACTATCACTCATCAACTCACAGAGATTGGTGACTCCGGTGGGTGGAGGCTACAGAATGGAACATCTGATGAAAGACAGATAGATAGATAATTAATATAGAAATACAGTCAGGTCCATAATTATTGGGACATGGACACAATTCTAACATTTTTGGCTCTATACACCACCACAATGGATTTAAAATGAAACGAACAAGATATGCTTTAACTGCAGACTGTCAGCTTTAATTTGAGGGTATTTACATCCAAACCAGGTGAACGGTGTAGGAATTACAACATTTTGCATATGTGCCTCCCACTTGTTAAGGGACCAAAAGTAATGGGACAGAATAATAATCATAAATCAAACTTTCACTTTTTAATACTTGGTTGCAAATCCTTTGCAGTCAATTACAGCCTGAAGTCTGGAACGCATAGACATCACCAGACGCTGGGGTTCATCCCTGGTGATGCTCTGCCAGGCCTCTACTGCAACTCTCTTCAGTTCCTGCTTGTTCTTGGGGCATTTTCCCTTCAGTTTTGTCTTCAGCAAGTGAAATGCATGCTCAATCGGATTCAGGTCAGGTGATTGACTTGGCCATTGCATAACATTCCACTTCTTTCCTTTAAAAAACTCTGGTTGCTTTTGCAGTCTGCTTTGGGTCATTGTCCATCTGCACTGTGAAGCGGCATCCAATGAGTACTGAAGCATTTGGCTGAATATGAGCAGATAATATTGCCCAAAACACTTCAGAATTCATCCTGCTGCTTTTGTCAGCAGTCACATCATCAATAAATACAAGAGAACCAGTTCCATTGGCAGCCATACATGCCCACGCCATGACACTACCACCACCATGCTTCACTGATGAGGTGGTATGCTTAGGATCATGAGCAGTTCCTTTCCTTCTCCATACTCTTCTCTTCCCATCACTCTGGTACAAGTTGATCTCGGTCTCATCTGCCCATAGGATGTTGTTCCAGAACCGTGAAGGCTTTTTTAGATGTCGTTTGGCAAACTCTAATCTGGCCTTCCTGTTTTTGAGGCTCACCAATGGTTTCCATCTTGTGGTGAACCCTCTGTATTCACTCTGGTGAAGTCTTCTCTTGATTGTTGACTTTGACACACATACACCTACCTCCTGGAACAACCACAGTTGTTTTCCGTGGTCTTCCGGGTCTTTTGGTGTTGCTGAGCCCAACGGTGCATTCCTTCTTTATAAGAATGTTCCAAACAGTTGTTTTGGCCACGCCTAATGTTTTTGCTATCTCTCTGATGGGTTTGTTTTGTTTTTTCAGCCTAATGATGGAGTGCTTCACTGATAGTGACAGCTCTTTGGATCTCATCTTGAGAGTTGACAGCAACAGATTCCAAATGCAAATAGTACACTTGAAATGAACTCTGGACCTTTTATCTGCTCATTGTAATTGGGATAATGAAGGAATAACACACACCTGGCCATGGAACAGCTGAGAAGCCAATTGTCCCATTACTTTTGGTCCCTTATCAAGTGGGAGGCACATATGCAAACTGTTGTAATTCCTACACCGTTCACCTGATTTGGATGTAAATACCCTCAAATTAAAGCTGACAATCTGTAGTTAAAGCACATCTTGTTTGTTTCATTTCAAATCCATTGTGGTGGTGTATAGAGCCAAACATTTTAGAATTGTGTCGATGTCCCAATATTTATGGACCTGACTGTATATCTATCCCAGGACGCCTCGTTCCACCCCCTGCCTTCCCTCCAGCAGCCAGCAAAAATGAACCAGGAGAGTTCAGTGCAGTGCGGGGAGAGCTTGTGAAAGTAACGTGATGTGAAGCTCTGTCCCAGAGAGAGAGACTGAGACACCCAAAAGTCACTCCTCTGTGGGGAAAACAGAGCTGTGACCTACGTGTGGAGGGACGGAGCCACTGCAAGGCTACAGACTTTGCTGAGCTACATACTGGAGTCACCACAGGCAACCCAGAGTGGGCAGACACCTAATCAGAGGGACCACTGCTGTCGTAGCACTGGGTCTGGTGAGAGGGCATGGTGGCCAATATTTATTGCTACCAATAGAGACTGAGCCCTAAGGAACTTCCTAAACAGCTACTCTATAGCTCTATTACTGCCTGCAGGCCTTGTTGGCTGCCTCTAAGCACGTCAACGGTCATTGGGCCCCAACATTAGCCGGCTGAAAAGTCAGGACTAAAGACCGCCCCTTAGCAGTTGCTACTCAGAGACCATTGCCTCTTTGCTTAGTTGAAGAGGTACCTCACAGGAGATGCTATACCATACCCTAGCCCGGGTGTCGGCAACCCGCGGCTCCAGAGCCGCATGCGGCTCTTTTTCATCTTTGCTGCGGCTCCGGAGCACACTGCCCACCAGGTGGTCGGCAAGCCGCAGATCGCGAGCCACATGCGGCTCTTCTGTGTGCCGGGCGCCCGCTCCCCTCCCTCCTCAAAAATCCGGCCCGCGGAGCGTGGAACATTGGCTGTCAGGATGTAGGTGGGGCAGCCAGGATGTAGGCGGGGCAGAGTGACGAACTCCTCTCTCAGTCCGCCCTGAAGACCAGAACGGCGCGGGAACACAGCGAGAGGAACGCGCGGAGCAAAGGTAAGTGAATTGAGACAATATGGGGGATGAATTACTATGTGGGGAATGAATTACTGTGTGGGGGATGAATTACTATGTGGGGGATGAATTACTATGTGGGGGATGAATTACTATGGGGGATGAATTACTATGGGGAATGAATTACTATGTGGGGGATGAATTACTATGGGGGAAGAATTACTATATGGGGGATGAATTACTATGGGGGAAGAATTACTATATGGGGGATGAATTACTATGGGGGAAGAATTACTATATGGGGGATGAATTACTATATGGGGGATGAATTACTATGGGGGATGAATTACTATGGGGGATGAATTACTATGTGGGGGATGAATTACTATGGGGGATGAATTACTATATGGGGGATGAATTACTATGGGGGATGAATTACTATATGGGGGATGAATTACTATGGGGGAAGAATTACTATATGGGGGATGAATTACTATATGGGGGATGAATTACTATGGGGGAAGAATTACTATATGGGGGATGAATTACTATATGGGGGATGAATTACTATGGGGGATGAATTACTATGTGGGGGATGAATTACTATGTGGGGGATGAATTACTATGGGGGATGAATTACTATATGGGGGATGAATTACTATGGGGGATGAATTACTATATGGGGGATGTATTTTCAGTTTTAAAAATGTGGCTGTCAAAATAAATTTCAATCGTGGTTTTGGCGAGATTTGGCTCAGTTGAAAAAAAAGGTTGCCCACCACTGACCTAAGGCTATGATTGTGATTATGAAGATACACTGTGGCCCTGATTAACCCTTTGCTTACTGGGCCCTTAAACCCCCTTCATGACCAGAGTGCTTTTTGCAATATATGCAGTGTCGGATTTGTTATAAATGTTGCAATGGTTTTGCGGCTCCCAGTCTTTTTTTTCCCTTCGGAAACGGGTCCAAGTGGCTCTTTATGTCTTAAAGGTTGCAGACCCCTGCCCTAGCCCAGGGGTGGGCAAACTTTTTGACTTGAGGGCCGCAATGGTTTCATATATTGGACCCGGGGGCCGGACCAAGAGTAGATGAATGATGTGTATGTGTCATCCATAGTAAGTATAGTAATATTCCCCCATAGTAAGCATAGTAATTAATCCCTTATATAGTAATTCATCCCCCATATAGTAATTCATCCCCTATAGTAATTCATCCCCCATATAGTAATTCATCCCCCATAGTAATTCATCCCCCATATAGTAAGTCATCCCCCATATAGTAATTCATCCCCCATAGTAATTCATCCCCCATATAGTAATTAATCCCCCATAGTAATTCATCCCCCATAGTAATTCATCCCCCATATAGTAATTCATCCCCCCTATAGTAATTCATCCCCCCTATAGTAATTCATTCCCCATAGTAATTCATCCCCCATATTAATTCATCCCTCATATAGTATTTCATCCCCCACAGTACTATTCCCCCCCAAGTAGTAAGCCAAGTCCCCCCTGTGTCAATTCACTTACCTTTGCTCTGCGCGTTCCTCTCACCGTGTTCCCGCGCCGTTCCGGTCTTCAGGGCGGACTGTGAGAGGAGCCTAGCTCCCCTCACGTTCCTCACGCTGCCCCGCCTACACACATCCTGACAGCCAATGTTTGTGACGCTCCGCGGGCCGGATTAAAAGGTCCGCCGGGCCGTATACGGCCCGTGGGCCGTAGTTTGCCCATTGCTGCCCTAGCCATTCCCTTAGAGTGTACTCTAATCTGGTGTAGTAGTATTATTCATGTTGCAGTTGAGGTTTATTTCTACAGTTTATTTTTTGATTTGCTGACTCACGTATTACTTTAAGTTTAGTGATATAGGACCTAATTCTATGTTTCCTTGGCATATCTATTACTCATTCTAGCAGATTGTGTTCAAATTCACCTGTTGTATTCGCATTTATGTTCAAACACCCATTGCTTCTTATTTGTATTAATAGATTGAATGCAACTACCACTAAGCGGGTGTGTGTCTATGTTCTGGTAGTAACCCGCAGCCAGGTAAAAGGTATTTATACTTGTTTTATTTATACGGTCTTGCAGTGACTTTTATTCAACCAGGTGTGGCAGAGGGGTTATTATTATTAATATACAGGATTTATATATTATTATTATACAGGATTTATATAGCGCCAACAGTTTGCTCAGAGCTTTACAATATAACGGGAGACAATACAGCAACAATACAGTTCAATACAAGAGGGTTAGTAGGGTCCTGCTCCTTGGATCTTACAATCTAATGAGGTTGTTCTTGGAGTCAATGCACAGGGAACCCAAAATTACTGAGCTGCACCTTTGGGAGTAGAGCTACATATATGTGAGATATAGAGAGACAGACAGACAATAGATAACAGAAAGACTGATAAATACGATAAATGATAGAAATATGGATAGATAGGAGATGAACAGGTAGATTTGAAGACAGAAATGTGTAATTTATTCATGTACAGCCAACAAGTAAAAACTAAACTAGACCCCAGAGCAGGCTGGTACTAATAGGTGCTTGACATACTTTACATCCACAAATCAGAACAATCCTAAATATGAATATGCAGGACTCTGACCCTTAGATACTTGACGGTGAATTATATAAAATCATCTGCCTATAATAAATATAATAATATATATACAGTAGATGTGCAACCAGTGCCGGGACAAGGTCATCTAACGCCCAGGGCTATTATGAGTATTATGTCAGAAAAAAGTAAAAAATCCTCTCCACCCCCCCCCCCCCCAAAAAAAAATGTGAGCACTAATCTTCAAATCTACCCCTAAGTATAAATTATCTTTGCAATCCAAAATCCCCCCCCCACAAAAAATCCCCCCTCTTCCAGTGCAATATCCCCCTTTCTAGTACAAATCCTCTACCCCTCAAATTTCCCCTCTGAGCATAAATCCTCTCCTTCCCTTACAAATCTCCCTCTCCCGACACAAATCTGCCTCCAAATCCCCTCTTAGCAAAAATCATTCATCCAAATTTCCCCTCCTAGCACAAATCCCCACCAGTCATCCATTCTAGCAGCGTTGGAACAAGGTCATTCAGGGAAAAAATGCCAAACCATGCCCCTCTCGGTTCATGATGTGCAAGCTTTGGGGATCCTACACCCTGCAGTCTCTCGCTTGTCAAACATCATTGCCATTGTCACAGAATTAAGGTGCCCCCATCCCTACAGCAAACCACTGGGGCAGCCGTCCCTTCCGCCCACCCCTTATCCTGGCCCTGTGTGCAACTTTTTCATTATCTTAGTGCATAAGTCATAAACCATCATTCCCAGTTTAAACAAATACCCTTCAAGTGTCTTATGTAATCCAAAAAGTCCAAATCCAAACAGCACTTAATGTGCATGCCTAGTGTTATGACAATACATGAAATCAATAAAGTCCAAACAATGATTAGAACATCCCTGTGTTCCTGCAATACCAGTCTACATTTTCTGACCTCCTTTAACTTCAAGGTCAATTATTGAGGGTGACCCCATGGAGAGGTGGCGGTTTTACTGTGTGATGGAATAACACCAATTATATGTGGACTGGTTTTGCAGGAACACATGGATGCTATCAATCATTTAGACTTTATCAATTTAATGTGTTGTCATAACACTAGGAATCCACTTTAGGCGCTGTTTGGATTTGGACTTTTTTGATTACATTAGACACTTGATGGTTATTTGTTTAAACTGGGAATGATGGTTTATGCTTTGACAATGCCATTGTGAACATGGTTGTAGAAGAGACACAGGGGTCGCACATATGCAGAACGCAGGACTCCGGAGTATTGATTATGAGCAGAGAAAACTGTTTTTGCAGCTTTCCCCAGATTTTGGTATTCCTGGATTGGGCTCAGTAGTTCGGAGATTTTGAAGTGCTTTGGGTGGAAAGAAGTCTCCAACACAGTGTACAGGTCTTGCAGAAGACCAGCAGGGTTTGTGTCCAGGTGGGCACAGCCCATATAATGATTGGGCATAGCTCAGGGCTCCCAGTAGGACAGGTGTGCTCCATCCAGGAAACAGAAAGGGAGAATGTTACCAGCACTCCGAGAATCACCAATATTGATCCAAACGTTTCAATGAATGATCACATAGTTACAGCAAGGCAACGTTTCGGAGTCTCGCAGAACCCCTTCATCAGGCATGTGACCAATCCAAGAGATGGGTCTGCTCTGTTGAGGGTGCAGGTGTGTTCCATTCTAAAGCTAGGAGGTCTTTAGGCTGAGAGACAGGAAGGCTTCAGAGGGGTGCCAGGAGACCCCTTACCAAGAGGTCAGGGTATGGCACCATATAGTAGGGTGCTGTTACCTATGGATGAGAGCCAGGAGAACCCAGGGATCCAGAAGAACTAGATAGGAAGAAAAAAAAGGTAAACCAATGCCTGAACTCCTGCGCTGGACAGTGGACTTCACAATGTCTGTATCCCATCACATGGAGTATAGAAGGAATGCAAGCTTTGCTGCCCTCACCAGACTAGGGAAATCCAAAAAGAACTGTATATGAAGAAACAAAATGAGGGCGCCCATGCCTAGTTCATTACCTTTAAAAACAAGATTTATTGATAAAAAGTAAAATACTCACGAAGGAATAAAATCAAATGAAGGGCATGTCACAAGAAATGCACCGTGGTTCAATCACCCTGAAGGATGTCTGGTGGGGGACTGTAGATCTGTAGGTGGCTGTTGGCTGACATGTTTTGAGGCTGTGCCTCTTCCTCAGAGACAAATCTCATTTTTAAAGGTAATGCACTAGACCTGTGCGCCCTCTTTTTGTTTCTTCATATCCAGGAGAACTAGGTAAGATGGTCTGAGGGACCAATCTAAAATCAAAGGCCAAGGTTTTTAAGCTGTGGTGCTGCTGAAGAGAGAGCCTGGTGGCTTGGTATTAGTTTGGATGGTGAAAATCCCCCTCATGTGTGGTTTTGAACTTTTTGTTTCTGTTTTGAACTTTTTGTTAAAGCGGAGTTCCAACTGTTTTTGTGTTTATTAAAAATCAGCAGCTACAAAAACTGTAGCTGCTGACTTTCAATAAACACACACTTACCTCTCCCGGGGTCCAGCGATGTGCTCACCCGCGCCATTCCTTCTCTCCTACTTTTCTCCCCTGAGCCGGAATCTCAGCTGTGGGCACCAGGCTGTGACAGCTTGCGGCTTCACAGCCAGGTGCCCACTGCGCATGCGCGAATCATGCTGCGCATCCTGATTGGTCTGGCAGTCTTCCAGTACCTGTGAAGGTTCCCAGGAGACTGCGGGAGGAAGGAGGGGGCTGAACTTCCAGCTTGCTTCGTGATCTGAGCTGGAAGTGGGAGTAGGTACCTGTCAAAACCAGGTATCCGCTCCCCCCCAATAGGTGTCAAATATGGCTCTGGAGCAGGGGCGGACTGACCATTTGGAAACTCGGGCACTGCCCGAGGGCCCGGGGGTCAGTAGGGGGCCACATGAGATGCCCCTGGTACCTTTTTCATAGGCTTTTTTGAGTTTGGGCAAGGACACAGGGGCCCTCATGATCCCCTATTGCCCGGGGGCCCCATGAGTTGTCAGTCCGCCCCTGCTCTGGAGGGAGGAGGCAAACAAACGGAGCTTCCACTTTTGGGCAGAACTCCGCTTTACGTTTATTCAATAAAAATGGGCTGGTGGGCCCCAAAATGAACCTCGAACTGGCGTGGACTCACTACAAATTCTTCTACCAATGCAGAATGCCCAATATTACCATTTTATGCCAGGGGTGCTTAACCTTTTGACGAGTGAGGGCCACTTAAGTGATTTGGTAACTGGTCGCAGGCCACAATGAAATGAAATGGTTCAGAATTTCACATTTTTTATTTTGAATAGCATAATGAATATTTTTCTCCTGCAGCTTCTGAATGCCAGCGGGAGGGAGAGGAGGAGAAGCCGGATTTCAACGGAAGAAAATGGAGAGGATCAGTTCCTGTATATGTTGCCCCCACCACCCCTCTTGTCCAAGTGTAAAACAGAATGTGACAGCACAGGTCACCATTGCAACTCCTGATGCTATACCAGTGGTTGAAGTGGTGTGGTAAAAACACGTCTCAACTATGGGGTTTTACTGCTCCCCAAACCACAAATGTAAACTATCCCTTACTGTCCTGAGCCCTCTATCAGGTTGCTTTCACACTGATGCACTCAAAGTGCACCTGCGGTTTTCCTGCGGGTTAGCGGCACTTTCCCATAGACTTCTATTAGATCTTGCGCATTCATGAGTTTTGGTGTGCTTTCAGAAAGTGCACCAAGCCCACAGGATATAATGGAAGTGCGTTTCACTGGTTTGAGGTCGAGGGCCACATCAGAGGGTTCTGAGGGCCACAGGTTGGGCACCTATACTTTATGCACTAAGATAATGAGAAAATCGCAAGTCTATGTATATTGGTTTTATATTTAATATAGGCAGATGATAGAAGAAATTTAAGTTTTTATATAATTCACAGTCAAGGATCTTAGAGTCTGAGCACTGCATAGTCATATTTTTTTTTATTTGTGGAGATATGTAGGGGCAGCTGTCCCTCTTGCCCAACCCTTTTCCCGGTCCTGGATAGGAGATAAATGGATAGGAGATGGATGGATAGGAGATAGATGGATAGGAGATGGATGGATAGGAACTGCCTCCTCCCCCACTACTAATGCATGTTGTAGAAAGGGTATACTGCCCTACGATCGTTGTCTGCCCCCTTGCTCGTTTGCACCCAGAGCAGCTGTCCCTCCTGCCCACCCCTTTTCCCGACCTTGGGTAGGAGATAGATGGCTAGGACCTGGATGGATAGGAGCAGTACCAGGACAGGTCCATCCAGCGCCCAGGGCAAGGATGTGGAACTGCCTCCTCCCCCACTACTAATGCATGTTGAAGAAAGGGTATACTGCCCTACGATCCTTGCCTGCCCCCTTGCTTGTTTGCACCCAGGGCAGCTGTCCCTCTTGCCCACCCCTTGTCCCGGCCCTGGATAGGAGATAGAGGGATAGGAGAGGGATGGATAGGAGATAGATGGATAGGAGCAGTACCGGGACAGGTCCATCCAGCGCCCAGGGCAAGGATGCGGAACTGCCCCTTCCCCCACTACTAATGCATGTTGTAGAAAGGGTATACTTCCCTACAATCATTGTCTACCCCCTTGCTCGTTTGCACCCAGGGCAGCTGTCCCTCTTGCACACCCCTTTTCCTGGCCCTGGATAGGAGATAGAGGGATAGGAGATGGATGGATAGGAGATGGATGGATAGGAGATGGATGGATAGGAGCAGTACCCCTTGTCCCGGCCCTGGATAGGAGATAGAGGGATAGGAAATAGAAAGATAGGTGGTTCATAGATGTGGCTGTAGAGAGACACAAGAACTCCAGTCACAATGTGGGAAGACATCACTGATATTTTAGATAGTTACAGAGCGATATCTGATTCCTCCTATATGAAGGTGACGTCAGTCGGTTTTATTTAGAATTCTCACTTTTTCTTTTTCCGGCAGAACAACTTTATTAAAAGAAAATCCTGGAAAGAATGAGTAATGCTAGAAGATCTTTGACCAGATTTCTGACGCAATAAAACTCTGACGGAGACTTCATGCTGACTGACAGATTCTTAGCACCATAGTGGTAAAACAACACACTGCTCTGCCCCCCAGTAGATCACAACTCTGTGATATACATAGAACACTCTGGAATAATATACATTTTTCAGGAGCTCATCTGGGACAATATATTGACAATAAACCCTTGATGCTGAGTGGAGAGCCCCCATCTTTGTTCAGGGACCAGGGTCACCATCTACTTCCTGGACACAATCATCTAAATCTTGGTTCCTGTGCAGTTCTTGGCAGTGTTCACAAATGTCTGACACTGAACAGCCCCCTTCTGACACCTTTTACCTTGTGACGCATTACAAAGCTACCATGCTGCAGTCTGAAATAAGAAACAAGCATCTGCAATGCATTATAACAAAGCATTGCAGCGCACGACAACACACGATCATGGCGCACAGCAGTGCACAAGCGTTATGTATTACTATATTGTGGTGCGGTATGATGTGAAGGGCCCTTAGGGACCAGATCCATCCAGCTACGAATCAATTTTCTATGCGCACCAAATTTATTTTACATTTTCTACTACAGCTTTCATTTGATTTGATTTCCTTCCGTCGGGGATATGTAGGCGTCACTGTGATATTACACAGGAAAAAAGTCAACTTCCATCACCAGTTTCAGGATGCAGAAATTTACTGAATAATCAGCGTGAACGCAAATACCGCAATTCAACAAAGATTCACCACTCAGAATCCGATGTTGGCGTTTCAATAGCTGCTCTTGAACTGGCAAATTAAGACAACTCACATCAAAAAAAGGGACTTGGATTTTTCTGCCTGTTGGGTTTGCAGTTGCGTCCGTCCATAGGATTACAATGGATAATCGCTGCTCTGTATCTTTGTAAGATTTCACATTTAATGAAAGCGATTATATTCTTCGAATGAGCTGGGCTGATGTGCGTGGGCTTTGTAAAATGAAAAAATTATCAACATCGAGAAATGATGATTTCAAAGATTTTTTGCGGTGAGAATAAAGGTCCCACACATCCCAAAAATGTCATTCATAAAAAAAAATAAGTTATGTGTTCTTTATCTGCGTCACCTCCTCGCCGTGCCATGAGACGCGATGCTATCGTACGGGTGACATTCACAAACTGATCACTTACAGCAGATTCATTCTCTGAGAGGCGACTTTTATCTTCCTCATTAGACATCGACCTTTATATGTTGGGTGAGATAGTTTAAAGAATGAAGTTTACATGCAGAAACAGAATTTACATTTTTTCAAAAGTCGACCTAAATTCAATCACTAAAAGTTCATACAAGCTTTAAGATGTTAATGTCATTTTTAATCTGTATAACTGGAGTTTTCGTTAAATGAACCCCTGACACTCCTGTCGTGAAGGTCCTTGTTGTAACACTCACCTCTTTGGGATCCAACACTGGGTACCCTCTCTGGCAATAATCTGCAGGTACTTCCAGCACCAGGACACAGCTCTACTACTGATTTGTAATTGCAAAACAATGTGCGGTTCAGCGTTGGAGCATCAGATCATTATGCTTAGCCGTGTCACGTGTAGTACTTACCTGTATAACTGTGTCCTCAGTGCCTGCTTCCAAGTGCGCCCAGTGTGCCCCATGTCTCCATGTGTGCCCCATGTCATCTAGTTACTGGCCCCATGTCTTCAAGTGTGCCCCATGTCATCTAGTTACTGGCCTCATGTCTTCAAGTGTGCCCCATGTCATCTAGTTACTGGCCCCATGTCTTCAAGTGTGCCGCATGTCATCTAGTGACTATGACCCATGTCTCCATGTGTGCCCCATGTCATCTAGTTACTGGCCCCATGTCTTCAAGCGTGCCCCATGTCATCTAGTTACTGGCCCCATGTCTTCAAGTGTGCCCCATGTCATCTTGTTACTGGCCCCATGTCTTCAAGCGTGCCCCATGTCATCTAGTTACTGGCCCCATGTCTTTAAGTGTGCCTCATGTCATCTAGTGACTATGACCCATGTCTCCATGTGTGCCCCATGTCATCTAGTTACTGGCCCTATGTCTTTAAGTGTGCCCCATGTCATCTAGTTACTGGCCCCTTATCTTCAAGTGTGCCCCATGTCATCTAGTTACTGGCCCCTTATCTTCAAGTGTGCCCCATGTCATCTAGTGACTATGACCCATGTCTCCATGTGTGCCCCATGTCATCTAGTTACTGGCCCCATGTCTTTAAGTGTGCCCCATGTCATCTAGTTACTGGCCCCTTATCTTCAAGTGTGCCCCATGTCATCTAGTGACTATGACCCATGTCTCCATGTGTGCCCCAATGTCATCTAGTTACTGGCCCCATGTTGTCAAGTGTGCCCCATGTCATCTAGTTACTGGCCCCATATCTTCAAGTGTGCCCCATGTCATCTAGTTACTGGCCCCATGTCTTCAAGTGTGCCCCATGTCATCTAGTTACTGGCCCCATGTCTTGAAGTAAGCCCCATGTCATCTAGTGACTATGACCCATGTCTCCATGTGTGCCCCATGTCATCTAGTTACTGGCCCCATATCTTCAAGTGTGCCCCATGTCATCTAGTTACTATGACCCATGTCTCCATGTGTGCCCCATGTCATCTAGTTACTGGCCCCATTTCTCCAAGTGTGCCCCATGCTATCTAGTGACTATGACCCGTGTCTCCATGTGTGCCCCATGTCATCTAGTTACTAGCCCCATGTCTCCAAGTGTGCCCTATATCATCTAGTTACTAGCCCCATGTCTTCAAGTGTGCCCCATGTCATCTAGTTACTGGCCCCATGTCTTTAAGTGTGCCCCATGTCATCTAGTGACTATGACTCGTGTCTCCATGTGTTCCCCATGTCATCTAGTTACTGGCCCCATGCCTCTAAGTGTGCCCCGTGTCATCTAGTGACTGGCCCATGTCTTCAAGTATGCCTGGTGTCATCTAGTGACTATGACCCTTGTCTCCATGTGTGCCCAATGTCATCTAGTTACTAGTCCAATATCTTCAAGTGTGCCCCGTGTTATCTAGTGACTATGACCCTTGTCTCCATGCGTGCCCCATGACATCTAGTTACTGGCCCCATGCCTCTAAGTGTGCTCCATGTCATCTAGTGACTGGCCCCATGTCTTCAAGTGTGCCTCTTGTCATCTAGTGACTATGACCCTTGTCTCCATGTGTGCCCCATGTCATCTAGTTACTAGTCCAATGTCTCCAAGTGTGCCCGGTGTTATCTAGTGACTATGACCCTTGTCTCCATGTGTGCCCCATGACATCTAGTTACTGGCCCCATGCCTCTAAGTGTGCCCCATGTCATCTAGTGACTGGCCCCATGTCTTCAAGTGTGCCCCATGTCATCTAGTGACTATGACCCTTGTCACCATGTGTGCCCCATGTCATCTAGTGACTGGCCCCATGTCTTCAAGTGTGTCCCATGTCATCCAGTGACTATGACCCTTGTCACCATGTGTGCCCCATGTCATCTAGTGACTGGCCCCATGTCTTCAAGTGTGTCCCATGTCATCCAGTGACTATGACCCTTGTCACCATGTGTGCCCCATGTCATCTAGTTACTGGCCCCATGCTTCTAAGTGTGCCCCGTGTTATCTAGTGACTGGTCCCATGTCTCCAAGTGTGCTCGTGTCATAGTGACTGGCCCTGTTTCTCCAAGTGTGCCCTATGTCATCTAGTTGTAATCAGGTGCTGGACTACAGAAACATGGAGAAGGTGACTTCAACCTCTTTTTCATCAGTTTTACTTTCTGTCTATACTGCTATGCTTGATGTTGTGTTGTACAACATTGTTCCAGACAGCAGGGGGAAAGCTATAGCAAGGAAAGCCTATGGACTTCTATACAGAATGCTGAGGATCATGGGAATTGAAGTCTAGGACATCAACATAGAATGGGACTCATGGACCCTTACACTACAGTTCCCATATGACACTGTCAGCACATCACCCTGTGTGCACACATCTCTGTGAGAGACCCGACTGGCAGGGAATGGAGCTTGAGGCCTGATAGCGGTGACATGGACCACAGTGAATAAATCAATAACCCCTTTGCTGCAGGGAGACTGAAGTAATCTGTTACTCTCCCCTCCTTCATTTCTGATCACCAGAGCCATCTGCATAGAGGGCCCCTTTCCTACAGCAGGAGTCTACAGCCGCACCATAGGATCTGATAAAAGGGCGTTCTGCGCAAATACACACTGATAGCAGAGATTGAGTCCCTGGAAGCAAGAAACTTAGTACATAGCACCTACACTGTATGCTGGTTCACCAAGTGCAACAATGCTGCTTATGAGCCCCAACATTAGCCGGCAGAAGAGCACAGACTGCCCTTATAAAGCCATTTTACAAGCACCCCATCTATTTTTTAGATAAAGGGTACCTCAGTCCAGTTACTCTAAGGCTAGCATAGTCACCCTTAATGCACATTGGCAGTATAGTCCCCTGAACGCAGTAAGTCTACCCACATTACTGTCCATTGATGCATGTGTGGTGAACTTGCTACTGTTTATGTTGATTCTGGTGCATAGTGTTATTCTAAACCCACTGCTGACTATTGATCATACCATATGTTGAGTTGTACTATTACTATTGCTAATCCACTTTCATGCCTTTATCATTAACAATCCTATTGTGTGACGATATATTGAGGTTTGCCCTTACTAATTCATTTGGTGTCTGTTTCCTGACACAGCTTAATTATTTTGTACTTGGTATCGTGCACCACTACATAGTGATTGTGCCCTATGTCTCCAAGTGTGTCCCGTGTCATCTAGTGACTGTGCCTCATTTTTCCAAGTGTGACCCTTGTCATCCAGTGTTTGTGCCAAGTGTCATCTAGTGACTGTGCCCCATGTCTCCAAGAGTGCCCCGTATCATATAGTGACTGTGGCCCATATCTCCAAGAGTGCCCTGTATCACCTAGTGACTGTGGCCTGTGTCTCCAAGAGTGCACTGTATGATCTAGTGCAGGGGCGGACTGACCATTTGGAAACTCGGGCACTGCCCGAGGGCCCGGGGTCAGTAGGGGGCCCCATGAGATGCCCCTGGTACCTTTTTCATAGGCTTTTTTGAGTTTGGGCAAGGACACAGGGGCCCCATGATCCCCTATTGCCCGGGGGCCCCATGAGTTGTCAGTCCACCCCTGATCTAGTGACTGTGGCCCATGTATCCAAGAGTGCCCTGTATCACCTAGTGACTGTGGCCTGTGTCTCCAAGACTGCCCCATATCATCTAGTGACTGTGTCCCATGTCTCCAAGAGTGCCCTGTATCGTCTAGTGACTGTGGCCCCTGTCTCCAAAAGTGCCTCGTATGATCTACTGACTGTGGCCCACGTCTCCAAGAGTGCCCCGTATCGTCTAGTGACTGTGTCCCATGTCTCCAAGAGTGCCCTGTATCACCTAGTGATTGTGTCCCGTATCTCCAAGAGTGCCCCGTATCGTCTAGTGACTGTGGCCCCTGTCTCCAAAAGTGCCTCGTATGATCTACTGACTGTGGCCCACGTCTCCAAGAGTGCCCCGTATCATCTAGTGACTGTGGCCCATGTCTCCAAGAGTGCCCCGTATCATCTAGTGACTGTGGCCCATGTCTCCAAAAGTGCCTCGTATGATCTACTGACTGTGGCCCACGTCTCCAAGAGTGCCCCGTATCATCTAGTGACTGTGGCCCATGTCTCCAAGAGTGCCACGTATCATCTAGTGACTGTGGCCCACGTCTCCAAGAGTGCCCCGTATCATCTAGTGACTGTGGCCCATGTCTCCAAGAGTGCCCCGTATCATCTAGTGACTGTTGCCCATGTCTCCAAGAGTGCCCCGTATCATCTACTGACTGTAGCCCATGTCTCCAAGAGTGCACCGTATGATCTACTGACTGTGGCCCATGTGTCCAAGAGTGTCCTGTATCACCTAGTGACTGTAGCCCATGTCTCCAAGTGTGCCCCATCATCTAGTGACCATGCGCCCCCCATCTCCATGTGCACCTTGTGTCATCTAGTGAGTCCAGCACCCCACTGTGTCTCCAGGTGTACCCAGTGTACCCCATGTCATCTAGTGGCTGTGTGCTCCATGTCTCCAAGAATTCTGTGAATGAATGAACTGCAAGTCTCAACAGCCTTAGCGGCTGTCAGTTTGTAGTTTTCAATGAACTGCCATGGTGCTGTGAATCTTCCTGTCAGTATATCTGCTTGCCTGTGCATCCCACACAGGCAAGCTGGTATACTGACAGATCTGCAGGAGACCTGCATGGCACCAGTGATTAATAGATTGCTTTACAAGCTCCTGCAGATAAAAATAATGAATTAAATTTTTTTACCTGCAAAAAAAATGTGCATTTAATATTTTTTGTGCAAAAGGTGAACTTATCCTTTAAGCCATTGTCTGGGATCAATCTTAGCTGCTACACCGGATGACTCATTGTGGATCACAGTGATGTGTCTGGAAAAGGATTCCTACTCATCTTTCAGCATATCATTGACTTGTTTCCTCATATTATTGAACTGTTACCTCAGGTGCACATAATATCCTCCATCCGTACTTGTGCAATAATTGTTGGATGCCGGTATTTGTCTGTTGCCGGAGGTCGATCATTTCTTTGTGGAGCACAGAAGGAAATGTCAACAGTGCAAACTGCTCTTTTCTGCAACCCATTCACTGAGCTTTACCAGGGCAGTGTAGTTCTAGGTGCCTCCTCTTGTACACGTCTAGGATACACAGATGGTCCATATAACTTGCTCAGAAAAGGGGCACATGGGCCACACAGTACATTGAACAACACAATACCTAATTAAATGGTTTCAACTATTTAGTAGGAGGCTGAAGATGGGGAGGAAGGAGGTTGAGTTAGTTAAAGCTATAATTTTCAATAACACCTTTCCATATGTGCATTCCAAATCTCATCACTGGGTCTCTGTTCTTCTCTGTGCAATGCAGGCAGGTCATGGCTGGTCAGAGGGACCAGTAGGGTGCTGTACATAGCTTCCTGAAAACTTCACAGCTCCCTGCCTCAGTACTCCTCTCAAGAGTCATCAGACCTGATGCAAGGCTGGTTCTTGGGATTGGGTATGCAAATATCAAAATGCCTTAATAGGGAGGTGTCAGTCTGGAGGAGTGGGTGTTCCTAGGCATGCATGTAGACTGTCCTAGGTAACAACCACATGTGATGCTGAGCCTTCATGATTGAGGCTGGGGAGGACAGTGCTAGAAGATGCTATATGTCCCCCTGCTCCAAAATGAGGCAGGTTTTTTCTGACTTGCTGCAATTTCTCATGCGCATGGTGAGAAGCTCACAGTGTGCAGTGAATTGAGAGTAAGCTATTTTAATACAGGAGAAGAACCTTTACAACTGTGCAAGACTGAAGGGAAGGATGGAGGTTAGATTTCAATATGAGGGGCAGCAGGATGAGAAGTAAAAGGATGCACAGAAGGAAGATGGGGAGAAGAATAAGAGTAAAGTAAAAAAAAGAGAAGAGGGAGGTCAAAGAGAAGAAAATTGAGGGGAAGGAAGAAGACGTTGTGAAGAAGAAGGAAGGAGATAGAATGTATAAAGAGAAGGAAGAAGAAGGTAATGAGGATGAGGAGAAGGAAGAAGAAGAGAATTGGGAAGAGGAAAAGAAAGAAGAAAAGAAGTAGGAGGATGAGGAGAGGAGAATGAGGACAAGGAGGATGAAAAGAAGGAAAAACACAAGAAGGAAGAAGAGAAGAAGCTGAATGAGAAGAAGAAGGAAAAAAGAAGAAAGAGGAGAAGGAACATGAGGAAAAGATAAGGAGGAAGAAACAGAGAAGTAGAAAGAGGAGAAGAAAGTGAAAGAGAAGTAGGAGGATGAGGAAAGGAAGAAGAAGAAGATAATAAAAATGAGAAAGAAGCAGAAGATAAAGAAAATACAGAGAAGGAAGAAGAAGAAGATAATGAGGAGAAGGAATGAGGAGAAGTAGAATGAGGAGAAGAAAGTAAAATAGAAGTAGGAGGATGAGTAAAAGAGAATGAGGAGACAGAAGAAGAAGATAATGAGGATGAGGAAAAGGCCGAAGAGAAGTGGTAGAAGAGAAGAAAGAAGAAAATAAGTAGGAGGATGAAAAGAGAAGAATAAAGGCAAGGAAGATGGGGAAAAACAAATTAAGAAAGAAGAGAAGGAGGATGAGGATGAGGAGAAGTAAGAACAACAAAAAATGAGCAGGAAGAAGAAGGATGAAGAGAGAGAAGAGGATGAGGTGAAGGAAAAAGAATAAAAGGAAGATGAGGAGAAAAAAGAAGATAAGGATGAGAAAAAGGAAGAAGAAAAGTAGTAAGAGGAGAAGAAAATAAATGAGAAGTGGGAAGATGAGGGAAAGAGAATGAGGAGAGAATGAGGAGAGGGGAGATAAGGAGAACAAAAAAGAAAAGAAAGAAGAGGAGAAAAAAGATGAGAAAAAGTAAGAAAAGGGAAGAATGAGAAGGAATAGGAAAAGGAGAATGAAGAGAAGGAAGAAAAGAGGAAGGAAGATGAGGTTGAGTATGAAGAAAAAGATGATGAGAAGGAAGATAAAGATAAGGAGGATGAGAAGGGTTGGGAAGAGAAGAAGTAGGAGGATGAGGAGAAGAGCGTGAGAAGAAGGATTAGGGAGACAAGGAGGATGAGGAAAGGGAAAAACACATCATGGAAGAAGAAAAGAATGAGGAACAATCGAAGAAAGAGGAGAAAAAGAAGCAAGAAGAAAGGAAGGGGAATGGGGAGAAGGAAGAAGAGAGAAGCGTGATCAAGATAAGAAGGAAGAAGACAGTAGAGTAGAAGGAGGATGAGGAGACGGAGCAACAGGAGAAGGAAGAAGAGAAACAGGAATATGAGGATGAGAAGGAAGATTAGGGGAATATGATGAGGAAGAAATGTAAGGGAAATAGGAAAAAGCAGAAGAGGTAAAGGAAGAGGAAGATGTGAGTGGCCACTTACTTTGGCCCTCCCAGGCTCCTCAGTCTGGACACAACTGGGAAGCCACCATGACTCCTGGGCAACCCGAATAACAACCCACTTGTCATATTTCTTTCCCCACATTTTTTCAGCTTGGAGCTTCAGAGACATTCGGCTGAATCTGGCTCAGAGAGACACAACACCTATTAGGAATATCTCTCACTCGCCATCACTGGAGGGCACGATGCATAAAATGCGCAAATAAGAGTGTATTATTTATACAGTGTTGCATTTTGCCTCACGGCCCTTAAATATTGATTTGACTACTTTGTGAACCTTTGTGCCTGAAATTTCGGCTGCCCGGAGCTTAGCGCATCTTTTATTAATATCGCACATATTTCTGCAGCAAATTCTCCTGGATTTAGTAAAGTGTCTCCAAGCTATATTTAGTAACCCATCACATGAGAGACTCTATGATGTTCCTATAGCACTGGCGTGTATTAATAATTGTGCTGCTTTGCTCAAAGGACTATCTGCAAATTTTGTAAGGTAGAGCATGTTGTCCTGTGAGCCGCAGGAACCACTCAGCAGCCACCTTCCACCGATCTCACTGCTCTTCTCTGTTGAGCGCTGAAATCTGGTTGGTTGCCATGAGTCACAAGAGTTTTGCGTTCTTCCACTATAGTAGCGCAGCCTGCTATTCAGACGTCGATGAAGGCACCTTGGCAAGCTTCCAGCTGATACTTAACAGGAAAGATTGGAGCTTTACGTGTCTATTGTTTGTTACTGAGTGCTGCTGAATCACAAAAGCACTTTCGTTGCTGCAGTATCAAGTGACTCATGGCCATCATACACTACAATTTCTCGTGGCTGGGATTATCCAAGAATCTGAATATACAGTACAAATTATGATAAGTGTGTAGGCTTACCGATAAAAGGTTTACATGACCTCTTTTTGACTTCATTTATGACGCCCGATACTTCAGCTTGAATGTCAGGGGTTCAGATGTCGGCTGAAGCCGGACAGTTGTCACCTTGAGACTCGCCAATTCACTCATAGGGGTGTAATTTAAAAGAAAAACTGCAGAGTACTGCGAAACCGCATGTATATTTATTCTGTTCAAATTGAATATTATTAGGTTATTTTCTCTCCAGATCCAATGTTCATTCATAAGAATTGCTTGAATCAAGAAAATATTGCATTGTGGCCACTAGATGGAGCAAATGATGATAGGAAAGAAATACTTATTTACTATGATCATCAGCTCCATCTAGTGGCCATGATGCAGTATTTTCCTTATTCACATTATTCTTATAAATGAAGAACATCCGAGCTGGAGAGAAAATAGCCTAGTAATATTTGATTTTGATGGAATTTGCACAAAATGAATGTACTTGCAGTTTTGCAGGACAATTTTTTTTATTATAAATACACGCCATAATGTCTTACAGCTCCTAACAGTGCCAAACAGTTCCAAAAAACAGAGCCTGGAGCCTGTACCTGGGGGTTGGTTCACAACTACAGGTGTGACCAAACATGGGCACGTTGTGTGTAGAGCAGCCAATTCATTTCAGTGGG
This sequence comes from Staurois parvus, assembly GCF_062004578.1. Classification (NCBI taxonomy): domain Eukaryota; kingdom Metazoa; phylum Chordata; class Amphibia; order Anura; family Ranidae; genus Staurois; species Staurois parvus. Next base: position 2,108,974 of record NW_028318541.1, on the reverse strand, counting down.
CTGCATTACACATGAGAAATTTGGAAAATAAGTTCTCTCTTGAGAAAAGGAGATTCATGGGGGGATATGATCTCCATGTATAATACATAAGGGGGGACATGATCTCCATGTATAATACATAAGGGGGGATATGATCTCCATGTATAATACATAAGGGGGGATATGATCTCCATGTATAATACATAAAGGGGGATATGATCTCCATGTATAATACATAAGGGGGGATATGATCTCCATGTATAATACATAAGGGGGGATATGATCACCATGTATAATACATAAGGGGGGGATATGATCACAATGTATAATACATAAAGGCGATATGATCACCATGTATAATACATAAGGGGGGATATGATCTCCATGTATAATACATAAGGGGGGATATGATCTCCATGTATAATACATAAGGGGGGGATATGATCTCCATGTATAATACATAAGGGGGATATGATCACCATGTATAATACATAAGGGGGGGACATGATCTCCATGTATAATACATAAGGGGGGACATGATCTCCATGTATAATACATAAGGGGGATATGATCTCCATGTATAATACATAAGGGGGGATATGATCTCCATGTATAATACATAAGAGGGGATATGATCTCCATGTATAATACATAAGGGGGGATATGATCTCCATGTATAATACATAAGAAGGGGATATGATCTCCATGTATAATACATAAAGGGGGATATAATCACCATGTATAATACATAAGGAGGGATATGATCTCCATGTATAATACATAAGGGGGATATGATCTCCATGTATAATACATAAGGGGGGATATGATCTCCATGTATAATACATAAGGGGGGACATGATCTCCATGTATCATACATAAGGGGGGATATGATCTCCATGTATAATACATAAGGGGGGATATGATCTCCATGTATAATACATAAGGGGGGATATGATCTCCTTCATGTGTACAAGGGCAGGTCCTGGACTGCTCTTTTCTTGTTAGCCGTCAGTCGTTACAGATCAGTAGCAACAGCCCTTTGTGGGCAAGGATCTAGCAGCCCCTCAAAAATCAGTTTAACGTCTCATAGCTACATGCTACATGCAGAGATGTCCTCTCTCCCCTTATAGAACTGCTCCCAGCCCCACAGCCTGCAAACACTACCAGCCTTCCCAGCTTCTCAGAAGATCAGCCTGACTCTCCCATATTTGTGGGCCAGTCCACCATTTTACCAGGGCCTCCAAACCTGGGATTGGCCGGACTCCCATGAACATGCAGATTAGGTCTCCACCCCTTCCTGCTTACCAACTTCTGGAAGGTTCTATGGTCCTCCAGAGTCAGGAGGAGGCGATAGAGCCACAACCTCTTGAGTCATCCAGATGACCTGCAATAACCTGAACACAATCACAGACTCACACAACTACCAAGAGTCATACACAATGATTTTACATACAATACACTACACTATTCTAGTAGCATACTAGAGGGTGCTACGTATAAATAAAAATAGCTATGAGATTCTGCAACTTCATACTGTTAAAGTAGACTTTTTATTAACTTTATGCAAAAGTATAATTTTTCAGAAAAGTTTCACCGTGGATGATTTAGAAGCTATGCTTGAGCTCCAGTCCAGGGACCTGGCCTAGGCTGAGATGATGCCATCAGTTAGCTGCAGGCAGGAGGAAGAATTTCAACCTTGTAGCAAGTCAGAGTGAAAGGCTACAGCAATTACTGATTGCATCAGGATTTTCATGACTGTGTCGTCTCTGAGCTGGCAACTCAGTCCAGGAACTAGATGGTGACCCTGGATGATGCCTAAACAAAGATGATGCCATTCTTCTGGAGAGAAAAGCAGATGAAGGCATTGTCAGGGGGAGTCCTGTGATGCCAGGTCTGCTTCAATGTGTGAGAAGTCAGGCAGTAGGCACAGCAGCAACTGCCCGATCTTAGATGCCCTCTGACTCTCAAGCTGAAGAGACAGGCTGAAACAAGGTAGGTAATGGCATTCAGTGTGGGCAAACATACAGGGCCTTAAAAAAGTATTCATACCCCTTGAAATTTTCCACATTTTGTCATGTTACAGCCAAAAACGTAAATGTATTTTATTGGGATTTTATGTGATAGACCAACACAAAGTGGCACATAATTGTGAAGTGGAAGGAAAATGATATATGGTTTTCAAAATCTTTTACAAATAAATATCTTAAGTGTGGTGTGCATTTGTATTCAGCCCCCTTTACTCTGATACCCCTAACTAAAATCTAGTGGAACCAATTGCCTTCAGAAGTCACCTAATTAGTAAATAAAGTCCACTTGTGTGTAATTTAACCGCCTCCCGCCCTCCATATAAGGTGATGACGGGCGCAAGGTGGTTGTTTTGTTCTGGGAGGACGTCATATGACATCCTCCCACTCTAACCGCGCATGTGCGGCTCCGTGAGCACGCAGTGCGGTGATCGGTGGTGCTCTGTGTCCCTCGGACATAGCGGATCACCGATCAACGGAAATGTGATCAGCTGTGTCATGTGATCAGCTGTGTCCAGTCACAGCTGAAATCATGTAAATAGGGAAATGGCGGTTATCGGCATTTCTGAGAAGGAACATCTACACTTATCATCAGGGCACTGATGATCAGTGTGCCTTGATGATCAATGAAGCCCCAGCAGTGCCACCTGCCAGTGCCCATCAGTGCCACATCAATGCCACCTATCAGTGCCTAGCAGGGCACATCAATGCCACATATCAGTGCCCATCTGAGCTGCCTTTCAATGTCACCTATCAGTGCCAGTCAGTGCCACCTATCAATGTCAGTCAGTACCACCTATCAGTGCTGCCAATCAGTGCCACCTATTAGTGCCAGTCAGTGCCGCCTAGCAGTGTGCATCAGTGCCATCTATCAGTGCCTGTCAGTGCTGCCTATCAGTGCCGCCTAACAGTGCCAGTCAGTGCCACCTAACAGTGACAGTCAGTGCCGCCTATCAGTGCCAGTCAGTGACACTTATCAGTGCCACCTATCAGTGCCATATATGAGTGCTGCCTTTCAGTGCCCATAAGTGATACCTGTCAATGCCCATCAGTGCCACCTACCAGTGTCTCCTCATCAGTAAAACCTATCAGTGCCCATCACTGCAGCCTCGTTAGTGCACATCAGTGAAGGAGAAAAATCACTTATTTACAAAATTTTAAAACAAAAACTAAGAAAAACTATTTTTTTTTCAAAATTTTCAGTTGTTTTTGGTTTGTTTAGCAAAAAATAAAAAACCCAGAGGTGATTAAATACTACCAATAGAAAGCTCTATCTGTCTCAAAAAAATTATAAAAATTTCATATGGGTACAGTGTTACATGACTGCGCAATTGTCATTCAAAGTGCGACAGCGCTGAAAGCTGAAAATTGGCCTGGGCAGGAAGGGGGTAGAAGTGCCCTGTAGGCTAGTGGTTAATCTCAGTATAAATACAGCTGTTCTGTGAAGCCCCCAGTGATTTGTAAGAGAACATTAGTGAACAAACAGCATCATGAAGGCCAAGGAACACACCAGACAGGTCAAGGATAAAGTTGTGGAGACATTTCAAGCAGGGTAAGGTTATAAAAAATATCCCAAGCTTTGAACATCTCACGGAGCACTGTTCAATCCATCATCTGAAAATAGAAAGAGTATGGCACAACTGCATACCTACCAAGACATGGCCATTCACCTAAACTGACAGGCTGGGCAAGGAGAGCATTAATCAGAGAAGCAGCCAAGAGGCCCATGATAACTCTGGAGGAGCTGCAGAGATCCACAGCTCAGGTGGGAGAATCTGTCCACAGGACAACTATTAGTCATGCACTCCACAAATCTGGCCTTTATGGAAGAGTGGTAAGAAGCCATTGTTGAAAGAAAGCCATAAGAAGTTCTGTTGGCAGTTTGCAAGAAGCCATGTTGGGGACACAGCAAACATGTGGAAGAAGGAGCTCTGGTCAGATGAGACCAAAATTTAACCTTTTGGCCTAAAAGCAAAACGCAATGTGTGGCGGAAAACTAACACTGCACATCACCCTGAACACACCATCCCCACCGTGAAACATGGTGGTGGCAGTATCATGTTGTGGGGATGCTTTTCTTCAGCAAAGACAGGGAAGCTGGTCAGAGTTGATGGGAAGATGGATGGAGCCGAATACAGGGCAATCTTAGCAGAAAACCTGTTAGAGTCTGCAAAAGACTTGAGATTGTGGTGGAGGTTCACCTTCCAGCAGGACAACGACCTAAAACATCCAGCCAGAGCTACAATGGAATGGTTTAGATCAAAGTATATTCATGTGTTAGAATGGCCCAGTCACAGTCCAGACCTAAATCCAACTGAGAATCTGTGGCAAGACTTGAAAACTGCTGTTCACTGCTCTCCATCCAATCAGACAGAGCTTGAGCTATTCTACAAAGAAGAATGGGCAGAAATGTCCCTCTCTAGATGTGCAAAGCTGGTAGAGACATCCCCAAAAAGACTTGCAGCTGCAATTGCAGCGAAAAGGGGTCCTACAAAGTAATGACTCCGGGGGGGCTGAATACAAATGCACGTCACACTTTTCAGATATTGACTTGTAAAATAATTTGAAAACCATTTATCATTTTCCTTCCACTTCACAATTATGTGCCACTTTGTGTTGGTCTATCACATAAAATCCCAATAAAATACATTTATGTTTTTGCTTGTAACATGACAAAATGTAGAAACTTTCAAGGGGTATGAATACTTTTTACAAGCATTGTACATCTCTCATACGTTAGCACAGTTATAATTCCAGGTTGTATGTTCAGGAACATATATATGTCCAGTGACCAGTTCTCCTTAGTGTTTCTCATCAAGGATGGGTACATGTTCGCACTATCACCTCCGCTCTCTGCTGCCTGTATGATTAACAGTTTATGGGCACGAAACGTCTTCTGGTCACAGTCACCCTCCGTGGTAATTGCAGCTTTCAGCGCTCAATGACAATTTTCCGTCTACAAGGAGCGCGAGGTGCATCGGTCAACAATAACACCTGCGTTCACCATCAGGAACAATTGTTTCTCCAGCGGATACATTCACACATTGCACCCTGGAGAGAATAGCAGCAGGGCGGGGGGTGACATTGGGGGGGGGGTGACATTGAAGGTAGTGACTACCATGGGTGCATTCAAACCTAAGAACATGAATGTTTTTCAGGAAGTCACAGCAACATCTTCTACAAAGCATGTATTTTAGGAGTTTATAGCTTAAAGTATATATAGGGGAATCAAAACTTCCTTCCTCCTGGTGGTGTAACCTCTGGTGATATAAAAATCTATATAGAGGAATCAGGACCTCCTTCCTCCTGCTGGTGACCCCTCTAGTGATATAAAGATCTATATAGAGGAATCAGGACCTCCTTCCTCCTGCTGGTGACCCCTCTAGTGATATAAAGATCTATATAGAGGAATCAGGACCTCCTTCCTCCTGCTGGTGACCCCTCTAGTGATATAAAGATCTATATAGAGGAATCAGGACCTCCTTCCTCCTGCTGGTGACCCTTCTAGTGATATAAAGATCTATACAGGGGAATCAGGACCTCCTTCCTCTTGCTGGTGACCCCTCTAGTGATACAAAGATCTACAGTTGAAACTCGAAAATTTAGAATATCGTGCAAAAGTTCATTTATTTCAGTATAGCAACTTAAAAGGTGAAACTAATATATGAGATAGACTCATTACATGCAAAGCAAGATAGTTCAAGCCGTGATTTGTCATAATTGTGATGATTATAGCTTACAGCTCATGAAAACCTCAAATCCACAATCTCAGAAAATGAAAATATTGTGAAAAGGTGGAATATTCTCGGCTCAAAGTGTCCCACTCTAATCAGCTAATTAAGCCATAACACCTGCAAAGGGTTCCTGAGCCTTTAAATGGTCTCTCAGTCTGGTTCAGTAGGAATCACAATCATGGGAAAGACTGCTGACCTGACAGTTGTGCAGAAAACCATCACTGACACCTTCCATAAGGAGGGAAAGCCTCAAAAGGTAATTGCAAAAGAAGTTGGATGTTCCCAAAGTGCTGTATCAAAGCACATTAATAGAAAGTTATTTGGAAGGGAAAAGTGTGGAAGAAAAAGGTGCACAAGCAGCAGGGATGACCGCAGACTGGAGAGGATTGTCAGGAAAAGGCCATTCAAAAGTGTTGGGGACTTTCACAAGGAGTGGACTGAGGCTGGAGTCAGTGCATCACGAGCCACCACACACAGACGGATCCTGGACATGGGCTTCAAATGTCGTATTCCTCTTGTCAAGCCGCTCCTGAGCAACAAACAACGTTAGAAACGTCTTACCTGGGCTAAAGAAAAACAGACCTGGTCTGTTGCTCAGTGGTCCAACGTCCTCTTTTCTGATGAGAGCAACTTTTGCATCTCATTTGGAAACCAAGGACCCCGAGTATAGAGGAAAAATGGAGAGGCACACACTGCACACTCCTTCCTCATGATGGTGATCCCTCTGGTGATATAAATATGTATATAGAGGAATCAAGACCTCCTTCCTCCTGCTGGTGACCACTCTAGTGATATAAAGATCTATACAGAGGAATCAGGACCTCCTTCCTCCTGGTGGTGATCCCTCTGGTGATATAAAGATCTATATAGAGGAATCAGGACCTCCTTCCTTCTGCTAGTGAACCCTCTAGTGATATAAAGATCTATATAGAGGAATCGGGATCTCCTCCCTCCTGATAGCTATCCCTCTAGTGATAATTAAAGGTCTATATAGAGGAATCAGGACCTCCTTCCTCCTGCCGGTGACCCCTCTAGTGATATAAAGATCTATATACAGGAATCAGGACCTCCTTCCTCCTGCTGGTGACCCCTCTAGTGATATAAAGATCTATATAGAGGAATCAGCACCTCCTTCTTCCTGATGGCTATCCCTCTAGTGATAATTAAAGGTCTATATAGAGGAATCAGGACCTCCTTCTTCCTGATGGTGATCCCTCTAGTAATAACTAAAGGGCTATATAGAGGAATCACCTCCGTCCTCCTCTACTTTGACATCTATAGTTTAGCCAACTGCATATAATTGCAAGTAACCGAACAGAGACACAGAAGGTAATAGAAACCTGAAAGAGGTTCTAACTCTTCTGCACTCCATCCAGAACTAATAAAACAAATGTAACCTTATATACACTGTGAAATTACTATTCTTAGTCAACAGATAAAGTTCCTTGTACCTTAACTGCCCCTTGGATGGCTTTGCCATTCTTGGAAGGATCCTACCTAGTGTTGCTCATTGGATTAGCATCAAATTCATTTCTTTTGCTTCTCTGAATTCTTCCAGACTTTATGAAAGGTTGGATTTGATGATGCTGAGTCTTTTCTTGGCCTCGCTAACTAGATAATTATGTAACATTGATCACAACAACGTACATCGATGTTACAAAAGCTGAAATCAATCTTGGAAGCTTAGTTTACGAGAGATCACATTGGTGGCATAAAATGAGAATTCTCTTTGTCCTCTTCATAATGGGATGAGAACATTTTCTTACAGTTGGAGCAATTGGCTAGGGCAGAACAATGAGGGGTGCCAGAGGGCCAACAATATAGGAACCAGGGGCAGACTGACCATTTGGAAACTCGGGCACTGCCCAAGGGTCCGGGGTCAGTAGGGGGCCCCATGAGATGCCCCTGGTACCTTTTAACATAGGTTTTTTGAGTTTGGGCAAGGACACAGGGGCCCCATGATCCCCTATTGCCCGGGGGCTCCATGAGTTGTCAGTCCACCCCTGATAGGAACATCTCAGTTTTGGTGGAAAAAACAATACTATGAATACTAGGATGAGCACTTTTTATTGCAGATATTAACCAGCTTCTTCCCTATACAGTAAATACTGAGACTTCTACTTCTAATCTGCTTGCTGACAGTGAGTGCTAAGGTGGAGGAGTTGCCTTTGCTGTTATTACATGATTAGTGTTCTAGTGGTTCTAAAGTCTAGATTTTTTTTTTATCTTAATGTATTCCCTGCATTGAGGTAAAAAATAAACCTAAAAAATTAATGGCCGAGCCAGGCTGTGTTTCTATATAGGCATGCAGCCTGGCTTGGGAGCGCGCCCACACCCCGGTGCCCCCAAAGCACACAGCTTGCTATGGGGGTACTGGTAAAAAGCAAGGGAGAGTGTCAAGGAGGACCACCAAAGGAGAGGTAAAAGACTGGTCTTGTGCAATATCGTTCCACAGGGCAGGTAAGTATAACCTCTTTTTTATTTAAAAAAAAATTGTCCTTAGAACCACTTTAATGTTATGTAGCCCTACCCCCTTAGGCGTTGCAAAGTATTTGGGTCCCTGCACAGCCAGGCAACCTGCATTTTTCACAGACTTGCATCCAGGAGTTAGTAACCAGTCATTGAGCTTGTTTTGATGTTTTATTAGGGGGATTTTGACTTGGATAGGGTAAGGGGTGTACGGGGACAACTTCATGAACTATATACAGTGGTCACAGCAAACTGTCACTTTTGGAGAGCTAGCCAGCATCTCCTGTAGTACCACACCAGATTACAGATAAATCCTCTTCTTTACCCAGCTGTCTGGAGGAATCCCTGAGCAAGGGATAAGGTGTCTGCCACATTCAATAACTGGTGAAACAGTCCTGGGTGGCAGGCTAATCCAAATTCCCACTAGAGTGCCTCCTTCCCCTTTCTGGCCCAGGGGGTGCAGGTCTACTCCCTCAGTCATTCTCCTGTGCAGCTGGTGGGTCGGTGGCTGCTACCAGGCCTTCTAGCTGGACTGCTCCTTCCCTGTTACACAGGTGGTCCTTTATCTAGGGGCTGGTGAAGTTCTGAGCTTTCCTCCTTCCATGATCCCCACCTGGTGGTGAGCCCCTCTTCATCTGGTCAACCGCCCAGGCTCCTGCCTTCCAGCCATACATCCTTCTCTATCTTCCACCCAAACTCTCCTGTAGCTGAGCAGGCTCAGTTATTCTTAAAGGTTGTCCTTGCCCCTTGCCAAGCCTTCTGTTGGGGATTGGCTAGGATCCTCTAAGACTACAGATCCACCCACTGCTTCTAGACCTTCTCCAAAGTTCTAGAGCAGGGGAAAATTTCAGAGGGCTGGTCTGCAGAACCTCTCTGATCTGACCACAATTTGACCCCTGCTAGATATCACACCCAGGCTGCTACTCAGCCCTCCTTGCTAACAATTGGAGTATAGCTCCCCCTAGCTGACTTGGAGGGTGCTACAGTTATAATTAGAGCCAAGTTCCAGAATTTGACAAAATTTACCCATGCAATGGACCTCTATCCACACTGCAAGGCTTTTTTATTCATTTATTCTAGGCGTGCCATTATAAATACTTACTTAATTCCTTTGCTCAGGTGGGATCTCTCCAGTGCTACCTGTCCTGTAAAGTCTCCTCTCTTCGGCGCTACTGCCAGTCGTACTCCTTGCCTTGCATTGTACATGACAATACCAATGGAACACAGACCAAAGCACTGGAAGGAGAGGAGGGGAGGAAGAGAACAGGGATAAGGTAAGTAGTGCAGCTTCTTCAGCTACCTAACACGCATTTAACCCTTGTGGTGTGTGTGTGTGGGGGGGGGGTAGTTGCCTGCAGTTAAAAGTGTTACTAAACCCAGGACCCAGCATTCACTATATCTGGTCTCCCACAGTACACACAACATGGAAGTGCAATTAGTTTAGTAAATATAAACTGCTAAATACCTTTTCCCATCAGAGATCTATGGACTTCCATACTCTTACTCTTGAAATCTGCTTGTTGGGCCTGGTGGAAGACATGGCTCCTATTGTAGCTGAAAGAATGTCTTTTACTCTTTTATGCCAGGAAGGCGATCACCATGTATTGGAAAAAAGCAACCCCTCTCCCCCATTACCTTTTGTAAAAAATTTGGTGAACTCAAACCTTCCTTTAGATTGGGACACTTATTATAACAGGGGCAGGAAGAAAAAGTTCACCAGTTCAGTGTTTGGGTGAAATGGCTGGTGGAACCCCGCCACTGCTACTGGGGGATCATCAGAGAGGGTGTCACCAAGTGTTACCACACCGGGTGACACCAACCCTAGGGACGCCCCAGGTGATGGCTCCTGAAGAAGTGGATTAAGTCCATGCAACGCATTGAGCCCAAGCCGATAAGAATGAGCCTAAAGTTTACAAGGAATTTGGATCCCATGGGAAGAGATTTGCTGTTCCTTGATATTGCAAACTTTTTATTTTCTACACGCTTTAGTATTGTTGGTGTGAAATAGAATGTTGTTTTATACATTGGACTTTGATACAAAATAAATCATGTTTTTATGTCTATGTTGTACCTCAAAAGTCCCCATTTTCAGGTCTTTTTCGGTATATTGGAGCACATATAGCAGTGGATAGATTAAGGGCAGGTTTGCCTGGAGTGAGCTCACCCCTCCTTAAAAGGTACAGGGATGCACTGGACACCCAGCAAGGGCACAATGGCAGCTGAAGGTATCCAGTGCGTCCCCACACCAATTCAACTATACAAACAAATGACAACTACCCCAACCTATAACTAGCCTTTGCAGCACAGAGCACATGCAGGGACATACTGGATACCTTCAGCTGCCATCGTGCCCTCGCTGGATGTCCAGTGTGCCCCTCTACCTTTATGGAGAAGTGGGCTCCCTCCAGGCAAACCTGCCCTTGATCTATCCACTGCTATATGTGTTCCAACTTACGAGTTTCTCAAATTATAGAGTTAGGACTGCAGTACAATGGGGAGCCTTGATGTGGCCACTGCAGCTTACTCGTATATTTGCAAATGTGTGTGACTAAACCCCTTGTTTTTTTTTAATTGTTAGACAGAATCAATGTGGTTTTGTTGCAGGCTAGCTGGTAAGTGAGCTGGAAATGTTTGTTTGTTACTGATGTGAGTTGCCCTTCCATGTGCTCCTTGCTGCAAAGGCTAGTTATAGGTTGGGTTGCTTCTTAACCCTCATCAGTGCAAGCTATAGCTTTACTGACTGTATGGTGATGAGCCTGTGAGTCTAGAGCCGTGGTCTCCAAACTGTGGCCCAGGGGCCAGATGCGGCCCTTTGCTTGCCTTTATCCGGCCCTTGGGGCACCATTCCATCCATTGACTCCAACAGGGCATTATTCTTCCCACTGATACAAATGATGGGGCACTATTCTTTCCACTGACAACAATGTTGGAGCACTATTCCTCCCACTGATACCAATGATGGGGCACTATTCCTCCCACTGATACCAATGATGGGGCACTATTCCTCCCACTGATACCAATGATGGGGCACTATTCCTCCCACTGATACCAATGATGGGGCACTATTCCTCCCACTGATACCAATGATGGAGCACTATTCCTCCCACTGATACCAATGATGGGGCACTATTCCTCCCACTGATACCAATGTTGGGGCACTATTCCTCCCACTGATACCAATGAGGGGGCACTATTCCTCCCACTGATACCGATGTTGGGGCACAATTCCTCCCTCTGAAACCAGCAATGGGGCACTATTCCTTCCACAGAAAACAATGTTGGAGCACTATTCCTCCCACTAATACCAATGTTGGGGCACAATTCCTCCCACTGATACCAGCAATGGGGCACTATTCCTTCCACAGAAAACAATGTTGGAGCACTATTCCTCCCACTGATACTAATGTTGGGGCACAATTCCTCCCACAGATACCAACAATGGGGCACTATTCCTTCTACTGACAACAATGTTGGGGCACTATTCCTCCCACTGATACCAGCAGTTGGGGCACTATTCCTCCCACTGATACCAACGATGGGGTGTATGCCTCCCACTGCTACTAATGATGGGGCACTATTTCTCTCACAGATACCAGCAATGGGGCACTATTCCTCCCACTGATACCAATGATGGGGTGCTATGCCTCCCACTGCTACTAATGATGGGGCACTATTTCTCCTATTAACATCAACAGTGAGGCATGATTCCTCTCACTGACAAAAACGATGCGGCACTAATCCTCCCACTGATACAAATGACGGGGCACTGTTCCTTTCATTGACACCAATGATGGGGCACTATTCTTTCCAATGATACCAACTATTCCTCCTATAATACCAAAAATGAAGTAACCAGGGGTGAACTGACAACTCATGGGGCCCCCGGGCAATAAGGGATCATGGGGCCCCGTGTCCTTGTCCAAACGCAAAAAAGCCTATGAAAAAGGTATCAGGGGCATCTCATGGGGCCCCCTACTGACCCCGGGCCCTCGGGCAGTGCCCAAGTTTCCAAATGGTCAGTCTGCCCCTGGAAGTAACTACTCCTACTAACCACAATCCAGTCCTCCTAATGTCTGAAGGACAGTAACCTGGCCCTTTGTTTAGCAAGTTTGGAGACCCCTGGTCTAGAGGAAAACTCCAGGACTAATGTCCAGAACACAGACTGCTTGCATTCCAGGCATTGAGTCCTGGGTGCGTACTGCCCTAAATGTTAGTATCACTCAGTGCCCCATCCAGCTCTGTTGAGCCACAGAAGCTTTCAGCCTCTCATAGGGCTTAACAGGCCACTGTCAGTGGGGCTGGACGGTGCGCATGCGCCTTTTGTGCGCACCAAAAAGCTGGGATCTCATGAACACCCAGTGTGCAAGAGGCCTTAGGGTCATGGGATGGTGGTACAAAAGAAAGCAAAAATCCCACCTCTAAAGTACTGTGAGATACCATAATCTTGTGATATTGCCTTCATTTATGCTTCTCTGTGGAAAAGCTGTTTTTCTGAAATAAAATGGTCTTAGCTCAGAAAAAATGTAGTTGTTGAATTCCTCTTTAAAAATTAGAATTTTTTTTTGTTTTTGTGGGTTCTATTTCACTCCAAGAAACAGTAGCTGGCTTTGATATCAGCACTGACAGTATGTTAGAGTCCCAAGGCACAGCCAAAGCATTTCATGAATGACATTGGCAGCCAGGACTGCGAATAATAATAATCCATCTGGGCTGTGGCGCCCCCTTGTGCTGCCTGCAGACAGACAGCTCTTCCTTCCTCTGGGGACTGGAGAATCATTGAGCACCAACTCACATCCCAGCAGAATAAAAGCCTGTCCTGGAAATTGTCAGTCAGCACCGGGCAGAAATGGGGCAAGGGAAGGGTTAATGGGAGGGGGAATGGTCAAAGTTTACAGAATACAGAGCAGGAGCTGACAATCTAAGAGGACCAGTCTCACTGTTGCTGAGCCTTCCTGATGACAGTTCAGCACCATGGACAGCAGTCCCAGAAAGCCACCAATGTAATACCATATCATGGAACTTCTATACTGTACTAGAGGTTGCTATAGGAAGCCAGGTACAGCTACAGACAGATTCACAAGCAACTGCTGCAGAACCTCTTGTGGGAGCTCTCCATCCGCCCTGCAAAGACTGGCATATGCTGTATATGCCATCAGGGGGGTCCTATCCATTGCATGGTGGTGACAGAACTGTTCCAGAGCTGATCCCTGCAGAATGCTCCCTATGGTCTGTGTGGGGATCTGATGCAGGAACAGCTTCATCCTGGATACAGTCTGTACAGTGTGCCCCCATCACTCCCATTCATTCCCTGTATCTGTGCTGGTGACCCGGGCTGGGGAGGGGCTCTGAGCTCTCATAGGCTGCAGGAGAGTGAGGAGCCCCTTTATAACTGGCAGTAGCATCAGCTGGAGAGGACAGAGAAGAGTGGAGAGGAGAAGAGAGGGACTATCTTCCAGCACCAGCAGCATCCACCTACAGGTGAGTGACACCCAACTTTCCTCCATATGTCTCTGCAACAGGCTTCCTTCTCCAAGCTGGGATCCTGGGATATCCAGGGGATAGAGCACCCCCCTCCCCCCCACTCCACATATACAAAGGTTTGGAATGAGTTTATCCTTCTAGCTCTGCAATGCAATATAACACACATATAAAGAGGGTAAAACTTTATTTTGTACATTGCCACCATCTATCCAATCCAGAATACATTGCAGCAATAGGAATTTGTAATATAACTGTGCCTTTGGAATAAATCACTCTTCAGTTTATTTCATATTAGATACATTTATACTATGTATGTTATTATGGGTACATTCCTATAGTATATTTATCATCATTATAGATACATTTATACTATTGTGGATACATTTGTACACCGTATTTGGCATTATAGATACATCTATATTATTTATGGTATTGTAATTACATTTATACAATCATAGATACATTTATACACTATGTATGGCAATATAGGTACATTTGTATTCTATGTATGGACATTATAGATACATTTTTATACTATGTATGGACATTATAGATACATTTATATTCTATGTATGGACATTATAGATACATTTATATTCTATGTATGGACATTATAGATACATTTATATACTATGTATGGACATTATAAATACATTTATATTCTATGTATGGACATTATAGATACATTTATATATTATGTATGGACATTATAGATACATTTATATTCTATGTATGGACATTATAGATACATTTATATACTATGTATGGCCATTATAGATACATTTATATTCTATGTATGGACATTATAGATACATTTATATACTATGTATGGACATTATATATACATTTATGTACTGTGTATGGGCATTATAGATACATTTATACAATCATAGATACATTTATACACTAGGTATGGACATTATAGATACATTGATACTATTATAAGTACATTTGTACACTATGTATGGACATTATAGATACATTTATATACTATGTATGGACATTATAGATACATTTATACACTATGTATGGACATTATAGATACATTTATATACTATGTATGGACATTATAGATACACTTTTGTTCTTTGTTTTGGCATTATAGATACATTGATACTATTATAGATACATTTATACACTATGTATCACAATATAGATACATTTATATACTATGTATGGACATTATAGATACACTTTTGTACTTTGTATTGGCATTATAGATACATTGATACTATTATAGATACAATTATATACTATGTATTGCATTATAGATACAGTGATTCTAAATACATTATATACTATGCATTGCATCATAGATATAGTTATATACTATGTATGGCATTATATATGCACTGATGCTATTATAGATACACTTATACACTATGTATGCCATTATAAATACATTTATATTATTCTAGATACATCCCTATACTTTGTATTGCATTATAGATACACTTATACTATTATAGATACACTATGTATGGCGTTTTAGAAACATTTATACTATTTTTGGCATTATACATACATTTATATATCACGTATGGTATTATACATCCCTTTATACTATTACAAAGGTACATGTATATATTATGTATGGCATTATATGTACGTTTCTACTATTACAGATACATTCTATACTTTGTATGGCATTATCGATACAGGTCTATAGATGACAATATTCAGCCGGGTCCTGTGTATGTTCCCAGGACTGTTCTTGGTGACAACGTCCATGAACTCTGAATGTTCTGGTTAGAATGGGTCACTTTATCATACTGTCATTGCCTCTGGTTGTGTAAGCCGACTTTATTTTGTCATGTTCCCCTCGCTGTGCTTTGGAAGGAATGGCTTTTTGTTTGTTTTTAGTGGTTTTTTTTTTTCTATTTTCTGCAAACCCACATCCTCAGATTGCCTGTCTGCACAGGAGGAAGAGGTTTGCAGAGGAAAGCAGGTCAGAGCCAACAATGAATCTTACCTCTGATCTTCCCCTTCTCTTGTCTGCGGACATAAAGGCAGGATTGTTCCGAGCTCTGGCTGTGATAAGATCCAGTGTCGATGGATTTCCAATGAGCCGAGCCGGCAGGGACAGGCACCGACCTCCCCTCAGTGTTCCTTTAAAATTTGGGGTAACAAAGGATGGAGATGATGCTGGAATGTGATTCATGTCTGTCATTCTCAGACTCTTCCTACCTGTGGAGGGACCATGCCAGGCTGCCTTTCTGTCAGCAGCTGCTAGCCTTAGCCTAGCCAGGTTCATTGTGGGGTGACTTCAGCCTTTTTCATAATAGTTCCCCCCCCCCTTCATTATTGGTTCTGACAACTTTTATGTCTAGCATTTTTTTAATTAAAGCTGAGGTTATATTATAAACATTCAATATGATAATACAATTTTTAAATAAAACCATCCATTTTCATTACATACCTTATTTTAGATCCAATTATGTCATCACTGGGTCTCTGCGCTTTTCTATGCAATATAGGCAGATCATGGCTGGCAGGTTGCTGTACATAGCTTCCTGAAGACATCACAGCACCCTGCCCCATCTACTCTCAAAAGCTCTCAGTGCTGATGCAAGCAGTGGGAGGATTTATGCCAGTATCAAAATTCCTTGATGGGTGGGTGTCTGGAGGAGTGGGCGTTCCTAGGCAGGCTGTATCTTCACGCAGACCACCCAAGATAACACCCACAGTTGGGAGCTACGTGAATACATAAGTCCTTATGCAAGCATTGGAATGAGAAATGCAAATGCCTTGATGGGTGGGTGTTCCTAGGCAGAATGTAATTTCATGAAGACCACCCTAGGTAACACCCACGTGTGATGCTGAGCCTTCATGATTGAAAGCACTGAAATCTAATGTATGAAAGGGCAGGCTAGGGAGAGTCAGGCTGGGGAGGAAAGAGCTAGATGATGTAGGACATCCTGTAGCCAGGAAATGAGGCAGGTTTTATCTGACTTGCTGCAGCTTCTAATGCACATTGTGAGAAGCTCACAGTGTGCAGTGATATCAGAGTAAGCCATTTCAGTCCAGGAGAGGAGCCGGTACAACTTTGCAAAACTGAAGGGAAGGCTGGAGGTCAGATTTAAAAAACAGAGTTGGGTCACTGCATGGCCCCCTACTGGACAATGAAGAAGCTTCACCACACTGATGACATGAACCTGCTCCTGTCAGCAAGCTCACAGTGTTAGACTTCTTGCAATATGCAATGCAGCAGAGCCTAGATCACAATGCTGACCCTACGTTTATAGGTAAAGTTGATCCAGGAAATATCCGATTGCCTCTCGGGGGATCAGGAAGGAATGTTTTCCCGGCAGGAGCAAATTGGATTATGCTTTGATGGGTTTATTTTTGCCTTCCTCTGGATCAACTTTGGGTGTAGGATTATAACTTTTTTTTTCTTAATGGTTGAATTGGATGAACTTTTGTCTTTTTTCAGCCAGACTAACTATGTAACCCTCTCTTACCCTGTCCTGTTGTGCATTTCCTCAGTCACTTCTCTCCCGAGTGATCAGTCTGCTGAGAGAAGCTCACAGTGTGCAGTGACATCGGAATAAGCCATTTCAGTCCAGGAGAGGAGCCGGTACAACCAGTGCCAGGAAAAGGTCATCCAGTGCCAGGGCAAAAATGCCAAACTTGGCCCCCCCATGAAACCCCAGCCAGACCTTGATGTGCATGCCTGGGAGGGATGCTATGCCCAGCAGTCACTTGCTTGTCCAAATCACTGCTGTGATCACTACTCCTGTAAACCAGTGCGCACAGGGCAGCCGCCCCTCCTACCCACCCCTTGTCCCAGCCCTGGTCACAACTGTGCAAGACTGAAGGGAAGGCATTCAATTGTATTGTTTTATTTGCAAAAAAAATCCATCGAGTTCCTACGCGTTTCGAGGGATCAAAACTCATCTAATTCTTCAGCACTTTAAATATGGCAATCTGCCCAGACCTGGTTGAGGGGACCAGTTTGCTTTTAAATATCTGCTTGAACAGATGAAGCAAACAGGAGAGTCCTATGACTGGGATACTCCACCAGTAAGGACAGACCACCCATATAAAACAGGACTCCAGCAATAATCTTCACCAATCACAATCTGACCCAGTGACACCTCAACCTCAATGTAAGGGCTTCAGATGCTAGTTATTAGTCATTTATTTATGACCACAGTGCTGTACAGGAACACTGAGCCCCAACTACCATGGAAACATATTACTGAATGAAACAACGGTATATTTTCGGGTCCTTGGAGGTGAAAATCACAAACGTGTCCTCTCCATGCAGACAGAGACCTGGTAGGAACTGTAGTCGGGACCCCAGTGTTAGTCCAGAATTGGCCTAGATACAGGAATGAGAGGACGGTACTGATCACCTACGGTGATGATGTCATCAGTAACAGTGCCCAACTGATGACATCATCACCCAAAGTGATGATGTCATCAGTTGGGCCCTGTTACTTAATCAGGTGGGCAGGCTAAAAATAAAAGTAGCAAATGTGCAATTTGTATTGATGTTCCCATCGTCCTGTGTGTCAAGTATTTTTAAAGCTTTGGGTAAAATTCAGCATCTAAAGCTCTGCCACTGCAAAGTGGGTGTGACTTCCTGAGCCCCGCCCAGGAGGAGCTATAACTAAGAATGCTGTTGCTGTGAAATGCATTGGTGGTTTTATGTCTTTGCTTCCATTGCTGCGATTAGAGATGGATTAATTACAGCGGCCCTATTTAGTGAGAAGGATTATTTAATAAATTATCCAATGAGGTGTCTGTGTGACTATGACCTGCTCCCGCTTCATTTTGTTTGCTCTAAAGTGGCTCTACAGGCTTTTTTTCCCTAAAATAGCAAACAAGTTTTACCTACCTGGTATTGCATAAAGCAGCCCTGAATCTCCTCTTCTGGGGTCCCACTCCAGGGCTCTCAGCTCCTCTTCTGTGTCTACCACCATAGCAAGCCACTTACTATGATGGCAGACATCTGGGCTCACTCCTGAGCCAGGTTGTGTGCTTCTATTGAAACACACAGTGTAACTTGACCTCGCACCCTGCTCTCTGCCTCAAGGGTTTGACTGACAGCAGCAGAAGCCAATGGCTTCCCTGTGAGAAGAGGGAGAGGGGATAAAAGACAGTGCCAGCACAGCTCTAGATGGATCCAGGAGGTAAGTGTTCACAAGGGAGAGGGGGGCACAACAAGTCCTAAAAATTTCTGACCTTAATGCAGGGAATGTGTTAAGGTAAAAAATGTTTTCGCTTTAGAACCACTTTAAGTGTTGAAGAGCCGCTTCCATAGGTTGCCATTACCCACCATTCCTGAATGCGATTCCTATGTTAGCAGTGGAAAATTCCTCCATAGTCACATATATAGTTACATAATTAATCTGGCTGAAAAAAAACAAAAGTCCATCTAGTTCAACCATAAAATAATAATTAAAAAAAGAGTCATAATCTTATACCTACAGTTGATCCAGAGGAAGGCAAAAAAACCCAGCAAAGCATGATCCAATTTGCTCCTGCAGGAGAAGAAAATTCCTTCCTGATCCCCCGAGAGGCAATCGGATATTCCCTGGATCAACTTTACCTATAAAATGTTAGTATCCTGTTATATTCTGTGTATCTAGGAAAGAATCCAGGACTTTCCTACAGCAATCCACTGAGCTGGCCACAACCAACTCTTGAGGGAGTCTATTCCACATTTTTACAGCTCTTACTGTGAAGAAACCTTTCCGTGTTTTAAGATTACATTTATTTTCCTCCAGACGTAAAGTGCCCCCTTGTCCTCTGTGATGACCTCAGGGGGAATAACTACACCGAGTTCACTATATGGACCACTGATGTATTTATACATGGAGATCACATCCCCCCTTATGTATTATACATGGAGATCACATCCCCCCTTATGTATTATACATGGAGATCATATCCCCCCTTATGTATTATACATGGAGATCATATCCCCCTTATGTATTATACATGGAGATCATATCCCCCTTATGTATTATACATGGTGATCATATCCCCCTTATGTATTATACATGGAGATCATATCCCCCCCTTATGTATTATACATGGAGATCATATCCCCCTTATGTATTATACATGGAGATCATATCCCCCCTTATGTATTATACATGGTGATCATATCCCCCATATGTATTATACATGGTGATCATATCCCCCCTTATGTATTATACATGGAGATCATATCCCCCCTTATGTATTATACATGGAGATCATATCCCCCCTTATGTATTATACATGGAGATCATACCCCCCCTTATGTATTATACATGGAGATCACATCCCCCCTTATGTATTATACATGGAGATCACATCCCCCCTTATGTATTATACATGGAGATCATATCCCCCTTATGTATTATACATGGAGATCATATCCCCCTTATGTATTATACATGGAGATCATATCCCCCCCTTATGTATTATACATGGTGATCATATTCCCCTTATGTATTATACATGGAGATCATATCCCCCCTTATGTATTATACATGGAGATCATATCCCCCCTTATGTATTATACATGGAGATCATATCCCCTCTTATGTATTATACATGGTGATCATATCCCCCATATGTATTATACATGGTGATCAATCCCCCCTTATGTATTATACATGGAGATCATATCCCCCCTTATGTATTATACATGGAGATCATATCCCCCCTTATGTATTATACATGGAGATCATATCCCCCCTTATGTATTATACATGGAGATCATATCCCCCCTTATGTATTATACATGGAGATCATATCCCCCCTTATGTATTATACATGGTGATCATATCCCCCCTTATGTATTATACATGGAGATCATATCCCCCCTTATGTATTATACATGGTGATCATATCCCCCCTTATGTATTATACATGGTGATCATATCCCCCCTTATGTATTATACATGGTGATCATATCCCCCCTTATGTATTATACATGGAGATCATATCCCCCTTATGTATTATACATGGAGATCATATCCCCCCTTATGTATTATACATGGTGATCATATCCCCCCTTATGTATTATACATGGTGATCATATCCCCCCTTATGTATTATACATGGAGATCATATCCCCCTTATGTATTATACATGGAGATCATATCCCCCTTATGTATTATACATGGTGATCATATCCCCCCTTATGTATTATACATGGTGATCATACCCCCCTTATGTATTATACATGGTGATCATACCCCCCTTATGTATTATACATGGAGATCATATCCCCCCTTATGTATTATACATGGTGATCATATCCCCCCCTTATGTATTATACATGGAGATCATATCCCACCTTATGTATTATACATGGAGATCATATCCCCCCCTTATGTATTATACATGGAGATCATATCCCCCCTTATGTATTATACATGGTGATCATACCCCCCTTATGTATTATACATGGTGATCATATCCCCCCCTATGTATTATACATGGAGATCATATCCCCCCTTATGTATTATACATGGAGATCATATCCCCCCTTATGTATTATACATGGAGATCATATCCCCCCTTATGTATTATATATGGTGATCATACCCCCCTTATGTATTATACATGGAGATCATATCCCCCTTATGTATTATACATGGAGATCATATCCCCCCTTATGTATTATACATGGAGATCATATCCCCCCTTATGTATTATACATGGTGATCATATCCCCCCCTTATGTATTATACATGGAGATCATATCCCCCCTTATGTATTATACATGGAGATCATATCCCCCCTTATGTATTATACATGGAGATCATATCCCCCCTTATGTATTATATATGGTGATCATACCCCCCTTATGTATTATACATGGTGATCATATCCCCCCTTATGTATTATACATGGTGATCATATCCCCCCTTAATCTCCTCTTCTCAAGAGAGAATAAATTTAGTTCCTCTAGCCCAATAGATTGGATTTTAAATGATCTTGGTATAGGGGTTAGAACCTCAGAAAGGCTTTTACTACGCTTTTACATCTCAACCCGCCTTGCCAACAGGCAGGGCTGTGGATAAGAGGGTACCACCAGTCCTCCTGTACGGGGCCCAGGCCAGCAAGGGGGCCCAGGCAGCTGGATGAATCACATGTGGGCAGAGAGGGTGATCTAAATGGCGGGGGGGGGGTGTTAATTGCTGGAACTGATCCCCTGTATGGTTCTCTCTGCAGCAGCTGAAAGCTGGCTTCTTCTCCTCTCCCTCCCGCTGGCTTTCAACTGCTGCAGGGAGAGCCATACAGGGGATCGGTTCAAGTAATTGCCCCCCCCCCCACACCCATCACCCTCCCCGTGCACCATATGTTTCCCCATGCTGCCCTGGCCCCCCTGCACCACAGTGCTTCTGGCTTCCCTCCTCTCCTTCCCACCGGCAGCTGCAAGCACACAATAAGATCCTTCAGGATGGAGAGTGTCACATGTGGCAATGTAACATTTACCAGCCCCTTCTTTACCCGAAATGAACACAATTCTGATACAATATGTACTGATCACTCGCTGTATTTATTCCTAACTGAAGCACAGTTAACAGTTTTTTTTTTTATGGAAGGGGGGACCTGTCAGGTATGCCGTATGGGGCCCCATTATTTCTAACAGCAGCCCTGCCGACAGGTAGGTTCCCAGTGCAAAGAGCAGCAGCTGAACATTCCACATGCACGATTTTTGGTCCATCGAGGTGCATTGGGCAGCCCATTCAAATGAACACAACACATGATAATGGCTGGGGCCCAGGGCTGTACATTGGGCATACGGAATAAATCTGCCTGTTCATGTGGTCCCTAGGCGAGGCGTATTTTTACACATTGAGATGCATTACATGCAAGGTGTGGCTAGGGGCGGACTGACAACTCATAGGGTCCCCGGGCAATAGGGGATCATGGGGCCCCTGTATCCTTTCCCAACCTATGAAAAAGGTACCAGGGACATCTCATGGGGCCCCCTACTGACCCCGGGCCCTCGGGCAGTGCCCAAGTTTCCAAATGGTCAGTCCGCCCCTGGGTGTGGCTATGCATGAGTAATCCGCCAGCATTCATGTTCACACAAGCACACGTATGCCACCACAGTGAATGTGCTCCAAATGTTCCAACGCATGCTGGTGTGAATGGCCCTTTCAGGCACTGATTTTTTTTTTAAACTAGTGTTCTTCAAGTGTATCCCATCAAATGAATTCTATATATTGATCGCTCTTCACATTTTATGTCTCATCCTCGAGGTGTCGATGTTTATTCTGGCTCAGATTGATGAAGTGTCTCACCGGGTTCAAGTCTATTGAATCATCTCGATGACACTTTACATGGCGTCCCATTCTAGGGAGAGAGGATGTGCCTGCCGTGCTCTGCATTCACCTCTCGGTCATTCTCCGGGGGATCTCGTACAGCCGTCAGTGTAAGGCTACGAAATATCATTCTGTGCGAACACGTGTCTGCAGGCAGGGAATAAAAATCCAGTGTAATGAGAATTTAATTCTGACCTCCATCCTTCCCTTCAGTCTGGCTCCTCTCCTGGACTGGAATGACTTACTCTGATTTTACTGCACACTGTGAGCTTCTCACAATGTGCATTAGAAGCTACAGCAAGTCTGATAGAATCAGCCTTACTACCTGGCTGGTGGACATCCAGCATCATCTAGTACTTTTCTTCCTAGCCTGACTGTCTTTGGCCCACCCTTTTTATTCACTGAATTTCAGGCCTTTCAGACATAGAGGCTCTACATCACACATGGGCATTACGTAGAGCAGCCTTCCCACTTCTCCACACTGACACCCATCCATCAGGGCATTTTGATATTCACATAACTCCTCCCAAGTGCCAGCCAGGTCCGGTGCTATTACTAGGCAAACTAGGCAGCCGCCTAGGGCACAATGCCACTTAGGGGTGCCTGGGCACAACACAGGCTGGCACTCTCTCTGTGTGGCATACTGCCACATCATGATTGATCCTTCAGCTGAGGGGAGGAAGAAAGGACAAAACATGATGTCCGGTGTCTTGCCAGTGTAGCAGCTGAACTGCTGTTCCTTCCAGTCTTCCTCTCAGACTCAGTCCCTTACTGCAAGCCAGCTGGCAGCTGCTGATCACTGTGGAGTTCCAGCCCTTCTCTTCCCAGTCATCAGCGGAGGCGGAGCTGTGCCTGTGGAGGAAGGTAATGTCTGACTCTGATGTCTTGTGTCTGTGTGAGTGTGACCAGGCCGGCCATCCATCACAATGGATGCAATGTGTCAGTGAGTGATGACATCATCACGATCCCCCAGCCTGCTCTTCTAGTGCCTGCTGATCTGTGTCAGTGTTGGTGGTGGTGTGTTGTGTCTGATATGTCACTGTGTGGGATCGCTCAGTTCAGTTGTTCTCCATGTGTGGGCTGGGCTGCCTGCTGTCACAGTGTTTTACCCCCCCCCCCCCAATCCCCATTGCCTGGGGAATTCCAGCCTGGGATCTGTCAGAGTGTGGATCCATCATCCTCCACTCACTGCAACTGTAACCCGGCCACTGCCAGCCACAGATACAGTCCGTCCGTAACACTGATTTTGTCTTCAATATTGGTGCTGGTGGCATCTTTTGGCACTTATTTTTGCAAATTAAAAGAAATTTGGCAGTTTCATGTTTTGTTGATTTAATATTTTCTACTGTTTTAAAATTATTTATTTATTTATTTTTTTGGGAGGGGCGCAAGTAGCTGGTCTTGTCTAGGGAGCAAAATAGTCTAGCAGCCCTGGTGCCAGCCCGCTGCTTGCATCAGGACTAAGGGCTCTTGAGATGAGTACTGAAGCAGGATGCAGTGATGTTTTCAGGAACCACGTACAGCACCTTGCCAGGCCCTTCCACCAGCCATGATCTGCCTGCATGGCATACAGAAACAGAGAGACCCAGTGATGACAGTGGGTCTATAATAAAAAGTATGTAATGAAAACTGGAAGGTATTTGTTTAAACTTTTCATAACCTCTCCAGGTTCCCCCTGAGGAGGGGAAACCAGGAGAGGAAAAATAGAAGAAGATTAAACTTCAGCTTTAATTAAAGAGCATTGACAGTCACCTGTGAATAGAATATGTGAGAAAGAAGAGTTACGTGCATTGAGCAGTCCAGAAGATGATGGCGATCTGGGACAGCACCACCTCTACCTAACTCCTTTATTCTTATACCGGTTTCTGCCTCTGCGACCTGTGACATGGAATGCAGCAAGGTCCAGTGTACAAGGTTATTACCTCCCAAGATTTCTGGCAGGATCAACAGGAATTTCTTTTAGTACAATTGTAATGGAATGCAGCAAGGTCCAGTGTACAAGGTTATTACCTCCCAAGATTTCTGGCAGGATCAACAGGCATTTCTTTTAGTACAATTGTAAAAGTGCAGCGCTTATAATAAGATTGGATAAATAACTGGATAATATCCAAATAAAGTGCTTAGTAATGTCAAAATAAAGTGCTTAATATCCAGATAAAGTGCTTACTGAAACAATACCATAGAAAATAATACTTGACATTCCAATCAATGAATAAATAATTAATAATGTCAAGATAAAGGAATCATAATATATAATAATCCCAATAAATGTAAGTGATTTGGATATAAACGAATCTTGTTATCCCAGTGACATATAACCAAACATTCCGGTGACGTGCGGGGTATGGTAAAAATGCACACTCACCAGATGCGCATTTTAAATGCACAGTGTATTAATATGTTGTAGTCAGCCAGTGGTCCCCTTTAAGGTGGGATGAAATTTGGCCTGGTATGGATATCCCTCCTCTGGAGTCTGGGGTGGTTAGAAGTCAGCCAGAGGTGCCCTTTAAGGTGGGATGAAATACAGCCTGGTATGGATATCCCTCCTCTGGAGTCTGGGGTGGTTAGAAGTCAGCCAGAGGTCCCCTTTAAGGTGGGATGAAGTACGGCCTGGTATGGATATCCCTCTTTTGGAGTCTGGGGTGGTTAGAAGTCAGCTAGAGGTCCCCTTTAAGGTGGGATGGAATACGGCCTGGTATGAATATCCCTCCTCTGGAGTCTGGGGTGGTCAGAAGTCAGCCAGAGGTCCCCTTTAAGGTGGGATGAAATACGGCCTGGTATGGATATCCCTCCTCTGGAGTCTGGGGTGGTTAGAAGTCAGCCAGAGGTCCCCTTTAAGGTGGGATTGAATACGGCCTGGTATGGATATCCCTCCTCTGGAGTCTGGGGTGGTTAGAAGTCAGCCAGAGGTCCCCTTTAAGGTGGGATGGAATACGGCCTGGTATGGATATCCCTCCTCTGGAGTCTGGGGTGGTTAGAAGTCAGCCAGAGGTCCCCTTTAAGGTGGGATGGAATACGGCCTGGTATGGATATCCCTCCTCTGGAGTCTGGGGTGGTTAGAAGTCAGCCAGAGGTCCCCTTTAAGGTGGGATGGAATACGGCCTGGTATGGATATCCCCCCTCTGGAGTCTGGGGTGGTTAGAAGTCAGCCAGAGGTCCCCTTTAAGGTGGGATGGAATACGGCCTGGTATGGATATCCCCCCTCTGGAGTCTGGGGTGGTTAGAAGTCAGCCAGAGGTCCCTTTTAAGGTGGGATTGCATACAGCCTGATGTGGATATCCCTCCTCTGGACACTGGGATGGTCACCTGGGTTCCTGGAGATTTAAAGGCTCTATGCAGTGCAAAAAAGAAGGATGCCCATAGTGTAGTAATTGGTAATGCAAAAGGTTTATTGTGCAAAGATTAGAATAATAAAATATGGACACATCCATGGGATTAGGAGCAAATGGAGCACAAAGCTGCCAAATACACTGACCAGCTGGAAAGTCAAGATGGCTGCCGGACCTCCGTGATCCAGCGGCATGACGTCATGGCATGCGGCTCCTCCTTAACGCGTTTCGTACCAACGTACGTTGTCAAAAGGGGTGTGCCATTGTTGTTGTTACATTTACTGAACAGATAGAAGGAAACACGTTCAATGGTGTGTCTAACAGGCCAAAGGGGAACAACTTAGAGAAGTTGATTGTTAGAGTTATGTAGCCTTTAAAAGGGACACCTGTGAAACTGGAGGCGGCCTCTGATGATCTGGCCATCTGAAACTACAAAGTGGCCTGGCTGGCATGGTGGTCCTCTGGCTTCATTGCTTCTTGAGCTACAGACATGAATTACATCAAGAAGTATTGGACTTACATGCTTGTTCCAGGACAGTGACTGAGAAAGTGCTGCAGCCAGAGACAGCCAAAAATGTAGCATTTTTAGAGGGAGAACAGCAATGACAGTCCCGATTTTTCCTTCAACCCCCAACACTAAGGTGTCTAGTTCTAAAGAATTTACTTTGTAAATGTCACAGTGCATGCCTACAATCCCAATGATGTGTGTGAAGTGTCATTTTCTATTTATTTCTACTGATTGTCAGCTCCATCTAGTGGCCATAATGCAGTATTTTTCCCAAACCCCCAATCAGGAAAATACCACATAATGGCCACTAGATGGAGCTGATGATCACAGAAAATAAAATAGAAAAAAGACATTTCACACATTACCAGGTATATTCTTGCAAGCTGTGTAAATAGCTCGGTGAATTTTTGAATAAATAGACTCTTAAGTTCACCTCTGCCATTCTAAAGCTATCTTCTGCTTGCTGTGCCGGGTTTTGATGCACCCCTCCCTCTCTGCACCAGGAGAAGAGCGCCAACTGCTGCACTTACTCTGACTGATCCTAAGTAGATGTATCGTTTAATTATCAAACGGCTGCCTGTGTGGGAGTAGGAAAAAAGCCGAGATCCTGACCCTGCGGCGAAGCGACGATCAGAGCTAGGCGTCCGCGTCTAATAAAAAGCATAAAACTTTTCTGATTAGTTCTACACGCTGAGCGATGAAAAGCAGAAATTGAAATATCTCTAATTAACCGGTGAGGATCTGTCACCGCCTCCCTGTATCAATAGCTGTGAAAATTTGGGATGTGGAATGAAGATAGATGAGCCCCATAGCCGTCCCTTCCACCGCCGCACAGTTTTTAATTGACTTGGAGAAAGTTAAGTGCCCCCGTCACTAGGCGCAGGTAGTCGGCGGCTCGACCCGTCAGATCGCTGCCACTTCAGGCCTTTTTAAAGTATTTATGAAGAGATGTGTCATCAGACAGACTATGGAATGAGCTTCCACGGCCGTCCTCGGCTCTGCGGGAAAATCAATAGCACGACGGAAAGGTGATTGAACGCGGAGACGCCCCGCACCTCTGCGCAGCTGTTTAAGGAGGATATTGTATTCAATTAAACAAAGTATTTGTTTGTTTGGTGCTCCAAGATGGAATGTGCGCGTAAATGGCGCTCTCAGATGGCGACGCATGAACCTCGAATCATCTATACACCAGAGCAGATGCTCATTATTATTTCCCATTTCTAAGATTGAATGTAAAGATCTCACACCTGGAGACTAATCAGCGCTCTTGTCAGCGCAGGCTGTTGAAGTCTCTTCCACCCATTATAAGAAATAATCACAGTTCACTGACACCAGATAAATCATTTCCTTATTCCTGTATGAAACAGAATTAAAGCAGAACTCCGGCCAGAAATAAGATAAAAATGGAGAGTTCATTAAAAAAAATAAAATAACGAAACGTGAATTTGCCTCAATATTCATCTTCAATGCCTATTGTTCTTCCGCAGTACCTTCTTCTGCCACTAGATGCCCTCAGTCTGATGGCCAGCACCAGTCAACTCTCTGCCTGTGACTGGACAGTGAAAGGAGAAGCAGCGCAGTGATGAGCTCATCTCTCTGCTCTCTCCTCCTCCTATCAGCATACTTCAGAAACTGATTGGCTCCCCGTGCTGCTTTTTTCTCCCGCAGTCTGAGCTTTGCTATACAGAGGCTGCAAGAGGCTGACACCAGATCAGATTTGGCTGCTTGCATTGCTGTATTAATGATTACAGAGCTGCATTATTGTTTGTTTTTAGTTGAGCTGATCGAGCTCTCCACCATTTTGTTCTGCTTGCAGGCATTTACATTCCGTGTTAATCTGGGATAACATTCCACTGTTCCTTTAAGGGGGAATATTGTCCACAGAAGCTTACTGTTATAGAGAACAAGTCACTACTGAGCTCACCTGGAGCTGGTATTTATTACCTATTTATCACAGTACTCCCCCTGACAATGCCTTCATCTGCTTTTACCTCCAGAAGGACAGCGCCATCTTTGTTCAGGCATCATCCAGGGTCACCATCTACTTCCTAGACTGAGATGCCGGCTTAGAGATGATACAAAATGCAAAACCTGGTGTCTGTGCAGTTCTTGGCTGTGTTCACAAATGTCTGACACCGATCTACCCCTGCTTCAACTTCTCACCTTGTGACTTGCTACAATGTTACAATGTACAGTCTGATCACTGGGGGAGGGGAGACTGAAGAAATGCTTCCTCCTGCCTGCAGCAGACTAATGACATCATCTCAGTCTGGGCAAAGTCAGTGACTAGAGCACAAGTATGTCTATTGAATGAATAAACATGCTGTATACTGTGATCTATCAGGGATCTGAACGTTCATTTTAAGCCCTGGTTCACACTGATGCAGTGCAGAATTCAGCGTCTTCAGTGCGAATTCCGCACTGCATCAGAATCGCATCCCATTTGTGCGAACCGATGCGGGTGTGTATGTTAAGGTAACACCCGAAAGCGGTGCGCAAAACGTGGTGCAATATGCAGAATCGGATCGCAAAGGATGACGCCCCTGATGGCGTCAGTTGGATGACGAAATGCGTCGGGTGGAGCTTCGGTGTGTGACGTCAGTACGTTTTTTGGAGGGAACAGTGGCCATTTTTCTGGTTGGAAACTTGATTCAAATGCTGGTAACCATTCAAAACTATGTACGAGTAACTTGTACTTAAACAGGGTGATTTAATTAGTTAAATACTACACTATGAGTGGCCTTTTTCTTTTATTCCTTCTCTAAATATTGGATGGGAGTCTTCTTTTAGGACCTTTTTCAGATCTTTGTGGGGAGGATTGATATCCATCTGGATGAGGGTTTCTGGTTCCATGATCTACACATATCCATCTCCCATTTGAGTTGCCTATATTGTAAGCTCCAAGGAGCAGGGCCCTCCTTTCTAGGGGTGGACTGACCATTTGGAAACTTGGGCACTGCCCGAGGGCCCGGGGTCAGTAGGGGGCCCCATGAGATGCCCCTGGTACCTTTTTCATAGGCTTTTTTGAGTTTGGGCAAGGACACTGGGGCCCCATTATACCCTACTGCCCGGGGGGTCCCATGAGTTGTCAGTCCGCCCCTGGTCCTTTCCCTCTTGTATTGAACTGTATTGTTGCTGTATTGTCTCCCGTTATATTGTAAAGCGCTGAGCAAACTGTTGGCGCTATATAAATCCTGTATAATAATAATATATAAATCCTGTATAATAATAATAATATATAAATCCTGTATAATAATAATATATAAATCCTGTATAATAATAATAATATATAAATCCTGTATAATAATAATATATAAATTCTGTATAATAATAATATATAAATCCTGTATAATAATAATAATAATATATAAATTCTGTATAATAATAATAATATATTGACCGGTGTGTTTCGGTCAGAGTTTCTGGTGGAAGGCTGAACCATTCGGGTGTCCTGGTGATGGTGGATCGTGGGAATTGTGACTTTTTAACTGGAACTTTTTTTGATTTATTGGACTTTATGTTTTTTTTTTATTAGGGCTGCAATTTTATTTTTATTTACTATTATGTTTATTGCCTGATGTGCGAGCTGCTTTTCTGTCATTTTTTAAGATTAGTTTATTTACCCAAGCACAGGTTATTTGTTTTTGATTGCATAGGTGTGAATACCAATGCGATCTGATTCTAGTGTGGACTCAAAAAAACGGGTCCTGCACGTTTCTGGTGCTGGTGCAGTGCGAATAGAGCCATGGCTCCAATCGCCCCACATACAAATCACATGTGATTTGCACAGGAATGCGGTGCAGTTCCTGTGCGAATCACATGCGATATATTGCACCACATATATGTGAACCCGGGCTTAGTGATTTTTTTGCTCTGTGGTCGGTGGATACATTTTTTTCACGCCATGTATGGGTGGATGGTGTGTTTTATTTCTTTTATTTATCTAAAGTGATGGCCATGTGTCAGAGGATGGGCCCACTGAAAATGACCCTTTTTACTTCTTAGAAATTCTGGAGACAGCTTGTGTCAGCACTGACAGCTGACGGGAAACAAGGGCGCTGGAGGAACGCCAAAACCGCTTTTCGAATTCTGCACAGTCCGTCAGATCCCATTCCTGCCATGTAATCCCGTATCGCTTTCTTACCCACCGCTGTGTCGCGCAGAGCGTGCCAAGAGTAAGGATTTCACGAGAAGCTGACAAACAGCCTTTCTTGGCGAGGGCGGGCTGTCTGCACACGGCAATGACTGTGGACGGGACGCTCAGAGGATCTTAGTTGTTGCAGGCATGGTTGTGGCGGGGCCCCGTTCACTTGAAGCAGTACTGCCACTGGATTTGAATCTTTGCAGGATCTGAAAAAGCACCGCACCTAACTGCATGCTGCTGCAGCACATGTGCATTTGCAGATTTGTGAGAGTGCACTTAACTAAGGACACATTTGCTAAATGGCAGCGCATTTCTCTGCATGTCAGGAAATCATGTGATTTTGCATGCATTTCTGACATGCAGTCTGAACTAAGCCTTAGGCTAGTTTTGCATCTCTGTGTCTAGGGAATGTGCGCAAAATCACACGTGTTACCAACCCGCAGAGAAACACATTGCGCTTTAGCAGACATCAGGGGTGGACTGACCATTTGGAAACTCGGGCACTGCCCGAGGGCCCAGGGTCAGTAGGGGGCCCCATGAGATGCCCCTGGTACCTTTTTCATAGGCTTTTTTGAGTTTGGGCAAGGACACAGGGGCCCCATGATCCCCTATTGCCGGGGGGCCCCATGAGTTGTCAGTCCACCCCTGGCAGACATGCAGGGGTGCCATTAATTCTTAACCTCCCTGGCGGTATTCCCGAGTGTAGCTTGGGGTAAAGTTTCAGTATCAAAAGCGGTAACCCCGAGATACACTCAGGCTTACCATGCGGTGCTGCTCCGCGATCCCTCGATCACTTACTTTGTCCTGCGCTCCCGCGATGTCCCTCCTGCAGTGTCCCCGACAATGTCCTCCGGCGGATGCCGGCATTTGTCTTCCGGGTTCCGTTCCCTGCGATGTCGGGATGTACGGGGGACGGAACTGGCGGGAAATTTGAAAATGACAAAAAGTGACATTCACTAAAATCATTAAAATCACATAGTAAAACATGGTGGTAGGCTGAACTGTGCGGAATTTGCAGGGTTTTCTGTGTGAATTCTGCACTGCATCAGAATCGCACTCCGTTTATGCGATCCGCTGCGGGTGTGTAGGTTAAGTTTACAACACCTCGAAATCAGTCAGCAAAACGTGGTGCGATGTTCAGAATCGGATCGCATAGGTGTGAATACTCAAAGGATCTGATTCTAGTGTGGACCAATAAAAGGGTCCTGCACAGGGGCGGACTGACAACTCATGGGGCACCCGGGCAATAGGGGATCATGGGGCCCCTGTGTCCTTGCCCAAACTCAAAAAAGCCTATGAAAAAGGTACCAGGGGCATCTCATGGGGCCCCCTACTGACCCCGGGCCCTTGGGCAGTGCCCAAGTTTCTAAATGGTCAGTCCGCCCCTGGTCCTGCACATTTTTGGTGCTGATGCGGTGCGATTAGAGTCATACAAAATGTATGGGGTTCCTGGGCGAATCACATGCAATATGTTGCACAAGTGCGAACTCATGCTAAGGAATGGTACACCATGATAAGTTATTGCTTCAGCCCGGCTAACGACCCCCCCAGAGCCGAGGCTAACGACCCCCCCAGAGCCGAGGCGAAGATGCTTATTAATATTGTTACCGCCATCCTCCATGTTACATTCCAGAAATAAAAGTGGAGGAGACAAATACCAGGTCAGTGCCCCCTTCGCCGACGATTCATCCAATAAATAATATATAGATAGATGTGATCGGTACATGGAACGCTGGTCACGGCTCTGCGTGGGCGTGAAGAGATGTACAATCCAATCGTTTTAGACTTTTAGCCTAAGGCAAAGACTTCTGGAGGAAACGTGTAACAAGTCCTCGTCCTGGAAGTGTCACAATGAATGTCACATTAATAGAAAACCAGAAAAAATGAGTAAAAGCGACTACGGCACTCCATTTCTATTCATTGGCGGGGAAACTACAAGTCCAGCCAGTGGCACGGCCTTTTTTAGCGTTGTGTGATCATGTGTGATTCATATTTATACAAAACCAAAAGCCTAAAAATAACAAGATTAAAAAAAATATATTTTTCTGCAATATTCATCTTCAATACAGAAATGTCCCCTATAGTACTTTTTTCTAGAGCACAGGTGTCAAACATAAGGCTCGAAGGCCGAATCCGGCTATCCAGGCTATGTCATGTGGCCCTCAGACCTCCCCTGCAGTTGTGGTACCCCCCTCATTTCCACCTTGTTTCAGCAGTCGGCAGAAGGGAGGAGGACAGAACTCCTCCACCAGATCCTGCACTTCTCCATGCACCCATCCCTGGTCTCAGCAGTTGGCAGCAGAGAGGAGGACAGAACTTCTCCTACAGATCCTACCCCTCATCTCTAACTCCCCTGGTCTAGGCATTGAGCAGACTCCAGCCCTCTGGTCCTCCTCCAGACCAAGGGTGGACTGACCATTTGGAAACTCGGGCACTGCCCGAGGGTCCAAGGTCAATAAGGGGCACCATGAGATGCCCCTGGTACCTTTTTCATAGGCTTTTTTGAGTTTGGGCAAGGACACAGGGGCCCCATGATCCCCTATTGCTCGGGGGCCCCATGAGTTGTCAGTCCACCCTTGCTCCAGACCCTGCACCTTCTGCTTCCCAGCTCCTCCTCCAACTTCTTTCCGCAAGTGTACTGTGATGTAGGGGAGGATGGGGTGTTCAGGACATCTAGTCTTAACTCAATTTCATGGCGGGCACATCAGCATTACAGTTGTTCTCAAAGGGCCAGTTGTACCTGTAAGACTAGATGTCCTGAACACCCCATCCTTCCCTACATCACAGTACACTTGCGGAAAGAAGTTGGAGGAGGAGCTGGGAAGCAGAAGGTGCAGGGTCTGGAGCAAGGGTGGACTGACAACTCATGGGGCCCCCCGGGCAATAGGGGATCATGGGGCCCATGTGTCCTTGCCAAAACTCAAAAAAGCCTATGAAAAAGGTACCAGGGGCATCTCATGGGGCCCCCTACTGACCCCGGGCCCTCGGGCAGTGCCCGAGTTTCCAAATGGTCAGTCCGCCCCTGGTGACAACACTCTATTCCTGTCTCCCAATTGTGCTTCTGTGTTGTCACCCTGACACATATCTCTTTGATGTTGACTGCAAGTGGCCATGCTGACACATGGCCACACTGTAATTATGTATGGTACACAATACACAAAGCATGTGAATGTCATCCAGTTATGTCATACCAGGTCATTTGCCTGGAACACATAGCCCTGATATCACTGTTAATGCTTTCTATATATTTATAGAAATCTTCTTCTTTTTCATTCCAGTTGTTGGCTTGACCAGAGATCTGCTCCTCATGGCTTCATTGATTCCTTCGGCTTCCAGTCACCACAAATTACATTTCTTCATGATGCAAACGGCTTGACATGACGACCCCACTGTAACTGGTGCTTGGGCACAAGCCATCAATTTTCTACCAAGATGGAGAATGGCAGTAAAGTGGACAGCCCAACCAACATCTCCTTGGCCAACAACGATGTGGTGTTTAGTATGATTGAGTACAAGGCCATCTCCGTCTTCTCGGTTCTTCTCATTTGTGGTGTCGGCATAATAGGCAACATTATGGTAGTCTTGGTGGTTTTCACAACTCGTGATATGAGGACACCGACCAACTGCTATCTGGTCAGTTTGGCTGTAGCCGACTTAATGGTCCTGGTGGCGGCTGGTTTGCCCAATGTTACAGACAGTTTGGCTGGGACGTGGATATATGGTAATGCTGGCTGTCTCGGCATAACGTACTTTCAGTATTTGGGGATCAATGCTTCCTCCTGCTCAATCACAGCTTTCACAGTGGAGAGGTAGGTTTATGGTCATTGTGGTTGTGTACTATTCTGTTACCCCCTGGCAGGTGATGTGGGCTCTCCCTCCCAGGGAGCAGAGTCTAAGTACTAGTTGATCTTAACCAGAGCTCTAGATAATGTGGATGAGATGGAAACTCCAATGGACCATTGGTAGGCAGGGCTAAATTTTGAAATCATTGGACCCCATACAGTCTACCTGACAGGGCCCCCCTCCCTTGCCCCGATTGATGTCACTGTAGTGTCATTGCAGAGCAGTACATTGGAAAGTGCAATGAGCAGTATGTAGTACAGGGCATTAAGAACTGGCAATGCAAAACCATGGAGTGTATGGTACATAGCAATAGGAAAGTGCAGGGCAGTCAGTGAGCAGTATGTATTGGAAGGGCAGTCAGTGAGCAATATGTAGTGGCAGGACAGAAAGCAGTTGTAGTGGTAGTGGTGGTGGGGGTGGGGGTGGTGGGGGAGGGGGGGTCAGTAAACAACATG
Organism: Staurois parvus; assembly: GCF_062004578.1. Taxonomy (NCBI): domain Eukaryota; kingdom Metazoa; phylum Chordata; class Amphibia; order Anura; family Ranidae; genus Staurois; species Staurois parvus. The sequence goes on along the minus strand of NW_028318541.1, from coordinate 2,073,727 downwards.
TAGTGCCAAGGTAGTCGGCAAGCAGTATGTAATATCAGGGCAGTCAGTGGGCAGTATGTACTGTCAGGGCAGAGAGTAGTATGTAGTGGTGGGACAAAGAACAATATGTAGTGTTAGGTAAGTCAGTAAGCAGTATGTAGTGGCAGGGCACAGAGCTGTATGTAGTGGCAGGGGGTCAGTGTGCAGTATGTAGTGGCAGGGCAGTCAGTGAGCAGTATGAAGTGACAGGGTGATCAGTGTGCAGTAATGAAGTGGAAGGGAAGTCAAGGAGCAATATGTAGTGGAAGGGCAGTCAGTGAGCAGTATGGAGTGGCAGGGAAGTCAGAGAGAAGTAAGTAGTGGCAAAGCAGTCAGTATGTAGTGGCAGGGCAGTCAGTGAGCAGTATGAAGTGACAGAGTGATCAATGTGCAGTAATGAAGTGGAAGGGAAGTCAAGGAGCAATATGTATTGGCAAGGAAGTCAGTGAGCAGTATGGAGTGGCAGGGAAGTCAGTGAGCAGTATAGAGTGGCAGGGAAGTCAGTGAGCAGCATGGAGTGACAGGATGATCAGTGAGCAGTATGTAGTGGTAAGATGGTCAGCGAGCAGTGTGTACTGCCCTCACTAGGCCCCCCTACTGACCCGATGGGGATCCAGTCCCAGTACAGGAGGACTGCCTGTACCCCCCCTATGGGCAGCCCAGCTGGCAGGGATTCTAGAAGTCTAGGCTGGGGTTCTATGAGTACCACTGGAAGTACTGGCTGGGATTCTGAAAGTCATGGCAAGGATTGTGCAAGTACTATTGGAAGTACTGGCAGTGTTTCTGGATGTCCAGGCAGGGATTCTGTGAGTAACATTGCAAGTACTGGCAGGGATTCTGCGAGTACCATTGGAAATAATGGCAGGGATTCCAGAAGACTTGTACCATGGGCAGTCATTTTGTATATAGCCATTGATTGCAATGGGCACTGAAGTCTTGTTCTTACCAGATGGGTTATTTGGCATTTTCCAGCACAGGCAAATTCATGGACATGGGAAAAATCCACATTTTTTTTCATTTGAACTGTTCCCACCAACGTGTTGCATTAGAATTTATTGGAAAAAGGACGATTTTTTTTGTGCACTGACTTGCATTCAAGGTAATCACGTGGTATACTAGAAAAACACAATACAATGTCTCTTAGAAGGCAAGGCAATGCACAACAACACAACGCACATTAATGTGTCTTCAGCTCATCTGGTGTGGAGTAGCCTATCTAATCTAGTTGAATAGATAACATATGTGATGCTGTAATGGTTGTAAGATTACAAAACCATTTCCATTTGGCAGTTAGAATAAACAAAAGGCAAAATTAAACATTCTGAAATAATTTATGCATAGAAATAGCTACTTAACATTAACAGTCACTAGCGACAATCACAGGTAAAATCTGGCAGGCTGGTTATACCCAAGTTGATTGATCGATCAACTTGTGTACATTCAGCCTGCCCATACATAATTCGAATCTCGGCTGATTCGAACCCTCTATGGCCGGCTTAACCCTACATTGTATGAGTGATTTCACTGTGTGGAAGAGAGACTACTAAAACTTGGAAACTTCCATGGGACAGGAGAGTTCTTCCACTGTATATGGCTAGGACCTCACCAGCCATTGCAGACTGTGATCTGAACCAAAAGTAGCTTGCCCAAATTCATTAATGGCATTCAGCACAACAGCCAAGGCCTAGAGATGCTGAAGTTTTAGATTTCAGTACAGGGATTTCTGTAGTTCACATTTACCATAGCTTTGAGTTTTAAGTAGGGGCGGACTGACAACTCATGGGGCCCCCAGGCAATAGGGATCATGGGGCCCCTGTGTCCTTGCCCACACTCAAAAAAGCCCATAAAAAAGGTAACAGAGGCATTTCATGGGGCCCCCTACTGGCCCCGGGCCCTCGGGCAGTGCCCAAGTGCTTGAATGGTCAGTCCGCCCCTGGTTTTAAGGTAAGATTTCTGATGACATTTGTTTGGGATAAAGTTATTTTTTCATGAATTTCTGTTGCATTGTCCTTATCTCCTAAATGTTTACATTACAATGGTGTTGTTGGGCTATAAATGTAACTTCAATGGATATCTCTTGCTGGGTCATTTATGAGGAAACAAAGTATAACATTGAACATTTGAGACATATATATTAGTTCACCAATTATCTTCTTTCTCTAACACCACCAAATCCCATATCTATGCAACCTAGATTGAGTGCAAACTCTTTTTTTCTACATTCATCTAAGTCAGTCCATCTGTTAAGATGAATCGGGTTCAGAAGAAGTTCAATACATCCTTTAATTAGGATGCAATAGGCACTTAGCTTTAAAGCCTGTGGCATCGATCCAAGAGTTGGTGGTAGTTAAAGAGAATCTAAAACCAATATATTTTTAATTTTGGATGGAGTAGGAAAGGGTTAGGCCCCCTGTTTTCATTGAAATAATTATGAGGTTAAAACTGAAGATTATGGGGTTGGATTGGGTTTAAGGGCAGCCGTTTCATTAGGTTGAGGTTAATGGTTAAAGCAGCCTTCCTGAACCTTTTTACCTTTGGGTAACCAATGAAATTATTTTTAGGTCTCAGGAACCCCTGAAACCAATTCTTTGGGAGTTAGGCAGAAGTACATCTCATACATTGATTCCAGGGGAAAAAAATCCTCCCTTACAGTGGTGGTCAGAAGGCCACCCTTGCAGACAGCTAATATGATCATTGGTGTACTGCAGCTGGCTTGACAAGCAGCATTGGCCCCAGAACTATCCAAGCACCCTCAAATGGGAGGTCAATCAGCCAGAGCTCAAGGAACCCCTAGCAACCTTTGAAGGAATCTTAGGACTCCATGAAACCATGGTTGAGAATGGTTGGTTTAAAGTGCATCTATAGATAAAACAGTTTTTAGTGTTTCGTTGCTTGAGGCTTGCACTGGATGTCCAAAGTGGTCTTGTTTCCAACAAGCAATATACAAATGGTGCTGTTGAAATCCAAAGGTTTATTCCAAAAAAGATACAGCCAGCTGTTGATGAGTGTGCTCACCTAACTGCAGCACTGAATATGCACTAACATTTGGGGACTACAGTATCTTCTCAAGACTCTATAGATCAAGCCCTGATGAAGAAGGTCTTCTTGAGAACCCTACACATGTTGGCTTAATATACTGATCTCACTTGATCCTTTTAGTGAAATAAAGACTTTTGGATGTTGACCTTCTGGTGCTCCTGTTTTTTCCTCTTTTTTGGGTTTTCATTGTATTCTGTGTTCCCTTGGAGATTCAGCTATCTTTTGTCACCAGGACTGAAAGTGAGGGAAAATATGACATTCTGAGTTGTTATGAGATCAAGAATATAGATGGGAAATATCCTAAAAGTGACACTGACTTTGTAGAGATCTCCTTTCATGTCCTGTTAAGATTTGAGAATGGACTATCACCCCAATGGGACAAAATTATAAGAAAAAAAGGTTTCAGGAGTTTTAGCCATTCACTACTTTATCCAAAACTAAAAAAAATGCTTTACATATACTTGAACTGGCTGCAAAATTGAGTTCCTGAGCCATTCTCTTCAGTAGCCTGGAAGAGGTCATGGGAAGGTTCACTATAAGACCCCTTTCACACGAGCAGACTGATTGGGTCCGCCTGTCCCTTTTTTCAAGTGGACCCGATCGGATGCTCCATTGCTCTCTATGGAGCGACTGGTGCAAATGGACATGTGCCCTTTTACACCAGCCTGCATCTGATCCTGTCCGTTAAAAACAGACGGATGGGGATCCGTTCCCCAACCATCTAGCTGATCGGATCAGATGGCAGTTGGATGGAAATGAACAGGTGGTCAGTTTCCATTTGACAACCCATAGAGGACAGCGGGCTGTGTCCATGTCTATCCTGCATAAATGGAGCGGACACGGTCCAGTCTTTCTTTTGGATCTGCTGACAGGCTTGCACCATGTGAACCTAACCAATTTACCTTAGAAGGTTCTTGACACTAATCACAGTAAGCATGTGCAGTCTATCAGGAACGGTACTGGAGCTGGACGGGAAGTCAAAGGAAACTTGGTTTTTCTATAATTCCTCGGTTACCTGGAGCAGTGTTCTGGTTGGCTATGCTGCGTCCAGATAACACTGGACGCCATCTTGGGTCACACAGTCTTTTTAAGTCCCTGCTCCCAGGTTTTGGAGTGCATTTTGTGAAGTGGCTAGTGTAGGGAGAGCATACCCATCTGTCACAGCACTAGCATTAGGGAAAGGTTCCGGAGGAGAAGGGATAGCTCAGGGCCTACGGCTGCGCTTTCACAAGCTCCCTTTTGGGTTGGAACTGGCCAGGCCATATTCCACCTCCCTTGGCAAGTGCTGTCTTCAGTTCAGGCCTACTACCACTGACTGTCCAATACATTTGCTGTAAGTTCCCAGTCAGGTGAGCTCCCCCGCAGGGTTGTTGTTCTGGTTACAAGTTCTTCAGTGCATCGGTTACTGCACTCCGGGCCTCTGGGTGTTTGCTGCCACTGCACCATGCTGTACCTACCCAACACTTGGGTGAGATGTTCCTTAATGTGACAACAAAGAAGCTCATGCACACAGAGGTATGACACTTCAGTCCCAATTCATTTCACAAGGTTCAGCACATTCCTCCCTGGGTTCTCATGTGTGTTGAGTCATTTCATTCAATAGACATTTTCAGGCCAAGTCTCAGGCAGCGACAATAACACCAATAAACCATTTTAATGACTGTGCCCAGACCACAAAAGTCCCATAACCCAGATATAGAAAGAATGAGGTAGGTTTCTGCTTGACAGGACACAGGAGATTTTCCTTAAATGTCCATCACTCACAAGTCACAATGTTCTTCGCTTTTTAAGAATCAATTTCCGCATTTAAAAAAAATGGTCAAGGTTTCTGCTTTGTAAAATTCTTTATTTAACAATAAATGCTACAAATACATGAAATATTATTGAGTGAGTTGCCGTCAGGAGTTTTTTTTCATGTGTTGCTGGCCTGCATACAATGCCTGTTCAACTCTGGCCTTGACAGAAAAAAGACTTAAAGAACATTGTAAGTACAATATTGTAAGACAATGGGTCAGGCAAGGTTCCTTAGAACCTCCACACCACAGACAATATCCTTGTTACAGAGACAAGTTGTTCCTTTATAGCAGATATACGTCATGTGTTTATGTTTCTCCTACAACAATAGTTTGAAATTTAAATTATATCTCCACTAAGTGTGATACTTTTTTTATTTGCACTAACATACAATTTTGAGGACAAGCTTTCAGGTTATGTCCCCTTCTTCAAGGTCCGAGCAGTACTATTACAATGTTTTAGCAGAATATTAGAAGTTGGAGATGAGAGAACAAAAAAGGCAGAAAGAAACACAAGCCTAGGGTTAAACTAGAGATAAGATACAGCACAGCAAAAGCAAAGTCTGGGGGGGGGAGAACAACAATCACAGAGAGAGTCATAAAAATGTGGGATAATGATTGAGGAATCCCATGTCCAAATTCAGGCCGTTATCTCTTGTGGCAAATAGAATTATCATTCTTAGTTCAAAAGTTTTTCTTTCCTGAATGGATTTGAAATTTCCTTTCAGAACTAAAACATTGAGGTCTCCCAAAAGTGTGGTCTGGTTGTGCGAAATGGTGTCCCACAGGTGTGCAAAAGTTCCTTGATGGTATGTCTGTCTTTGTATTTGCACAGACATACCATCAAGGAACATAAAGAAGATAACGTCTGCACACCTGTGGGACACCATTTCGCACAACCAGACCACACTTTGGGAGACCTCAATGTTTTAGTTCTGAAAGGAAATTTCAAATCCATTCAAAGAAAGAAAAACGTTTGAACTAAGAATGATAATTCTATTTGCCACAAGAGATAATGACCTGAATTTGGACATGGGATTCCTCAATCATTATCCCACATTTCTATGACTCTCTCTGTGATTGTTGGCCCCCCCCCCCAGACTTTGCTTTTGCTTTGCTGTATCTTATCTCTAGTTTAACCCTAGGCTTGTGTTTCTTTCTGTGTGAAAAAAAGGGGGAGAGAACAATGTTCTTGGACAACTTGCCAGCCAGCTTGCTAACAACCGAATTAACCTGTCTAACAGTATGCGTTTATAACAGGGGTTTAGTTAGCACACATTTGCAAATACATACGTAAGCCACAGAGCCACGACACGGCAGCCTGATCATCTGTGGTCCTAACTCTAAAATTTATGAGTCCCCATAGTAGAGGCACATGCATTTAATGGATAGATCAAGGGCAGGTGGACCTGAGGGAGCCACCCCTCTTAAAGGCAAAGGAGTGCACTGGACCCCAGCATGTAGCACAATGGCAACCAGGGCCCTAGTGCACCCACGTACCAAAAACTCAAACATGCATAAAAGTGGCCACCCGCCCAAGTCTATAACTGGCTTATGTTTATGTGTCCTTGCTTCATAAGCCAGTTATAGACTTGGGCGGGTGGCCACTTTTATGCTTGTGTTTCTTTCTGACTTTTTTTTTTTCTCTCATCTCCAACTTCTAACATTCTGCTAAAACATTGTAATAGTACTGCTCGGGCCTTGAAGAAGGGGACATACCCCGAAAGCTTGTCCTCAAAATTGTATGTTAGTGCAAATAAAAAAAGTATCACGTCAGTACTCAATTGTTTCTGTCGCAAGTGCACTAATACGGCTACAATCACCTCAAGCATCTCCACTAAGTATAATTTACCAACCATTCATAATAACCTTACATTGCACTGCCTTTGCTTTTCTTTAGTAATTACCAGTTAATCTCGCCAGTTTGCTGTATATGCAACTAACTCTGTCGTTGGGCCAATAACACTCCATTCCTTCAATGCCATTGTACAGCGCTGAGCAAACTTTTTGGCGCTATATAAATACTGTATAATAATAATAATAATAAAGTGCATCATCCTTGTCGGCACCCGGAAGCTCTGGCCATCCTCCAGAGTGAGGTATATTACCTGGAGGGTTTGTGGCCATGTGGCTGCAAGTAAACACAATAAAAAAAGTATCTATGTAGTGATTTTTAACCACTTGCCCTCCAGAGGATTTACCCCCCTTCCTGACCAGGCCATTTTTTGCGTTACGGCGCCGCGTTACTTTAACTGACAATTGCACGGTCATGCAATGCTGCACCCAAATGAAATTTACGTCCTTTTTTTTCGACGAACAGAGCTTTCTTTCTTAGTGGTATTTGATTACCTGTGCGTTTTTTATTTTTTGTGCTATAAAAAAAAAAATACCGACAATTTTGAGAAAAAAAACTATATTTTTAACTTTTTGCTATCAAACATGTCCAGTAGAAAACATTTTAAAAATCTAATTTCATCAAAATTTAGGCCAAAATGTATTCTGCTACATGTCTCTGCTAAAAAATATCCTAAAATATCCTGTCTTTGCTAAAAAATATCACCTGTAAATGAATTGCTTTACGTGAAATTTATAGTGTTTGCAAATGGCGGTATATATGCTGGGATTTTTTTTTTTGTATTCTCTAAAAGAATGTAAAGCATTCTTTGACTGGATGAGATGGAGAGCATGATGTCACCGCCCCACCTCTCCACCTCATCCAATCAGGGAATGCAAAACATTCTCTGCATGGTGCCACTCGCTTCCTGTGTTCAGAATGCAGCCACCCAGCTGCTCAGCATGGGACCAGGAAGCAAGTGAAGATCACTGTAGTAGTGGTGTAGTAGCAGTGATTTCCAGCTTCTAGAGGGATCACACAGGTGTAGCACATAAATAGTTACAATGGTGCATACTGGAAGAATGTAATTATATAATAATGTAGTGCTACCCTCGTAAGGTCCGCTGTGTCGTGGGTATCCCTAGGCTTCCCTCTGCACAGCCAGGCAACAGGTATTTTTCACACAGACTGGCATCCAAAGACAATGACCAGTCCAAGGGATTGGTTTTGTTGTTTCATTAGAGAATTCAACTTGGATAGCGAAATAGGGATAATGGGATGCCCAGTTTGGCTTGAATCAATGGAAGGGGGACACTTCCCTTCTATGTACAAAAGCAGATCCTGGACTGTTCTTTTCCTGAAAGCCGTCAGTCATTGCAGATCAGTAGCAGCTGCCCTTTACTGGCGAGGAACTAGCAGCCCCTCAAATCACTTTACTTCTCGTAGCCTCATGCAGAGACATCTTTTCTCCCCCTACAGCGCTGCTCCCAGCCCCACAGCCTGCAAGCACTACCAGCCCTCCTGGCTTCTCGGAAGATCGTCTGGGACAATGATAAAGGATTGAGCTCAGTGCTGTCCTTAGAAAGCTGCTACGTGTGGCAGTCTTTCCCCTTGTAGATCCCAAAGAGTGCTGCTGTACTGACACTGTCCTCTTTGCTCCCTACTGCTCCAGGCCCTGATCCCATCTGCTCCTCTCCACAGAATGTATCCTCCTGAGCCAGCCTGAGTCCAGCCCCCCCCAGACCTAGGGGACCCCTCCTAGGAGCTAACAGCCTCCTCAGTACTTCATCTTCCACCCGACTCCTCTGTCAGCCTGACTCTCCCATACTTATAGGCCAGTCCACCACTCTACCAGGGCCTCCAAACCTAGGAATAACCGGACCCCCATGAATATGCAGATTAGGCCTCCACCCCTTCCTTCTTACCGACTTTCGGAAGGTTCTGTGGTCCTCCAGAGTCAAGAAGTGGCGATAGAGCCACAACCTGTTGAGCCATTCAGCTGACCTGCAATAACCCGACTTCAATCACATGACTCACACAACTATCATGAGTCATACACAATAATTTTACCTATAATACTCTACACTATTCTAGTAGCACACTAGAGGGTGCTACAATAATATCCATACCTGGAATTCTTGTTTAATTCTGTAGGGACATTTCTTGTGTATTGCCCTTTGATCTACCTTAAAGTGGTTGTAAATCTCAGACATGAAATATGAACAAAGCATATCCTTCTATAGTGTGTATGTCTCTCAATTAAGAGCACTATTTGTCACTTCTTTCTGCTGCCTTGTTCCTCTGATATCAACATGAATCACTTTTGAGAAGTGTTCCTGACACCAAGAGAAAAATGGTGACGGGGAGGGACCTCCATCAGATTGACAGATTCAGCTCTGTTCCTGTGAGCTGTGTGGAGGGGGGGTGTCCCTTTCCTCCAATCAGCTCTCCTCACTGATGTAACTGCAGATGCCTACACCCTGCTTTTCAGAGCTGAGAGATCCTGTGTAAATTGTGCACTTTGAGTGGACGTAGGGCAAAAACGTCTATAGATAAACAGGTACAACTTGTGCAGGAGGATTTGTTTCATCTCTGTGTATCACCTAAGACCAATCACTTCACTGGGTGCATGTAAGGGTTAACAACCATTTTAAACTATATCTAACTCTACCTCTATGGCACCAGGTGTATACAATCAAGCCCCTAGGCATGCAGACTGCTTCTACAAACATTGGTGAAAGAATGGGTCGCTCTCAGGAGCTCAGTGACTCCAAGCGTGGTCCCGTGATAGGTTGCCATCTGTGCAATAAGTCCAATCCGTGACATTTCCTGGCTACTAAATGTTCCACGGTCAACTGTTAGTGGGATTATAACAAAGTGGAAGCAACTGGGCACAACAGCAACTCAGCCACCAAGTGGTAAGCCATGTCACATGACAGAGCAGGGTCAGCGCATGCTGAAGCGCACAGCGCGCAGAAGTCGCCAACTGTCTGCAGAGTCAATAACTAAAGACCTCCAAACTTCATGTGGCCTTTAGATTAGCGCAGTGTTTCTCAACTCCAGTCCTCATGGACCCCCAGCAGGTCATGTTTTCAGGATTTCCCTCAGATGAAACAGCTGTGGTAATTACTAAGGCAGTGAAACTGATCAAATCACCTGTGCAAAATAATGTTAATCCTGAAAACATGACCTGTTGGGGGTCTATGAGGACTGGAATTGAGAAACACTGGATTAGCGCAACAACAGTGCGTAGAGAGCTTCATGGAATGGGTTTCCATGGCCGAGCAGCTGCATCCAAACCTTACATCACCAAGTGCGATGCAAAGCGTCGGATGCAGTGGTGTAAAGCACGCCGCCACTGGACTCTAGAGCAGTGGAGACGTGTTCTCTGGAGTGACCAATCACACTTCTCTGTTTGGCAATCCAATGGATGTGTCTGGGTTTGGTGGTTGCCAGGAGAACGGTACTTGCCTGACTGCATTGCGCCAAGTGTGAGGTTTGATGGAGGGAGGATTATGGTGTGGGGTTGTTTTTCAGGGGTTGGGCTTGGCCCCCTAGTTCCAGTGAAGGGAACTCTTAAGGCGTCAGCATACCAAGATATTTTGGACAATTTCATGCTCCCAACTTTGTGGGAAGAGTTTGGGGATGGCCCCTTGCTGTTCCAACATGACTGCGTACCAGTGCACAAAGCAAGGTCCATAAAGACATGGAAGAGCGAGTTTGGGGTGGAGGAACTTTACTGGCCTGCACAGAGTCCTGACCTCAACAGAGGTAGAACACCTTTGGGCTGAATTAGAGCGGAGACTGTGAGCCAGGCCTCCTCCCCCGACATCAGTGCCTGACCTCACAAATGCTCTTCTGGAAGAATGGTCCAACCTTCCCATAGACACCCTCCTAAACCTTGTGGACGGCCTTCCCAGAAGAGGTGAAGCTGTTATAGCTGCAAAGGGCGGGGCCAACTCAATATTGAACCCTACGGACTAAGACTGGGAGTCCATTAAAGTTCATGTGTGTGTAAAGGACGGCCGACCAATACTTTTGGCAATATAGTGTACAGTATATCAATCTTTGATTTTGACAGACTGCTGGCAGGGTGCTGTACGCTACACTTTTGACTCCAAGGCGCCCAAAAATGGCCAGTTGCTATGCTGTATGGACCAAAGCGCCTGTGTGCATGATGTAAAAGGAAGTCTCACAAAAGTGAGGAGAAATCCCATCTAAGACTGTTGTCAACAAAACAGGTGTCCCCTGCAGTTGCCTGCAGTTAGGGACAGGTGATCAGTCCTGCAATCTGTCTATGTGCAAGGCTAGTCCCCTATTTCTGATTGCAGGCCACCGCTGGAAGTGCAAATACTAATGAATTGTGGCAGACAGCTGTAGCCCCTGTCAGCCTTTCACTGCTTTCTAGGGGCTTTTGTTCCCCAAACTCGTGTCATACCTGCTGCAGGAATTTGCTATCCATCCCTGAATGCTGGTGCAAATAAAACTTTACACAAATAAAGCTTTACAAATAAAGCTGCAGGACTTCTCCGGGACTTCCCCCATCTTCCGGAACTCGCTACCCCAATCCATCAGACTGTCACCTACCCTCCTTACCTTTAGGCGCACCCTGAAAACCCATCTCTTCAGGGAAGTCTACCCCACCCTCACCCAACAGCCGATCTCCTCCACTCCTCCTACCACTCCATCCCCCACAGCCACTTCCTCCTGTACCACTATCCCCTCCCTCCTAGATTGTAAGCTCGAAAGAGCAGGGCCCTTGACCCCCTCGTGTATTGTTTTGTTACTGTATTGTCTCATGTTCTGTCCCCCACTATAATGTACAGCGCTGAGCAAACCTTTTAGCGCTATATAAATACTGTATAATAATAATATTAATACACAAATGCTACTTCTTAATTTGTGAAATGTCCCTTCTCCCTTGATTCACCGGATTTTCCCTTGATTCAGCCCTAGCCCCCTCCTAGTTTCAGGGTGGCTCCTTTCCCTTGCAGGGTTCTATGGAGCCATTCTTGGCCAGGACTAGAGTCAGCTATGTGCACGTTAACTCCAACCCACAACCTGGAGCCTTAAGATGGTAGGCCACGCTCCTCCTCCCGCCTCTTCCAAGGTGCTGATGGACAGCTGCTGAAGATTGTGCTGTCCCTTGTGACTTGGACAGGAAGTTCAGGGAGGCTGTGCCCAGGGACCTGGAGCCAGGGTCAGTGAAGTTTTTAAATTTGTAAGTGCTAGGGCACAGTTATCACACAAATAATATTCTGGACAATGTTTGCCTGGTAGATGAATGTGTAAGAGTTAAAAGTGTGCAATAAAAAGCCTTAGCCATTGACTTCAAACCATTTTGCCAAAATTGAGAATTTTTGCAAAAATGTCTTGATTTTTGGCCAAAATTGTAGGAAAATGAGAACTCTCAATTGCACTCAATGCTGGGTAACTGTGTGAGTCATGTGATCCCTATACCTGGTGAATGGATTGGAGGGGAGACATGGTAAGATAAGTGTAACCTGCGAGCCTGTCAGCATTTCCATCCTGGTCCCCAGGACACAGTTAACCCCACCTACAGGCCCACCCAGTGAACAGACAGTCCTATCCAGACCCAACTTACCAGACTGGGCCACCCAAACCCTGTCTCTAATTATGCAGGGCCTGCCCACTTGGGACCCCCAATCATTTTAATAAAGGAACTACTGAGGTACTGCACATGCCCAGTAACTCAAGTAAGGTTGGCACTGTGATCCCAGGACAAGGCCCGGGACACAACATCATTGAGACTTAGGTCAGAGATGTGAGATATATGTACTATTGCTCCCTCCAAACTTACCGCTAATGGACTACAACACTCTGATGCTATTTTTTCTGTTACAGATACATCGCCATCTGCCACCCAATGAAAGCCCAGACAGTGTGCACCGTGTCCCGCGCCAAGCGCATCATCGCCATCGTTTGGGTGTTCACTTGTATCTACTGCATGATGTGGTTTTTCCTGGTTGACATTCAAGTGAACAAAACCCAACAAGTGGAGTGTGGCTACAAGGTCTCCCGGAACCTCTACCTGCCCATTTATTTGACGGACTTTGCCATTTTCTATGTGATCCCGCTGTTTGTGGCCACCATCCTGTACGGGCTTATCGGAAGAATCTTATTTCTTAGCCCAATCCCCAGCCACCCCGAGAGCACCACAGAGAGATGGAGGGAGAAAAGCTCCAAAGAGAAGAATGCAGCCGAAGCTGATGGCAACAAGATGAACAATCGCAGTCGGCCCAGAGGGGCATTGTCGTCGCGGAAGCAGGTATGGCCTGAGTCTCGGCCCTCTCATAGGACAAATAACCTGTAGAGTCTTTGGGTTGTTTATATCTCCTGTCACAGTGACAACTGTTCCCCTCCTTTCTTGTCCTGTTGTCACAGGGACAGGAAGTTAGTTAAAATCTCTCCAATGGGGGTCAATAAAAACTTGGCAAAAGTGTTTAACTGTCCCAAATCTATGCAAAACTCCCAGACTCCAGTCACTGCCCCACCTTCTGGTTGCTGGTTGGATGCTGATGAACATTACCACACTGGTCATGTCCATTTTCAGCTCCCTCCTACAAGCCTATCTAACTACCACTGATTTCTGCCCATTCACTTTCAGGCTGATTTCAGCTTTCATCTGGCATGGGGTAATGGAGTTCCCCATGGCAGACATTTCAGGAGATTACACATGTGAAGGACAAGTGAACAAAGAAGGTTATAATGTGCCCTTGTTGGGGAAACTCTCTCTCACATCCTGCCCTGGTGACACCCTTTGATGTCAAGGTCTCTGAGACAGGAAGTGAGGGTAAAGCTCACCTCAATAGGAGCTCAGACCATTCCACACCATCCAAACATTAAAAGAAATGTTGGCTCACATACAAAATGGTCTTTGGACCCTAAGAAAACGATCAGCTGCACCATCAAATGTGGTGCTCAGAATGGTATACTGACATGTATATAACCTAAATGTTGTCGGGGACAGCAGTCCATATCTGCTGAGGGAGAGACCATCCAGATGATGCCGGAGCATATTGGGTCTGCATGAAGACACAGGTGCAGAGCAACACAATGGAAGAAAGTGGATTTGGAGTCATTAGACCACACCTGGTGTGCTAGAACACGGGGCACACATGGGGTTCACAGGGGTGCACTTGAAGTCACTAAATAATATGGGACACAGGGGGACACCCCTGGAGTCACAAGGCACACAGGGAGCACTTGGAGACACTAGATAAGCCAGGGAATGGAGCACCTTTGCAGACACGGGGGCACACATTTTTACGTTTGGAGTTACTAGATGACACAGGATGTACAGGGGCACACGTGGAGACACTTGGCTCACAGGAGTGCACTTGGAGTCATGGGGCAAACAGGGCACACTTGAAGTCAAGTAGATAATATGGAGTCCATATGGGTGCACTTGGTGCTATAGGGAACACTTGGAGATACTAGATGACATGGGGACTGGGAACGCATTTTTAAGTTACAGGGCACAGCCTTGGAGTCACTGGGCACACTGGAGTCAGTAGATGATATGGGGACATGGAGTACACTTGACTGGAGTCACTAGAAGACACAGGGACTCACAGATACTTTGGAGTCACTGGGCACACTGGAGTGACTAGAAGCCACAGGGACTGGGAGTGCGCTTGGAGTCACTGGGCGCACTGGAATCACTAGAAGACATGGGGACTGGAAATGTACTTGGAGTCACTGGACACAATACTTTCACTAGAAGACACAGGGACTGGGAGTACATTTAGAGTGACTGGGAACAGGCTTACAGGTGTCACTAAAAGAGACGTGGACTGGGAGCACACTTAGTATCACTGGACATACTGGTGTCACTAGAAGACACAGGGACTGGGAGCGCATTTGGAGTCACTGGGTGTACAGGTGTCACTAGAAGACACAGGGATTGGGAGCACACTTGGAGTCACTGGACATACTGGTGTCACTAGAAGACACAGGGACTGGGAGCGCATTTGGAGTCACTGGGTGTACAGGTGTCACTAGAAGACACAGGGATATGGAGCACACTTGGAGGTATTGGGTGCACTGGTGTCAATAGAAGACACAGGGATTGGGAGCGCACTTGGAGTCACTGGGGATACTGGTGTCAATAGAAGACACAGGGATTGGGAGTGCACGTGGAGTCACTAGGCATACTGGTGTCACTAGAAGACACAGGGACCGGGAGTACACTTAGAGTCACTGGGCATACTGGTGTCACTAGAAGACACAGGGACTGGGAGTACACTTAGAGTCACTGGGCATACTGGTGTCACTAGAGGACACAGGGACTGGGAGCACACTGAGAGTCACTGGGCATACTGGTGTCACTAGAAGACACAGGGATTGGGAGCACACTGAGAGTCACTGGGCATACTGGTGTCACTAGAGGACACAGGGACTGGGAGCACACTGAGAGTCACTGGGCATACTGGTGTCACTAGAAGACACAGGGACTGGGAGCACACTGAGAGTCACTGGGCATACTGGTGTCACTAGAAGACACAGAGACTGGGAGTACAGTTGGAGACACAGAATACCTAGAGGCTGGAGGCAGGCAGGAAACACAGGGATACAGGAAAGCACTGCAACAGGGGGGCTCAGTTGAAGGATAGTGATGCATTGTTTAAATGCGTTGGTTCACAAATTAAAGGGGGCACCAAGCAGGAGAGCTGTCTCCTGATTGGTCACAACACCAATGCTCCAGTTGAAACCCAGAAATTCCGTCAGTGAGAGGAGACCTTGCGCTGTTACACGTGAACAATTAAGTTCATCTTATTAGTGATCACTATGGCTTCCAGGAAAACTATGGTTGGTAATTTCATTTATTTATTCGTTCCCTAATTATTACCGCCAGCACATATTTTTCTGCACAAGCAGCGATCATTTCATCATCCCGGTTCCTCCTCGTGCCTCTTTCATTCTTTTTATTCACAATTTTATGTCATGAGCTCGTTACAAAGATTCGAATTTCCATTTCTCCCGATGGAAAAAACATCCTTGAAAGAATATTTATATAAAATGAATTCTCTGAAATAAAAGTCTTTTCTTTGTATTGTTTCTGTAAAACGACAAATTCATTCAGACGGCGGCACGGGATTGACGGCCTTTGTAGGTGAAAATTTCCATTTGTATAGGTGAGTCAGGGCCGGCGCGGTACGACGCATCCATTGCAGGGAATTCGGATGAGGAGATCTGAATATGGATAATATCGGATATTATTTCCGCAGTGCCATTGTCAGCGCCGCGATCACCTGATCATCTTATTTCAGATACAAGTTTGTGTTTTAACATTCAAAAAGAATTTATTCCCAACTCTAGACGAGTCTAGACAGAGATTGAATGGAGGGCAAAGTCCATCATTTACAGGATTCCAATCGCATTGTCGCATGTTGATGACATTTGAGATGAGGAGACCTCCGGGGTATTATACGAAAATATTAAACTTTAGATACTTTGTACTTTAATTTGCATTTATGTTTACAATATTAAGTCACTTTGATTTAACATATGATGGCATTCGCTTAGGGGTCATGAAGGCTGGGTTTTAGGCCTCATTCACACCTAGGATTTGGGGAGCGTGCGTTGGTGGGTGTCACATTTATGCACATTTTGTGCGCATTTTGCACTATGCGCATAGGGCAGCCCATTCATTGCAATTGGGCTAGGTTCACTCTTGTGAGGGTCAGGAATGTGTGCAAAATCACGTGCTTTCCTGACCCAAACAGAACTGCGCTGCTCATTAGCAGACATGTGGGTGCGCCATTAATTTAGAGTGCCATGAATTAATTCCTATTGGTACACTCACCCATGCGCTTTTGTGTGCACCAGACTGCATGTTGCTGCAGTACCATGTGGTTCGGGGCAGCACAATATTAACCAGTTTTACCCCCTTCCTGCCCAGGCCAATTTTCAGTTTTCAGCGCTGTTGCACTTTAAATGGCAATTGCACGGTCATGCAACATTGTACCCGTTCAAAATTTTTATCATTTTTTTCACACAAACAGAGCTTTCTTTTGGTGGTATTTAATCAACACTGTGTTTTTTTAAAATTTTTGCACTATAAACGAGTTATAAAAGTTTTTCTTTGTTTCTGTTATAAACGTTTGCAGACAGGTAAATTTTAGCCTTCACTGATGTGCGTTGATGAGGCTGAGCTGATAGGCAGCACTGATGGGCAGCACTGATAGGCACTGATAGGTAGCAATGATGGGCACTGATGAGGCGACACTGATAGGCAGTATTGATGGGCACTGATAGGCTGTACTGATGGGCAGCACTGATGGGCAGCACTGATAGGCACTGATAGGTAGCACTGATAGGCACTGAGAGGTAGCAATGATGGGCACTGATGAGGCGACACTGATAGGCAGTATTGATGGGCACTGATAGGCTGTACTGATGAGCCGGCACTGGTGGGAATTGATGAGGGGGCACTGATGATGCTGCACTGATGGGCACTGATAGGTGGCAATGATGGGCACTTATAGGCGGCACTGATGGGTGCCACTGATGGGTACTGATGGGAGGCACTGATGGGCGGCACTGATGGGTACTGATGGGAGGCACTGATGGATACTGATGGGTGGCACTGCTGGGCACTGATGGGGCTGCACAGATAATCAGTGCCCTCATTATCAGTGCAGATGTCCTCTGTGACACTTGCTGGTATCGGCAGCTGTATTTACTTTGTGATCAGCTGTGTCATTGGATCATATGGTAAAAGGACGCTGTGATTGGCCTTTTACCTTGTCATGTGATCAGCTGTGTTCGTATTTCTCCGCATTTCTCATTCCAACGCTTGCATCAGGACTTATGTATTCACATAGCTCCCGACTGTCCTTGATTTCGAGGGACTGTCCCTCATTGCTCCTCATTTGTCCCTCATTTTGGTCTGATCTGTATAGTTGTATATAAAATGCTCTTTTTATCTTTCAAAAAGTGTCTCCCAGTGCTAAATATTTCATCCAATTTCTGAATTGCTGCATTTGTGAATTTCAAAAGCCAATATATAGGAATAATAGTAGTAAAAAAAAAAGCACTTGTGGGTTTAACTAATCATTATTTTGGTAATAATAAGGGGCGTGGCAGGGGGTGTGTCCCATGCCTTTGTATTTTTACTAACAGGTGTATTTTGTTCTCATCTCAATAAGTTATGTATACATGGGTTGATTTTCTAACGATTTTTCGTTCGAAAATCGGACCTAAGAATAATCGGCTGATTTTTGTGGTTCCTCCCCATTTTGTTTATCGGGCATGCTTGAAAATTCATGAAAAACGACCAATTTTCGAAATCATTGGTGGCACCATCTGATTACAGAACGAACGGAATTCGACCAATGTATGGCCTGCTTAAGATATGTATTCAGGAAGCTCCAGTATGTACAAACACCCTGCCAGCCCCCCCTCACCATCCATGATCTGCATGCCTACATGTTTCAGGCACCTGCACAGCACAATACCGCCAACACCTACTGGCGAGATGAAGCATTTACATCGAATCTTATCGCTTTGTGTAATCAAGGTGGGATGCATTCTAATTAAATGTCAAAGTCCAATTATAGCTAATGTTATACAACATATAATTAAATTGTGATTACACTCTGGCTTGCAGACAGATTCTAATTATCAAGCCGTTGATTTAATTACTATATTAAGCTTCAGCTTTGGCTTGACAAGTTGATGGATGGCGGGCAAAGCATCATGGGTAATCTAGGCCAGCATCTTAAATGAGGTTTTGTGCAGGAAAACTAAAACATCCCTTCGGTCACATGTGTAGCAAGGATTTTATCAGACTTTAGATCACATCCTAACCTGCTTCTGTCCTGGAGGTACTAGGAGCCCAAATGGGAGGGTGTGCCTTTCCTATTATCACATGATCATGATCTGGGCTGGCAGTTCCTGCACACCAAAGGGCTTTCACGGTCACCTTGAGTGGTAGTGGAGATGAGTACATTTAGAAGTGAAGCACCACACTCAGGGGCGGACTGACAACTCATGGGGCCCCCGGGCAATAGGGGATCATGGGGCCCCTTTGTCCTTGCCCAAACTCAAAAAAGCTTATGAAAAAGGTACCAGGGGCATCTCATGGGGCCCCCTACTGACCCCGGGCCCTCGGGCAGTGCCCGAGTTTCCAAATGGTCAGTCCGCCCCTGACCACACAGTGATAGTCCATATCAAATACAAAATCATGCCAGTGATTGTTTACAAAGCAACTACTTTTCTGGGGTTGTAGCTCCACCAGGGGTGGACTGACCATTCAGGCACTTGGGCACTAGGGGGTCAGTAGGGGGCCCCATGAAATGCTCTTGGTACCTTTTATAGGCTTTTTTAAGTGTGGGCAAGGACACAGGTGCACCTTGATTTCCTATTGCCCGGGGGCCCCATGAGTTGTCAGTCCGTACCTGAGCTCCACCCTCTTTATCAGGGCTTAGGCTCCGTTCACACCCATGCAGTTCATTTTTTTGTCCGATTTGGAGTGCTTTTCGCAGTTCGTTTTGTGTTTTTCTACACACGTTTTTGCCACGTTTTGTTCAGTTTTTTCCTTTTTTGTTTAAGTGGAATTTTTTTTGGCTGGGCAGTATAAAAATGCAAAACATGGCAAAATTGCGGCAAAAACACACTACCATGCATTTTAGCAAATTCTCCATTGAACTCTATTGTAGAAAAAATGCTGCTTTTTGCTTTTAAAAAAGTCCCTGATCCTTTCCAAAAACACAGCAGCTCAAAACAGCATAGATGTGAACGCGTCCCATAGGAAACCATGTTAAATGGACTGTAGTGCGTTTCTGCAAAAAGCACTAAAAAACGTATTGGTGTGAACGGAGCCTTAAAGTGTACAAACTTTTGCCTGCAAATTTGCGAAAACCCCAAATTGTGTTTGTCGTGTTCCCATTCACACAACATGCCTAAAAATAATTTTTAGACCATTCTTACCTTTCTAGAGGTTTCTTTGGAGCAGTCCTTTGGGCAGATTGCAAGTTACCCATCGTTTGATGTAAATGAAAATGATCGACCTACAGAGGACTGAATTCAAAGACACCCCAAAAATCAAAGTGAAAAAATGATGCGGCAGGCGAGTTCATTTTGCTGAAATTTCATTGCAGCAACTCAGAATGGTCCTCAGTAGTTTGTATGGCCCCCATGTGCTTGTATGTACAGTGGGGATCGAAAGTTTGGGCACCCCAGCTAAAAACTTGTATTAATGTGCATAAAGAAGCCAAGGAAAGATGGAAAAATCTCCAAAAGGCATCAAATTACAAATTAGACATTCTTATAATATGTCAACAAAAGTTAGATTTTATTTCCATCATTTACACTTTCAAAATAACAGAAAACAAAAAAATGGCGTCTGCAAAAGTTTGGGCACCCTGCAGAATTTATAGCATGCACTGCCCCCTTTGCAAAGCTGAGACCTGCCAGTGTCATGGATTGTTCTCAATCATCATCTGGGAAGACCAGGTGATGTCAAGCTCAAAGGTTTTAAATGCCCAGACTCATCTGACCTTGCCCCAACAATCAGCACCATGGGTTCTTCTAAGCAGTTGTCTAGAAAACTGAAACTGAAAATAGTTGACGCTCACAAAGCTGGAGAAGGCTATAAGAAGATAGCAAAGCATTTTCAGATGTCAATATCCTCTGTTCGGAATGTAATTAAGAAATGGCAGTCATCAGGAACAGTGGAAGTTAAAGCAAGATCTGGAAGACCAAAAAAAATCATACAGAACAGCTCGCAGGATTGTGAGAAAAACAATTCAAAACCCACGTTTGACTGCACGATCCCTCCAGAAAGATCTGGCAGACACTGGAGTTGTGGTACACTATTCCACTATAAAGAGATACTTGTACAAATATGGTCTTCATGGAAGAGTCATCAGAAGAAAACCTCTTCTACGTCCTCACCACAAAAATCATCGTTTGAACTTTGCAAATGAACATATAGACAAGCCTGATGCATTTTGGAAACAAGTTCTGTGGACCAATGAGGTTAAAATTGAACTTTTTGGCCAGAATGAGCAAAGGTATGTTTGGAGAAGAAGGGGCACAGAATTTAATGAAAAGAACCTCTGTCCAACTGTTAAGCATGGGGTTGGATCAATCATGCTTTGGGGTTGTGCTGCAGCCAGTGGCACAGGGAACATCTCACGAGTAGAAGGAAAAATGGATTCAATAAAATTTCAGCAAATTTTGGATGGTAACTTGATGCCATCTGTGAAAAAGCTGAAGTTAAAGAGAGGATGGCTTCTACAAATGGATAATGATCCTAAACACACCTCGAAATCCACGGGGGATTACATCAAGAGGCGTAAACTGAAGGTTTTGCCATGGCCTTCACAATCTCCTGACCTCAACATAATTGAAAATCTATGGATAGACCTTAAAAGAGCAGTGCGTGACAGACAGCCCAGAAATCTCAAAGAACTGGAAGACTTTTGTAAGGAAGAATGGGCAAAGATACCTCAAACAAGAATTGAAAGACTCTTGGCTGGCTACAAAAAGCGTTTACAAGCTGTGATACTTGCCAAAGGGGGCAGTACAAGATATTAACTCTGCAGGGTGCCCAAACTTTTGCAGATGCCATTTTTTTGTTTTCTGTTATTTTGAAAGTGTAAATGATGGAAATAAAATCTAACTTTTGTTGGCATATTATAAGAATGTCTAATCTGTAATTTGATGCCTTTTGGAGATTTTTCCATCTTTCCTTGGCTTCTTTATGCACATTAAAAAAATTTTTAGCTGGGGTGCCCAAACTTTCGATCCCCACTGTATGCCTGACAACGTCGGGGGAGGCTCCTAATGAGACCAAGGATGGTGTCCTGGGGGATTTCCTCCAAGATCTGGACCAGGGCATCACTGAGCTCCTGGATAGTATGAGGTGCAACCTGGCAGCGTCAGATGGACCGAAACATGACATCCCAGAGGTGTTCTATTGGATTTAGGTCAGGAGAGTGTGGGGGCCATTCAATGGTATCAATTCCTTCATCGTCCAGGAACTTCCTGCATACTCTCACCACATGAGGCCGGGCATTGTCCTGCACCAGGAGGAACCCAGGACCCACTGCACCAGCATGGGGGCTGACAATGGGTCCAAGGATTTCATCCCGATACCTAATGCCAGTCAGGGATCCATTGTCTAGCCTGTAGAGGTCTGCGTCCCTCCATGGATATGCCTCCCCAGACCATTACTGACCAACCACCAAAACAGTCATGCTGAACCATGTTACAGGCAGCAGAACGTTCTCCACAGCCTTCCAGACCCTTTCACGTCTGTCACATGTGCTCAGGGTGATCCTGCTCTCATCTGTGAAAAGTACAGAGCACCAGTGGTGGACCTGCCAATTCTGGTGTTCAATGGCAAATGCTAATCCAGCTCTATGGTGCTGGGCAGTGAGCACAGGGCCCACTAGAGGATGTCGGGCCCTCAGGCCACCCTCATGAAGTCTGTTTCTGATTGTTTGATCACAGACATTCACACCAGTGGCCTGCTGGAGGTCATTTTGTAGGGCTCTGGCAGGGCTCATCCTGTTCCTCCTTGCACAAAGGAGCAGATATTGGTCCTGCTGATGGGTTAAGGACCTTCTACGGCCCTGCCCAGCTCTCCTAGAGGAACTGCCTGTCTCCTGGAATCTCCTCCATGCTCTTGAGACTGTGCTGGGAGACACATCAAACCTTCTGGAAAAGGTACGTATTGCTGTGCCATCCTGGAGGAGTTGGACTGCCTGTTCAACCTCTGTAGGGTCCAGGTATGGCCTCATGCTACCAGTAGTGACATTGACCCTAGCCAAATGTAAAACTAGTGAAAAACAGTCAGAAAAGATGAGTAGGGAAAAAATTGTCAGTGGCCTCCACCTGTAAAACCATTCCTGTTTTGGGGGTTGTCTCATTTTTGCCCATCTAGTGCACCTGTTGTTAATTTAATTAACACCAAAGTAGCTGAAACTGATTAGCAACCCCCTCTGCAACTTACCTGACCAGATCAATATCCCAGCAGTTTCAATGACTTGATTCTAGACTCTGATTAAAAAGTGTTCCTTTAATTTTTTTGAGCAGTGTATTTATAGGTGCTTTCACTATCTGGCAGTTGTAACAGCTCCTCTCCTGTACTGAGATCACTTACTCTGATTTCACTGCACACTGTGAGCATTATAAGCTGCAGCAAATCAGATAGCGCCCACCTCATTTCCTGGCTGGAGGAGATACAGCATCATCTAGCTCTTTCCTCCTCAGCCTGACTGGTCCTGGTCTGCGTCTTTCATCAGTTCTTTACATCATGGAGACTCAGCACCACATGTAAGCATTACTAAGGGTGGTCTTTATTGAAATACAGCCTGCCTAGGAGCGCCCACTCCTCCAGACTGACACCCACCCATCAAGACCTATTGGTATTTGCATAGCTCCTCCCAAAAGCCAGCCCACTGCTTGCATCAGGACTGAGGGCTCTTGGGAGGAGTACTGAGGCAGGGTGCTGGGATGTTTTTAGGAAGCTATGTACAGCCCCCTGCTGGCCCCTCCCACCAACCATGATCTTGCCTCCATCGCCTAGAGAAGCACAAGACCCAGTGATGACATCACTGGGTCTATAATAAGGTATATAATGAAAAGGGAAAGGTTTTATTTAATGACGTCATTAGCATGTTGAGGAGGAGGGGGGGAGAGTAACCAGGGAAAGCAAAATATAAACAGATTAAACTCCAGATTTAAGAAACTTTTTACTTTTAACATATTACCTGAGGGGATTCTGCAAATATACGTAGATGAAGAAATTCAAATGGAAGTATCCTGCTCTCGTCTTAAAATGAAGTGTCCCTTTAAGCTGTGTCAGCACAAGGGTAAGTGGAGCTTCCCTTTAAGCCGCGGCCATATTTCTCAGCGTTGGGTAAAATTAGAAATCAGAATGGGAATGTCTAAGCAGGCGGTGACAGGTTACCCTGCGAGCGAGCAGAATTCTATTACCAATTATCGCTCTCCCCCGGCTGCCATTGTTTATTAGTTGATGTGCCGGGAGAGGGCCGCGCTTTCAAGTGGCGATGAAGTGCAGAATGATGTCCCCCCTGCCGGCAGATTACATTGTTTGGCTCTTTAATGTCTCTTCTCTTATGAATAACATTACTGAACGCCGAGACAGAAGGAGATACATTTCATCTTCATTCACCGGGAGGCCGGAGGAAAGAAAAGATGAATCCCATCAGATGGAGTCATGTGCGGCTTGACGCGCAGTCTGCGCCATTCTTACCTTCATCTCACCCAGCGTTTTTATCTTTATCAAACATCGTCGGGTCTGCGGACAATAAAGTTCTGATTTTAAGGCTAGCCATGTACGTAAAATGGTATGAAGAAGATGCTTATGTGCCAAAGTTTTCACCTAGCGTGACCGTAATATACAGATATGCGACTTTGCCTAGCCTGAGATGATGTTGTCGGTCTGCTGCAGGCAGGAGGAAGCATTTCATCACTCTCAATATAGAGAAAAAAGAACAAATCGGCGCTGGGAGGGGACCAAACTTAAAAAATAAATTAATAAAAATGTAATGGATGGTCAGTATAAAATAGAGGGGGGGTGGGAGGCAATAAAAAGAATATGTATAGAATGATAATAAAAGTCAGTAATGTTACAATAAAAAGATCATACAATAAAAAAATGACAGATGAGGCATAAAAGTCCAAAATTCAGGGATCCTAAATGGTGTATGGCAGGTGAAGGCAGCTCCCCATTGAGCGAAGCAGTACTCTGCAGAAGATAAAAACGGACAGAAGGGGGCGCCAATCTGAGTGTAGAGGGTTCAGACCTCTGAAGAAGCTACTGCTTCGAAACCAGGGGCGGACTGACAACTCATGGGGCCCCTGGGCAATAGGGGATCATGGGGCCTATGTCCTTGCCCAAACAAAAAAGCCTATGAAAAAGGTACCAGGGGCTTCTCATGGGGCCCCCTACTGCCCCCGGGCCCTCGGGCGGTGCCCGAGTTTCCAAATAGTCAGTCCGCCCCTGTTCGAAACACGTCACCTGACATTTTCCTGCTCTGCCATTGGTCGCCTGCTGAGTCCTTGTCTTCCTTGCGGTCCACGCTGGTTTCAGTGCCATTTTCAAACTCACTGCACTGCTGACAGCTGACGGCTCCATCCCCGTTCATCCTGAACGATCCGTACCCACACCACTGGTGGATTGACGTCTTACCAAAGGATTACCTTACCATGCTTTCTTACTCATGATGTTTGTGAGTAGTTTTAATATCCTATGTTATGAATAAATTCATAACCCTCTATACTCAGATTTCATCAGTCTCCCCTACCACTGTGATCAGACTATACATTGTAATTTTCATGCAAGTTACAAGGTGATAGGCTGCATCAGGGGCTGATTTGTGTCGAAAATTTGTGAACACAGCTAAGAACTGCACAGGCATTAAGATTTTCATGATCTCTAACCTGGCATCTCAGTCCTGGAAGTAAACAGTGACCCTGGATGATGCCTGAACAAAGATGACGCCGACCCTCTGGAGAGTACTAGGATCTCTGAGCGTTTTGCACTTGTAGCTGATTACAGGTCCACTAGAATTACAGATTAGCTGTATAATGGAGGGCAGGCAAAGTTCCAGCAGGGATACGGGGTCAGATCTGGAAGACAAAGAGATAAAGACAGTTGGCTGATCCTCTCAGATCAGGTCACGGGGGGCCAATCGGATCAGAGCGTTTCATTGCTTGCTGGAGGTTGTGGTACAAACATTTAAAGGGAACTAACATTCTATTCAACCAAGAGCAGTGATTTACTTTTTAAATGCTTAAAGGAAAACATTAAAACTGTCCAATTCCTTTAAATACCATGTCTGGGGGTGTACAAATCCTGCCATTGAAGGGGTACATCTCTGTGATGTATTATACAGCATTGATCCAAAACTGCCAGCAAATGACATTTCATTGACAGCGTCTTCTAAATAAAAATTGCACCTAAAAATCCATAGCAGCATGCAGCGTGGCTAGCCAGGAATGGGGTGGGGACATGTGGGCACCCCTCTGCTATAAAATTCATTACCACTTGCTCTCCAGAAGATTTACCCCCCTTCCTGACCAGGCCTTTTTTGAGATACAGCGTTCGTTATTTTAACTAACAATTGCGCGGTCATGCAACGCTGCACCCAAATGAAATGTATGTCCTTTTTTTCCCCACAAATAGAGCTTTCTTTTGGTGGAACTTGATCGCCTGTGCATTTTTGTTGTATGCTATGAACAAAAAATACAACAATTTTGAGAAAAAAATAGTATTTTTGACTTTTTGCTATAAAATATACTCTGTAAAAAAATGTAAAAAAAACTAATTTTGTCATAAATTTAGGTCAAAATGTATTCTGCTCATGTTCTGTGCTAAAAAAAAAAAGCCCAATACGTTTAAATTAATTGGTTTACGTGAAAGTTATAGCGTCTACAAATGGTGGTATATATACTGGAATTTTTATTTATTTTATACTAGTGGAATTTTTTATTTTTTTTAATATTAGTAATGCCAGCGATCAGCAACTTATTGGGAGGGAACTGACTAACTGTCAATGACATCCACAGTGACACTAATACAGTGATCAGTGCTAATAAAAAGTACTGATACTGTACTAATGGCACTGGGCAGGAAGGGGTTAACATCTGGGGCGATCAAAGGGTTAACTGTGTTCTTTACTGTGTCAGCACATTGCTTTGTATAGCTCTGCTATGCAGAGCCATACAAAGCAATGTGCAGGAGCTGACAGGGGAGAGATCTGTATTGTTTACATACAGGTCTCTCCCCTGTCAGTGATACTCGGCGATCGCCAGGTGCCAGCTGGGAATTAGCGTTCGGGACCCGGTGATCGACAGCTGAGGCCACTTACCCGGAAATGCGAAATAACGTATATAAATGAGATTTTGCGCAGCCCTGCCGCCCTGCAGCAGTATTTCTGATATAGAGCAGTGGGAAAGCAGTTAAAGTGTATTTTTTCCCCCAAAAAATTGCATTTGATAAACCGCTGCGCATATATCATGCGACATAAAAAAATTGCTACAAAAAATATACAGTAGATATCGGGCGGACTGACCATTTGGAAACGCGGGCACTGTCCAAGGGCCTGGGGTCAGTAGGGGGCCCCATGAGATGCCCCTGGTACCTTTTTCATAGGCTTTTTTGAGTTTGGGCAAGGACACAGGGGCCCCATGATCCCCTATTGCCCGGGGGCCCCATGAGTTGTCAGTCTGCCCCTGGTAGATATAGATATATAAGTTTGGGGGTTTGGAAAGTAATTTTTCAGCAAAGAAAATGGCGATTTTTCCATGTATGGCAGAAATGTCAGAATCGGCCCGGCCTGGAAGTGGTTAATAGCGGTGTCAGTAGTATATCACGCTGTCATTGATTTTCCTGTACATTTCGCTGGGCTCTTCATCTGATTCATGTGAAGAGTGTCATTTCCCCGCTGCGGGTCTCTGTGTTCTATATGGAGCTCAGCATTAAGTAACATTGTTGCGGCGTGTTTGATGTGAGTACGTTGTTGGGCCTCTCTCCTCCATTTTTTTCACCGCCAATGACGTTTTAACGCTCTCCATGCAGCGAGCCGCTCGGCGAGAACACAGGGACTCCGCTGAGCTCCATCCAGCTTGGAGTAGCAGATAAAAGCAAGGCGGGCAGTGAGATCCGTGCGCAGAACATCAAAGAGCAGAAATTGCTGGGAGATGAGGGAAGCCAGCGATCGGAGATACAACGTATCGATTCTCCATTTTATAATTTACCGGGGAGAGTCCTTCCTGGACACATAAGAGACATGGTCGTAATAACCCTGCTGATGCTCTGTGCTCACAATAACATGGGATCATGGGAGAAAAAAAAGGAATGCGGCCGCCATGGTCTGGTGCCTTCATCTTCCTACAGAACAGTCATGGCCAGGAATTTATATTTTAGTATTATAAGAATAAAAAGAAGCACTTAGATCCGACCAGGGGCGAACTGACAACTCATGGGGCCTCCGGGCAATAGGGGATCATGGGGCCCCTGTGTCCTTGCCCAAACTCAAAAAAGCCTATGAAAAAGGTACCAGGGGCTTCTCATGGGGTCCCCTACTGACCCCGGGCCCTCGGGCAGTGCCCGAGTTTCCAAATGGTCAGTCCGCCCCTGGATCCGACCTCTGGCCTTCCCTTCAGTCTTGCTCTCCTGGACTGAAGTGGCTTACTCTGATTTCACTGCACACTGTGAGCTTCCCACAATGTGCATTAGAAGCTGGAAGTCAGATAGAGTCCACCTCATTTCCTGGCATCCTCTAGGACACAGGTGTCAAACACAAGGCCTGCGGGCCAAATCTGGCCCTCCAGGCCATTTCATGTGGCCCTTGCACCTCTTCTGCAGGTACCCCCTTGTCTCTGCCCCCCCCTTCTCTCCGCCCCCCCCCCTTGTTTCAGCAGAGAGGAGAATAGAACTCTGCCAAATCCTGCACCTCTCAGTGCAGCTGCAGCACCCCCTCATCTCTGCCTCCCCTGGTCTCAGCATTCAGCAGATTCTAGTAATGCCACTCCTCCTCTGGTCCTCCTCCAGACCCTGCACTTTCTGCTTTCCAGCTCTGCCCCCAAAAGGGGTGATGTTAGGGAGGGTGTGGGATTCTTGACATCTGATGTAATGGGGAATGGGGTGCTCTGGGCATCTAGTCTTACAGATACAACCGGCCCTTTGAGGGCAACCATAATGCTGATACAGCCCACAATGAAATGCAGTTTGACACCCCTGCTCTAGGACTTTCCTCCCCAATCCTTTCATTCATTGGATATCAGTTCTTTCAATCATAGAGGTTCAGGGTCACATGTGGGCGTTACCTGGGGCATTTTTCATGAAAATACAGCCTACCCTGAAACAAACACTTCTCCAGACATACAACAGGCATTTGATATTTGCATAACTCCTCCCACTGCTTGCATCAGGGCTGAGGGTTCTTGGGAGGAATGCCGAGGCAGGATGCTGGGATGTTTTTAGGAAGCTATGTATAGCACCCTGCTGGTCCTTTCCACCGGCCATGATCTGCCTGCATTGCTTAGAAAAACACAGAGACTCAGTGGTGACCCAGTGAGTATAAAATTAGGTATGCTGTAAAAAAAAAGAAAAGGTTTTATTGAAAAATGTCATTATCAAGTTGATGAGGGGGAGGGGGGAACCAGGGAAGGCATAACATTAGCGGATTAAATTTCAGCTTTAAGGATTTCCCAGAATCAGTGACAGTTGGAGTAAACATACATTTTCTATAAGCAGAGGATGTGATTCATTAATTCCTGAGGATCTTGTAGGATGAGATCGGAAAAAGGACAGATAATACAGGCGATTAATATCAATTAAAAAGCCATAAAGCTGACATCACCGAGGGGGCTCATGAGACCCATTGGCACTTATTGTGTGGCCCTCAGGGGCCCCAGCAGAACCTCATCTTTGTTTTCCTTTCCTAGGTTCTAACTCAAGCCAGTGAAGGAAAAATATTCTTTGGACTCTGCTAGTAGTTCAGTGGGTTGGCATATTTCTCACACTACCTTCCTTTTTTTTTGTCTGCTGTTCCTCCCGTTATTTCTTTTTATGCTTTATTTTTTCTGATCTGATTTTTATAATAGATCTTTCTGAAAGAAATCTCAAATGGGTAATTTTAAAGGACCAGCATTAGGTCTGTATTTGTAAATTTACTATTGAAACATAGCTTTTAGCTTTGTTTATCATTTTTGTCCACCATCTTTATTGTTTTGTGTATACATTTTTGATGGTTTACATCAGTGGTTTCAAAACGGTGACCCTTGGCTTGTCTTTATTTGGCCCTTTGGGTGCTATTCCTCTCAATGACATTAACAATAGGACATGAATCCTCCCACTGACACCAATGATGGGGCACTATTCCTCTAATTGACATTAACAATGGGGCACGATTTCTCCCACAGACACCAAAGATGGGGCACTATTTCACCAATTGACTTCTCTGATGGATCACTATTGCTCCCACCGGCACCAACGATGGGACACTATTCCTTCCACTGACACCAACAATGGGGCACTATTCCTCCCACTGTCACCAACAATGGGGCACTATTCCTCCCACTGACACCAACAATGAGGCACTATTCCTCCCACGGACACCAAGGATGGGGCACTATTCCTATCACTGACACCAACAATGGGGGACTATTCCTCCCACTGACACCAACGATGGGGCACTATTCCTCCCACTGACACCAATGATGGGGCACTATTCCTCCCACTGACACCAATGATGGGGCACTATTCCTCCCACTGACACCAACAATGAGGCACTATTCCTCCCACGGACACCAAGGATGGGGCACTATTCCTCCCACTGACACCAAGGATGGGGGACTATTCCTCCCACTGACACCAACTATGGGGCACTATTCCTCCCACTGACACCAACGAAGGTGCACTATTCCTTCCACTGATACCAATGATGAGGCACTATTCCTCCCATTGACACAAAGGATAGGGGACTCTTTCTCCCTCTGACACCATCAATGGGGCACTATTCCTTCCACTGACACCAACGATAGGGCATTATTCCTCTGACTGACACCAACAATGGGGCACTATTCCTCTAACTGACACCAACAATGGGGCACTATTCCTCTGACGGACATCAAGGATGGGGCACTATTCCTCCCACTGACAGCAAGGATGGGGCACTATTCCTCCCACTGACACCAAGGATGGGGCACTATTCCTCTCACTGACACCAAGGATGGGGGACTATTCCTCCCACTGACACCAACGATGGGGCACTATTCCGCTGTTTGCCACCAATGAAGGTGCACTATTCCTTCCACTGATACCAATGATGAGGCACTATTCCTCCCATTGACACAAAGGATAGGGGACTATTTCTCCCTCTGACACCATCAATGGGGCACTATTCCTCCCACTGTCACCAATGATGGGGCACTATTCCTCCCACTGACACCAACAATGAGGCACTATTCCTCCCACGGACACCAAGGATGGGGCACTATTCCTCCCACTGACACCAAGGATGGGGGACTATTCCTCCCACTGACACCAAGGATGGGGGACTATTCCTCCCACTGACACCAAGGATGGGGGACTATTCCTCCCACTGACACCAACGATGGGGCACTATTCCGCTGTTTGCCACCAACGAAGGTGCACTATTCCTTCCACTGATACCAATGATGAGGCACTATTCCTCCCATTGACACAAAGGATAGGGGACTATTTCTCCCTCTGACACCATCAATGGGGCACTATTCCTCCCACTGTCACCAATGATGGGGCACTATTCCTCCCACTGACACCAACAATGAGGCACTATTCCTCCCACGGACACCAAGGATGGGGCACTATTCCTCCCACTGACACCAAGGATGGGGGACTATTCCTCCCACTGACACCAAGGATGGGGGACTATTCCTCCCACTGACACCAACGATGGAGCACTATTCCGCTGTTTGCCACCAACGAAGGTGCACTATTCCTTCCACTGATACCAATGATGAGGCACTATTCCTCCCATTGATACAAAGGATAGGGGACTATTTCTCCCTCTGACACCATCAATGGGGCACTATTCCTTCCACTGACACCAACGATGGGGCATTATTCCTCTGACTGACACCAACGATGGGGCACTATTCCTCTAACTGACACCAACAATGGGGCACTATTCCTCTGACGGACATCAAGGATGGGGCACTATTCCTCCCACTGACAGCAAGGATGGGGCACTATTCCTCCCACTGACACCAAGGATGGGGCATTATTCCTCCCACGGACACCAAGGATGGGGGACTATTCCTCCCACTGACACCAACGATAGGGCACTATTCCACTGTTTGCCACCAATTTGTTTAGAAAGTTTGGAGACCCCCTGTTCTACAGGAGCAGTAGATGTGGCAATGGTACCTTGTCTATTTCTTCTCTAAAAATGTGTCCCTCCATCCCTTCAGAAGAGTCAGCCGATATAAATATCTGTAAATACCAAGTAATCAACATTGTTGATGGGGAATCAAAGATGGCTTGATAGACCTTCAGTGTATGTTCATGGCAAATTTAATGTTTAAAACTAGAGAATCAGATTGCCTTAGACCTAAATTGGTCCAGAATTGTAGTTTTTGTTTTGGATTTTGGTTGGTTCTTGATAAATAATGCAAAGAATTTCCACCATCAGTCATGCCAAAAATACCTCCACTTTTCCCTTGCATCTGATTGATTCCTCTCACTTCCATTTTACAGGTCACCAAGATGTTGGCAGTGGTAGTTGTTCTCTTCGCACTCCTCTGGATGCCCTACCGGACTTTGGTTCTAGTCAACTCATTCATGGAAAACCCTTACCTTGACCCTTGGTTCCTCCTGTTTTGCCGAATTTGTGTCTACGCCAACAGTGCAATCAACCCCGTCATCTACAACCTCATGTCGCAGAAATTTCGTACAGCTTTCAAGAAATTGTGCAAATGTGGCCAGGTGGACACCCAGAGGAGGAGCATATACCTTACCACCACAAGCTACAGCATGGTGAGGGACAACGCTAACACCCGAGCAGAGAAAAAGGAGAAACCTCCATCAGACAACCCAACGGTGGTACCGAAACAAGCCGAAAAACCCCGTCTGGAAGGCGAACTTTACTACAGTGTGGTTTAGGTTATTCAGTACTCTAGATATGTGTGTAGTTATTAAAGAAAGGTGCTGACATTAGTTGAGTCTGTCAAAGATCTCACTACCGAAAATAAAGTAATGTGTGTTGAGGACCAGGCCTGGATCGTACAACCAAGATACATACACCCTGGGCAATTTTGGCGACATTTCCAGTCCTGCTACAGACAATGGACCTTCTGGTTGGCTGCTGACCTTCAGAAAAACAAGTTCTTATCCAGGGTCCCATGAGCAAAGATGTAATTGGTTGGCTATCTATTAAGTTCTTCTGTCAACAATATTATTTAAACCTTCTTCTTCTGAAGGCTTCAGAACCTCAGCCAGTCTTAAGTCCTTAAAGGTACCACATGTCCTAGGCCAAGTCTAACCAAACTCTACTAAAACCAGAGAGCTAAAAATAAGAGGGGGCAGCATATTTGAGTAATATCAGTTTATGTCAGTCAAAGGCCGTTTCCCTAGATGGACTTTCCTAAAATAAACTGTGAGGCTTCAGAATGTAAGATTAGTTTGTCCATCACTCTTTAACAGTAAAGCAGCACAAAGAACGTAAATCCAATGAAGTACAAGATGATGGAGATTGGCTTATGATCAGTGAATCGTTCTACAGAAGATCTTATCACCCTACAAGCCCCCAAACTCTACATTGCACCATGAGTGATCATAGCTTTTTAAGTGTGGTATGAAAGCACAATTCCGCCGTTTCCTATAGGCAGTATTATTTCATATGATTCTCGGTATACCTCCGCTTTGCTAAAATCTCCAAACGTTTCTATGTATGTGTCTATGGAAGCATTTAAAAAACAATCAATGTTGTGTATAAGGAATCTAAGAAAGACCATCTGATTACCAAAGTCTTGTATTTTGTATCCATGATGTGAAGTGACCATGAACTTCTCTACCAATGTAAAATATTTTTTTTTCAACAAAACTTGGAAAGATAAGAAGTAAAGATAACAATAATTTATGGTCACACTAGGCACAGCCCAAAACAAAACTATTATTAGGGTCCTCGTGACTCAACAGTCACGTACATGTTGGAAAATTAGAATAATATAGGACCTGTGTATGGCCAAGCCTCCTATTGTACATGTCATATTGGAGGAAGATTGAATTGTGCCAGCTCATTGGATGACCAAGCATGTTTATGTCATGATGATCCATTGATGGGGGGCGGGAACTGATCAATTACACCTATGTCATGTTGATTCATAGGTGGGAGTGGACACTGACCAAGCACACCTATTTTATATTGGGGTTGATTTACCAAATGCAAATAGTCTGTGCATTGCAAGTGCAGTTGCTCTGAAATGAAGTGAAGCTCCTCTGATTTCTATCATCCAATCATGTGCATGCAAAAAAATGTTTTTTTTTGCTTGCATGTGATTGGGTATACTTTGCAAAGTGAAGCTTTACCTCATTTACTAAGCTATGGAGCAGCTGCACTTGCAGTGCACGGTATATTTGTCTTTAGTAAATCAACCCCTTTGATTCATAGGTGGGGATGGGAACTGACTAAGTACACCTATGTCATATTGAATCATAGGTGGGGGGTGGGCACTGGCAAAGTACACCTATGTCATATTGATTCATAGGTGGGGGGTGGGCACTGGCAAAGTACACCTCTGTCATATTGATTCATAGGTGGGGGGTGGGCACTGGCAAAGTACACCTCTGTCATATTGATTCATAGGTGAGGGTGGGCACTGGCAAATTGTACCTCTGTCATACTGATTCATAGGTGAGGGTGGGCACTGGCAAAGTGCACCTCTGTCATACTGATTCATAGGTGAGGGTGGGCACTGGCAAAGTGCACCTCTGTCATATTGATTCATAGGTGAGGGTGGGCACTGGCAAAGTACACCTCTGTCATATTGATTTATAAGTGGGGGTGGGCACTGACCAAACTCACCTCTGTCATATTGATTTATAGGTGGGGGGTGGGCACTGACCAAGCTCACCTCTGTCATATTGATTCATAGGTGGGGGGTGGGCACTGGCAAAGTACACCTCTGTCATATTGATTCATAGGTGAGGGTGGACACTGACCAAACTCACCTCTGTCATATTGATTTATAGGTGGGGGGTGGGCACTGACCAAGCTCACCTCTGTCATATTGATTCATAGGTGGGGGGTGGGCACTGGCAAAGTACACCTCTGTCATATTGATTCATAGGTGGGGGGTGGGCACTGACCAAGCTCACCTCTGTCATATTGATTCATAGGTGGGGGGTGGGCACTGGCAAAGTACACCTCTGTCATATTGATTTATAAGTGGGGGTGGGCACTGACCAAACTCACCTCTGTCATATTGATTTATAGGTGGGGGGTGGGCACTGACCAAGCTCACCTCTGTCATATTGATTCATAGGTGGGGGGTGGGCACTGGCAAAGTACACCTCTGTCATATTGATTCATAGGTGGGGGGTGGGCACTGGCAAAGTACACCTCTGTCATACTGATTCATAGTTGGGGGATGGGCACTGACCAAGTACACCTATGTCATACTGATTCATAAGTGGGGGTGGGCACTGACAAAGTACACCTATGTAATACTGATTCATAGGTGGGGGTGGGCACTGATAAATCACACCTCTGTCATACTGATTCATAGGTGGGGGTGGGCACTGATAAATCACACCTCTGTCATACTGATTCATTAGTGGGCGGCTGACTCCCAGTGATGCTATACAAGGTGGGCACAGTCAACTAACTCTTTTGGGTGGGGCCCATGAGATCGGCTCATTTGCATACTGGCAACTCTCTTGGATTAGAAGCCTATCTTTAACAATGGAAGTCATCTATTAACAGATGACATTTTTACTACAGACAAAAGGGGTAGAAGTTTGAAAGGTATGCGAGCAACAAAAACTTCTGGTCCCTTCCAATAGCTGATTGGTTGCTATTGGCAGCAAGGAAAATAATATCATCTAATACATTTTTGTTTTGGGGGTTTAATATCAGTTTAAAGACTTCACAAATTTAACTTCTTCAATAGCAGTCTATGAGGATCTGGGCCTCACTTTGTTTCAAAGAATTTAGAAGAGGTGCTCAACCTTCAGCAATGTCCCTCCCTCAGGTGTCATGTGATCTTTTCAATGGCGTCCTCTTTTCACCCCGCAGCAGGAATTGTTGGGTGAATGTTACTTTGTTATTCTTGTGATACAATGTTGCAGCTCTCTGCAAAACCCATAGATAGCCCTAAGTGCTGCAGCTATCCTGATGTAGTTAGATGTCCTTTCCTGACCATGAGATGGTAGTGAAATGAATATCGACCTGAAGCACCTTATCCTGAGCTGGCTGTAAGGCATCTCCTGAGTACGAGGAGATTCATAAGAAGAAGATTTAGAATTTTATTAAGTTTAATAAACCTGGCAGAAGAAATGTCGCCACCCTTGGCGCTTACATGGCTGACATGTACAGAATCATTACCTGGGTCCGGTTCTGATGTAAAGGATTGCGCTCAGCCAGTCCCATTGTGTACAACTCAGAGAATGCTGAACTGGTAATACACCCCGGTGATTCATGACTTCCAGTCCTGCTGGTCATAGCCTTGGGGGGGGAGGTTTGGGTGTCCCAAGTCTTTATCAGGCAATGGAGGAAAGCATTTCTCTATGCATTCAATATTAAACATGGCAGCTCCAGAATGTAGATTGCACAGAGGATGCAAACTATGTATGGACCAGATCGTGGCACCTCCTACAACTCTTTGATTTACTCAATCGAAGTAAGGGAGATTATTTACAGATATTTCTCATGCCTTGATAATGCAAGGTTCTATTTACAGGTAAAATATACACTGGCCTTTCCTATATGTGAATAGTAATTGTACACGGCTCAAAAAAAATGAAAGGAACACTATTTAATCAGTCTAGCATCAAGTCAATGACACTCCTGGGATATTGATCTGGTCAGATAAGTCGCAGAGGGGGTTGCTAATCAGTTTCAGCTGCTGTGGTGTTAATGAAATTAACAACAGGTGCACTAGATGGGCAACAATGAGATGACCCCCAAAACAGGAATGGTTTTACAGGTGGAGGCCACTGACATTTTTTTCCCTACTCATCTTTACTGTTTTTCACTAGCCTTGCATTTGGCTAGGGTCAGTGTCACTACTGGTAGCATGAGGCCATACCTGGACCCTACAGAGGTTGCACAGGCAGCCCAACTCCTCCAGGATGGCACATCAATACTTGCCATTGCCAGAAGGTTTTCTGTGACTCTCAGCACAGCCTCAAGAGCATGGAGGAGATTCCAGGAGACAGGCAGTTACTCTAGGAGAGCTGGACAGGGCTGTAGAAGATCCTTAATCCATCAGCAGGACTGGTATCTTCTCCTTTGTGATAGGAGTAACAGGATGAGCACTGCCAGAGACCTACAAAATGACCTCCAGCAGGCCAATGGTGTGAATGTCTCTGACCAAACAATCAGAAACAGACTTCATGAGGGTGGCCTGAGGGCCCGACGTCCTCTAGTGAGCCCTGTGGTCACTGCCCGGCACCATAGAGCTTGATTGGCATTTGCCATTGAACACCAGAATTGGCAGGTCCACCACTGGCGCCCTGTGCTTTTCACATGGGAGAGCAGGTTCACCCTGAGCACATGTGACAGACGTGAAAGGGTCTGGAGAAGCCGTGGAGAACGTTCTGCTGCCTGTAACATCGTTCAGCATGACCGTTTTGGTGGAGGGTCAGTGATGGTCTGGGGAAGCATATCCATGGAGGGACGCATAGACCTCTACAGGCTAGACAATGGCACCCTGACTGCCATTAGGTATCGGGATGAAATCCTTGGACCCATTGTCAGACCCTACGCTGGTGCAGTGGGTCCTGGGTTCCTCCTGGTGCACGACAATGCCTGGCCTCATGTGGCGAGAGAATGCAGACAGGTCATGGAGGATGAAGGAATTGATACCATTGAATGGTCCCCTCTTGCCTGACCTAAATCCAATAGAACATCTCTGGGATATCATGTTTCGGTCCATCCGACACCACCAGGTTGCACCTCAAACTGTCCAGGAGCTCAGTGATGCCCTGGTCCAGATCTGGAAGGAAATACCCAAGAACACCATCCATGGTCTCATTAGGAGCCTCCCCCGACGTTGTCAGGCATGCATACAAGCACGTAGGGGCCATGCAAACTACTGAGGACCATTCTGAGTTGCTGCAATGACATTTCACCAAAATGGACCAGCCTGCTGCATCATATTTTCACTTTGATTTTCGGGGTGTCTTTGAATTCAGTCCTCTGTAGGTTGATCATTTTCATTTCCATCAAACGATGGGGCATCCTTACGTTCCTAACACATTACCCAATCCATACCAATATAGAGATCCAGCAGGAGATTTGTCCCCATTGAGATCTGATGTGCTTTCAAAGTGTTCCTTTGATTTTTTTTGAGCAGTGTACAAGCGATGATTGTACAGTGTAGGTCCTGGTTCTCCGAGACATCGTGAGACTCTGATTCAATGATACACATAGGGATCTGTCTGAAAAATTATTTGCTGTGGGAATGATTTAGCATTCACACAGGTATCACCTATAATCCCTGTAATGTGTCTACAATGTTTATTTCCTAAGCTAGTCAGCTCCATCTAGTGGTCATAATGTGGTATTTTCCTGAAATGCCTCATACAGGAAATGACTGCATTATGACCACTAGATGAAGTTGATGATCATAGGAACATACTAGATATGTTACAGTAAAGTTACAGTAAAGTACAGTCACTGCATAGCACTAAGTAGCAGGAAGCAGTACCTGCCTTAGTAACTGATAAATATGTCTGATTGCCTCCCATCCTGCTTTTCTCCCCCCCCCCCACACACACACACCTGTACACATAAGACAACTACATTGTCAGCTCAATCTAGCTACCATAACTTGGTATTTCCCTGAAATACCCCAGTCAGAAAAATACTGCATCATGGCCACTAGATGGAGCTGAAGTTCATAGGAAATAATTACAGATGTTACAGTAAACATACAGTCACTGCACAGCACTAAGGAGCAGGAAGCAGTGCCTGCCTAAGTAATGGACAAATATGGCTGCTCCCCCCCATTCCCACACACTCATACATGTAGACATATAATAACAAACTATATACAGAGACAAATGTATATAAAATTTAAAAACACATTGATTGGACATTTTTTCATGAACATGTATATACTAAAGATAAACAAATCCACTCATCAGAGAGATGATAGGTGACCCGTATCCAGCCTCGGAATGGATCTCCCATTTAAATGACCTCCATGATGTACAGAATTATTTCCCCGAGACCTGCGTCCTGTATATAAAGAGACATTACCGTACGACTTTTCTTATCCAAATTTATATTGTACATAAGTGATCATATTTGGCAGCAAAACATTCCCGACAAGCCGCTGCCGCGCGTATTTCCAGGTCAGAGGCAGGAGGATCTGATCGAATCATCGCTTGTATATATGCAGAATATAGATGTGCCCGCTCTATTTTTATGTCATTCGATGATGTCATGTGCGTACAGAAATCTCATGAAAATATTGTAAAGTCAGATTATATATGATACAAAGTTACAGATTTATATAAAGGTGAAATAATAAAATCAACTTCAAGGAAACGTCTCCTCTGATTGTTATCTGAACGAATGAACATTGTGACTGAGGATTGTGCTTTGTACATGGGGGATGAATGGGGGCCGGCTACAGACAGAGGACACGCACATGTGGAATGATGGGATTTGTAGTCCTCCAGACCAGGGGCGGACTGACAACTCATGGGGCCCCCGGGCAATAGGGGATCATGGGGCCCCTGTATCCTCGCCCACACTCAAACCACACCCAAAAAAGTCTATGAAAGGTACCAGGGGCATCTCATGGGGCCCCCTACTGACCCCGGCCCTCGGGCAGTGCCCGAGTTCCCAAATGGTCAGTCCGCCCCTGCTCCAGACACAGGATAGTGTTTTCCATCAATTGGTGTATTGTGACAGTACAATGTATATACAAGGAATGTACTTATATCCACAGTCGGTGTCACTGACTTCCCCTACACTATTTGTCTGCTTCACTCGGGGCACTCTGATTGGATGGTGAGCCAGCGGAGGGCGAGGCATAACTCCATCCTATGTAAGAAGTCTGAAAATGTTGTAAAACCCCCCTATATAAATATATAATAATAGTGTGTGACCAGGGGCCCCCGGGCAATAGGGGATCATGGGGCCCCCGTATCCTCGCCCATACCCAAAAAGCCTATCAAAAAGCTAATAAAAAGGTACCAGGGCATTTCATGGGGCCCTCTACTGACCCCGGGCCCTCAGGCAGTGCCTGAGTGCTCAAATGGTCAGTCCGCCCCTGTGTGTGACTGTGGGGGATCATTAGAGTGTAAGCTCCTCTGGTGCAGAGACTGATGTAACTGGCTTGGTGCTTTCTGTACAGCACTGCGGTATATATCAGAGTTATATGAATGTATTATAATAATAATAGTGTGCAATTGTGGGGGGACATTAGAGTGTTAGCTCCTCTGGTGCAGAGACTGATGTGACTGGCTCAGTGTTCTCTGTACAGCACTGCGGTATATGTCAGAGCTATATAAATGTATCATAATAGTGTGTGACTTTTGAGGACATTAGAGTGTAAGCTCTTCTGGTGCAGAGACTGATGTGACTGGCTCAGTGTTCTCTGTACAACACTGTGGTATATATCAGAGCTATATAAATGTATAATAATAATAGTGTGCAACTGTGAGGGGACCTTAGAGTGTAAGCTCCTCTGGTGCAGAGACTGATGTGACTGGCTCAGTGTTCTCTGTACAGCACTGTGGTATATGTCAGAGCTATATAAATGTATAATAATAATAGTGTGTGACTGTGGGGAGGCATTAGAATGTAAGCTCCTTTGGTGCAGAGTGCTCAATAAATTAGCACAACTTTTCATGCCAACTAGGAAATCCGCCATTAAGGTCTATTTGCCAATCAGATTGGATATAACATCTGACTGTTCGTGATTTGCGCCCACTGACAGCCAATCCTGACCGATTCTATCTGTTGGCATGTATCAGGATTTCACACATGTCTGTGTCCGGTGCCAAGATGTGTACCCACTGACCGCGTCCGTGTGCCGGGAGTACCGCTGGGTCATGAACTGTTTCAGAGGGCGCAGATTTGAAAATAAAAGTCTAATTAATTTGACAAATGTAATTCAAACACAACATAAAAGCGCCGCCGACGCGTGTGCGGAATAAAAGAGGCGACTGTTTATTAATTAAATATCCCAGCACTTTTTTTTAAGCCGGTGCATTAGATTTGGGCTTATCGCTGGGAATTTTGTGCGCGTTCTTCATTAAATTGCTTAATCGCATTAGTCACAGAAGTTAGGGGAATTCAGCCGTGTGAAACGGCGAGAGCGAGACAGAATAACGCCACGGACTAAACAAACACAGATCCAGGCTGCAATTAAATGGTGACAGATACACAAAACATGACATTTAGCACGGGTATAATTCACTGCACAGGCAACTGAACTTCCTCTGAGCGGAGCCAACAGCGATTACTTGGAGCAACCAATCAGTAGTCACCTTTCATTGTTCTGCCTGTAGTAATGGAACTAAAACTGAAATCTCATTGGTTGAGATCTGTGTGATTTAGAGATGAGGAGCTTCTGAGATCACTAAAGGGGTGAACTTATAAGACTTTTACATAGCTGATCATCCATCAAAACTAAGCATGCAAAATTGTTCTGTGTGAAGAAAAATAGAATTTTCTAATGCTCTATTCTCTGCAGATCAAATGTTGATCATTAGAAAAAAAAGGTTTGAATGAGGAAAATACCACAAGGAGGAAAATGCTGCCCTATGGACGCTAGATGGAGCTGGGGGGGGGGGGGGGCATTCTTATTTCCTATGATACTTAGCACCATCCAGTGGCCAAAATGTAATATTTTCCCAATTTAAACAGTTTTTTTGAATAACATTCAATCTGCTGAGAACACAGCCTGAGAACAATCGATTTTGCCATATTTGCACAAAATTAGTTTACGAACCAGATCCGATGGACAAACAGCTTGGAGCAACCAATCAGCAGTCACCTTTCATTGTTCTGCCTGCGGTAATCCAACTAAAGCTGAAATCAATTGGTTTGGAGTGTATTTATTTTTAAAAAATGTACATAATTGATGTTCCATCAAAACTCCATGTAAATTCATTCTGTGTGCATAAGGCAAAATTGAATGTTCCAAGGCTATAAAATTACGAATGAGGAAAATACCACATTATGGCCGCTAAATGGATCTGGGGAGCCCATGTATTTCCTATGATACTTAGC
Source organism: Staurois parvus (assembly GCF_062004578.1). NCBI lineage: Eukaryota > Metazoa > Chordata > Amphibia > Anura > Ranidae > Staurois > Staurois parvus. Next base: position 2,032,079 of record NW_028318541.1, on the reverse strand, counting down.
ACCATATATTGTACATTCACATCAGTCCCTAACCCTCAAGGGGCGTACAATCTAAGGTCCCTAACTTACATTCATACATACAGATACTAGGGACAATTTAGACAGGAGCCAATTATTCTACCAGCATGTCTTTGGAGGTGGGAGAAAACCAGAGTACCCGGAGGAAACCCAAGCAGGCACAGGGAGAACATGCAAACTCCAGGCAGTTGGTGCCGTGGTTGGGATTCAAACCAACGACCCGAGTACTGCCAGGCGGAAGTGCTAACCATATAGCCTGAGAACATTTGCAAACGGGTATGTGAAGGTGTTTTAAATACACCACTATGTCATCAGTTTTTATTGCTTTCATAGGAGAAAGGCTGACATGCGGTCATTACTTGTCACCCCCAGGAACCAAGACCCCCCCCCCCCCCAACATGCTGCCTGACAGCTCCCATTGCATAACACAACTCATGGCAATGCATCTGCTCTATGTTTGGTACAATAGGATGTCATTTGTTGCACTTCAACCCTTTGTACAGCAAGTCCAATGAACCGCTGTGCACCACAACGCATGGACCAGGTGCCATGGCAAGCTGCATATTTAAAAATTGGTCATGTACTTTTTTTTCATATGTTATGGTGCCTTAATGCAACGTGTATTAACATTCTGTAATGTGAACAGGCTACGCAAACGAAATGTGCCTTGACGCATCTCAATGGATGTGATTGGCTCCCTACTGTCTGTGTACATTGTCCCTATAGGAAGCCTGCAGATCCTAGAACAGGCTGATCTTAGCTGTGATTGCAGGCTGGTTGGGTCAGCTGTGGGAGAGGATGATGGCGCACCGGTCTGTCCTGACTCCAGTGCTGTGCAGGCACAGGGATTGCTCTCAGCAAGTCTCAGGATAAGTCACCGGTCCTTGTTCAGCCGGTGCTGGTGGGACTTCAGGTGTTCCTCTGTCAGTTCTCACACTCTCAGGTAAGAGATGATGAAAATCTGGGGGGGCTCACGGTCTGGGCTTGTGCAGATGGTGGGAGGCAGTAAATGCCCCACTGAGCTCTGGATCTTAGGCTCCGTTCACACCTATGCAGTTTGCTTTTTGTCTGTATTGCAGATCATCTTGTGGTTTTTATGCATGTGTTTTGTATGTGTTTTTGCTGCGTTTGTACCATGTTTTGTTCAGCTCTTTTTTTTTAAAAAAAAGTGGATTTTTTTTTCCGCTGGGAAGAATAAAACTGCGGCTGAAGGGCCTGGTAAGGATTGGGGGGAAGCCCACGCTGTTTTTTCCCAATATTATTTATGTCATTGTCGGCAATAGGTTTGTTTATATTCAGCTGTCAGCGGGGAACCCCTGCCTGCTTCTTAACGACCATGTTGTATGCTGGTTGTTAAGGACCTGTCAGCCACCCGCTCCTTGACAGCCAGGTAAAGTCACACAAAGCACAAAATGCATTAAAAAAATGCACCAAAAACACGTGTGAAAGAATCGCAAAATGTAACAACCACAGTCTGCATAGACGTGAACCTAGCCTTAATAGGTGCGATTTCAAGTAGCGCGATTTTAAAAAAGTCATTCCTGCATGACTTTTTTTACCGCTTTAGTGCGATTTAACTCTCATAGACTATAAGGTGTCTGTACCAGAGTTACTTTGAAGTCACGCTTTAAATGCGACCAAATCGCACAACTTTGAAATTGCATTCTGTGTGAATTCAGAAATGTAAATGGAGCGCCTAAAGATGTTTTTTTGCCGGGTTTCCCTGGCGCTCCCGGCATCCATGAACAGTGAGACGGATGTAGACAACGTTTCCTTGTGCCCATCGAATGTTTTCAGACAGCGGTTAGAAAGCAGAAGAAATGTGTTTTTTGAACAGGTGACAACGCGGTGACCCCACTCCTGGGCGCTCCGTTCTTCCCGCAGAACTTCAGATCCGAGTGACATCCTGTAATTAATGGACCTCAGTGCTGAGCTTTGCTGTTAATGGAAGCTGTCAGTGCAGCGAGGGATTGCTCACCGTGTATGGGGCTCTGATTATGATTGCCGCTGACAATCGGCTCGTCCTGCATGCCGGGAATTAGCCATCAAAATCCGATCCTCTGTCATCCTTATCAGCCACCGTGGTAAGCGCTGAGCCGCCTTATCTGCGTCCGCCCCGTGATAGGCAGAAGATGTGGTCGCGGCGGTTGGGTTCATAGGATATCGCTGGCCAGATACAAAGTATTAAAGTTTGTACGACTGAAATCTATTTCTCTGTAAATTCTGCACCATACACTTTACCTATATCTGACCTCTGGCCTTCCCTTCAGTCTTGCTCAGTTGTACCGGCTCCTCTCCTGGACCGAAATGGCTTACTCTGATTTCACTGCACACTGTGAACTTCTCACCAAGTGCATTAGAAGCTGCAGCAAGTCAGATAGAGCCCGCCTCATTTCCTGGCTGGAGGACGTCCAGCATCATCTGGCGCTTGCCTCCCCAGCCTGGCTGTCCCTGACCTGCCCTTTTTCATTCTTCCAATCTTGGAGGCTCCGCATCACATGTGGGCATTATCTAGGGTGGTCTGAAAGTCCTGCCTGGGAGCGCCCAATCCTCCAGACTGACACCAACCCATCTAGGCATTTTGATAGTTGCATAACTCCTCTCAAGAGCCAACCCACTTCTTGAATCAGGACTGAGGGCCTCTGAGAGGAGTACTTTCATTCATTGGATATCAGTTCTTTCAATCATAGTGGCTCAGGGTCACATGTGGGTGTTACCTGGGGCATTTTTCATGCAAATACTCCCTACCCCGAAACTCCCACTGCTCCAGACTTACAACAGGCATTTGATATTTGCATAACTCCTCCCACTGCTTGCATCAGGGCTGAGGGTTCTTCAGAGGAGTACTGAGGCAGGGTGCTGGGATGTTTTCAGGAAGCTATGTCCAGCCCCTCCCACCTGCCATGATCTGCCTGCATTGCATAGAGAAGCACAGATGACATCACAGGGACTAAAATAAGCTTACATAGTTAGTCTGGCTGAAAAAAGACAAAAATCCAGTTCAACCATAGAACAAAAAAAGTTATAACTCTATGCCCACAGTTGATCCAGAGGAAGGCAAAAAAAACCCAGCAAAGCATGAAGGTATGTAATAAAAACAGGGTTTATTTATTTCAGGTTCTTATATAGCGCCATCAATTTACACAGCACTTTACATATATATTGTACATTCACATCAGTCCCTAACCCTCAAGGGGTGTACAGTCTAAGGTCCCTAACTCACATTCATACATACACATACTAGGGCCAATTTAGACAGGAGCCAATTCACCTACCAGCATATCTTTAGATGTGGGAGGAAACCGGAGTACCCGGAGGAAACCCACGCAGGCACAGGGAGAACATGCAAACTCCAGGCAGGTGGTGCTGTGGTTAGGATTTGAACCAACAACTCTAGTACTGCCTGGCAGAAGTGCTAACCACTTAGCCACTGTGCTGCATTTAAAAATTTTATCATGTACATGGGGGGGGCGGAGAACCAGGGAAGAAAGAATATTAAGGTGATTAAAGTTCATTTCTTAAAGGGTAAGCTCATGAAAAATGAAATGGTGAATGATCTCCAAATATCCTGGTCCACACTACAGACCCCATTGTACATAGCACCCCAGATGTCCCATGATGCCGGTACAACATATACCAAAAACCAGCGTTCAAATCTTCATGCTACACAGAAAACATGGAATCAGACACTCGGTGAGGTGCCGCCCTCAATAGATTGGGGAATCTTGATGCTGGCAAAAAAAGAATAAAACAGGGCGCACTCTCCTCGTCATTACCGTGATATAAAGGAAATTTATTGTAAAATCACAAATGCATACTTGCAAACCAAAAAAGGATATAAAAACAGAGACAAGGAGCCAAAGATGGCAATCACGGACAGCGGAGGTCCTTGGGTGAAATGTGCTAACTAGAGATGAGCGAAGTATTCAAAAATTCGATTCGACTGATTCGGCGAATTCGTGGACAATATTCGATTCGAGTCGAATATATTCGCTGTGAATTTAACTTAAAAAAGGGTGTTTCTAGGCTTCAGAGAGACTTAATATTAGTGCAGAACACTGTACCTTTAATTTAAATGCCCTTGGAGTCTGCTGGGGAAGAGAAATAATACTGTCAGTCAGTATGACATGCAGATGAGTGCCGTCGATCTTAGAATCACCGCACACTTCACTCATTTGGCCAGTCACGGGGCCAAAACCAGTGTTTGGAGCCACAGTGTGGCGGTGGAGGCAGCAGCAATGGGAGGCCATACAGCAACCTATGACAAAATGGAAACCAGCAGGAGTGTGAGGAGACCTCAAAGTGGCACATGGCAGAGTGGGAGCAATGGGAGGCGGTACAGGGACCCATGTCACACTGTGGACCCAGCAGCAGCGTGACCAGGCGGTACGGAGGCCCATGGCAGATTACAGGCCTGTCAGCAGCAATGGGAGGCCCGTAATCTGTCAGCACCCTATGACAAAATGGAACCCACCAGCAGTGTGAGGAGACCTGAAAGTGGCACATGGCAGAGTGTGGCGATGGAGACAGCAGCAATGGGAGGCCGTACAGGGACCCATGAGAGACTCTGGACCTGGCAGCAGCATGAGGAGGCGGTATAGGGGCCCATGGCAGATTAGGGGCCTGGCAGCAGCTATGGGAGGCCCGTAATCTGCCAGCACCCTATGTCAAAAAATTCAACACACCAGCAGTGTGAGGAGACCTGAAAGTGGCACATGGCAGAGTGTGGCGATGGAGACAGCAGCAATGGGAGGCCGTACAGGGACCCATGACAGACTCTGGACCTGGCAGCAGCATGAGGAGGCGGTATATAGGGGCCTATGGCAGATTAGGGGCCTGGCAGCAGCTATGGGAGGCCCGTAATCTGCCAGCACCCTATGTCAAAAAATTCAACACACCAGCAGTGTGTGAGGAGATCTGAAAGTGGCACATGGCAGAGTGTGGCGATGGAGACAACCCACCAACTGTTTTGCTCGCTGCCAAGCTGCCACGCTCTTCTCCTGATGATGCGGAAGCAATAGCCTGATGACGACGAGGCTGCCAAGTGCGATCAGCCTCATCATCATCAATTAGGGTCTCCGCCTCACTACTAGCCCCCTCGGCTGCGTGTGGGTCAGGATACAGACCTGTCTCTACACTGGCTACCGAGCCACTCTCCTCTCCACTACTTCTTCGCCTGGCTGCTGAAGAGGCGGATGTCTCCCCCCGTTCCTGACCGCCCTCTGTTAGCTCTTCCTCACTGTACTGGATGACACCGGGAGCACTAGCCTCTGGCTGCGAATAGTGCTGCCTCGACCCCTTCCTCTGCTGCCACGTCTGCTCGCTCCTAAAACATTGCCTCCTCTGCCACTCCTCTGCATGTTGTCTGACATACTCTTTAATTAAACGATTCTGTGTCCCTGAGTAACGTTTCTGTGGCCCTAAGTAACAGTTCTGTGGCCCTAAGTAACAGTTCTGTGGCCCTCAGTAACAATTCTGTGTCTGTCCCTGAGTAACAATTCTGTGTCCCTCAGTAACAATTCTGTGTCCCTGAGTAACAATTCTGTGTCCCTGAGTAACGTTTCTGTGGCCCTAAGTAACAGTTCTGTGGCCCTAAGTAACAGTTCTGTGGCCCTCAGTAACAATTCTGTGTCTGTCCCTGAGTAACAATTCTGTGTCCCTCAGTAACAATTCTGTGTCCCTCAGTAACAATTCTGTGTCCCTGAGTAACAATTCTGTGTCCCTGAGTAACGTTTCTGTGGCCCTAAGTAACAGTTCTGTGGCCCTGAGTAACAGTTCTGTGGCCCTCAGTAACAATTCTGTGTCCCTCAGTAACAATTCTGTGTCCCTCAGTAACAATTCTGTGTCCCTGAGTAACGTTTCTGTGGCCCTAAGTAACAGTTCTGTGGCCCTAAGTAACAGTTCTGTGGCCCTCAGTAACAATTCTGTGTCTGTCCCTGAGTAACAATTCTGTGTCCCTCAGTAACAATTCTGTGTCCCTGAGTAACAATTCTGTGTCCCTGAGTAACGTTTCTGTGGCCCTAAGTAACAGTTCTGTGGCCCTAAGTAACAGTTCTGTGGCCCTCAGTAACAATTCTGTGTCTGTCCCTGAGTAACAATTCTGTGTCCCTCAGTAACAATTCTGTGTCCCTCAGTAACAATTCTGTGTCCCTGAGTAACAATTCTGTGTCCCTGAGTAACGTTTCTGTGGCCCTAAGTAACAGTTCTGTGGCCCTGAGTAACAGTTCTGTGGCCCTCAGTAACAATTCTGTGTCCCTCAGTAACAATTCTGTGTCCCTGAGTAACAATTCTGTGTCCCTGAGTAACAATTCTGTGTCCCTGAGTAACGTTTCTGTGGCCCTAAGTAAGAGTTCTGTGGCCCTAAGTAACAGTTCTGTGGCCCTCAGTAACAATTCTGTGTCTGTCCCTGAGTAACAATTCTGTGTCCCTCAGTAACAATTCTGTGTCCCTCAGTAACAATTCTGTGTCCCTGAGTAACGTTTCTGTGGCCCTAAGTAACAGTTCTGTGGCCCTAAGTAACAGTTCTGTGGCCCTCAGTAACAATTCTGTCTGTCCCTGAGTAACAATTCTGTGTCCCTCAGTAACAATTCTGTGTCCCTGAGTAACAATTCTGTGTCCCTGAGTAACAATTCTGTGGCCCTCAGTAACAATTCTGTGTCCCTCAGAAACAATTCTGTGTCCCTGAGTAACAATTCTGTGTCTGTCCCTGAGTAACAATTCTGTGGCCCTAAGTAACGGTTCTGTGGCCCTCAGTAACAATTCTGTGTCCCTGAGTAACAATTCTGTGTCTGTCCCTGAGTAAAAATTCTGTGGCCCTAAGTAACGGTTCTGTGGCCCTCAGTAACAATTCTGTGTCCCTGAGTAACAATTCTGTGTCTGTCCCTGAGTAACAATTCTGTGTCCCTCAGTAACAATTCTGTGTCCCTCAGTAACAATTCTGTGTCCCTGAGTAACAATTCTGTGTCCCTGAGTAACGTTTCTGTGGCCCTAAGTAACATTTCTGTGGCTCTCAGTAACAATTCTGTCTGTCCCTGAGTAACAATTCAGTGTCTGTCCCTGAGTAACAATTCTGTGTCTGTCCCTGAGTAACAATTCTGTGTCCCTCAGTAACAATTCTGTGTCCCTGAGTAACAATTCTGTGTCCCTGAGTAACAATTCTGTGTCCCTGAGTAACAATTCTGTGTCCCTCAGTAACAATTCTGTGTCTGTCCCTGAGTAAGAATTCTGTGTCTGTCCCTGAGTAACGTTTCTGTGGCCCTAAGTAACGGTTCTGTGGCCCTCAGTAACAATTCTGTGTCTGTCCCTGAGTAACAATTCTGTGGCCCTAAGTAACAGTTCTGTGGCCCTCAGTAACAATTCTGTGTCCCTGAGTAACAATTATGTGTCTGTCCCTGAGTAACAATTCTGTGGCCCTAAGTATCGGTTCTGTGGCCCTCAGTAACAATTCTGTGTCCCTCAGTAACAATTCTGTGTCTGTCCCTGAGTAACAATTCTGTGGCCCTAAGTAACGGTTCTGTGGCCCTCAGTAACAATTCTGTGTCCCTGATTAACGTTTCTGTGGCCCTAAGTAACGGTTCTGTGGCCCTCAGTAACAATTCTGTGTCCCTCAGTAACAATTCTGTGTCTGTCCCTGAGTAACAATTCTGTGGCCCTAAGTAACGGTTCTGTGGCCCTCAGTAACAATTCTGTGTCCCTGAGTAACGGTTCTGTGGCCCTAAGTAACGGTTCTGTGGCCCTCAGTAACAATTCTGTGTCCCTGAGTAACAATTCTGTGTCTGTCCCTGAGTAACAATTCTGTGGCCCTAAGTAACGGTTCTGTGGCCCTCAGTAACAATTCTGTGTCCCTGAGTAACGTTTCTGTGGCCCTAAGTAACAATTCTGTGTCCCTGAGTAACAATTCTGTGGCCCTAAGTAACGGTTGTGTGGCCCTCAGTAACAATTCTGTGTCCCTGAGTAACAATTCTGTGGCCCTAAGTAACGGTTCTGTGGCCCTCAGTAACAATTCTGTGGCCCTCAGTAACAATTCTGTGTCTGTCCGAGTAACAATTCTGTGGCCCTAACTAACGTTTCTGTGGCCCTAAGTAACAGTTCTGTGGCCCTCAGTAACAATTCTGTCTGTCCCTGAGTAACAATTCTGTGGCCCTAACTAACGTTTCTGTGGCCCTAAGTAACAGTTCTGTGGCCCTCAGTAACAATTCTGTTTCTGTCCCTGAGTAACAATTCTGTGGCCCTATCTAACGTTTCTGTGGCCCTAAGTAACAATTCTCTGGCACTCAGTAACAATTCTGTCTGTCCCTGAGTAACAATTCTGTGGCCCTAACTAACGTTTCTGTGGCCCTAAGTAACAGTTCTGTGGCCCTCAGTAACAATTCTGTGTCTGTCCCTGAGTAACAATTCTGTGGCCCTAACTAACGTTTCTGTGTCCCTCAGTAACAATTCTCTGGCACTCAGTAACAATTCTGTCTGTCCCTGAGTAACAATTCTGTGGCCCTAACTAACGTTTCTGTGTCCCTAAGTAACAATTCTCTGGCACTCAGTAACAATTCTGTCTGTCCCTGAGTAACAATTCTGTGGCCCTAACTAGCGTTTCTTTGGCCCTAAGTAACGATTCTGTGGCCCTGAGTAATGCTTCTCTGTCCCTAAGTAACGTTTCTCTGTCCCCAAGTAACGTTTCTGTGGCCCTAACTCTGTCCCTATTACAGAGCGGTCTGCCTCTCTTGAATGACTGGAGGCAAATGAAGAATTCTAAAATGGCCGCTATTTATAGCTCGACCATTACACAGTGCTGGCTGGCTGGCTGCTGATTGGCTAATGCGATCACGTCATTAAGGAATGCATTATGGGTCAGTGCGCCTTGTCTGCGCGCCTTCCCAGACATCCCCGCTCCGTCGCCGCACATGTCCGCCGCCATTTTAGGAAAAATTTCGATTCGCGCGTCCGAAGTAGGCTATTTTTTGGATTTTTCCAATATTCGACTCGAATTCCACTTCGCCTACTTGGATTCGCTCATCTCTAGTGCTAACGCGTTTCGGGTGTCAAACTCCCTTCCTCGGAGCAGAAAATGAAATGCATATTGATGGTTCTTATATAACCCCCAGTTCACATCTATGCAGCCGTGTTGGCCGCGGTTTGCACAGGCACAAGAGACCATTCATTTGAATGGACTCCCGTACTGTGACACGCAGGGAAGAAGTCCCTGCTGCACTTCTTTGGAAAATGCAGCCCGCACGGGTACCTCGGTTCCCAGTACGGTTGCGTTTTCCAGTGCGGGCAACGTGCCATTAGAACTAATGACACCCACCCGCGGGTCCCCATTTCTCTGTGCGGGTGGTGCGGCTGCACGGATTTTCGTGCGGATCCTCAGTGGCACAACCGGCACAGATGTGAACCTAGGGCAAGAGACCAAATGATAATGGAAACCCAACCTCTCCCCCTCTGTGCAAAAAGAAAGAGGTGGAGTCCTACAGGTAACGCCCACAATGGCAGTTATCTTGGACTCAAATTGACATGTAATATACCACATTAATGACTATCGTATAACAATACAAATTGGCGTTTACCTTGTTTTCCTGGAATGCCAATTTTCATTGTTATACGATAGTCATTAATGTGGTTGTATGAGCGCTTACCATTGTGAGCTTTATGGTGAATACTCATTCCGGGGCTGTGTATTGCAGTGTATGGACAGCATGGGCCGTCACTGTTAGCTATGTGCAGCAGGGTGCGGAGTTATTACACGGATATTTGAAGTTGGTTCATTTTTCATTAAAAAGGGGAACTTACTCTTAAATAAAATCTGAAGATTCTGAAAGTTTCGTACTGGAGATCCTGCCAGTCAGTGCACTTCTTGTGACAACACTAAGCTGTTTCCTCTTCATTAGAAGAAGAGTTGTCAGCATGCAGTTTGCACTCCTACCATTGGTCTGCCTTTGTTTATTTTATTTCTTTCAGGTACTTATATAGCACCGTCAATGTACACAGTGCTTTACATATATATTGTACATTCACATCAGTCCCTAACCCTCAAGGGGTGTACAATCTAAGGTCCCTAACTCACATTCATACATACACATACTAGGGACAATTTAGACAGGAGCCAATTCACCTACCAGCATGTCTTTGGAGTGTGGAAGGAAACTGGAGTACCTGGAGGAAACCCACACAGGCACAGGGAGAACATGCAAACTCCAGGCAGACCGTGCCGTGGTTGGGATTCAAACCAATGACCCTAGTACTGCCAGGTGGAAGTGCTAACCACTTAGCCACTGTGCTGCCCCATATTGGTAGCCCAATGACCAGCTAAAGCTTTCCTCTGATAACTGTATGGATCCTCTGTCAGGGTTTTATTTCTATCTGTGGCCTCACTGTGGAGATTCAGCCTCTGGTGTCAGAAAGGGATGGGAAATCCTAAATCATACAGGTGTCACAGATCAGGGGGGAACTCCAATACGGGCGCCCATTCCAGTGAGTGAAGACAAGATCTTCCTTTACATTGCAGAGATTTCCTCTTACTTCCTGTTGTGTCTCTGGGACAGGAAGTGGAGGGAAATCTCCCCAGTGGAGACACAGAGGTTTTAACCATTCCCTAGTCCAAAGAAAACATACCTGTTTTTGGGGTGTTTTTTGCATACGTGACTGTCCCCAGGAGGTTCTCATCTGCTGGAAAGGTGAACCAGACCAGCTCCAGCCATAGTGGATTGGCACAAGAGCGGTGATCCACCTGGAGTTTGTTTGATGTGCGCTCATGTATAGACTGTGGTCAGGTCATTCACAATCAGACAGCCCTGAGGGAAAGCTGTAAGGCACTTTACAACCTGAGCTGACACCTGTCCATGCAGGGGAAGAAAAATGGGGGGGATGTTATCAGTCAGCAGGTAGCCAGTGTTGGCTTGGTGGGGGTGGGGATGCATAGCAATGAGGTTTTTGTACATGTAAACTTCAGTCTCAAAGGGTCATTTCAGAGTTAACTTATCAGCTATGGAGGGCTAATTGAGCAATCAGTGGTGACAATCTTCCCCCAATCATCGAATGTCGCCGCTGTATGAAAAGTAAGGCGTACGACACACAATTTCCATGGCAACCGATCCATTCTCCTCCTGGCAATCAATACATTACACATTTATTGATGCATTGCTCACAATGCCAGACAAAGTGATTTCGGCTCAGAAATTCCTCCCTTTTGTGAGTGCTGAAGCCACACGCGGCGGTGGCGCTCCATCCGGTGGGGGGCTGAGCACTGGTCTGCGATAAAATCCCGGATTATTATTTCTTTCTTCTTTAGGATTTGTACTGTGTAGTGCAGACAGCGGGGACGCCGATCTTTAGCCTGCAAATAAATCCTGACAAAGGATACTTCCTTTGGCATTGGTGGGTATTGGAGTATAACTTTTTTTTTTTTTTACTTATGGTTGAACTGAATGAACTTATGTCTTTTTTCTTTTTTTCAGCCACACTAACTATGTAACTATAATAGAGAACGCCCCCCCCCCCCATCAAAAAAAAATCACTTTCCAAAAAATTAAATAATCCCAACTGGTTTATTGCCCCATCCTGTGAATCTGCATGTATGTAAGTCTTTGTAACAAGGGATACAATGGAACCATTCTGGAGAAGGCTAGAGGGAATTACATGTAACCAATGGATACATTAAGGATATATTGGACCTTTGCCCATCAGGCATGTTTGCAGAATTTCCTGACACGCGGAGAAGCATGCTGCTCGTTAGCAGACGCACGGCGGTGCCATAATTGTTTATTTCAGGTACTTATAAAGCGCCATCAATTTACGCAGCACTTTACATATATATTGTACATTCACATCAGTCCCTAACCCTCAAGGGGTGTACAATCTAAGGTCCCTAACTTACATTCATACATACACATACTAGGGACAATTTAGACAGGATCCAATCAACCTACCAGCATGTCTTTGGTACGCCAGGCATCTGCAAACGTGGGTCGGCACCATGCGGTTTGGTGTGGCACATTTTGTTTGAAGAGCTTTTCTGCAATTCTTATGTGTAGGGCTGCCCATCAAAATCAATAGGCTACCCTACAGGTGACGCAGGGCTACACACAGAAACGCACCAGAATTGGTCATACCAATAGGTAGTAGAATTCCAGGCTAAGGCTACCTAGTCCTAAAAATGTCCCCTCCCAAGGTTCATCTACCTCCCAGGGCAAGGATGTGGAACTGCACCTCCTCCCCCACTATTAATGCCTGCCATAGAATGGGTTTACTGTACTGCTCTGTGTCCATTCTCTGCCCCCCTGTTCCACTGTGCCCAGGGCAGCCGCCCCTCCTGCCCACCCTTTGTCATGGCCCCGGATCCTGCTCCTTTGTGTCAGCCAGCGGCAGCTACATGGGAGAGGAGGCAGTGCTGACAATGGACGGACAATGGGAGTGATGTCGCCTCTCCCAAATTTTAAGCCATTGTTAAGCACTCTCTTCCCACTCCTGTAGCCGCCACTGGGACCAGGTGACCGAACTGCAGTGGGATGAAAACAGGTAAGTATATACATCTTTCTTACAAGGATAGGTCAGCGTAGGTGTTAACAGGGTGGAGGGAGCATTTTAAAGACTAATTAAGTTTATCCTGGAATTGTACTTTAAAGCGTAGCTCCACCCAAAAGGGGAAGTTCCACTTTAAGGACTGCTCCCCATTAAGGATTGGCACCATAGGGGGGCAGGGGGGAGCAAGTACCCGAATTTGACAGGTATTGGCTTCCAATTCCAGTCAGATCGCCTAGGTCAGTGGTGGGCAACCTTTTTTTTCAACTGAGCCAAATCTCGCCAAAACCACGATTGAAATTTATTTTGAGAGCCACATTTTAAAAACTGAAAATACACCCCCCATATAGTAATTCATCCCCCATAGTAATTCATCCCCCCTATAGTAATTCATCCCCCATATAGTAATTCATCCCCCATAGTAATTCATCCCCCCTATAGTAATTCATCCCCCATATAGTAATTCATCCCCCCTATAGTAATTCATCCCCCATATAGTAATTCATCCCCCACATAGTAATTCATCCCCCACATAGTAATTCATCCCCCACATAGTAATTCATCCCCCATAGTAATTCATCCCCCACATAGTAATTCATCCCCCATATAGTAATTAATCCCCCATATAGTAGTAGTAAGTAAGTAGCAAGTAGTAAGCCAAGTCCCCCCTGTGTCAATTCACTTACCTTTGCTCCGCGCGTTCCTCTCGCTGTGTTCCCGCGCCGTTCTGGTCTTCAGGGCGGACTGTGAGAGGAGAGGAGTTCGTCACGCTGCCCCGCCTACATCCTGGCTGCCCCGCCCACATCCTGACAGCTGCAGAGTCCTGACTTTTGGGGCGGCCGCCCGAGAGGAGGGAGGGGGGCGGCCGCCCGAGAGGAGGGAGGGGGGCGGGCGCCCGACACACACAGAAGAGCCGCATTTAAGTTTGTAAAGAGCCGCATGTGGCTCGCGAGCCGCGGCTTGCCGACCACTGGCCTAGGTGATCAGAAACAGAAGGTGTCCTGCCTCCCTCCCTGTAGTCTTTTGGGACACGTGACAGGTCCCAGAAGACTACAGGACCATTCATGAAGCGCAGCGCTACTCGCACATGCTCAGTGAGTACCTGGCTGTAAAGCCGCAAGCTGTCACAGCCGGGTGTCCACACTGAAGATGCCGGCCTCCTGTAATACAGGACGGCTGGTGAAACGGGCTGCGGGGGGGACACCACGGGACCGAGGGACAGGTAAGTGGATGTTTTTTTAAAAGTCAGCAGCTACAGTTTTTGTATCTGCTGACTTTTATTTTTTGACAGGATGAGTGGAACTCAGCTTTAAATTCCCTCTAGTGTTCTCTAGATTGTTCTCTTGTTGGAAAGACAACATATGTATTTCCTGTGCTCATCAGCTCCATCTAGTGGCCATAATGTGGTATTTTACTACTGATCACAATAAAAAAAAAAAAAACATTTGTTCTAAATAGCCTAAAAGAACATTTGTTTTTTCCTTACTCAGACAGAACGAATGTCCATGCAGATTTGCTGGACGAATAGATATGTGAATATTTTTTATAAAGGTGTGAAGTGGAGGTAGTAATATACAATCCATGTAAATGAGATGAAATCTGCCTGGTGGAAGGATAGGGCTGGATGTGTCATTTCACAGATTGTACTCCTTAATAAAAGAAGGATTTACCTACATCCAGCCTCTTAGTTTCCTATATTAATGAGATGAAGCAATAATGCTGAAAAGAAGGAGATGGGGGGGGGGTATAGGGATTGTATGGGATTTCAAAGAAGGAGGGAGGGGTCCTTTAGTGCCCTTTTTTGTCTATGACACCCGCTGGCTGTTGGTGGAGTTACCCCCCCCCCCCCAGTGCAGAGAGATGGAGCAGCCTATATACTATATAGAGAGCCGGGCGCAATATCCATCACAAGGTGTCATTATCAGTTCTGCTTTGGGCTTCCTGATGTGCAAAGTATTTTTCTTGGTAACTGCATACAAGGTAATGGGGGGGGATAGGCAACCACGGCACTCCAGCTGAGCTGAAACTACAACCCCCATCATGCTTCAGTCACTGGGTGACATGCCTGTGGCTGTCAGTCTCATAATGCCTCATGGGACATGTAGTTCCACAATTTCTGCAATGCCAAACTTGCCTACCCCTAGAGTAATGTGTAGGTCTAAGATCTCTAGGCATTCCCTCTCACAGAGATCCCAGTACTCCCCCTGACAGTGCCTTCGTGTGCTTTTTGTTCCAGATGGATGGCACCATCTTTGTTCAGGCATCACCCAGGGTCACCATCTACTTCCTGGACGTAGATGACTGCTCAGAGATGTCATTCCTTGTGACTGTGCAGTTCTTGGTTGTATTCACAATTGTCTTTCATAGATCAGCCCCCTACTGCAGCCTCTCATCTTGTGACTTGCTAGAAGGTTATAATCTGAACACTCGGGGAGGGGAGATATAGAATATGTTTCTTCCTGCCTGCAGCAGACTAATATCATCCAGGGTCACCATCTAATTCCTGAAATTGATATGCCAAGTCGTTTACATCCTGGAGTTTGTGCAGTTCTTGGCTGTGTTCACCAATGTCTGACACAGATCAGCCCCTGCTGCAGCCTCTCACCTTGCTACAAAGTTGCAATGCACAGTGTGATCACTTGGGGGAAGGGAGGCTGAGGAAATGCTGCCTCCTGGTTGCAGCAGATTGATCACTGGGGGGGAGAGGAGACTGAAAAAATGCTGCCTCCTGCCTGCAGCAGACTGATCACTGGGAGGGAGAGGAGACTGAAAAAATGCTGCCTCCTACCTGCAGCAGACTGATCACTGGGAAGGAGAGGAGACTGAAAAAATGCTTCCTCCTGCCTGCAGCATACTGGGGAGGTGAGGGGAGAGGAGATTGATGAAATGCTGTCTTCCACCTGCAGCAGACTGCTGCCAGCAGGATAGACCATTCATCAGTTTCCTCTCCCTCAGTGATCAGACTGATCACTGGGGGAGGGTAGACTGAGGAAATGCTGTCTCCTGCCCAGGGGCGGACTGACCATTTGGAAACTCGGGCACTGCCCGAGGGCCCGGGGTCAGTAGGGGGCCCCATGAGATGCCCCTGGTGCCTTTTTCATAGGCTTTTGGGAGTTTGGGCAAGGACACAGGGGCCCTATGATCCTCTATTGCCCGAGGGCCCCATGAGTTGTCAGTCCGCCCCTGCTCCTGCCTGCAGCAGGCCTCCTGCTATAGCCTCTCACCTTTATGACGTGCTACAAAATTACAATGTTGCAGTCTGATCACTGGGGGGGGGGGGGAAGAGAGGCAGAGGAAGTGCTTCCTCCAGCCTGCAGCAGACTGATGACATCATCTCAGCCTAGGCAAAGTCACCAAGCTGAAGTTGAAGGATGGCTTTTTATTGGTACAGCTGGAACTTTTTTGACAAGTGATTCTGTTGCTGTACGTTGTGCCAAGTCAGGATTCATGTAAACTTGCTGACATGTCCTCATTAATAATAAACCATGATTGATGAATTTCCATGTGTTCCATGCAGGATGGTGTTGTCCTCGGGGAGGGAAGGTTAATCTCTCTGTGGCCCCCCCCCCCATACCTCCATCGCCAGATCCTCGTTGCAGCCCGCAGCCTCGCTCTTCCCTTGGCGAAGTACAAAGCGAACGTTTCCTGCTTTTATTACACTGCCTGGTGGCTCCACACTTATTAATTATGTGCAATTTACACGGCTCATCTAATTAAGTTGTGGATTTGATTAGGGTGACATTCTGCCGACTTTTATTGAAATTACCTTGCTGGTCTAATTTTGCTTCATTTACAGACATCTAATGGAGGCGCGGAGGCTTACTGCGTCCCGGGGGGGAGGGGAGGGCTGCGCACACCCAAGACCTCTTGGCAGGTAGCATTTCTTTTGAATATAAATGACATTTGTTCTCCCATCTGAATTAAAGAAAGTTTATGGGATGTTTCCAGTTTATTGCTGCAATTATCTGAAAGTTCTTTTTGACTTTTATGTTCATTCTGTCTTGCTGCGCCATGGCGTAGAGTAGAATTTCCTATGCCAGGCAGTCACCAGGAGTCGCTGTGAACCACCATTCCAGATCTCTGAATGACCTCTGATTCCTGATACCATAGTGCAGAGGTCTCCAAACTGTGGCCCAAGGGCCAGATGCGGCCCTTTCATAGCATTTATCTGGCCCTTGGGGCACTATTCCTCCCAATGACGTGGGGCACTATTCCTCCCACTGACACCAGCAGTATGTTATAATTCCTCCCACTGACACCAGCAGTACGGTATAATTCCTCCCACTGACACCAGCAGTATGGTATAATTCCTCCCACTGACACCAGCAGTACGGTATTCCTTCCACTGACACCAGCAGTACGGTATAATTCCTTCCACAGACACCAGCAGTACGGTATAATTCCTCCCACTGACACCAGCAGTACGGTATAATTCCTCCCATTGACACCAGCAGTACGGTATAATTCCTCGTACTGACACCAGCAGAACGGTATAATTTCTCCCACTGACACCAGCAGAACGGTATAATTTCTCCCACTGACACCAGCAGTACGGCATGATTTCTCCCACTGACACCAGCAGTACGGTATAATTTCTCCCACTGACACCAGCAGAACGGCATGATTCCTCGTACTGACACCAGCAGAACGGCATGATTCCTCCCACTGACACCAGCAGTATGGCATGACTCCTCGCACTGACACCAGCAGTATGGTATAATTCCTCCTACTGACACCAGCAGTATGGTATAATTCCTCCTACTGACACCAGCAGTATGGTATAATTCCTCCCACTGACACCAACAATCAGTGGTGTATTTAGGTTTTGTGCTGCCCTAGGCAACACAAAAATCGTCTGCCCCCATGGACACCAATTAACACAACTCCCCCAACTCCCCCTTCCCCCTCCCACAGAGATAACCTGACAGTGACCAACAACACCCCGGCCTCCCAGGAGAGCCTTCCACTACCCCATCACGTCCCCCCCCCCCCCGCCCCCTTCCCTGGTGATTGAGAGACACTCACCTTCACAGCTCCAGACATCCCCAGGAACGAGAGCCAGGCTCTACATACACCATCAAGCAGCCCGCAGCCTCTCTCGGATCCCTTCTTTCATCCCTTCTTCTGGGGGAGTTGCTGCCCCCCTGAAAAATGCCGCCGTAAGCAAGTGCCTTGTTTGCCCTGTGGTAAATACACCCTTGCCAACAATGGGGCACTATTTCCTTAATTGATATAAGTGGTGGGGTACTATACCTGCTACTGATACCAATAATGGGGAACTACTCCTCAGCCTAGTGACCTCCAACCCTGAGGCAATTTTTATTCTCACTGGGCCCAGGCCATTTTCTATCCCCACTGACCACAATCTGGCCCCCCTAAAGTCTAAAGAACAGTATACCGACCCTTTGTTTGAAAAGTTTGGAGACCCCTGCTCTAGTGGAAGCCAAGGGGGCCATGAATAAATATTGCATACGTAAACCTGCCATATTATTATTATTATGATTTAAACCTCAAATATGAAATATGAACAAAGCTTATCCCTCTATAGTGTGCACTTGTCTCAATCCAGAGCACTGAGGCCACATTCACATCTCAGCGTAGCATTTTTGTGCACGTTTGCAAACATTTGCACACGCTTTGAGGTTTTTTTAATCGCCAATAAAGAAAAATTTTATCTGTGACATCAATTGTTGCCACGCCAGAAAACCGCTCTTGGTCACACGACAAAACGCGTAAAAGCACATGAAAATCCATGTATTTCTATGGCAATAAAAATGCACCAAAAATGCATCAATCTGCCTGAATGGAGCTACAACAGTAGCTGTAAAACATTTTGGAGCTTCAGGCGACTTGGAGTGGAGATGTGAACCATCTCCACAGAGTAATTTTGATTTTTTTTTTTCCTACTGAGCGTTTTGAAGCTACAAAACGTGAAGGTGTGAATGGGGCCTAAGTGTCATTTCTGTGTGCTGCTTCATTCCTCTGCTATCAGCAGGAGTCACTTCAGACAGTTTTCCTGACACCAAGAAAAGAAAGGTGTCGGGGGGGTGGAGAGCTCCAGTACACAACCTGTGATTCACAGCCTCAGCTCTGTTCCCGTGTGAAGGGGAGGGGGGTGTCCCGTCCATTCCCTCCAATCAAGCTTTCAGCGCTTGTCTCACTGAGCTCTGTAGCCTGTTATTTCAGCTCTCTGACCCCTGTCTTTTGAAAGCTCAGGCAAGCTTTATAAATTCTGGTATTTGAAAAGATGTAGAGAAGACTGCAGGTAAACAGATACAACTTATGTAGAAGGATTTGTCTCAGGATTTGTTTCATCTAAATCTATCACCTAAGGCCAGTCACTTCACTGGGTATATAGTTCTCTTTAAAATGTTTTTACAGCCAAAAGTGTTTTAGATTTAGTAGTGTGGTGAAGGGCTTCGCCCTGGTGACCACCTTCTCTACAGATGAACATGATGGAAGCATCCAGAAATGTAAGTTGTCACCAGAAGAGAAACAGAGAGGAAATCTTCAATGGGGACACTACTTCCCTTTGCAGAGATTTTCTCTCACTTCTCGTTGTGTCTACTGGACAGGAAATGAAGGGAAGTTTCTCCAATGAGACACAGGGACAGCGACTTCACCACTCCCTAAACCAGGGATGTCAAACTGGTGGCCCTCCAGCTGTTGCAAAACTACAAGTCCCATCATGTCTCTGCCTTTGGAAGTCATGCTTGCAACTGTCAATCTTGCAATGCCTCATGGGACTTGTAGTTTCACAACAGCTGGAGGGCCGCCAGTTTGAGACCTTTGCCCTAAGCTATGCAAAGAGAAAAAAAACGTTTTAACTTTTGTTCTTCTTTAAGGACTTATGATATGGATGGGGATTCCATTGATGGGATTTAGGGTTACTTTAGGGGTTTCATAGATTTAGTTTTTATCCAGCCCTTCCAAAATCAGTCCTGAATTTATAACAAAAATGTTCTCTCTGTCTGTCGTGACATCTCCACTGGTTTCTCAGAAAGGGTCCAGCCATAAGAACTTGGCCCTCAGGGGCCACAGCTGGCTAGGCAATGTTGTAAGAAGGAGCTGACAGCTCTCTGATGTGGGAATTCAGCCAATCTCTACAGAGATACGTTGGAGGCCTGGAACGCGGCTGGAGAATTCACCGTCCGTCACAGAGCTGGCAGAGCTGATCGGCGTTCCCGCGGGACTCTCCGCCAACGCACACGTTCTACCCGCCTCGTTCTTTAACTTACGTAGATTAAGGCAAGAATAAAATGTGTCAATGTATTCCACCCGCCTGTGAAAATGATCTTCTCTGTAGGTGGAATTTAGTTGTGTAAAAGGACTCAGAGCCCACATTCAGCGGCAAAGGTTTGGCTGAGAATTTTTGCCCTCCGGAACCTGAGACCATCTGTTACAAGGATGAGATTTGGGTTGACTATGAGGGTGATCTGAATGGGGGAACTAAGTGACCAGATTTGGCCAGTTCACCAGTCTGGCTGCCCACAACTCTGGACCCTGCATTCATTTTAATGGGGAAATCACTCCTGCCACTAAATGACATCTTCCAGCCACCCTCCAACCATTTTCACAAATTAGACAAGCTGACGGGGAAATGTCATCGACCATAAATAGTGTTGTCCAGTTTGAATGGCACCCCAATCGTACATGCATTGCATCCATGGAAAAAATAGGTTGTGTTCTGATTTTTTTTTTTTTTTTTGGCAGAACATGTGCATTATTGCGTAAAAAATTCAAATGAGCCTTAATGGTGGAGGACAGGCCAATGGACAGACCACATTGGGCATGGCTGGAGGAACCCTGTAAAAGACCAATTGAGAAAACAATGAGATTGCAATATTTCCCAACTAATCCTTAAGGCTACATTCACACGCTGTGCATGTTGGGAACATGCAGAAAATTGCACGCTTTCCAACACACACAAAAACGCACTTCCCTTTACCATCAATGGCAACCGTGTGCATCTTAGCACGTGTCAAAATGTGCCACGTGGTTCAGCGCAGCATGATTTTTTAAAACCGTATTTTGCATGTTTCTTGCACCTACAGCAGCCCATTGAAGTGAATGGGCAGCCTCATAGGCGACATGCGGGAAACGCAACCGCTCCACCACACCTGCATGTGTAAACAGAGCCTTATACTTAAGGTTAGGGTTGGACTGACAACTCATGGGGACCCCGGGCAATAGGGGATCATGGGGCCCGTATCCTTGCCCAAACTCAAAAAAGTCTATGAAAAAGGTACCAGGGGCATCTCATGGGGCCCCCTACTGACCCCGGCCCTCGGGCAGTGCCCGAGTTTCCAAATGGTCAGCCTGCCCCTGCTTCAAGTAGATGTAACCCCAACCAGTAAAATCTCCTATTGTCTTTGACTTTTAAATTATTATAATACAGGATTTATATATTGCCAACTGTTTGAACAGTGCTTTACAATATGCGATATTTTGAAATCTGCAGCTTTCATATAAAAATAATTCCTGGTGATCCTGCCATGGAGGTTCTTGTTCAGACACTTCCTGTTATAGGGTGGCAACGCTTTTCCCCTGTCTCCCAATTGTGCTCCTGTGTTGTCACACTGGCATATTGGCTTCCAAACTAGCCATTTCATCGCACATTACACATGGTCCTATGTTGTCATCATTATCAGGAAACCTGTCCTGAGAAATGCCATGCAGCCGTTGCTGGAGTGCAGGTAGACCGTAAGTGGCTAGAAGAGGCCACAGGAGATCAGCAACACTGAAAAAAATAATAATTTGATGCATAGTGCACAGAGCAAACGAAATGTCACCCAGTTAGCACTAGTCAATGTAAGCGCCTATACACTGGTGCTTGGAATACAGACCAGGGCTGGACTGACCATTTGGAAAATCGGGCACTGCCCGAGGGCCCGGGGTCAGTAGGGGGCCCCATGAGATGCCCCTGGTACCTTTTTCTTAGGCTTTTTTGAGTTTGGGCAAGGACACAGGGGCCCCATGAACCCCTATTGCCCGGGGACCCCATGAGTTGTCAGTCCACCCCTGATACAGACTATAGATGCCAAAATCGCTGTGAGTGGCTGTCAAAGTGGTCACATGATCGAGGGTATGTCCTGCTGGCTCCTGAGCTTAAACACAGACACTCTACTGGACATGCAAGACTATAGAGGGACCCCAAATACTCCAAGTCCTAAGGGGGTAGTGCTACACTTCACATAAATGTGCCTATATGCCTCCATGGGGGTCCGAGGTTGTGTGCTGAAAGGAGGCATATAGTCACATTAACACACACCCACCCTGCCACCACATATATGCACAGTGTAGCACTACCCCTTAGGCTTTTAGGCCTTGGAGTATTTAAGGGCCCCCATAGTCCTGCACGGCCAGGCAACACGCATGTCCACACTGACTTGTGTCCAAGAGTCAACAACCAGTCCTTGAGCTTGTTTTTTTGGATTTTATTAGGGGAGTTTCAACTTGGATAGGGGAAAGGGGTGTACAGGATGCCCAATGGAACTGAGAAACTGAGGACAACTTCCCGAAATATATATAAATGGTCACAGCAAACCGTCTCTTTTGGAGAGCCAGCATCTCCTATAGTACCACCCCAGATCCCATATAAATCTTTTCCCAGCTGTCTGGGTGAATCCCTGACCAGGGGACCCGGAGTCTGCCACATAGATGATGAAACAGTCCCGGGTAGCAGCTAATCCAGCTTCCCACTAGAGTGTCTCCTTCCCCTATCTGGCCCAGGGGGTGCAGGCCTACTCACTCAGTCATTCTCCTGTGCGGCTGGTGGGTCGGTGGCTGCTACCAGGCCTTCTAGCTGGGCCACTCCTTCCCTGTTACGCAGGTAGTCCTCAATCTGGGGGCCGTTGACATTCTGAGCTTTCCTCCTTACAAACTCCACTGCCTGTAGGTGAGCCCCTCTTCATCTGTGCCACCTCACAGGCTCCTGCCTTCCAGCCTCACATCCTTCTCTATCTTCCACCAAAACTCTCCTGCAGCTGAGCAGGCTCAGGTACTCTTAAAGGCTGTCCTGGCCCCTTGACAAGCCTCCTGTTGGAGATTGGCCAGGATTCTCCAAGCGTACAGACTAGCCACTCCTCAGATCCACCCACTGCTTCTAGACCTTTCTCCAAAGTTCTAGAGCAAGGGAAAATTCCAGAGGGCTGGTCTGCAGGGCCTCTCGGCTCTGACCACCAATTTGACCCCTGCTAGCTCTCACACCCAGGCTGCTACTCCTGGCCTCCTTGCTAACAATTGGAGTCTAACTCCCCCTAGTTAACTAGAGGGGTGCTACAGCAGGAAGAGGTTAATACCATTTACACAGCACAGCCAGGTCGGTGATCTGACTTTTCTCTACTGCAGTCAAAGCAATACAGCTTGGTCTCCTCCCCACCCCCATATATACACCTTCCCACCCTACATAATGAGAGTGAGCAGAGTGACAACCTCATAAATCTTTGTCCTATTAGGGCCCTTTTTATAGAAAGCTTTATATATAGATTTCTGTTGCTTTCTCTGAGCGGTTTTCAAAGACACAGCCATTGCACTGTATGTTTCTAGTCGTGGCAGCAATGGTTGAGAAGTCGAAAAATTCTGTGAAAACCTTTTCCTGCAGAATTCTCTTTTCATATGTCTGATATCTTCTGATGTCTCCTTGTTGGCCAAAACATCCCCGTCCCAGCGCGCCCTCCTCTCCAGCGTGCCAGGGGGCGGTAGGGCAAGCTGAACGCAGGGACCCCTCCTGGGCCCTCTAGACAAGTGTGATGTAAGAGACGCAGGGGGGTTCTCTGTGAAGTGCTAATGGAAGTCCCCCCTGGCAGGAGCGAGGAGAGTGCGGGGCCCAATCTGCTCCCTCGCCGCTCTTCTATGCAAATAATGTTGACATCTACGAAGATACTCGACTCTGATACAGCTTTTACTTGAACAAACATCCGCTGCCGCTATTTAACCACCTGCTGTCTGTGGCAATTTTTTAACTTTTCATCAGCATTTTTTGCTAGAAAATTACTCAGAACCCCCCAAACATTATATCGTTTCTGAAATCAGAGGCCCTGGAGAATGAACTGGTGACTCAGCCAGGAATGACAGCTCAGAAACTGGAAGTGTCAAATCCTTGCCACTTCAGGGGTCACTCGCAGGGGCAGACTCACCATTTGGAAACTCGGGCACTGAGTCAGTAGGGGGCCCAGGGTCAGTAGGGGGCCCCATGAGATGCCCCTGGTACTTTTTTCATAGGCTTTTTTGAGTTTGGGCAAGGACACAGGGGCCCCATGATCCCCTATTGCCCGGGGGCCCCATGAGTTGTCAGTCTGCCCCTGGTCACTCGTCACAGAGGAGATCAGGGAACAGATATTCCTCCGTCTCCTCTGTGGAAGACAATCCCAACTGCTTACTACCATGGCCCCACAAAAGCCTGAGAGCCACCACAGATGGTGGCAGGGACCCTCTGCAGCACTGAAAACTCACCCATATTACTATTACAAAACAGCTGATCGCTGGCTGGTAACCATTTGTAACCACTTTGACAGTACATTATTATAGATATGTTGGTCAGAAAGTGGACGGTACAATATATTCTAAATTACTGCTGTAAACTTTTGGGGTTCATTCACAAGGTAGTCAGGGCCAGTAAAAAGTAGGTGGCAGAGCCATGGTTTTACCACCCCATGAATGCTAACGTAAACAAGGGCATGTAAAAATTAAACAGCATGCTGCATTACATTATAATCTTTCTTAGATACACAGAATATAACTGGATACTAACATTTATAGGTAAAGTTGATGCACGGAATATCCAATTGCCTCTCGGGGGATCAGGAAGGAATTTTTTCCCCCTGCAGGAGCAAATTGGATCATGCTTTGCTGGGTTTTTTTGCCTTCCTCTGGATCAACTGTGGGTGTAGGATTATAACTTTTTTTTTTTTTAATGGTTGAACTGGATGGATTTTTGTTTTTTTTTCAGCCACACTAACTATGTAACTATAAAAATAAAATACAAAACAAATAAAATGCAAAACAATCAAATCTAAAAAAAAAAATAAAAAACACAAGCCAAGATTGGTGCTGTCAAAGTGAATGGGTGCACACTGCATCTGTCCTGCAACCATGTGCAATGTAGATGGCAGTGGCACAGCATTTTTAGGGTTACAATGCCACTTAAAAAAACATCCACCTTGGATCTCAAGACCTGCAGCCAATTCTGTCTGTGTGCACTGGGTTTGGCTACATAAAAAAAAAGTTTTCTTTTATCTTATTGCGTCTGTGATGATCACCCTCTCAGATCCCTCCCTGTGCAGAGATTTTCCTTCTGTGGGATGCAATCTAAGCCCTACCAAACTGAAAGAGATCGTCAGTGGTGCAGGTTAGCTCTGCAGTTGACCTTTACACACATGGACAGTAGTTGCCAACTTGTGTTTTAATGGAAACATGTGCCATTCCTAGCATCTGCTGTCACAATTATCACCTTTTAAAAGAAGTGTCTGTTGTCACTCGCTGCTACACCTAGACAGGAGTGTAACAGAGGTAACAATATGCAAGTAGCAGGCTGGTAGTGTTAGCTATGTAAAGTCATGTTAAAAACGCAAGTTTTTCAGTGTTTTGCAGCGTTTTTTTCATGTTTGCTCATTTTAGTTTTTTTTACAGAAAAAAAACCTATTTTTTTTGCTCAAAAAAATGTCCACAGATGCCGTGTTTTACCACGTTTTCAGCGTTAGAGCGTTTTACAGCTAAAAAACTCCTGTGGAAACCCACTATTTCTTGGGGGTTTTTCCAGCCAGAAAATGCCCCTGCCAAAAACCGCTGATTACAGCCTATGTGTGCATGGACACATAGGATAACATGCTTGGGGGTTTACTAGCTGTAGAAAAAAATGCCAAAAGCCAAAATGGCATCTGTGAAAACGTCCAGTGTGCATGAAAAAGTAGGCTACACACCAATGACATTCTGGTCCAGTCAAGCCTACTGAACAAGATAACATCCAGCACACATTACACTGCACATCTCCTACTTCAACCCACATTCAGGATGTAATCATTTCTTATGATCAAGACCTGTCGTGGATTAAATGCATTGCGGTAGGAAGAATGCAGTGTGTGCTGGATGTTGTCTTTGCCTGCTCAATAAATTTGACTGGACCAGGGTGTCCCTGGTGTGAGTCCCTTTCTTCTTGCAATCAGTGTGGAGCAGAAGTGTGGTCTCCTGGACTTTTTGCACCTATAGGAACCGTGGAATAAAAGGGAAAATGGGAAGCTTTGGAGTGGCCGGGGGATGTGCTACATCATTTAACAAAGAATTAACAATACAGTAGCTTTCAAGTTTCTTTCAAATTCTGATTAGAACATTAACAGGTTTAGCTTAACAATAATTAAATATTTTTAAAGAAAGAAAAAGCTTTGCAAGAAAACCTTTACAGAAAAAAGAATATTACAAAACGGACAATAAGGAACAGTAACATAAAGTCCAGTTCACTTACAGAGTATTCCTACCTGATATATCAACATCACCAGCTAAATGACTTTTAACACTTCTTGATGCTTCCAATGGGGCGTGTACAGCCTTACCAACTTATCGAAGGGTCTGAGGGGTGAGCTGAAGGGGCAGGATTTTATAATGCTCAGGGAATACACCCTGAATGTCAATGTTTCTAAATGCATCTGTACTTCAATCTGGTTCTACAATCTGACAACCAGCATTTTATTGCACAAAATGAAATAAAAATTTGCTAGAGACCAAATATGATATAAATGTATTGCATATATTGCTTAAGTAATCTAACGAGTTTCATTGGCCTCCTAGACCTTGTATAATATATGTGCTTTCTATGTCTATCTGATTGGCATCTTCCCATATGTTAGGGTAACCACTTATTATGAAGGGTTCTTCATTACCGCCGGAATTATGGAATATGAACCAGAGTTGGGCTTTGGTAGTTAAAGCAGACCTTCTCCCTAAAGGTTACCTTCACCCTCTCTTACAACTGGAAGTATTTTTTTTAACTAATGTAATTTATTTGTGCTGCAAAGTAGCACTTCCGTATTCCTCTAAAACAGGGGTCTCCAAACTTTCTAAGCAAAGGGCCAGTTTCCTGTCCTTCAGGCTTTACGGGGTCCAGACTGTACCCAGTGGGAGTATAAAATGCCCCGGCATCAGTGCCCCATCATTGGCTTTACGGGGAGGAATAGTGCCCCATTGTTGATATCAATTAGCACTCCATTGATGGTTTAGTAGGGGGAATGGAGCTCCATCACTGATGTCAGTTGGTGGAATAGTACTCAAGGGCCAGATAAAGGCAAGCAAAGGGCAACATCCAGCCCCTGGGCCGCAATTTGGAGACCAGCACCCATGCCTTATCATTGGCTTTAAGGGGAGGAACAGTGCCCCATTGTTGATATCAATTAGTACTCCATTGATGGTTTAGTAGGGGGGAATGGAGCTCCATCACTGATGTCAGTTGGTGGAATAGTACTCAAGGGCCAGATAAAGGCAAGCAAAGGGCCACATCCGGCCCCTGGGCTGCAATTTGGAGACCAGCATCCATGCCTTATCATTGGCTTTAAGGGGAGGAACAGTGCCCCATTGATGATATCAATTAGTACTCCATTGATGGTTCAATAGGTGGAATGGAGCTCCATCATTGGTGTCAGTTGGTGGAATAGTACTCAAGGGCCAGATAAAGGCATGAAAAGGGCCACGTCCAGCCCCTGGGCTGCAATTTGGAGACCACTGCTCTAAAATAATCACACTTTTTCCCCCGACCCCCTGCGTGTGCATAGATGTTTTGCAAGGCTTTGGGTTCCAAGTGAGCCCTGTGGCACAGCGGCGCATGCGAGGGTTTCCTTGATCATTTCGACACAATCGGTTTTCCTCACACTGCCAAAAAGGTAAAGGCAGGGCAGACCCCTTCCGGACATCAGTGCATGCACCACAATGATGGCATTGGGGGAGTGGTGGGTGGGCGGGGCGAAGCCACATGAGAGGCATTTGCTCAAACTACTCAGTGGACTGTTTTACGACCATTTTTCTACAGCGGTTTATGACCAGGGTTGTACTTGAAGGCTTTGCAGGTCCTGGACTAAAGCAGGCCATAGACTTGGGGAAAATCGGTCGTTTCAAAAAAAAAAAAAAAGTCGTAAATCGGTCGTTCAGATGGCCGACGTTGCCACTAATTAAAAAAAAAAGTCGGAGGGTTTTAGTCCCGTCTACGGCCTTCAATTAATATAATAGCGGTGTCCCTGCATAGAGACCCGCTATTATATTTGACAGAAGAAATAGATTATGCAGAAGAGAAACATTGTATCTATTTGTACTTGAATAGAAACATCTGTATCCGAAATGCATACAAATAGATACAATGTTGCAACTTTTTTTCTTCTCCGTCTTCTTCTGCAAAATCTATTTCATCTTCTCTTTTCTTCTAATCTTCTTCGTGATTTTCTATTTCTTCTTCTCCTGCAAAATCTATTTCTTCTCTTTCTTTTCTTTATTTCAATTTATTGTCAAATCGGCCGTTCTGATTGACCATAAATTACCGCGAAAATTGGCCAATCTAACAAATCGTCCCAGGATTTTACAGCTTGGACGATTTTCAAAATCTCTTAAAATTAAGAAAAACGGCCAACATTTTTCCCCACTAACGGTACAAATATCGGCCGATTTTTTTATTTTTTTTTTATCTGCCGATAATTCGGCAAGAAAATCGGAAATCTATGGCCGCCTTAAGTAGGGTATATGATGTTTCTGTTTTACTTCCTAGCTGACCTGCTTTGTGTCAGTGGGGGGGGGGGTTATTTACTAAAACTGGAGAGTGCTAAATCTGGTGCAGCTCTGTATAGAAACCAATCAGCTTCCAGGTTTTATTGTCCAAGCTTAAGTGAACAAACTGAAATAAGAAGCTGATTGGCTACCATACACACCTGCACCAGATTCTGAGTGCTCCAGTTTTAGTAAATCCGCCCCCCTTCAAAGTCTTGAGCTGGACTGGTTCCTTTTCTCAGTGTGTATTATGTCTGGCTGCCTGACACAGAGATTTAAATCCAACCACCCCATTGATTTGCACATTTTGGAGAGAATGAGTGCAACACTGTACTCAACCCCCCACCCCCCTTTTACTCCACACAGTTCAGAGTTCATCAGACCTCACAGAGCCAACCAAGGACAATCAAATGGCAAAGGATTGCTGAGACTTGCAGTTCCCCAGCCGGCACCAGGACGCTTTTACCTAAATGAAACTTTCATAGTGGCAGCTTTTTTTTTTTTTTTTTAGTAGACTTTAGCAGAACAGCTCCCATGTGCCAACGAGTCCTTCCCCGCTATTGTCTGAATCGGCAGTCTGTCTCTCCGAGGGGGGAGACCATTGTGTCCGCTCGTAAATGCCAGTTATTCTCTAGCTTGCCCGCCTGCCAGTTAATCCCCCAAGCAAATGCACCATCTGAGCAGAGCCCGCGGTCACGCGGAAAGCTTGCGTTACAGCGGCAGAAAATTGATTTAATAAAGCATTGTTCCTGCTGCCAGGTGTTCCATCCGAACGATTGCCAAAGAATTGTCAGCAAATTTCTTTGCAACAATAGCCAATGTTCCTACCTGCTGGTCCGGCCCAACTTCTCTACCAGCCCACCATACTGCCGCTGCCGCAGCCAGCAGATGGCAAGGCTTGGGAGAGCTGTGAGGAGTTCAGAGTGTGCTGGGAATTATGAATATATATTGTTTCTGAGTCTGCCATACACAGACAGATCATCTGTCCACTAAGATGAATATTCAAGAAGAAAGAGAAGAGCTGGGACCTTTTTCAGAATTTCTCTATTACTGAAAATGATTGTAATGATTTCCAAGGAAGCATTTCCACAGTCTCTCCTCCCCCAGTGATCAGACTGTACATTGTAACATTGTAGCAAGTCACAAGGGGAGAAGCTACAGCAATGGCTGACCTGAGTCAGACATTTAGATCCTTTGTATTTGCCCCTTTTCTCTATTATTGCATATGTAATGATTTCAGGTTTTCCAGCAAAATCTAATATTTATTTATTACAGGTGCTTATATAGCGCTGTCAATTTACACAGCGCTTTACATACATATTGTACATTCACATCAGTCCCTAACCCTCAAGGGGTGTACAATCTAAGGTCCCTAACTCACATTCATACATACACATACTAGGGACAATATAGACAGGAGCCAATTCACCTACCAGCATGTTTTTGAAGTGTGGGAGGAAACCAGAGTACCCGGAGGAAATCCACACAGTATTTATTTATTACAGGTGCTTATATAGCGCCGTCACTTTACACAGCACTTTACATATATATTGTACATTCACATCAGTCCCTAACCCTCAAGGGGCGTACAATCTAAGGTCCCTAACTCACATTCATAAAGTGATTGGGTTGGCTCCAGATCACTGTTATCAGAAAACTCTTCACTGGCTCTAGCACCCCGGTCACCTCGGGTGCAACTTGGAATGCGATTTGCATGCCAAGCTACTTGCAAATCGTATGCCAAGTCACACCCTACTGTCTGCTATTAGAGCGGTCATATCGGTGAGGTTCCCACTTGGTCAGAGCCGCACCGATTTCTAAAGTAGTGCTTGTACTACTTTTGGTGCAATTTGCATAGACATCTGTATCAGATGTCTATGCAAATCTCACCTTAAATCGGCAGGTCACCCAACTTGGAAATCTTGCAACGTCACGGTGTGACCGGGGGGTTAAAGCCTGCTGCAGCAGCTGTGAGCTTGATTTAACCACTTGTCAGTGGCGTCCCGAGGGAGGTGCGGGGGGTGCACACCGCACCGGGTGACACCTACCGCACGGGGTGACACCGGACCCGCTCCACGAAAAGGTAAGTTGTAAAGCAAGCTGACGGTCCCCGCAGGATGGATTGGATCTGTGGATTGGGGAGCATAATGGATCGGACTCCGATCCATTATGCTCAATCCGCAGATCCGAACAATCCTGCGGGGAGCGTCGGCATGCAGCCTACACGGGGTGACACCAGACCTGCTCCACGAAAAGGTAAGTTGTAAATTAATCCGACGATCCCCGCAGGATGGATCAGATCTGCAGATTGGGGAGCATAATGGATCGGAGTCCGATCCATTCTGCTCAATTCGCAGATCTGATCCATTCTCGGCGATCATCGGAGGGGGTGTCACCAAGTGTTGTCGCACCGGGTGACACCAACCTTAGGGATGCCCCTGCCACTTGTCCACCATGTTGTTTATTAACGCACGCTGGTAGACAAGTGGTTAAAGTAATATGAAATTCTGGTGTCTTATCAGCACCTGTGACAACAGGGGAATTATTTGGAAATCTCTAGACTGCCCATACGTCTGCGTGAAAGCAAATCTGAGACAACAAAGTCCTTGGTCTGACCTAGAACAGTCTCTGACACCGACCAATCGATGATATAAAAACGATGTTATTGCAATATGATGACAAGATTGGATGAATATGAGACCCTATATGTAATATGTACGTAATATCTGTAGACATCCTGTGATCGGCGCCTTGTCATCATTATTGATCGTTCATCTATAACATATTAAGAGGTCTCTCCAAAACCATCATTTGTATCCATTTCTGACTTATATCTTGGGTGACCCCATGTGTGCTTGAGTCTGTTCCTGTTTTTATATTATTGGACAAAAGATAGTCCCATATATATATATATATATATATATATATATATATATATATATATATATATATATATATGACACTTTCTTTTTCTGGTTTTATATTTTATTTTTTTAAATTTTGGATTATTATTATTATTATTATTATTATTATTAATAATAATAATCTTTTTTCCCCCAGCTTTTGATACAAATGATTTTGAATGAATGATTTCTTTTTCATGACATTACAAAAAAAGGTGTGTTTACTGTGTGTCAATTTCTTATTGGTTCCCATGTTCACATAATTATTTTTGGAAGGCAAGACTGCACAGTAACATTATTTTCATTAATATTATTTCTGTGCACTGATTTGTACTTCCCATAAATGAAACATTTTGTTTGCTCTGTGTATCACAAACAGCTGCCTGTGCTGTGTTCACAAATGTCTGACACAGATCAGCCCCTGCTGCAGCCTCACTTTTATGACTTGCTACAAAGTTACAGTGTTGCAGTCTGATCAATGGGGGAGGGGAGACTGAGGAAATGCTTCCTCCTGGCTGCAGCAGACTGATGTCCTTATCTCAGCCGAGGCAAAGTCTGACTGACTGGAGATCAAGGACCGCTTTTTAACCACTTTCCGCTGGCTGTACACATATATGCAGCCTCTTGGCGAGTGAGCCTTAATGGCGAGCAGCCACATATGCTGCCCTGTGTAAACAACCTACCATGCTAAGAGCACACTCCCAGCACAGTAGCCGGAGGGGATTGGTAAGCTCCCAATGCATACTTGCATCATGTGACCGCTGTGACAGCCAATCACAGTTGTCATATGACCCAAATCCCCGCCTCCCTGCTTTTAGAACTGTTAAAGGGCCGGGAGGTGGTATTTTTCTGAAAAATGCTACTGCTGTCATCAGGAATTTATTAATGCAGGTTTGACAATTTGCTGACAGGTCTACTTTCCCTTTGCCAAAAACTAAAATAATCCTTTCAAAAGAACTGCACCGCTTTCCTGTGCAGATCACATGCGATTTGTGTGCGGTGCGATTGGAGCCGTACATTATGTATGGCTCTAATCGCACCACACCCGCACCAACAAGGTACACGACCCTTTTTATGGTTCTGCACTAGAATCGGATCGCATGGGTATTCACAGCTATGCGATCCAATTCTGCACATCGCTTAACAACTTAACATACACCTCCGCAGCGGTTCGCATGAACAGGGTGTGATGCAGAATTCACACAGAAAACACTGCAAATTACGCACCGCATCAGTGTGAACCAGGGCTGAGGATCAACAGTACTTGGGAAATCGCCGCCCGCACAGAAACCTCAGTTCCCAGTACAGTGCCAATAGAATTAATGGCACCCGCCTTCCTCTGTGTGGGTGGTGCAGCTGCAGGTATTTGTGTGGTTCTCGCAGCGGCACCACCCACACAGATGTGAACCAAGCCTTACCCTAGGTTCACACCTAAGCGATTTCTGCAGCATTTTGCAGAAACGCAGTACAGTCCATTTAACATAATTTCCTATGGGACATGTTCACATCTGCGCGTTTTCACCCGGTGCGATTTTTGGAAAGGCTCAGGGTCTTTTTTGAACACAACAAGTTGCATTTTTGGTTCTATAGACTGCAATGGAAACACTGCAGAAAAGCATGTATTGCATTTTTGCAGCATTTTTAATGTGTTTTAAATCTGCCTAGCAGCAAGAAAAATTTAAAAAATTAAAAAAAAGCAGCAAAAATGCAGGTGCAAAACGCAATGCAGAAACGGCTCAAACGCAACCTGCATAGATGTGAACCTAGAGAGAGTTATAACCTCTAAGTTTTGTTTTTTTGTTTTTTTGCCATTAGGGAAATTTCCATTCACTTCCTGCCCCCTAGCCAAAACAGGAAGTGAGAGGAAATCCCTGGTTGCCACTGGGGTCACCAAAACTAGTGTCCCCATTGGAAAAATTTCCCCACCAGGGGCGGATCATGGGGCCCCTGTGTCCTTGCCCAAACTGGAAAAAGCCTATGAAAAAGGTACCAGGGGCATCTCATGGGGGCCCCCTACTGACCCCGGGCCCTCCGGCAGTGCCCGAGTTTCCAAATGGTCAGTCCACCCCTGTTCCCCACTATTTCTTTTCAGATGACAACCCAAAATTTTGGATTTTCAGTTTTGGTGATAAGGGTCGCCAGGACAAATGGGTAAATCTCCATAATGGGGGTGTGACAAATGCGGCATTACAGGGGGCAGCACAGATAGCAAAAAAAAAAAACCCTGAAAAGGGTTCTAATCCCTCTCCACTGTATCCAAACTAAAAAAAAAAACTAAAAAAAAAAAAAGTTTTGCCTTTAGTTATACTTTCATACACAACCATATCGTGCGCTAGATGTGATGCGACCAGTCCTGCGCTATCATGATGCCGAGCCCCGGTGCCAAAAACCACTGACATGAACATCTGAGATTCTGGTGAAGACTGGACAGTGCTTCAGATGAACAGGGAAGACCACGCTATGTGGACGCTCTGCGGGGTCCACGATAACCCATGGCATCTACCACGTCTGTGGGTAGGCCGCCAGTTCTGCGCTCGGCATTGCCTAATAAACCAGCTATGTGTCTCTTATCTATCTGGATGGGGGGACTCTAAATTTCAGCGGTTCCTCTTATCAGCCCGGAGCAGGTCGAGGTATTTACCGGCAGCTCCTCGCAGTCCTGGGTTGGGGAGATTGGGCATCAGCAGAATCAGAAGCGTTTCACGCTCTTAATAGAGCCTCATTTGCAGCCCACAACAAACAAAATCTTTATCTCCTCTTCTCTCTCCATTACCGACAAACAAAGGCCGCCATGTCGCCATTCAAGCGAAGAGGCGTCTGTAAAAATGCGTATCTTTCAGCAGCGAACACTAAACGGCAGGTGCAGCTCTCGCATCCGCCAGG
Organism: Staurois parvus; assembly: GCF_062004578.1. Taxonomy (NCBI): domain Eukaryota; kingdom Metazoa; phylum Chordata; class Amphibia; order Anura; family Ranidae; genus Staurois; species Staurois parvus. The sequence goes on along the minus strand of NW_028318541.1, from coordinate 1,998,027 downwards.
GAAATTACTGATGGCAGATAGGAAAGGGGATTGTTCGCTTCTCTCCTGTAAATGCCGCTGAGTGCGCTGCAGATAAAGGAGACAAAAGAGAGGCGATTTAAGGGTTTGCATCGCTGGGTAAAAGGAAAAAAGAAAAGATGCAATTTCTAAATTTTTGGATGGCACAAAAATAAACCCTTTGCAGGATTTCCAGGCAAATTGCAGATTGCAAAACGTAAAGAAAAACTGAATTAAGTCTGTACAGATTAGGTGAAAAGGTGATAAACTGTCTTTACAGGGACTATAGAGTTGTTTTATTTTATATAACCCAAAACTGCTGCAATTTTAAAAACCTGTCTGCAATTATTTTAATTTCTTTTTAAATAAACCATTTGTGCTCTGCAACCTTTTGACTTGTTCTCCCTTCTCTCTCCTCTCTCTTCTTTCCTTTCTCTCTCTTTTCTCCCTCCTCCCTTTTCTCCCTTCTCCCTCTTCTCCCTTCTCCCTCTTCTCCCTGCTCTCTATTCTCTCTTTTCTCTACCTTTGCTCTTCTCCCTTCTCTTTCGTCTTCCTTCTCTCTCTTCTCCCTCTTCTCCCTCTTCTCTCTCTTCTCCCTTCTCACTCTTCTCTTGCTTCTTCCTTCTCTCTTCTCTCCCTTTTTGTCTTCTCCCTTCTCTCTCTTCTCCCTTCTCTTTCTCTTCTCCCTTCTCTTTCTCTTCTCCCTGCTCTTTCTCTTTCTCTTCTTCTTTCTCTTCTCCCTGCTCTTTCTCTTCTCCCTGCTCTTTCTCTTCTCCTTTCTCTTTCTCTTCTCCTTTCTCTTCTCCTTTCTCTTTCTCTTCTCCCTGCTCTTTCTCTTCTCCCTGCTCTTTCTCTTCTCCCTGCTCTTTCTCTTCTCCCTTCTCTTCTCTCTTCTCCCTTCTCTTCTCTCTTCTCCCTTCTCTTCTCTCTTCTCCCTTCTCTTCTCCCTTCTCTTCTCTCTTCTCCCTTCTGCCTTCTCTTCTCCCTTCTGCCTTCTCTTCTCCCTTCTGCCTTCTCTTCTCCCTTCTGCCTTCTCTTCTCCCTTTGCTCTCCTTTCCCTTTGCTCTCCTTTCCCTTTGCTCTCTTCTCCCTTTCTGTTTCTCTTCTCCCTTTCTGTTTCTCTTCTCCCTTTCTGTTTCTCTTCTCCATTCTTCTCTTTCTTCTTCTTCTTTATCTTTCTCTTCTCCCTTGTTTTTCTCTTCTCCCTCTTCTCTCCCTTTGCTCTCCTTTCCCTTTGCTTTCTTCTCCCTTCTCTTTCTCTTCTCCCTTGTTTTTCTCTTCTCCTTTCCCTTTCTCTTCTCCTTTTCTCTTTCTCTTCTCCCTTCTCAATTTTCTCTCATCTCCTTTCTGTCTTTTCTTTCTTCTCTCTCTTCTTTCTTCTCTCTCTTCTTTCTTCTCCCTCTTCTTTCTTCTCCCTCTTCTTTCTTCTCCCTCTTCTTTCTTCTCCCTCTTCTTCCTTCTCCCTCTTCTTCCTTCTCCCTCTTCTTTCTTCTCCCTCTTCTTTCTTCTCCCTCTTCTTCCTTCTCCCTCTTCTTCCTTCTCCCTCTTCTTTCTTCTCCCTCTTCTTCCTTCTCCCTCTTCTCTCTTTCTTTTCTTTCTTCTCCCTTTTTCTTCTTTCTTCCTCCTCTCTCTTCTCCTTACTTCCTCCTCTCTCTTCTCTCCACTTCCTCCTCTCCCTTCTCTCCACTTCCTCCTCTCCCTTCTTCTTCTTCTCCCTTGTCCCTCTCCTCTTTCTCTTCCTTTCCTCTCAGTCCCCACTGCCTCTTCTTTTATGCACTCCTGCCTGTGGCTGCATCTGTGACACCATCTTGAACTATGCAGCACTATCAGTGCTGCATTGTAAGTGAGGTCACCGAGAACTCAACCTCAAGTTGGAGCTCCACAAAGTGTGTGCAGAAAGGACACAAAGGGACAAGGTAAGGTACCCCAGCCAAAAAACAGCATTTCGCTTTTGCGGTGCATGCCGGGAATCCACTACTGGGGTTCTTCTTCTTTTTGTAGTTTAACTTCAAAAATCCACTCAATGCCAAAATAAACACATCACTTAGGAGTCCATATGGGAGGGGCAGAGACACAAACTAGTGCAGGGAAATCTCACCATTGTGGGAGGGGCAGAGACACAAACTACAGGGGGGAAATCTCACCATTGTGGGAGGGGCAAATACACAAATTACTACTGGGGGGAAGTCTCACCATTGTGGGAGGGGCAAATACACAAATTACTACTGGGGGGGAAGTCTCACCATTGTGGGAGGGGCAAATGCACAAATTACTACTGGGGGGAAGTCTCACTATTGTGGGAGGGGCAAATACACAAATTACTACTGGGGGGGGGGAAATCTCATCATTGTGGGAGGGGCAAATACACAAATTACTACTGGGGGGAAGTCTCACCATTGTGCGAGGGGCAAATACACAAATTACTACTGGGGGGGAAATCTCACCATTGTTGGAGGGGCAGAGACACTACTGCAGGAAATCTCACCATTGTGGGAGGGGCAGAGTTACAAACTACTGGGGGGAAATCTCACCATTGTTGGAGGGGCAGAGACACTACTGCAGGAAATCTCACCATTGTGGGAGGGGCAGAGACACTACTGCAGGAAATCTCACCATTGTGGGAGGGGCAGAGACACTATTGCAGGAAATCTCACCATTGTGGGAGGGGCAGAGACACTACTGCAGGAAATCTCACCATTGTGGGAGGGGCAGAGACACTACTGCAGGAAATCTCACCATTGTTGGAGTGGCAGAGACACTACTGCAGGAAATCTCACCATTGTGGGAGAGGCAGAGACACAAACTAATGTGGGAAATTTCTCCATTGTGGGAGGGGCAGAGACAAACTACTGAAGGATTTGTGATCCTTGTTAATGCCATCTTCTTACTGTACTCTGCCCACCATCTGAAATTCCAGCTTAGGAGGACAGTAGGAATACCTGACGTTGGAGGACAGAAGTGGAGGATGGATCCACTGATCTTCTTTTTCTCTGTGTGGTTTGTACTGCATTTTATATTTTGTGCCTTGCTGAAGACAGAAGAGAGAGAGACAACCACTGGTCCTACTCCTTTCCCCATACTACAGACCTAACAGTCTCATGTTTCAGGCCCTGGGGCTGTGTATGATTGAGATGAGGAAATCATATAGAGTGTATAAATATTTCAGCAGTCCAGCTTTGCACACTCCAAAGAAATATTTTTGGCTGGACAGTGCAATCTGATTGTCTCTTTCAGGTGGCTCTGGCTTTCTGCATCGCTTCGAATGGAAATGTCCGTTTGAATTGGAGACATTCTGTCAGTTTTGCCATCTCTGTGTTTGATGTCATTGTCGGTATCTGTCATTTCCATCCTGAGCATTCTTCCTTCCGACTTCAAAGAAGTCAGAATTCCTGACTGAGCATATTTGTCTAACCAGTGCTCCTTTCCACAGATCTGGATGAGCATAATATGACATGAGAACGCACTGCCCGCACCTTCGACACTAATGCCGGCCCAACGCACAGACTGAGGATCTGACAACACAGAGGGCCAAATCCTCCCAATTGTTTTATTTGACAAAATGGGGAGAAAGCTGGAGAGTGCAAAATCAGACTCCCTTCTGCATAGAAACCAATCAGCTTCCAGGTTTCATTGCCAAAGCTTCATTGAACAAGCTGAGGTTAGAAGCTGATTGGTTTCTATGCAGAAGGGAGTCTGATTTTGGACTCTCCAGCTTTAGTAAATAAACCCCAATGTGTCATTTTGTTCAGCCAGCCTTGTGATCCAGAACCCCCTGCCAGACAGCACAGCCAGTTGGGACACTTCCCTCCATAGTTAAAGCTGAAGTTTAATCTGCTTATGTTTTGCCTTCCCTGGTTCTTCCCTCCCCCCTCATTAACATGCTAATGAAAACCTTAAAGTGTTACTAAACCCACAACAGTAAAATCAGTCTGTATATGCAGGAAAGCATGATTGTTATACTAACTGTGGAACCTAAGGGGTTAATCCTCTGCATTGTGTAAAAAAGCTGTTTTATCCTGTCTCTGATCCTCCCCCTCTTCCAGTGTCCCTCTCTTATCTCCTGGTAAGACATATTGTGTGGAGTCACTCTGCACTTGCTCAGTTTGGTGTCTATTGCTTGAGAGGATTTTGGTTTTTTTTTATAGGGGAGTGCATGGGATCAGCACAGGGCCAATCAGCACTGTACAGACAGAGGTCAGGGGTTCTGCATCCCCCTAGAGCAGAATGAAAACTCCTCCTACAAGCTTTAACCAGTGCTCTGCTGGAAACTGATATAAGTCACAAGATTGCTCTAACTGCTGATGAGAAAAGGTATTTAGCAGTTTATATTTACTAAAATGATACCATTTCCGTGTACTGTGGGAGACCAGATATAGTGAATGCAGGGTCCTGGGAGACCAGATATAGTGAATGCAGGGTCCAGGTAGAGCGGATATAGTGAATGCAGGGTCCGGGGAGACCGGATATAGTGAATGCAGGATCTGGGGAGACCAGTTATAGTGAATGCATGGTCCAGGGAGGCCAGATATAGTAAATGCAGGGTCCGGGGAGAGCGGATATAGTGAATGCAGGGTCCGAGGAGAGCGGATATAGTGAATGCAGGGTCCGGGGAGACCAGATATAGTGAGTGCAGGGTCCGGGGATACCAGATATAGTGAATGCAGGGTCCAGGGAGACCAGATATAGTGAATGCAGGGTCCGGGGAGAGCGGATATAGTGAATGCAGAGTCCGGGGAGACCAGATATAATGAATGCAGGGTCCGGGGGGGGACCAGATTTAGTGAATGCAGGGTCCAGGGAGGCCAGATATAGTGAATGCAGGGTCCGGGGAGAGCGGATATAGTGAATGCAAGGTCCAGGGAGAGCGGATATAGTGAATGCAGGGTCCGGGGAGACCAGATATAGTGAATGCAGGGTCCGGGGAGACCGGATATAGTGAATGCAGGGTCCGAGGAGAGCGGATATAGTGAATGCAGGGTCCGAGGAGACCGGATATAGTGAATGCAGGGTCCGGGGAGACCGGATATAGTAAATGCAGGGTCCGGGGAGACCGGATATAGTGAATGCAGGGTCCGAGGAGACCGGATATAGTGAATGCAGGGTCCGGGGAGAGCGGATATAGTGATTGCAGGATCTGGGGAGAGCGGATATAGTGAATGCGGAGTCCGGGGAGAGCGGATATAGTGAATGCGGGGTCCGGGGAGACCAGATATAGTGAATGCGGGGTCCGGGGAGACCAGATATAGTGAATGCGGGGTCCGGGGAGACCAGATATAGTGAATGCGGGGAGAGCGGATACAGTGAATGCGGGGTCCGAGGTTTAGTCACACTCTAAATAAAACCTATCTATTTTCGTTACAGACCTTTATATTAGACCTGGTGATGTGATCACTCAGTCTATGTTCATCTCTATGCAATGCAGGCAGGTCATGGCTGGTGGGAGGGGCCAGCACGGTGCTGTACATAGCTTCCTGAAAACATCACAGCATCCTGCCTCAGTACTCCTCTCAGTCCTGATGGGTGGCACATGGTAGCAGTTATGTAAATTTTAAAATGCCTTGATGGGTGGATGTTAGTCTGGAGGAGTGGGCATTCCTAGGAAGGCTGTATTTTTATGCAGATCCCACCAGGTAACACCCACATGTGATGCTGAACCTCCCTGTTAAAAGAACTGAAATCCAATGAATGGAAGAGGTGGGCCAGGAACAGTCAGACTGGGGAGGAAAGAGCTAGATGATGATGGGCATCGCTCCAGCCAGGAAATGAGGCGGGCTCTGTCTGATTTATTGCAGCTTCTAGTGTACATTGTGAGAAGCTCACAGTGTGCAGTGAAATCGGAGTAAGCCATTTCAGTCCAGGAGAGGAGCCGGTACAATGGTGCAAGACTGAAGGGGAGGCTGGAGGTCAGATTTAAACAACAGAGTTGGGTCACTGCATGGCCCCCTACTGGACAATGAAGAAACTTCACCACACTGATGACATGAACCTTCTCCTGTCAGCAAGCTCACAGTGTTAAACTTCTTGCACTATGCAATGCAGTAGAGCCTAGATCACAATGCCGACCCTCTTTCCCTGTCCTGTTGTGCATTTCCTCAGTCCCTTCTCCTCTCCCCCAGTGATCAGTCTGCTGCAGGCAGGAGGATGCATTTCCTCAGTCTCTCCTCCCACAGTGATCAGACCCTCCTAGATAGGTGCTAGGTGAGCACTACACTGTGCATTGTAACTTTGCAGCAGGTCACAAGGTGAGAGGCTGATCTTTAATGTAAGAAAAAGGTAAAAGCAGCCTCAGCCCAGCTCCATCCAGGCCACACCGACATGGAAAACAAATATATTTGAAATATATTTTAAAAATATTCTTCCCAAATATATTGACATATATTTGAAATGCTACAATTTTGGTCATATTCAATATATTTCAATAAATATACATATATACTGTACGTTGAAATGCGTTTTTATTACAAAATATATAAAAAATACATTTCAAATATACTGTATGTCTTTAAATATACAAATCTACATTTTTGGAATACATTTACAAATATATTTAAAAATATGTTAAAATGACTTTTTTATAGGTTAACCAAAATCTGAAAAATATATTTAAAAAATATATATATTTTTTAAAATATATTCTTCAGATTTTTTTTAACATATAAAAAAAATATTTTAACATATATTTGTAAATGCATTCCAAAAATGTAGATTTGTATATTTAAAGACATACAGTATACTTGAAATATATTTTTAAAAATATTCTTCATATATCTTGTAATAAAAATGCATTTTAACATACAGGATAGATAGATACAGGGGCAGACTGACCATTTGGAAACTCGGGCACTGCCCAAGGGCCCGGGGTCAGTAGGAGGCCCCATGAGATGCCCCTGGTGCCTTTTTCATAGGCTTTTTTGAGTTTGGGCAAAGACACAGGGGCCCCATGATCCCCTATTGCCCGGGGGCCCCATGAGTTGTCAGTCTGCCCCTCGATAGCTAGATTTATTTTTTTGAAATATATTTTGAAATATATTGAATATGTCCAAAATTTTAGCATTTCAAATATATGTCAATATATTTGGAAAGAATATTTTTTTTTATATATTTCAAATATGGATCTCCATGACTAAGCCTCGTAGGTGGGATGAAATGCGTCAGTGGCGCGGCTTGGCCTGGACGGAACTGGGTTGAGTCTGCTTTTATCTTTTGACCATTGAGTATTGCCAATGTTTGGCAAAGAGGAGATTCCCTTTTTCTTACTTTGCATGTACTGAGCTGGCATGAATGTTTCCCTAGCCGGCACCTACAGTGTGAGTTACTGGGCTTGGATACAGGAACCTGGACTGGCACCCTAAGTTTTCAGAGGGGGTTCACAGGGGCTGATCTGTTTCAAACATTTGTGAACACAGCCAAGAACTACACAGGCACCAGAATTTACATCACTGTTTTATCTCTGAGCTGCCATCTCAGCCCAGGAAATAGATGGTGACACTGGATGACGCCTGTATAAAGATGGTGCTGTCCCTTCAGAGAGAAAAGCAGATGAGGGCATTGTCAGGGTGGGTCCTGTGATCTCTGTGAGAGGTAATGAATACCTGGACACTGGCACTGGGTCACACTGACACGTTACTCGGCATGCTGCGCTGAACATAAAAAAAATATCTCTGATGACAGGTCCACTTTGATGGTAAATCTGTAAACCCGTCTCATCATTATCCAGATATATTGCAAAATCCAGACGCCATAAAAACTGAGACCTGTTCAGAATTTTTGGGGTAATTCTGCGTCTCTGCAGACGGATCGTATCACCGCGGCAGCTGTACTGTTGGTTTTTGAAGATTTGGTGAACGGTAGGAGCGTTGCGGCACAACAAACCCAATGGCAGGTTTCAGCGTCTTGGCGGCGATTTCATCATTTTGTCCTTTCATCTCACACTGGGTATTATTGAGGCTGTCATGCGATGGGCTCCTACGTGCTGCGCTTCCCTCTTCCATCTGCCCTTTAAGAAGCAGCGGGCTAACAGACCGACCCGTAAATAAAATATGAGCGCTGACAGGCGCGGAGGATCAGACGGGCGCAGCGAAAGCTTTACCTTTAGAGTTTCTGTAAATGGTATAAATGTTGGAGATGCAGAATGTTCAGCACATGGAATGGTGGCGTGAGCTTGGGGCCCCGGATTGTTCAGGGCTCATCCACACGAGGGCATTATCGCGAATGTGCGCTTTGCCGCAATGAGGTGCAGAGAAGAATGAAAGGCTCCCCAATGCACCTTCCAACAAATTGCAGCGCATCTAATGTGCGTCGCAGTGGGCAGCCAAAACACAGCACATGCACCAGTTTTCAGCAGCGGAACGCACGTGAGTTGCCGTGCATTGCCACCTGCTGCGCCCACACATGCATTTGTTGGAAAGTGCATTGGGGGCCATTCAGGCACCACATCACACCAATGTATTCAACATGTGTTTGTGCCATCTGCTGGCCAAAATAGGGCCACTGCAGCCTAGGCCCTCTATGGGACAACAGGCGTCATCTGTGTTCATTGGACTGTGCAGACTTCTATTTGTGGGACAGCTCTGCCTGAGCGCTGCCTGCCTGTGGCACAGCTCTGCCTGAGCGCTGCCTGCCTGTGGGACAGCTCTGCCTGAGCACCTGCCTGCCTGTGGGACAGCTCTGCCTGAGCGCTGCCTGCCTGTGGCACAGCTCTGCCTGAGCACTGCCTGCCTGCGGGACAGCTCTGCCTGAGCACCTGCCTGCCTGCGGGACAGCTCTGCCTGAGCACCTGCCTGCCTGCGGGACAGCTCTGCCTGAGCACCTGCCTGCCTGCGGGACAGCTCTGCCTGAGCACCTGCCTGCCTGCGGGACAGCTCTGCCTGAGCGCTGCCTGCCTGTGGCACAGCTCTGCCTGAGCGCTGCCTGCCTGTGGCACTGCTCTGCCTGAGCCATGCCTCCTGCCTGCAATATTGTTCTGCCTCCTGCCTGCAATATTGTTCTGCCTCCTGCCTTCTGATATGGCTCTGCCTGAACACTGCCTGACTGCAGTATGGTTCTGCCTGAATGCCTCCTGTCTGTGATATGGTTGTCCATGACCACCGTCTGCCATCTGAGATGGCTCTGCCCGAATGTCTCCTGCCTCTGATATGGCTCTGCCCAAACGCCTCCTGCCTGTGATATGACTCTGCCTGAAGGGATATGGCTCTGCCTGAATGCCTCCTGCCTGTGAAAAGGCTCTGCCTAACGCCTCCTGCCTGTGATATGACTCTGCCTGAAGTGATATAGCTCTGCCTGAACGCCGCCTGCCTGTGATGTGGCTCTGCCTGAACGCCACCTGCCTGCGATGTGTCTCTGCCTGAATGGCTCCTGCCTGTGATATGGCTCTGCCTGAATGGCTCCTGCCTGTGATATGGCTCTGCCTGAATGCCTCCTGCCTGTGATATGGCTCTGCCTGAATGCCTCCTGCCTGTGATATGGCTCTGCCTGACCTTCTCTGTTCTGTGAAACCAGCAGGGCAAATGTAAAGGCCAAAAACTGTGAATACCATATTCACATACATCCTTCCATGGGTACTTAGTGAAGGCCATAATCTTTAGCATTTTGGGGGCCCAGTGATCACTGTATAATGGCTATAAAGTTCACATATATAGCAATTGTATAGATGATCAGATGCGGCATGACAGTAATAGCACTGAATGGTAATTGTTACACCTGCATCTCTCCAGAATCCCTGATCATTGGAAACACTTTGTACCTCATGCCTCACAGCTGTTAGTATAAAAGGAAAGCCTCCCCAAGTTATTAAATTAGAACCTTTAATTTGATTTGACGTCTCATCTTCCCGGTCCCTCACCTGCTGCCAGGGAACACATACTTTGTTTCCTCACTCTTTGCAGATCTCACACAGATACTTTGTTTCTGTTATGGCGGTCACAGCCGACTTTTCTCTATTTTTACCATTTTGTGATTTTACCTTTTTATTTTATGATTTATTGATTTTATCTTTTTCATAACTTTACAATCTTCAGAAGCCCACGAAGTATGTATCTGACCTTATTACTCTGAGCTCCGCAGTAATTGTTTATTCCATCTGAACATCTGCTGCACCTGGAATCTGAATCTGCGGGGGAGTTTGATTCACGTCTGTGCGTGCTGGAGTGTGTCCACCGCGTCACATAGCTGACACCTGTTATACGCCTGTATATTCCATGACGGTCCACAGATACACTGTCTAATGATGACACCAGACATACGTCCAAGAGTTCAAAATCGTTTAAGGTTTTAAACATCGTGTTTCCGGGGCCAGACCACCCCCCTTCATCAGGGCTTCAGGTCAGATCATAATGTTAAATAGACTCCAAATGGGTTTTATGATATAAACTATTTACTAGATATACGTGAATCCTCATTAGACTAGATATCTGTAGATTCTCATTAGACTGGATATCTGTAGATTCTCATTAGACTGGATATCTGTAGATTCTCATTAGAATGGATATCTGTAGATTCTCATTAGAATGGATATCTGTAGATTGCCTCTGGACTGGATATATGTGGATCCTCATTGGACTGGATATATGTGGATCCCCATTGGACTGGATATACGTGAATCTTCAGACTGGATATTTATAGATTCTTATGCAGTCCAATGAAAATCTACAGATGTCCAGTCCAATGAGAATCTATGGATATCCAGTCTAATGAGGATCCACAGATATCCAGTCCAATGAAGATCCACAGATATCCAGTCCAATGAGCATCCACAGATATCCAGTCCAATGACATATGTCCAGTCCAACAAGGGTCCACATAAATATTCAGTCTAGTGAGGATCCACATACACTATATTGACAAACGTATTGGGCCAGCCCTCCATATCTTTGGATTCAGGTGTTCCAATCACCTCCATGGCCACAGGTGTATAAAATCAAGCACCTAGGCATGCAGACTGCTTCTATGAACATTTGTGAAAGAATGGGTCGCTCTCAGGAGCTCAGTGACTCCAAGCGTGGTTTCCTTGTTACTAAATATTCCACGGTCAACTGTTAGTGGGAATATAACAAAGTGGAAGCAACTGGGAACAACAGCAACTCAGCCACCAAGTGGTAGGCCACGTAAAATAACAGAGCGGTGTCAGCTCATGCTGAAGCGCACAGTGCGCAGAAGTCACCAACTGTCTGCAGAGTCAATAGCTAAAGACCTCCAAACTTGGTGTGGCCTTCAGATTAGCACAACAACAGTGCATAGAGAGCTTCATGGAATGGGTTTCCATGGCTGAGCAGCTGCATCCAAGCCTTACATCACCAAGTGCAATGCAAAGCATCGGATGCAGTGGCATAAAGCACGCCGCCACTGGACTCTAGAGCAGTGGAGATGTGTTCTCTGGAGTGACCTATCAAGCTTCTCTGCCTGGCAATCTGATGGACATGTCTGAGTTTTGCGGTCGCCAGGAGAACAGTACTTGCCTGACTGCATTGTGCCAAGTGTAAAGTTTGGTGGAGGGGGGATTATGGTGTGGGGTTGTTTTTCAGGAGTTGGGCTTGGATTCCAGTGAAGGGAACTCTTAAGGCGTCAGCATACCAAGATATTTTGGACAATTTCATGCTCCCAACTTTGTGGGAAGAGTTTGGGGATGGCCCCTTCCTGTTCCAACATGACTGCACACCAGTGCACAAAACAAGGTCCATAAAGACTGAGTTTGGGGTGGAGGAACTTGACTGGCCTGCACTGAGTCTGGACCTCAACCGGAGAGAACACCTTTGGGAAGAATTAGAGTGGAGACTGTGAGCCAGGCCTCCTCCCCAGACATCAGTGCCTGACCTCACAAATGTGCTTCTGGAAGAATGGTCAAACCTTTCCATAGACACCGTCCTAAACTTTGTGGACGGACTTCCCAGAAAAGTTGAAGCTGTTATAGCTGTAGAGGGCGGGGCCAACTCAATATTGAACCCTATGGACTAAGACTGGGATGCCATTAAAATGTGTAAAGGCAGGTGGACAATACTTGTGGCAATATAGTCTATATCCAGTTCAAAGTTAATCCATGTATATACAGTCCAATGAAGATCCATGTGTATATATACACACAATCTTATGGAGGCTCCACATATACCCAGTCCAATGAGGATCCACATATATACAGTCCAATGAGAATCTACAGAAATCCAGGCCAATGAGAATCTAGAGATATCCAGTCCAATATCTGTAGATTCTCATTGGACTGGTGTCATGCCTTCAGCAATTTGTTCTTTGTTAATTAGGCATTATTAGTATGCCTTATCAGTTTGTAATTCTCTGTTCATTGTGTAACTGCTCCATCTAGTGGCTGTTTGTATACACTGCATCTTTTCACAGTAGAAGTTTGACCCATTTCAGCTTCCATAACTTGTAGCCTATGAACTCTGATTACATCATCAGCCCTGCTCATAGCAGCCATTTCCTCATCACAGACTCCATTCCTGTGGTAACCACGCTGCTGGTAGGATCCAACCCTCATATTCAGGCTCACAATAGCATCGTCGGTACGTCTACACACATGTCTATATCTTATGCATCTGTGTTTTATGTAACCTACATGTCTTACATGTGTTTATATGTGCATTGCCTTACTGTAATGTATAATATGCTTTGTCACATGGCAGACAGTGTTACTAAGCGCCTTATTTTCTGTTCCTCAGTTTCACCTATTATATCTTTGCAATAAAGACAAAGTTGGACGTTGCTTCTTTGTCAACTCATTGCCGAGAAAGGTTTAGCTGTCTGTCAAGCTATGTACCTTCACACATAAGGAGGACAGAACACTGGATTTCTGTAGATTCTTATTGGACTGGATACATGTGGATCCTCCATTAGATTGTGTATATATACATAGATGCTTATTAGACCATATACAGTATATGTATAGATCCTCATTGGTCTGTATATATGTGGATTCACATTGGATACATGGACCATCAATCAACTGGTTATACTATACATGGATTCTCATTAGACTGCATATAGATGTTGATCCTAAATGGACTGGACATATAAGGATCCTCATTAGACTGGATATCTGTATATTGCCTTTGCACTGTATGTAAATGGACTCTCATTGGACTAGATATATGAGGGTCTGTATTAGACTGTATATATGATCCTCCACTCTGGAACTCCTTTTGTAAAGGGGGTCCCTGTTTGGTGAAAAGAGGACTCACCAGTGCCCTGAGATAATCAGATTATCAGATATTGGTATCCAGTGGTTACACTCAGTCACGGTCCAGGACTGTGCAGGGACAGAGGGAGCATTTCCTGCGGCATTGTCATCTCTCTACCAGGCTGGGCCCACCTAGGATTGCCTGTCTCTGTAAACCAGATCAGATGGAGAAGGGGGTCGATAGTCCAGGCTGGGTCAGGCATAAAGGCAGCGGGTGTGTAGTCACCAGATGTGTCTTTGTGACACTGCTGTAATTTGTAGTGCAGCACCTGGACTGAGTGCACTGATGTAAAGGGGATAAAAGAGGACACTGATGTACAGGGGATAGGGGCTGTGATGTGAAGGGGGGCTGAGTACTCAGATGTAAAGGGGATAGTGGCTGTGATGTAAAGGGGGGACTGAGGACGCTGATGTAAAATGGGGCTGTGATGTGAAGGGTGGCTGAGGACACTGATTTAAAGGGGGAGGGGGGTGATGTGAAGGGGGGGGCTGAGGACACTGATTTAAAGGGGGGGTGATGTGAAGGGGGGGCTGAGGACACTGATGTAAAGAGAAGCTGTGATGTGAAGGGGGGCTGAGGACACTGATTTAAAGGGGAGGGGGGGTGATGTGAAGGGGGGGGGGGCTGAGGACACTGATTTAAAGGGGGGAGGGGTGTGAAAGGGGGGCTGAGGACACTGATGTAAAGAGGAGCTGTGATGTGAAGGGGGGCTGAGGACACTGATTTAAAGGGGGGTGATATGAAGGGGGGCTGAGTACTTGGATGTAAAGGGGATAGTGGCTGTGATGTTAAGGAGGGACTCAGGACGCTTATATAAAGTGGGGCTGTGATGCATAGGGGGACTGGGGACACTGATGTAAAGGGAGACTGTGATGTGAAGGAGGGACTAAGGACACTGATGTAAAGGAGGGTTGTGATGTGAAGAGGGAACTGAGGACACTGATGTAAAAGGGATGGGGGCTGTGATGGGAAGGGGGACTGAGGACATTGATGTAAAGGGGATGGGGGCTGTGATGGGAAGGGGGACTGAGGACATTGATGTAAAGGGGATGGGGGCTGTGATGGGAAGGGGGACTGAGGACATTGATGTAAAGGGGATGGGGGCTGTGATGGGAAGGGGGACTGAGGACATTGATGTAAAGGGGATGGGGGCTGTGATGGGAAGGGGGACTGAGGACATTGATGTAAAGTGAACTGTGATGTGCAGGATTGGAGTCTAAACACAAACATGAGATTGAGACTTCTACAGCCAAGGAAGCTGCAATCTTAGCCTCTGTTTTAAAGTCCAGTACCATGAAGCTGCACATGTGATCAGTCATGACACCAGTCATTTGATGGTTTGACCGTTTGGTTAAGAGCACAAACATTTGTGACAGCATTCCTGGCATGCCTAGATTTTGTTTTTTGAAACCATTAAATCGATGGGTTTAATACCATTTTAAATGAAAATTTGTTTCTGCAAAAGTCTTTCATAGATGATAGTTATGCAAATCCCAGAGAGAGTCCTGACCAGGGGCAGACTGACAACTCATGGGGCCCCCGGGCGATAGGGGATCATGGGGCCCCTGTGTCCTTGCCAAAAAAAGCCTATGAAAAAGGTACCAGGGGCATCTCATGAAGCCCCCTACTGACAGTGCCCGAGCTTCCAAATGGTCAGTCTGCCCCTGGTCCTGACTAAGGGCCATATACTGTATATAAAGTAATGAGTGACATTTACCAAACATCCACTGTGGGTGAATCTTCCCCCATGTTTGTGTTATCACTATGATTGATACTCCTCCGGTGAATGTTTGGTGAAGTCAATTTAACTACCTCCAAGTGTTTTTATGTTTCAATCTAAAATGTTGGTACTAAGTGACATTCCTCTCTTTAGGAAGAATTAAATGGATACATTTAGGATCCTTTTTCTCTGTTAGTTTTTCCCTCGATGAGTGTTGACCGGGGGACCAGCTGCCTCCTCCACCCACAACTAGTGCCAGCATTTGGGCACAATGACTTCCAGGGACGCTGACACAACATGACCCAGCTGCGATGCTCTATAGCATTCACATTCACCCCGGAGGGTCTCCAGCTTTCGGCATCCTCCTCTCTGCTGCTCGCAGCATGAATTATGTAGCATTCTGTACTGGTACAGCTTTTGCTGTGCACTGGAGGCTTCTCTTACTTCATTTTTTTATTTTTCAGTTTTATTTTTAGTAACCTCAAAGCTGTATTGACTTTATGCACAACTGGAAATCCAATATTAATTAGCAGGCTTTTCCATTATTAGGAACACGTAATCCCTTGTTCTGGAGTCTCTACATATCCGTCCTATTGCAGATTGTAAGAGGGATGAATGAATTTTTACTGAGCAATTTTAGGGATTCTACAAAGGAGTTCATGCGTTCTATGCTGGCTTGGTCATATGACCTTTGTGAGTTGCTTCTCTACATCCTCCAGCTGCTGCAGATGGGCAGTTGACTAACACATGCGCACACAGAAGTTTCAGAGGACTGCTGTTTGACTACAATAATGTGCATATTGTCCATACCAGGGGCGGACTGACCATTTGGAAACTCAGGGACTGCCCAAGGGCCTGGGGTCAGTAGGGGGCCCCATGAGATGCCCCTGGTACTTTTTTCATAGGCTTTTTGAGTTTGGGCAAGGACACAGGGGCCCCATGATCCCCTATTGCCTGGGGGCCCCATGAGTTGTCAGTCCGCCCCTGGTCCATACTATGGTGCTGTGACTCTCAACCACAGCATTGTAGTAGAAGGAAAACATACAGTCAAAACTGTCCCAACTGAGCTGAGTAAAATATGTATACCTGCACCAGTTAGCCCTGGTTCACACTGATGCGGTGTGGAATTTGCAGTGTCATCAGAAATGCAACCCGTTCATGCGAACCGCTGCGGGTGTGTATGTTACGTTAACAACACCCGAAAGCGGTCTGCAAAACGCAGTGCAATGTGCAGAATCGGATCTCATAGGTGTGAATACTCATGAGATCCGATTCTAGTGCGGACCAAAAAAAGGGTCCTGCATGTTTTTGGTGTGGGTGAGGTGCGAATAGAGCCATACAAAATGTATGGCTCCATTCGCACCGCACACAAATTGCATGTGATTTGCACAGGAATGCAGTGCAGTTCCTGTGTGAATCACATGCAATATACCGCAGCACATATATGTGAACCCAGGCTAAAGGTATAGTTTAACCCTGAAGGCCCATTTACACTGTAGAGGAGCATTAACGCACATTCATTATGCTATGAGTCCATATGCATTGAATAAACATGCTGCCAATACACCAAAAAGCACCAACAATACAGCTTAGTGCCCCCCATAGTAAGCAACTTGCTAATGGGGGACCCTTTCAGGCTAACTCCCAAGCCGGCTCTGTATGTCCATAGACACAAAAAGCACGGGGTTGCCCTCGCTCCTTCATCCCTTATTAGTGGACATGGGAGTAGGGGGACTTTATATTATATTAATGGCCATGGTTTTGGAATGTGATGTCCAGCACAGGGGAGGATTGACCATTCGGGGACTCGGGCACTGCCCGAGGGCCCGGGGTCAACAGGGAACCCCATGAGATGCCCCTGGTACCTTTCATAGGCTTTTTTGGGTGTGATTTGAGTGTGGGCGAGGACAAAGGGGCCCCATGATTCCCTATTGCCCGGGGGCCCCATGAGTTGTCAGTCTGCCCCTGGTCCAGCAAGCTCATATAAGTGTGATGGTCAGGGGTGCACGAACGTTGGCGATATAATGTGACACTATACATTGCTGAGAGCTGGACCTGTATAGGTGGGCGATATGTTTAATATGCAAAGATGAAAACTACGCCTGGCATGACTTCAAAGCAATCTTAATTGTTCTGCATTGTTTTGTGTTAAATGCTGATTCAGATCACCTGAGACTCATTGTATGAATAAAACAAATTGTTTATCTCAGGAAAACCCCAAACTGCTGACAATTTGCTGACCCTGTTTTAAGGCAGACTAAAGTAATTAATTTTAAAGGATCAGTCAGCCTGATACGGATTCCTTTTTTTCTCTTTTATTATAGAGATAATCAACCACAGGCTTTTGGTACCCCGGTCTGTCCATGTCCTCCTTCTGCCAGCCATGGACATCACATGCAGGCCTTGCTGTCCTTGCTTGATCCTTTGGCCCCTTTCACATGGATGTTCCTATCGGGTCCACCTGCCTGTTTATCGGGCGGACCCGATTGGAACCTCCATTCTCCTCTATGGAGCAGCGGGTGTAAACTAACATGTGTCCGTTTACACCTGCCGACATCCTATCTGATCTGACCTGCAAAAAAGAGACGGCTGGGGATTCAAATCCCTTTCCGTCTGTCGGATCGGGTCAAATGGAAATGGACAGGCGGTCTGTGTCTGCTGTTCAGCAGTGGAGCGGAGACAGACCTGTCATCCGCTTGCTCAGTAGGGGATCAGCGGAGAGATCACCCGCTGAGTAAGCGGATCCGCTAAATTTATTCGCCTATGGGAAAGGACCCTTAGCCTGGGTTCACACTTCTGTGGAGCGGCATTTTGCATGTCAATCGCACAGGAACTGCATCGCATTCCTGTGCAAATTACATGCGAATTCTGTGCGGTGCAATTTGCTCAAATTGCACCATATCCGCAGCAACGAGGTGCAGGACCCTTTTTTTTTTGTCCGCACTAGAATCGGACCGCATGGGTATTCACACCCATGCGATCCGATTCTACACATCGCACCATGTTTTTCAAATCAATTTTGGGTGTTGTTAACATGCACACCCGCAGAGGTTTGCATGAATGGGGTGCGATTATGTGGTGCGAATTCACACAGAAACCGCTGCAAATTCCGCACCACATCAGTGTGAACCAGGGGTGGACTGACCATTTGGAAACTTGGGCACTGCCCGAGGGCCCGGGGTCAGTAGGGGGCACCATGAGATGCCCCTGGTACCTTTTTCATAGGCTTTTTCTGAGTTTTGGCATGGACACAGGGGCCCCATGGTTCCCTATTGCCTGGGGGCCCCATGAGTTGTCAGTCTGCCCCTGGTGTGAACCAGGCTAAATGTGGTTATTCAAAAGATATAAGATTCCAGAGCACTCGGCACAGTTAACAGCGGCTAACAGAAAGCTCCCAATCTCTTCTTGCGATCGGGAGCTTTTTGATCATGTGACCGCTGTGACAGCCAGCATCTGAAACCACTTAATGGGTCAGGAGGTGCCGGCACCAAGTGGTTAAAAATTCATGCTTGAGCTCCTGTCAGTGACTTTGCCTAGGCTGAGATGATGTCATCAGTCTGCTGCAGGCAGGAGGAAGCATTTACTTAGTCTCCCATCTGCCAGTAATCAGACTATACAGTGTAACTTTGTTGCACATGCTTTAAGATGCAGTGTATTGAGATATATTGATGAAGGTGCTTTCTTCCAATGCAGCACTTCTCAATGGAAGAAAATGCATTTGGTAATGCAAGATATAAAGTGAATGGGCTCTTAAAAATGATTTAATACATGGTACTTCCAGAGCACTATAGGTTAGCTATAGGGAGCTATCATTTAAAACCTTTGGGCTAATTTACTAAAGAAGTTGATATTCTTCATCCAATAAATCATGTGAATTCTCACTTTTATTATCCAATCGTGAAAAGCCAATTCCTGTTTACTTTGAATACTCAAGCATGTGCAGATGAAATAAGTAAATGGGATGTTGCTTTTTACAATGGATAACTGAAGATAATTTTTACACAATTTGGATGAAGAGCCTCAACTTCGTTTACTTGAATCAACTCCAACTGAAATATTGTATCAAACCAAACAAGGAAGGTAGAGGAGTGACTGACCTGGCTCATTCACTTTAGTGTGTATATCTCTGCTTTAGCTTTTGAGCTCTGTATTCAAGCTTTTTACAAAAGGAGGTAAGCAAGAAGCTGGAAAACATGGAAAAGAGCTTGAATCCCCTTGAATACCATATATGAAAATAGCCTCTTCCTGGGAGCCCAGTCCATCATGGACCTGTCACTGGAGGGGCATGATTAGGCAGTGCTCTTTGACAGTGTCCAAAAGTAAGGACCACCCACCACCATCACTAGGGAGAGTGTAATAATAATAATGTGTGACTGTGGGAGGATATTGGAGTATAAGCTCCTTTGGTACAGAGGTTAATGTGAATGGCTTCGTGTTCTCCATACAGCACTGCAGTATACACTATATTGTCAAAAGTATTGGGCCCCCCCTCCAAATCATTGTATTCAGGTGTTCCAATCACCTCCATGGCCACGGGAGTATAAAATCAAGCACCTAGGCATGCAGACTGCTTCTACTAACATTTGCGGAAGAATGGGTCGCTCTCAGAAGCTCAATGACTCCAAGCGTGGTCCTGTGATAGGTTGCCACCTGTGCAATAAGTCCATCCGTGACATTTCCTGGCTACTAAATATTCCACGCTCAACTGTTAGTGGGATTATAACAAAGTGGAAGCAACTGGGCACAACAGCAACTCAGCTACAGAGTGGTAGGCCACGTAACATGACAAAATGGGGTCAGTGCACGTGAAGCGCACAGTGCGCAGAAGTCGCCAACTTTCTGCAGAGTCAATAGCTAAAGACCTCCAAACTTCATGTGGCCTTCAGATTAGCACAACAGTGTGTAGAGAGCTTCATGGAATGGGTTTCCATGGCCGAGCAGCTGCATCCAAGCCTTACATCACCAAGTGCAATGCAAAGCGTCTGATGCAGTGGTGTAAAGCACGCCGCCACTGGACTCTAGAGCAGTGGAGACGTGTTCTCTGGAGTGACCAATCACGCTTCTCTGTCTGGCAATCCGATGAACGTGTCTGGGTTGGTGGTTGCCAGGATAACAGTACTTGCCTGACTGCATTGTGCCAAGTGTAAAGTTTAGTAGAGGGGGGATTATGGTGTGGGGTTGTTTTTCAGGGGTTGGGCTTGGCCCCCTAGTTCCAGTGAAGGGAACTCTTAAGGCGTCAGCATACCAAGACATTTTGGACAATTTCATGCTCTCAACTTTGTGGGAAGAGTTTGGGGATGGTCCCTTCCTGTTCCAACATGACTGCACACCAGTGCACAAAGCAAGGTCCATAAAGACATGGAGGAGCGAGTTTGGGGTGGAGGAACTTGACTGTCCTGCACAGAGTCCTGACCTCAACCCCATAGAACACCTTTAGGATGAATTAGAGCGGAGACTGTGAGCCAGGCCTCCTCCCCCGACATCAGTGCCTGACCTGACAAATGTGCTTCTGGAAGAATGGTCCAACCTTCCCATAGACACCCTCCTAAACCTTGTGGACGGCCTTCCCAGAAGAGGTGAAGCTGTTATAGCTGCAAAGGGCGGGGCCAACTCAATATTGAACCCTACAGACTGAGAATGGGAGGCCATTATAGTTCATGTGGGTGTAAAGGCAGGCGGCCCAATACTTGTGGCAATATAGTGTGTGTCCAAGCTATATAAATGAATAATAATAATAGTGTGTGACTGTGGTGGGACATTAGAGTGTAAGCTTCTCTGGTACAGAGACTGATGTGACTGGCTGAGTGTTCCCTGTACAGCAATATGGTATAAGTCAGTGCTTAATAAATGCATAATAATAATAGTGTGTGACTGTGGGGGGGACATTAGAGTGTAAGCTCATCTGGTACCAGGGGCCGACTGACAACTCATGGGGCCCCTGGGTAATAGGGGATCATGGGGCCCCTGTGTCTTCGCCCACACCCAAAAAAGCCTATGAAAAAGACAATGACAGGTACCAGGGGCATCTCATGGAGCCCCCTACTGACCCCGGGCCCTCGAGCAGTGCCCGAGTGCTCAAATGGTCAGTCCACCCCGTCTGGTACTGAGACTGATATGACTGTCTCAGTGCTCTCTGTAATTCTCCAATATGTCACACCCACAACAGCCCAAAATAATGACCTCTGCAAGTTCTATGATCACGATGACAGAGCTGTCCTTGTTGGTCCTATCGGACGTCACAGAGCCCAGGTATCACATGGAATTTAGGGCACTCAAGCCCGAGTGTCAGCTGTGATGTCTCTAAGACACTAGAATGCTCTCCATTGACACAACCGATTATGACATGCTCCATGCACCTGTATGCTCAGGACATGAGAGCATGCTTCGTCTTAAGTGCTTTATAATGCCTCTCGCTGAAAATCCTAATAATTTATGAATTCTGAAATGGCCTTCTCTTTTCTCTTACAGGAGTGATGCCATCAAGAGGGTTTTACAAGCCGTTGTAGCTTGTGGGGTTTTTCATCCCGTGGAGAGCTGCAGGAAAAAAACGTTAGGAAGAACAAATTGCCAGATGAGAGTCTACTGAAATCTGCTGGCGGGGTGCCACTTAAACATCTTAAAGGGGAATGATTATGTATTTTCGGTAAGTGTTCGTTTTGTTCAGTTCATGTCACACTGAGCTGGAAATAATTGTTAAACCTTTTAATATTTTTTATAAACTTACTGTGCCATTTTTTTTACATTGGTAAATCAAATACAGGTTTGTCAGAGCGCCCTCTCACGGCAGTTTGTATTAGTAATTTCAGATGGAGATCTTACTGAATACAAATGGAGAAACAGAAAAAGGGCGCACCGACCTAGTGCATTGTCGTTTAAAATAATTTATTGAAGAAACAAAATAGGTATCATACTCACAATGGACATAATAACACAGGCATGTCAAACTGAACAAGATGTATGATCCAAACAACATCTGAGTCCATACGATAGAACCCTGGATGACCAACTGGCTAACGTGTTTTGAGGACACAACCTCTTCCTCAGAGCCAACACTACAGGAGTCTGCACTTCTCTTTATATAAGTTACTAAATGGTAACAAAAGGGCTGTATCAGAACCACCCGAAGGCAGAGCCTAACATCACATGAGCATCAAAATTGAAAAAAAAAAATCACACGTTGGCAAACTCTATTAACAATTCACCTTCCCTTACATTTTTTATTTTTATTTAATTTTATTGTGTATTATATGTGTGTGTATGCATGTATATATATGTTTTTTTTGTTTTTGTTTTTTTTTCTCTTATATACCACCTATGACCTTCCTATAAGTGTAAGTGTTTACACATTTATTATGTTTTTATAATACAGTTCTATCATTCATCATTTAACTATAATACAGTTCTTAATCATCATTTAATTAATTATTATATATATATATCATTATTATAAAAGGTTTTTTTTTTGAGTCCATCGTATGGACTCAGATGTTGTTTGGATCATACATCTTGTTCAGTTTGACATGCCTGTGTTATTATGTCCATTGTGAGTATGATACCTATTTTGTTTCTTCAATAAATTATTTTAAACGATAATGCACTAGGTCGGTGCGCCCTTTTTCTGTTTCTCCATTTGTATCCAGTGTATTTGGACCACCCCGGTCTGTTGAGGGCAGCAAGCAGTGCATACTCCAGAAAATTCCAGAACATTCCTATCGGGTCTACTGAGTCCTTTCCTAGCGCAGGAGTAAAGTGTTTGTTGTGTTGGAGATCTTACTGAATAGTGGTAGGATTGGTCCAACTAAAGCAGATATTTCGTTTTTGTGTAGATGTTAGTGCAGTATGTTGAATAGGCGGTTTGCCCTTGCCTTGTACAATGGAGGTCCTGGAGTCAGTTTCCACCAGGACTCTACATACTTATTCCTATGTGTAAAGCAATTTCCTTCCTTCATCTCTACAAATATACTGTAAGATAAAGAATATGTAAACCCAACATTTCATATTCCTGATATGTGCCTGCTGCACCCTGTTCTTGTATGAAAAAGTTTCCTGTCTCTTTGTATTGCTTCCATTGTGTGAAATCCCTGATTTTACTGCCAATCACTCTGCTTTCCCTTTTAAAAACTGACCACACTAGGCATGAGAGCACAGCATGGTCAGTTTTCTGGCTGTGCTGGGATCTAATTCAGTGATCAGACTTCTGCTGACATGACCTCCCTCCCTGTAAAGCCATTCACTGGGATGATCAGTGTACTTCTGTTTTCTCTTCTCCACCCTCCTTAAGCAGCTGAGAACAGAGGGCATGGGATTACTTATAAAAAAAGGGGAAAAAAAGCTACTTGTTTTTTTAAATGTAAACACTAATGTTTTACCTTTTCTTTTCTGTTTTGAATGGTTTGTTTTACCCTAGGTTCACATATATGCGGCCGTTCATTTGAATGGACTCCCGTGCCCCATGACACGCAGGGAAGAAGTCCCTGCACTTCTGAAAACGCAGCCCGCACAGGAACCTTGGTTCCCAGTATGGCTGCGTTTTCCAGTGCGGGCGGCATGCCATTAGAACTAATGGCACCCGCCCATGGGTCTGCATAACTCTGTGTGGGTGGTGCGGCTGCACGGATTTTCGTGCGGATCCACAACGGCACAACCCGCACAGATGTGAACCTAGCCTTACAAGGTGAGGGTTCACATATTCTTTAATTGACTCCCAGATACAATACATTCGTCCTATGGTTTGCTTGTTTGATTAAGGTAAGGATGTTGGAGTGCAAGCTCCTCTGGTGCAGACTGTTGTGACTGGTTCAGTGTTCTCTGTACAGCACTGTGGTATATGTCAGAGCTATATAAATGCACACTACTTTATGACTCTGGGGGGACATTAGAGTGTAAGTTCCTCTGGTTCAGAGACTGGTGTGTCTTGCTCAGTGTTCTGTGTACAGCACCACAGAATATGCCAGAGCTACTGTGTGTGTGTGTGTGTGTGTATGTATGTATGAATGAATGTATGTATGTGTGTGTGTACAGTTGTGACCAAAATTATTCAACCCCCACTGAAATTGAGTGTTTTGGCCAGTTTGACATTGCTTTTGATCATTCAGTCATCTTGCTTACATTTACATTAAAGAGGCACTTGTAGGTCAGACAAATATAACATAACAGTTATAATGAAATAACCACAAATGTCTTTTCTGTGCTCACAGCATTATCAGTTTTATTCAACCCCCAAGTGACATTCAATCTTAGTACTTAGTACAGCATCCTTTTACAGTTATAACAGCTTTTAAACGTGAAGCATAGCTTGACACAAGTGTCTTGCAGCGATCTACGGGTATCTTCGCCCATTCTTCATGGGCAAAGGCCTCCAGTTCAGTCACATTCTTAGGCTTGCGCACTGCAACTGCTTTCTTTAAGTCCCACCAGAGGTTCTCAATCGGATTTAAGTCTGGTGACTGCGATGGCCACTCCAAAATGTTCCAGCCTTTCCTCTGCAACCATGCTCTAGTGGACTTGGAGGTATGCTTGGGATCATTGTCCTGTTGAAAGGTCCAACGTCTCCCAAGCCTCAGGTGTGTGACGGACTGCATCACGTTTCCATCCAATATCTCCTGGTACTGAAGAGAATTCATGGTACCTTGCACACGCTGAAGCTTCCCTGTACCTGCAGAAGCAAAACAGCCCCAAAGCATGATTGACCCTCCACCATGCTTCACAGTAGGCAAGGTGTTCTTTTCATCATAGGCCTTGTTCTTCCTCCTCCAAACATAGCGTTGATCCATGGGCCCAAACAGTTCTAATTTTGTTTCATCAGTCCACAGAACACTATCCCACAACTTTTGTGGTTTGTCCACATGGCTTTTGGCATACTGCAGTCGACTCTTCTTATTCTTTGGAGACAGCAAGGGGGTACGCCTGGGAGTTCTGGCACGGAGGCCTTCATTACGCAGTGTGCGTCTTATTGTCTGGGCTGAAACTTCTGTACCCACATCTGACAAATCTTTTCTCAGTTCCTCAGCAGTCACACGGGGACTTCTCTCCACTCTACGCTTCAGGTAGCGCACAGCAGTCGAAGTCAGCATCTTCTTTCTGCCACGACCAGGTAGCGTTTCAACAGTGCCCTTTGCCTTGAATTTGCGAATGATGCTTCCTAAGGTGTCTCTTGGTATGTTTAACATCTTTGCAATCTTCTTATAGCCATTGCCCTTCCTGTGAAGAGAAATCACCTCTTCTCTTGTCTTCCTGGACCATTCTCTTGCCTTCACCATGTTTGTAACCACACCAGTAAATGTCTAGAAGGAGCTGAGTATCACAGTCATTTTAAAGCTGCCTAATTGGTGCTTATTATGCTTGATTGCTGCTCGGTGAC
Source organism: Staurois parvus (assembly GCF_062004578.1). NCBI lineage: Eukaryota > Metazoa > Chordata > Amphibia > Anura > Ranidae > Staurois > Staurois parvus. The sequence goes on along the minus strand of NW_028318541.1, from coordinate 1,972,766 downwards.
ATCCACAGGTGTTTTCAATACCTGATGGAAAGCACCTGTATGAACCTCTGTTCTTCAGAGTGGTAGTCTTTAAGGGGTTGAATAATTGTGGCAATGAAGAAACCACATAAGAACCATTTACTACTGTATTACATAAACAATTGATGTCATTTTAGTTGCATTTGGGTAGTTACAACGTCCTTGTAGGATTTGATTCTGAATACAATTCCAAATGTACACTATAGTCCCTAAACCCCTTTACAGCATTGGGGGTTGAATAATTTTGGTCACAACTGTATATGTGTGTGTATGTATGTATGAATGTATGTGTGTGTATGTATATATATATATATATATATATATATATATATATATATATATGTGTGTGTGTGTGTGTGCATATATGTGTATATATATATATATGTACTGTATGTGTGTGTGTGTATATATATATATATATATTAGTGTGTGACTGTGGGGGACATTAGAGTGTAAGCTCCTCTGGTGCAGAGACTGATGGACTGCCTCAGCGTTTTCTGTACAGTACCATAGAATATGTCAGAGCTATAAAATTATGTGGTAGGGTTGTCACAGGAAAATGTCGCTCCTTTTGTCAAATAATACTTTTGTTCCAGACTACAGGTCGCCTGTGCTGTTCAGGTTTCTGAAGGACACAGCTACTGTATTTTCAGCAAAAGGATCTCAATAGTGTGAATGAAACTTTTTAACTTGAGCTGAAATGATCAGATTCAACCTCTTCTATGTGACAGTTTATGTTCAAAGATTGCTCGTCTTTCGGGAAAAGAAACCTTCCTGCAGATAATTACAATTCAAGGTTGCTGCAATCGTGATGCTAATGTGAAGTAATGAATCGACTGCTTTTTCATGGACATGATGCTGTCAGTGCTGAGTTGCCTTTCCCATATCTTCTGCTTCTCCACCCTTAGACCTCAAAATCTGCACCCCAAGCCACAGTGCTAGATCATTTCGGCTCTTGTCAGTGTATCTCATGTACCATATGCAGTAAGTTCAGAGTATTTCAGGAGAGGAGAGCTGGATGGAGGAAGGAGCATAGTCCTCCAGAAGTGCAGGGTATTTCAGGAGAAGAGATTTTTAAAGGAAGAAGCAGAACCCTCCAGCAGAGCAGAATATTTCAGTTAAGGAGAATTATAGAGGCAGGAGCAGTGTCCTCCAGAAGTGCAGGGTATTTCAGGAGAAGAGATTTTTAAAGGAAGGAGCGGAACCCTCCCTCCAGCAGAGCAGAATATTTCAGGAGAGTTATAGAGGAAGGAGCAGTGTACTCCAGCAGTGAAGGGTATTTCAGGAGAAGAGAGTTTTAGAGGAAGGAGCAGAGTTCTCCAGCAGAGTAGAATATTTCAGGAGAGGAGAGTTAGATACAGGAAGGAGGCATTAGTTCAGTAAATCCAGAGCTACCGACAGTGTCTGCCAAAAGGAGTACAGTGTGGTCTGGCCAGTCCAACCCAAGGAGGGAGCTTCCTGAGAAGGTAGACCTAGTCCCTACTCTTTCCCTACTGCGCCGCAACCTTTCCCTACTGGTAGCGCTGTCCCTGACATAGGTGGCCTATCCCTACCTTAGCCACTCGCATAAAGAGTGCCAAAACATGGAGGCAGACCTTAAAAAGACTCTGCTTGACCCAAGATGGCCACCAGGATCACCTAGGTCCAGCGCATCCAACCAGACCACTGCTCCAGGTGACCGAGGAAACCATAGAGAAACCCAATTTCTCGCATCTTCCTCCCCCACCTGCATTGCTGCTATAATTGAGTGCCACCTGCAGTGGAGACTATAGACTGCACCTGCCTATGAATATTTAAGGAGAGGAAGGTTAGACAGAGGAAAGAGCAGAGTCCTCTAACAGTGCAGAGTATTTAAGGAGAACAGAGGATTAGATAGAGGAAGTAGCAGAGTCCTTCTGCAACATTAAAAGAGATGATTTTGCTCATGTATGAGAGAGGCGGTAGAAATAATGTGTATTTTCAAATTTTCCATTTACATTATTGTACACAATGTATGCAGGATTTTTTTTAACAGCCCCTGCGACTTTCACCTCTTCGGGGCATTGAACATCTCGGCGGGGTTGTAGCTATGCTTGTAAACTTGGTGCAAAATGATCATTCAGGGTGTAAAGGAAATTTCTCTAACAAGTAGCATGCCGAGCACATGAACTGGCCCCCGAAATCATCTACTCTGGCGGCAGACCGTAGCTGGCGGCGTTCACTAGCTCCACTTTTGCACATCTCTGGCATGTCAAGATTGAAAGTCGCTGGAGTGAAAATGCCTTCTGCGGGCAAATGAGCCGAATGCGTGGAATCGGTGACAACAGAAGAAGCCAGCCTGGAGGGAGGCATGCAGAGCACAGTTTCTCTCTACTTGGAGGAACAGTAAAAAAAAAAAATCAGCAGTAAGACTCTCAGCGTGACTGGATTGCAGATGCTGAGACGCTATCGAGCAAAAAGAATCCCCAGCCTGTTCCATTAAGATCTCAGAGACTGCCTGTATGTCTCTTGGTTGCAAACACTGGTATTCTCATTTTGGTTCCAGATGATTGCTGCCACACAATTGTGGAGTGGGAGGAGATCCTCAACAAAACTCAGAGTAGCTCCAACCACAAAGCTAAATACAAATTCACCCCTTCCCCGTGTACAACCCCTATTGACCAAATCAATTTTTACATTTCTGCTATGGGCCCATTTATTCCTCAATAGCTTTGTGATTACATAAGATATCCAATCTATCCCCTTTTAAAGCAGAGCTCCATCCAAAAGGGGAAGTTCCGCTTTAAGCCTTTGTCCCCCACTCCCCATTAAGGATTGGTACCTTTGGGGAGTGGGTACCCGAATTTCACAGGTACCCACTCCCACTGCGATTGCCTAGGCGATCAGAAGCAGAAGTTATCCCCCCTCTCCTCGTAGTCTTATGGGACATGTGACAGGTCCAAGAAGATTACGGGCCATTCACAAAGCACAGTGCTTCTTGCGCATGCGCAGTGGGCACCCGGCTATGAAGCCGCAAGCTGTCACAGCCGGTTGCCCACACTAAAGATGCTGGCACCAGGGAGAGAAGACGGCTGGTGAAACCACCGGTGGTGAAGACACCACTGGACCCAGGGACAGGTAAGTGGCTGTATTTTAAAAGTTAGCAGCTACAGTTTTTGTAGCTGCTGACTTTTCTTTTTTTTTTTTCAGGTGGAACTCCGCTTTAAGTTACACTATTTTTTTCCAGGAGTGAGCCTGCTTGGGTGCCCCCATAGCAAACTGCAGGAGGGAGGGCCAGGAGCATCGTGGGGGACCTGAGAAGAGGAGCATCAGGGCTGCTCTGTGCAAACTCACTGCACAGAGCAGATAAGTATAGCATGTTTGTTTTTTTAAACCTTGCCTTTAATATCACTTTAATGGTTAGAAAAATAAAAATAATAGTTGAGGAAAAGGGGAAGAAAGAGTTAATTAGGGATGATTAGGGTAAACTATGGGTTAATGAAAGGGTATAAAAATATGAAATGTTATTTTAAAAAAAGAGCAACAAAAAATATTTTATTTACTTGCCAGGTTGCTTTAACTGATATCCAAGGGGTGTCAAACTGGCGACGAAACTACAAGTCCCATCATGCCTCTGCCTTTGGAAGTCATGCTTGTAACTGTCAATCTTACAATGCAGTATGGGACTTGTAGTTTGGCAACAGCTGGAGGGCCGCCAGTTTGACACCCATGTCATTAGCAGATGGAAACTCATCCCTGCAGATAAATGAAACCGAGAAGATACAAAAGTAACATGGTTTGTACCTCTCCATCTCCTGTCTGATCACTGTTTATAAACAATGTAACTTTGTATCACTATTCCCTGTCTGTACAACATTTATAAACAATGTTACTTTGTATCTCTCTATCTTCCATGTGATCAATGTTTATAAACGCAGTGGCTATGGTGTGGCTGCTCTCAAGAAAGTACGGTATCTCTAGGCCAGGGGTTGGCAACCCTACCTACTACTGACCTCTGTACACTGCCCCACATCCTACTGACCTCTGTACACTGCACTACCTGCTACTGACCTCTGTACACTGCCCTACATCCTACTGACCTATTTACACTGCCCTACATCCTACTGACCCATTTACACTGCCCTACATACTAATGACCTCTGGACACTGCACTACATACTACTGACCTCTGTACATTGCCGTACCTACTACTGACCTCTGTACACTGCCCCACATCCTACTGACCTCTGTACACTGCCCTACATCCTACTGACCCCTGTACACTGCACTACCTGCTACTGATTTCTGTACACTGCCCTACCTAGTACTGACCTCTGTACACTGCCCCACATCCTACTGACCTCTGTACACTGCCCCACATCCTACTGACCCCTGTACACTGCACTACCTACTACTGATTTCTGTACATTGCCCTACCTACTACTGACCTCTGTACACTGCCCCACATCCTACTGACCCCTGTACACTGCCCCACATCCTACTGACCCATTTACACTGCCCTACATACTAATGATCTCTGTACAATGCCCCACATCCTACTGACCTCTGTACACTGCCCCACATCCTACTGACCTCTGTACAATGCCCCACATTCTACTGACCTCTGTACACTGCACTACCTGCTACTGATTTCTGTTCATTGCCCTACCTACTACTGACCTCTGTACACTGCCCTATCTACTACTGACCTCTGGACACTGCCCTACCTACTACTGACCTCTGTACATTGCCCTACCTACTACTGACCTCTGTACACTGCCCTACCTACTACTGACCTCTGTACATTGCCCTACCTACTACTGACCTCTGTACATTGCCCTACCTACTACTGACCTCTGTACACTGCCCTACCTACTACTGACCTCTGTACACTGCCCTACCTACTACTGACCTCTGTACACTGCCCTACCTACTACTGACCTCTGTACATTGCCCTACCTACTACTGACTTCTGTACACTGCCCTACATCCTACTGTCCCATTTACACTGCCCTACATACTACTGACCTCTGTACACTGCCCTACATCCTAATGACCTCTGGACACTGCCCTACCTACTACTGACCTCTGGACACTGCCCTACCTACTACTGACCTCTGGACACTGCCCTACATACTACTGACCTCTGTACACCGCCATACATCCTACTGACCCCTGTACACTGCCCCACATCCTACTGACCCCTGTACACTGCACTACCTGCTACTGATTTCTGTACATTGCCCTACCTACTACTGACCTCTGTACACTGCCCCACATCCTACTGACCCATTTACACTGCCCTACATCCTACTGACCCATTTACACTGCCCTACATACTAATGATCTCTGTACAATGTCCCACATCCTACTGACCTCTGTACACTGCCCTACATCCTACTGACCTCTGTACAATGCCCCACATCCTACTGACCTCTGTACACTGCACTACCTGCTACTGATTTCTGTTCATTGCCCTACCTACTACTGACCTCTGTACACTGCCCTACCTACAACTGACCTCTGTACACTGCCCTACCTACTACTGACCTCTGTACATTGCCCTACCTACTACTGACCTCTGTACATTGCCCTACCTACTACTGACCTCTGGACACTGCCCTACCTACTACTGACCTCTGTACATTGCCCTACCTACTACTGACCTCTGTACATTGCCCTACCTACTACTGACCTCTGTACACTGCCCTATCTACTACTGACCTCTGGACACTGCCCTACCTACTACTGACCTCTGTACACTGCCCTACCTACTACTGACCTCTGTACACTGCCCTACCTACTACTGACCTCTGTACATTGCCCTACCTACTACTGACCTCTGTACACTGCCCTACCTACTACTGACCTCTGTACATTGCCCTACCTACTACTGAGTTCTGTACACTGCCCTACATCCTACTGCCCCATTTACACTGCCCTACATACTACTGACCTCTGTACACTGCCCTACATACTACTGACCTCTGTACACTGCCCTACATACTACTGACCTCTGTACACCGCCCTACATACTACTAACCACTGGACGCTGCCCTATCTACTGCTGACCTCTGTACACTGCCCTACATCCTAATGACCTCTGTACACTGCCCTACATCCTAATGACCTCTGTACACTGCCCTACCTACTACTGACCTCTGGACACTGCCCTACATACTACTGACCTCTGGACACTGCCCTACATACTACTGACCTCTGGACACTGCCCTACATACTACTGACCTCTGGACACTGCCCTACATACTACTGACCTCTGGACACTGCCCTACATACTACTTGCACTGGCCAGAAATCAGAGCAGATGGCAAGGCCTGAAACTAGTCAAGAAAATCAGCCTGCAGTACCAGATGTTCTGCTTTCATAATGAACTTCAGCATCAGATTTGTAGGGGTAACTAGTTACTCCCCAAATATTAAAAAATTGTGAATGAAAGGGAATGCCAAGTTTCTCACTGGAGATAACCTTTAAGGTAGACTAAGTTTATATTTTTATGGTGACATTAGTTTTAGTAGATTTTCCCAGTTTTTTTTTCATGCTGTCTCTACTTTTTATTGGGGCTTACTAGTTAATTTCTTTAAAAAAAAAAAAAAAGGGGGGGGGCACTGTGCCTTGGTGATCTTTGATCTCCTCAATGTTGTCCAGGTAGATTTCCATCTCTCAAAGATTGCCTAACCCTGCACTAGACTAAGCAGTAAAAAGTATGAGAGCAATAGACCAAAAAAAATTCAAAACATTATCATTATTACCACATAACAAGGTGAGGTATAACAGCCAAAGCATTTTGGGGGTTCTGGCACCATCCCTTCATCAGGGCTTAGACTGCTCATACCACATTAACTAGCTGCTAAATCACTCATTTGGACTAATGTCATCTTGTCTGCATTTTCTAATAAATACATCGAAACTGAGTCCCTTTATTTCAATCTTTCACAAATTTTGCAAAGTAACAAACCAGTTTAAGGATCTTTATTATTAATACCCTGATAGGTATTTTCAGCTAAGCCCAATGAGGTTTAAAAGTTACAGTCATGTACAGGCTAAAATAAAGCCTGATCTCTTGTGTTAAAGCTTGTAAATTGCTCCTAGAATCCAGTAATCATAATTCAAATTTGGATCCCAGACTAGTGCATGCCATCTCTTGTCCTGGAGCTGTCGGCTCCCATCTACTCTGCACACATATTTCTGCCTCTCTTACCTGGGACACCTCGTACCGCCATACACAGGGTGACCTCTGTGACTGGAAAGCTGGATAATAACAGAGCTAAATTGGACTGATTGCTGCTTAATGAGCCTCAGCTTTAGGCCTAATAGATGACTTAACAGATCTCATATGGTAATGGCGGAGGTCAGGCCGTGACGGGAATCGTTCTGACACATCCAAGGCTTCTATAAACTGAGCAGATGTGAGTGAATAGGAACACTTACCAGGCTACCCATCATCCAGATCACAAGTGTGCGTCTTGGTGTAAAAATGGCAAATCTTTTGTTAAAATGAATGTAACCATGTAACTTAACAGGAAGAGTATTTGTGCTCATTATAATGATCTTCAATGTCTTGAGTACTGGTGCTTGGAGGTAATATGTGATTTTAGCTTTGCTGATTTTAAAGACCTACTGAAATTTTCATTTAAATTTGCTAAATACATTCCAGATGTATCACAGCAACAGTTTATCTTTTAGAAAGCAGCCACAGCCTGAGTGGAAAAGCCTGTCCCTGCCAGCATGGTGCAGAGAAGGACCCTTGCTGTCTTTGTGGAAGTAGTGGCATTTCTGAAGGGCATTATTCGTACTAAAGACCAATGGAAGGGGCATTCTTTCCAGTGACCACCAATAGAAGGGGAATTCTCTCCACTGACAACCAATGGAAGGGGCATTCTTTCCACTGACTACCAATGGAAGGGACATTCTCTCCACTGACTACCAATGGAAGGGACATTCTCTCCACTGACTACCAATGGAAGGGGCATTCTCTCCACTGACCACAAATGGAAGGGGAATTCTTTCCACTGACCACAAATAGAAGGGGCATACTCTCCACTGACCACCAATAGAAAGGGCATTCTCTCCACTGACCACCAATAGAAGGGGCATTCTCTCCACTGACCACCAATAGAAGGGGCATTCTTTTCACTGACCACCAATAGAAGGCGCATTCTCTCCACTGACTACAAACGGAAGGGGCATTCTCTCCACTGACCACCAATGGAAGGGGTATTCTCTCCACTGACCACCAATGGAAGGGGAATTCTTTCCACTGACTACCAATGGAAGGGGCATTCTTTCCACTGACTACCAATGGAAGGGGCATTCTTTCCACTGACTACCAATGGAAGGGGCATTCTTTCCACTGACTACCAATGGAAGGGGCATTCCTCCCACTGACCACCACTGTAAGCAGCATTCTTTTCAGTGACCAGTAATGTAAGGGGCATTCTTCCCACTGAATGATCACTAATGAAATGGACATTCTTCCCATTGATCACTAACGTAAGGGGCATTTGTCTCACTGATCACTATTGTAAGGGGCATTTTTCCTATTGACCACCAATGTAAGGAGCATTCTTCCCAGTGACCACCAAGGCATGAGGCATTCTTTCCACTGACCACCAATGTAAAAAGCAATCTTCTCACTAACCCTGATAAATTAATTTTAGAATGGGTTCCTTGAGACCTGAAAATCTTTTCAAAGGATCATCTAGATCAGGGGTCTCCAAACTGCGGCCCAAGGGCCAGATGTGGCCCTTTTGCCACCTTTTATCTCGCCCTTAGGGCACTATTCCTCTCACTGAGACCAGCAATGGGGCAGTACTTCTTCCACTGAAACCAATGATGGAGCACTATTCTTCCCACTAATACCATGATGGGGTACTATTCTTCCCACTAATACCAATGATGGGGTACTATTCTTCCCACTAATACCAATGATGGGGTACTATTCTTCCCACTAATACCATGATGGGGTACTATTCTTCCCACTAATACCATGATGGGGTACTATTCTTCCCACTAATACCAATGATGGGGTACTATTCTTCCCACTAATACCAATGATGGGGTACTATTCTTCCCACTAATACCAATGATGGGGTACTATTCTTCCCACTAATACCAATGATGGGGTACTATTCTTCCCACTAATACCAATGATGGGGCACTACTCCTCCTACTGACCGTCAACCCTGCAGCCATGTTTATTCTCACTGATGCTGGGACCAGGACATTTTCTATCTTCGCAGGCCCTAATCTGGCCCTCCTAAAGTCTGAAGGACAGTATACTGGCCCTTTGTTTGAAAAGTTTGGGGACCTCTGGTTTCGACCTAAAAAGGTTGACAAAGGCTGGTTGAAGGTGTTGGTGCTACCTGTGTGGGTATGAAGTGTGTTTCCTCCTTTTCACATTCAGTGGAATGGAAGAAGTGGATTCAAGAATCTACAATAAATGAGAACCTTCGCAGACCTAAAATAAGAGTTTTGTCTGGATTTGTGATTTTAGCTGTCTTGGTAAATAGAACAGATTTATATATTAATATGTGCTATCAACAAGGGATTCTGACATCTTCCAGTCGGATTTTGTTAGTCGTGAGCGATGCAAATATCAGCAAGAGGAGGAAAAAGCCCCTTTTTGTGAGCAAAAAATGACAGGAAAATTGTGTATGCATCGCATAGCGCACCACAGATAAGATATCCCTCCCCCTCCACCTTCTGATCAGATGAAACACCAACACATCAGAATTTCAAGAGATGGCTTTACTGCGTCCTACTAATTTACTAAATTGTTTGAATGTAAACCTGAAGGAGCCGGACAAAGGCACAACACTGGAGCATGCCGGGCAATCCGGTGTAATTGTTAGTGGAGAAAGCGGGGAGATAAAAGAAGGGGGCAGCAGGCGGATCCGCATGGAAATGAGAGGTTTAATAAGTGGCAGAAAATGGGGAGCCAAGAGGCAGGTGGAACTCTTAGGGAGAAGATGTGAAATCTCCCGAGTAGTTGCGCACCCAATCACTGAAAGCTCATAGATGCTTCATCTTTGTTAATGTCATTTTTTGTTGGAGAATTCCCCTCACTTCATGTCTGGTAAAACATTATCAAGAGGACAAGAAGGGAAGAGAAAGTAAAACGGCCCCAGATAGCCGTATAACCCAACGGTGCTTCTAACCCTTTACCCACTCTATCCGTAATGAAGACAAACAAATGTGCCTTGAAATGCACTTTAAGTACTTGAGTACCAGCCTGTAATACCCCTTCATTACCAGATTTTTTTCAATTTTCAGCACTGTGACAGTTTAACTGACAATTATTTTATCTTTTTTTCTTGCAGTAAATATTTATTTATTTCAGGTACTTATATAGCGCTGTCAATGTACGCAGCGCTTTACCTATATATTGTACATTCACATCAGTCCCTAACCCTCAAGGGGTGTACAATCTAAGGTCCCTAACTCACATTCATACATACACATACTAGGGCCAGTCTAGACAGGAGCCAATTACCCTACCAGCAAAAAAACGGTGTACCCAGAGGAAACCCAAGCAGGCATAGTTAGAACATGCAAACTCCAGGCAGGTGGTGCTGTGGTTGGGATTCGAACCAACAACCCTAGTACTGCCAGCCAGGGACTGATGTGAATGTACAATATATATGTAAAGCACTGTGTAAATTGACAGCGCTATAGAAGTACCTGTATTAAAAAAATTCTCCCTGCAGCAGTTGACAACTGACAGGTAGGAGATGAGGAGAAGTCAGCTGCACTGCAAGGAACTTCCTGCACCACAAAACTGCCCAGGCCCCCTGCTGAACTGATGGGGCCTGGGCCCTGTACAGGAGGGCCGTTGCTACCCTCCTTATTGGTGGCCCAAATGTAACCACTCTGTTGTTTATTTTCTACTTCCATTTCCCTTTCTTTCTGATTTTAGCACCAGTGATCACATTTTACAGAGCCAGTCAGACCAGCTCTGTACACTGTCTGTTAACCCAGATGGCCAATGACAGGTGCACTGACCAACCAAGGGTGATTTCTGAAGTGCAATCGATAAATGGCACTCCAGAAATAGATGTCCACCTACCAGGGGAGGACTGACCATTTGGAAACTCGGGCACTGCCCGAGGGCCCGGGGTCAGTAGGGGGCCCCATGAGATGCCCCTGGTACCTTTTTCATAAGCTTTTTTGAGTTTGGGCAAGGACACAGGGGCCCCATGATCCCCTATTGCCCGGGGGGCCCTATGAGTTGTCAGTCCGCCCCTGCCACCTACCCACTGTATTTTTTTTTTTTTTTATTTCAATCCAGCAGTAGGGAGGTGGTTAAGATGGCCGCTATGTCCTACAAAAGACTGTTAAATGGGGTATACATGTTTCAAAATACAGTTCCTTCTAAAGTGAACACATTTTGATGTGTTTGTTCCCTTCTCTGTTCAACAGAAGCTGATCCAATGATTGGCTCCTGATGAATGGTCGTGGAGCTACGCTTGTTTTGTTGCTGCATATTTTGGTGTGGCTTTATCGTGTTTGTCACATATTCTGCTGGCTGCGTTTGGGGCGCCATTAGGAACTGATGGTACCACAAGTGCAACATACATTTCTTTGTGCATTCCTGGAACGCACAGATGTGAATGCAGCCTAAGGCCCGGTTCACAACTATGCGGCTCTGCATGCAGTGCTTGCATTGGCATGGCAGCAAATTCATTTGAATGGGCTTCTGTGTCTGCATTTCCTGCAGGGAAAAGGCCTCTGTGCCCTTTTAAAAATGCGGCTGCACGGAAATCGCATGGTGCTATTTTCGCCACATTTTTCAGTCTGTGGAGGTGCCATTAGGAGTTTACAACAACCCCATCTGTTTTCTTTAAAGCACCAAGTCTTTTGTGCCGCTGCATGTGTGTGCAGGGATACATGCCAATTACAGACGTGAACCTAGCCTAAGGACTACTGAGCAGCAATATATTACATTTTTGTTCTTGAGTTTAGATATATTTATTTATGAATTCCCTCTAGCATTTTCTAGAACTCTTGTTACAAAGACAAATGTATTTCCTATGCTCACAGAAGCTAAATAAAAAGAATAAAATAGCACTGCAATATGTTTTGAAGCTAAACTTTACTCAAAAAGTGAAGTCTCGCACGTCTGCTTCCTCCCCTCAGCCTGTAACTGAGTTGCAGGTTTTTTTGGAGGGTGGTGGGAGCACATTCAGATTGTTATCAGTACCCGCTCCTACTTCTGCAATCCTCACTTATGCAGGCCATACATGGTTCGAATTCCGAACAATTTTTTGTCTGAAAATCAAAATGTCGTTCGTTTTGTAATCCGATGTTGCCACCAATGATTTAGGAAATTGGTAGTTTTTCACAAATTTTCCAGCATGCCCATTAAACGAAATGGGGAGGAACCATGAAAATCGGCCGATTATTCTTAGGTCCAATTTTCACATGAAAATCATTTAGAATTCGAACCATGTATGGCCTGCATTAGGCAAGGATGCTTTGTTTGCCCTGTCCCCTCCCATCTTGCGCGGCACTCTGTGAATGGTTCTGCAGGCTCCTGGGCTATGTGAAATGTCACAGGAGGCTACAGGACCATTCAAAGAGTGCTGCACAAGTGGGGAGCTGGCTGTGGTTCTTGTGGAGGCCATAGTAGGCTCCCATATCCAAGATGGCTGAGCTGGGGACCCGCAGTGGTCCCAGGTGTGGCAAGACAGCACTAAGTACTTGATTTTTAAAAGTCAGCAACTAAAATCTGAATTCCTTTTTAAGAATGAATTGCAGTGCTTGGCAATGTGTGTGTACACCACAGACCAGTATATACATGCTATGTGCATACTAGTGTGCGCTAAGTGGTGTAATCAGGGGCGGTCTGACCATTTGAAAACCTCCCGAGGGCCCAGGGGTCAGTAGGGGCCCCATGAGATGCCCCTGGTACCTTTTTCATAGGCTTTTTTGAGTTTGGGCAAGGACACAGGGGCCCCATGATCCCCTATTACTTGGGGGCCCCATGAGTTGTCAGTCCGCCCCTGGGTGTAATCAAACCCTTATATATCAAAGATTATATGAGGCTTTAATGTTTGGGTTTACATCTACTTTTAAAGTGGTTCTAAAGTCTAACAGTTTTTATATCTTAATGCGTTCCCTGCAAGGTAAAAATACTCCCCACTAACTACCCCCACTCCAGACACTTACTTTAGTGTTCGAATACAGTTTTCATGTATTTTACGGAACTATATCAGTATTCAGTAGAGATATATTCTTCAACCAGCAGATGGCAGTGTTTATACGTTTGTGGTTGCATCCATAGTATACTCTTGTATTTTCTCTGCATAAAGCTTCCTGTTTCCTTGTTGCAGTGAAGCAGAAAAACACACATGGACTGTGCACTGTCTGTTCTGTAGGGCTATATACATACTTTCTCAGAGGAGACCAGGCAGCAGCCAGGTAAGCTCTTGCTGCTGTCAGTCAAACCTGTGAGTAGGGGGTGGGGCCGAGTCATGCTGTGTGTGTCTATAGACATGCACAGCCCAGCTTAGGAGTGCTCCCCTTAGCATATGGCTTGCCGCAGGAGTGAACAGTGCCGGTGGACAACTCCAGAAGAGGAGGATTGGGAAAGCTCTATGTAATACCATTGCACACAGCAGGTAAGTATAACATCTTCTTATTTTAATAAAAACAAAAATAGGCTTTAATATTACTTTAATGTTTGCTAACATTTCCTATTAGAACAATTTTAAGTACACAAATCGGAAGCTTTAAATGTTAACCTGACTCTGGAAGATCTAAATCGTCTCCGCACTAATTTCCCTTTCTTCTGGGCCCAGAGGAGATTAAAATATTTAGGCATATACCTTACCCCCTCCCCGTCGAAGATATCCAAGAAGAATTTTCTTGGATTCTACTAGAGTTGATCTGAACTGGTGGCACCAACAAACGTTTACGAAGCTTGGTTGCAACAGTATTCTGAAAATGGCATTTTTGCCAAGACTCCTGTACCTGCTACTAGCCCTTCAGGTTGTACTCCCTAGAACTTTTCTCTGAGCGAACAAGGTAGAATTCTTGATCTTCCTTTGGGGCCACAAAAGGAAGTGTATCTCCTACCGACTTCTGGCTTTACCCAAAGAACAGGGGGCCTAGGGTTCTGAGATCACTTCAAATATTTCTACGCAAGAACAACTGTGTCCCGTACCGTAGGCTGGATCAAACATAGGTCCGAAAAGGGATGGGTGGACCTGGGGCAATTTTTGGCACCACTCCCTTTACTGACACTCCCGTGGCAAACACTGCCTCTCCCTTCAGAGGTCAAACTGAATCCTATCATAGGGACCACTCTGGCCAAAGTGGGCTGCTTAAGCTCCAATGTGCAGTCTTTATCCTTAACGTCCCCAATAATAGGGGCTCAGAAATTCCCCCAAGGAGTGGAGGACAAGAGATTTTGGGCCTTTCTATGAACCAATCAATTCCGCGTCTGGAACCTCATGACGGGAAGCAGATGGCATTCCATTTCTGAGATCCGAGAGCTGCTTTCTCCCCCTCTACACCAATGGAGGGCTTTGCAAATACACCACTTTCTTTCTACCATCAAACTGAGCAAGGTAAATTTGGGAAGGATTTCTTAATTTGAGCAACTTTGCTCACAAACCTCCTCCTTACGTCACATGCTCTCAATCTTCTATGCTTTGATTTCCAAGTCTCCAGAGGACTATGTTTCACCTTTTCTCCAGAAATGGGAAAGGGATAAAGATAAAATTTTGACCCCTGCACAGAAAGCTTGGGTTCTCTATTTTGCGTACCGGTCTTCTTTGCCCACCTAATTCTAAGAGTCAGGCTACAAACTGCTGACCAGATGGTATAGGACCCCAGCGATCCTTCACCAGATCTTCCCATCAGTCTCACCATTGTGTTGGCATTGCCAACAAGAGACTGGCATGCTGTTGCATATCTTTTGGTCATGCCCTGCTCTACAGTCCTTCTGGAAAGACATTGAATGGATGATTCACAAACGTACCGATTTTTCTCTAGACATGTGCCCTGAAGTTTTCCTCCTGAACCTCACCCCCTTATCCAGACGTAGGTACAGAAAGTCCCTCCTGACCCACTTACTCAATGCAGCCAGAGTGTGTGTTCCACTGAAATGGAAACAAACTGCCCCTCCGATGGTTGGCCAATGGATGGCTGTAGTGAACGAGATTAATGAAATGGAGCGCTTGACAGCAGCTATAAAATGAAAAGAGGAACTGTTCAGCAAAACAAGACTTCCAATGCACACAAGACTGCTTTGCTTCTGTCTTCACAGGCTACAAACGTTCAGGCCCAATGAAGGCTGATTAGGCTGTCCCCAGCATGCTGGATACAGGACTTCAGTCCCCATCCCTTTAACAACCCTTTTCCCTCCTACCCTCCTTTCCCTTCCCTCCCCCACCTTTTTTTTCCTTTTTCTCTCTTTTGGTTTTCTTCCTCTTTCTTCCCCCATGTTTCTATCCTCTGACTGTTTTTCGCTTTAAAAATTTGCTCTAGAGGCCCAAACCTGCATGGATGGGACCTGGGTTAATGCTCCGGAGAGGTGGTAGGGCATCTTCTACCTGCTATTTGACCTTGGTCACACTTACACTTTATGTAACTCTCCGCTGCTTCGAGGGAGCTGCAGTGAGACAATATTGTGTATGACAGTTGTTACCAATGCTTGTATTTTGTGTTTACAAAGCGTGTTCCTGTCCCACCACGTTAGGTGGAAAGTTCACCATGATGTTGTAACATGTACTGTGCCAAAGAGTTAAAATTTAATACAATTTAAGAAACTGTTTTAATTGTAAAAAAATCAATTTAAAAAAAAAAAAATATATATATATAGATAGAGATATATAGATAGATAGATAGATAAAGATATATAGATAGATAGATAAAGATATATAGATAGATAGAGATATATATATATATATATATATATATATATATATATATATATAGATATAGATATATATATAGATATATATACACACACACACATTACTCTGTGTGTATGTGTAAATGCACAATATTTTTGGCCACAAATATATGTATATATTTATTTATTTTTCGTGGTCAAAAATATTGTGCATTTCTGTCAGATAATGCACCACTTCACCCAAATAATTGCTGCAATTACAAATGTTTTGCGTGGAATGTGTCACATTTAGCTTTTTGTTTCTCCACTTTTTTGTTTCATACCAATACAAACAAAAGAAATAAACATGAGAATGCCTAAGCATTTGCAATTGCAACAATTTTCTGGGCAAAGTGGTGCATTATCTGACAGAAATGCAGGGGTGCCAATATTTTTGGCCATGATTGTGTATGTATGTTTAAAATCCAAGTAGTGAATAAAAGCCTTATATGTCCTTTTAATGAAAATGTAAAAATGATTTAGACAGGCAAATTTCTACCCATTGAGTCGTTGTGCTGTTAACCACCTGCCTCCGATAGATTGGGTGTTGAGGTCTAGGCTTCAATCAACTCTGGCCCATGAGAGGGTTAAACCAAGATCTCCTTTTTGTTTTTTATGAAATGTTCAAATATGAGGGAGGGGAGCGGGTGACTCACAGACGCACAATTGCGATTCGGGGAAGTTAAGTCTCTAGACCCTTAACAAGCTCCCTGGGTGAAGACACCTACAGATTTTGTGTCACCAACGGATCCTTGAAACGCTCTTTGATCACTGAGCGTTTTCCAAACTCCTGAAGCATGCAGCGCGCCGTCTGCAGAGGCCTGGTTAGTCAGCTGGTGTGTCAGGCTCTTTGGCTTCATGCAAACGCCTCCACTGCCAGCCTGCCATCTCTGAGTCCTCTACACCTACAAATGAGGGCATCTCCAGGAAGGTGTGGGGGGGCCCTTCTTCACACCCACACACACCTGAACACATGCCTCGGTTTGATTTGACTGTATTCACTTTAAAAGGGAATCTGCAGGTCAATTTCCTAAAATGCAACTTATAATTCATTAGACTACATGTACACTTTAGCATTCATGAGCGTTCACAAAGCCACAAAAATATGTAAAAAAAATCTGTCATACTTGCGTTGCCATTCATGTTAATGGCATCCCAAATGCAACAAAAAAGTTGCATTTGTCATGCAAAAATCACGCGTCAAACTTGTAAAATGTGCGATTGAAATCAATGGACTGCCATAACCGCAATAACACACACAGCCATGCAAAAACAGGGCATCATTTTCTGTGCATTCACAAAATGCAAAATGTGAATGCAGCCTTAGTGCTCTTTCACATGGACGTTCCGATCGGGTCCACCTGCCCGGTTTTCAGGCAGATCCGATTGGAACCTACATTCTCCTCTATGGAGCGACGGGTATAAACGGACATCCAATCCGCCAAAAAGGGACTTCTTCTGTCAGTCGGATCGGGTCGGATGAAAAGGGGCAGGCGGTCTGTTTTCATCTAACCGCCCATTAAGGAGAGCAAGCATCTCTGTGTCTACTCTGCAGCAGCAGAGCGAAGCTGTCATCTGCTTGATCAGCGGGGATTAGCAGAGAGATTTCCCGCTGAGCAAGTGGATCCACTAACCGGGTCCACCCCGTGTGAAAGGACCCTTACAGTGGTTGCAAATCTCAGACATGAAATATAATGAAAGCATATCCCTCTATAGCAGTGGTTCTCAAGCTTCCTAATGCCGTGACCCTTTAATACAGTTCCTCATGTTGTGGTGACCCCCAACCATAAAATTATTTACCCAGTAATTATAATTCATGAAGTGTCGTTTTACCTCCAATACTGCTGCTTTCAGCACAGTAGCTGCTTTCAGCACAGTAGCTGCTTTCAGCACAGTAGCTGCTTTTAACAGAGTAGCTGCTTTCAACACAGTAGCTGCTCTTTACACATCAGAAATATGTGTTTTCTGATGGTCTTAGGCGACCCCTGTGAAAGGGTCGTTCGACCCCCAAAGGGGTCGCGACCCACAGGTTGAGAACCACTGCTCTATAGTGTCTCAATTAAAAGCACTAAATGTCATTTCTGTCTGCTGCTACATTCCTCTATCAGCATGAATCACTTATGACAAGTTTCCCTGACACCAAGAGAAAATGGTGACAGGGGAGGGACCTCCACCAGACAGCCTCAGCTTTGTTCCTGTGAGTTGTGTGTAGGGAGGTGCATCTCTTCCCTCCAATCAGCTCTCGAAGCTCTCCTTACTGAGCTCTACAGAGTGTAATTTCAGCTCTCCTCCCCTTTTTTCTAAACTCTCAGCCAAGCTTTAAAATTCAGCAATTTGAACAGATGTAGAGAATAGAATTCTGCAGATAAACAAGTACAACTTGTGTAGGAGGATTTGTTTCATGCCTGTGTATCACCTGAGGCCAAACACTTCTCTGGATACATGTAAGGGTTTACAACCACTTTAAAAGAGATGTAAACCCCCAGTGGATGATGCTTAGTTTGTTTGGTGTATCCCAAACAACTGCTATATTTTTAATAAAATCCTTTTTTTTTTGCATCCCAGTGTTACGGATCTCCTGCACCCCTTTGCAGCCATTTCTTTCTCCCAGCAATGTCTAGGATGGGTTTCCTGATGTTAACAATGTCTGTGTTATGTGTGTTGTAGTCTCCATCAAAAGCCCATGGGACCATGCATGAGCACTGATTTTGCAGTTACTGATTTTGCCCTACCTGCGCCGCCATTCGGGGGCTCGATTGTCAATCACCGGGTCCCGGCCAGTGATTACTCGCCAGCGCCCAGTGATTGCTGAGCATCTCTAACAATACAGATCTCTCCCCTGTCAGCTCCTGCACACTGCTTTGCGTGGATCTGCATAGCAGAGCCATACAAAGCAGTGTGCTTACAATGAAGCACACACACAGCACACTATTTAAAACAGCACACAGTTAACCCTTTGATCGCTTCTCATGTTAACCCCTTCCTGCCCAGTGCCATTAGTACAGTGTCACTGCTTTTTATTAGCACTGATCACTGTATTGGTGTCACTGGGGATGTCGGTGACACCAAGTCAGTTCCCCCCAGTATCAGAATGCCCACCGCAGTCCTGCTATCAGTTGCTGATCGCCACTAGTAAAAAAAAAAAAAAAATTCCAGTATCTATACTGCCATTTGTAAATGCTATATCTTTCACGTAAACCAATTAATTTGCATGTATTGGGATTTTTTTTTAGCAAAGACATGGAGCAGAATACATGATGGCTAAAATTTATGATGAAATTTTGATTTTTTTCTTAATTTTTTTTACTGGCCTTTTTTTTTTTTTTTTAATAAAAATTGCACAGACGATCAAATACCACCAAAAGAAAGCTCTATTTGTGGGAAAAAAGGACGTATATTTCATTTGGATGCAGCATTGTATGACCGCGCAATTGTCAGTTAAAGTAACACAGCGCCATAACGTAACAAATAGCCTGGTCAGGAAGGTGGGGGGTGAATCCTCTGGAGGGCAAGTGGCAGATTCACAAAGAAGTTGTAGTTTTGAGTTTACATCTACTTAATTTTTTTTTTTTTATATCTAGATTTTTCCTAATTTGGCTGGGATGTACGTTGAAATGGCTGGCGGGTGAAAGGTTTGGCCAGAGTCAGTCCACTGTGGCTGAGCAATATGTACAGAATCCTGGCCCTGCACTGTATCATCTGTGGACTAAATAGAATAGTGAATATTTTTCCATCGTGGTCCGATAGTCGGCTTTGCAGAAAATTTCCTGCTTGGCTCAGATCCTCGTTGCGAGGACCCCCGTTAGACGCTCCATCTGGAAAGCCTTGTTTTTCCTTGGCTGCCGATACAGGAGAGGGGGGAACGCCGGCCCACGACACTGGCTCCGGTTTTGCCCACCACTGCGACCAGCTGTGCGTACTACCGGGAAGACAATCTACATACAGATTTTGGTCTGCTTGCCGTACAGAATTGATAAATATTGATGATGACGCCGCCGATGTTTTCACAGAGGATTTTTACCTTTCCGGCTTGGAGGATGGTAATTAAATGCCGTGATGACGTCCATGCAGGTCGGCTGCGAGCGAGGGGTTAACACGCTGGGCTCAGCTGGGGCAGCGAAAGTATCTCCGCGCACATTAGAATAAATAAATTGCACTAATTACTGTCATTAGTAGCGTGCGCTGGGTCGCTCCTTGATTCGCTGCGGCGCTGCACACCCAGTGAGAATTCTCTGCAGGAAAACTTTACTCTTTATACAACGTAGCAGAATAAAACCTCAGAAAAAGAACAATATTCACATATTTCTAATTCCATCACACTTTCCAAAAATAGGAGGATTATTCCTCATTTCAGAGCCGTGGGCGGGACTATGCAAATCATTCATTTACACCCCAGCAGCGAGATGCACATCCAGAACCAATGATGTAGAGTGTGAATACTGTCTGATATTATAGAGCCATTTATGCATACAGCTGTTTCAGGCTTGTTGGTCATCATCAGTGCAGCGTATGGAAGCTATGGCTTCTATGGAGTATGGCTTGGGACTAGACAGTATGCCCATACAGGCAGGGCCTGAGACAAGGGGAGGGCAGGAGGAGCAGCCGCCCTAGGCGCAGCTCCCTTACTAAAGGGGGAGGGGTGCTGCTCAGCAATCACTTCACTTGCATGCATGCTCTAGATCAGTGTTGGGCAACTAGTGAACCGTGGCCACCCTTTCGCCTGGTCATGGCTTTCTGTCTGTTCTAATGCAGGCCATACATGGTTCAAATTCCGAACAAATTTTCGTCCTAAGATCAAAAACGTCGTTCGCTCAGTAATCCGATGGCGCCATCAATGATTTCGAAAATCGGCCGACCAAGTCATAAAGTTCATCCCGTATAACAGGCAACACTTTTGTTCCTTCCAGGTCACGGCTCATGCGCATATTCTTTTTGGAAAGATGATCGTACGATTTGACCATCATTGAGTCGAAAATCGGTCGTTTTTCACGAATTTTCCAACACGCCTGATCACCAAAAAGGGGAGGAACCATGAAAATCGGCCGACGCCATTGACCCACTAACAGCAAAAATTGGCCAATTATTCTTAGGTCTGATTTTCGGAAGAAAAATCGGTCAAATTTCGACCCATGTATGGCCGGCCTAACAGCTACTGTTTTCACACCACGCATCAACATGACCACTGTCTGCCCAACCGCCAAAATGAAAATACACGCCATGCTTGGGAAACCACCCACACATCCCCAGCTGCTAGAAAGCAAGCGTATGATCACACATTCACAGTGCACCCTCCGTGCCAACTATGGGTAGCCAGAGCAGGCAAAATGCTCTGGCTACTCAAAATGCCTCAAAAATGCATCAAAAGCGCACTTCATGCTTTTCTGCAGCATCTTCATTGAAGTTTATAGAACCAAAACATGCAATGAAGTAGTGAAAAAAGTGAAGTACCCATAAAGTGCACAGGGTGTACATATGGTTCTCTTCCGAAAAGAAAGGACCCTGGCCCTGAACCCCCAAGGTGCAAGGCTCCAGGCAGGGACTGGGGTAATCGTGGTCCACCCAGCCAAAACTGGGTGCAGGGGCGCACTGACAACTCATGGGGCCCCCGGGCAATAGGGGATCATGGGGCCCCTGTGTCCTTGCCCAAACTAAAAAAAAGCCTATGAAAAAGGTACCAGGGGCATCTCATCTTTTTTTTCATTCAATGTTTTACCCGTATTGCCTTATATAGGCTTAGGGTTATGCTTCTCTCCAGGTGGTAACTGTATTTGCCTTTATGCTTGCATGTGATTATATATAACTCTGGTACAATTTTTGAAAACACCTCCTTCAGGGAGTGTAACCTATGTGGTAACTATATGTGCTTATTTGCATAGCATGTGATATTATATACCCATGGTATAATTTTTTGAAAATACCTCCTGCAGGGAGTGTAACCAATGTGCGGTGCTGCAAATGCTTTAGACCATGGTGGCCATAGATTTTGCAGCACATATGTATCCAGACCAGTCTTGGTGTGATTTTAATGGTTTTAGGTCTGTGTGTATTGTCTCATACTGAGGTGATGGTAAACCAGGGCGATTGCCCGAGTGTCAATCATTAATGTGTAATAAAGCATAATTTTTGGAAATTTTATCGCATTCTGTCCATAATGTAGCCGCTTTCTTGTGAATCTCTTTTCACAAATCTCTTCTTTGGTCTGCATCTCATGGGGCCCCCTACTGTCCACGGGACCCCCGGGCAGTGCCCGAGTTTCCAAATGGTCAGTCCGCCCCTGACTGGGTGGACCCTTTTTTTCAGGATGCCTGCGGAAGCAAGATGTGCCCAAATACTAGGTGGGGCTCCCCCAAAGGGAGACCTCATGGGACCTCTGGGTGGGACCAGATCATATGGTGGGCATGATTTGAGAGCACCCACCTGGAAAGATAGACTGTGGATGAGCTTAACAGCATCCTGGGACCTGGAAAGATAGTGATGGTGGCATGACTGAAAGAACTGAAATCCTATGAATGAAAAGGGCAGCCCTGGCACAATCAGGACCTGGGGGGGGGGGGAGAGCTACATGATGATGGATGTCCTCCAGCTAAGAAATGAGGTGGGATTTACATGGCTTCCTGCAAACATCCTGAAACCATCACAGCGCCTCAGTACTTCTCTCAAGAGACCTCATGTAAGTGGGGGGAGGAGTTATGCAAATATGAAAATGCCTTGACGGGTGGATGTCAGTCTGCAGGAGTGGGTTTTGCCAGGCAGGCTGTATTTGCATGCAGACCACCCTAGGTAATGCTCACATGTTCCTGAAATAACTGAAATCCAATATATGGAAAGGATGCGTCAGGGACAATCAAGCTAGGGAGAAAAGAGCAAGATATTGATGGATGTCCACCAGCCAGGAAATGAGGTTGACTCTATCTGACCTGCTGCAGCTTCTAATGCACATTGTGAGAAGCTCACAGTGTGCAGTGAAATCAGAGTAGGTTTACAATTTGTGATTGGTCTGCTGCCTGGTATGTAATTCTAGAATTCTGGTCGAGTAAACATTCTTCGTGCGGCAGACTGCTTCCCTTTCATTCCTGGACTCGCTCCCACTCAGTGTAAATCTGGTGACACGAGGTGAGCCTGCTGAACATGGAGATAATTGGAACGTGTAATCACAGAGCTTTGTTAATTAGGCTAATGAATTACAGGACGATTGTGGATCGATTTTCAGTAGCAACAAGGGATAATGTTAGTGCAGCCTCCCATTATAGATGTAATTAGTACAATCGTCATCCTGTGTGTGTTCTGTCACGCAGTATTCTCTGCCATAAGTATGCCCAATACGGGAATTAAAGGCCGGCTTCACCCAGAACGTATATTTTACATTGCATGTTGGCTAGGAAATTAAAGTGGACCTGTTAGCAGCTTTACTAATGTATGAATACATTCCTGACATGTCAGAATAGACAGCAACAGTATAAGTGGTCAGAAAATCTCAACCTTTTAACATTAAAAAGCCATTCTTGAGCTCTAGTCAGTGACGTTGCCTAGGCTGAGATGATGTCATCAGTCTGCTGCAGGCCAGACGAGGCATTTCCTCAATCTCATCTGCTCCTGTGATTGCCTTTGTAGCAAAGCACAAGGGGAGAGGCTGCAGCAAGGGGCTGATCTGTGTCAGGCATTTTTGCATCAATCCAGAAAACAGATGGTGACCCTGGTTGACACCTAAACAAAGATGGTGCTGTACTTCTGGAGAGAAAAGCAAACAAAGGCAATGCCAGGGGGAGTATTGTATTCTCTGTGAGAGGTAATGACTACCCAAAGTGCTACACTGACATACACATACAGAGCATGTGAGGACTCAGCATGGAAAAGCATAGCTGATGCCAGGTTCACTTTTATTCACTTTTAAGATTTAGGGGTAGAAATCTCTCCACCAAAATACTTATAAAATAATGTCCATATTCTTCTACCTTTTTATATCCCTTCTGTTATATGTGGCAAAACTTTTCAGCACCTTCAATTCTATAGACTAGGACTTCATGGAACCCTAGAGCTCTTCCAGGGGTTGTTAGGAGGTCTTTGAACTTTGGCTGTTGACCTCCCATCTGTTGGAACCTGCATAGTTCTGGAGCCAACGCTACTTGGCAGAGCCACTAGCATGACACCAATTACTTTTTTAGCTGTCTGTAAGGAGCATTCTTCCCACTGACCACCAATGTAAGGGACATTCTCCCAACTGATCACCATTGTAAGGAACATTCTTCCCACTGACCTCCAATGAAAGGGACATTCTCCCACTGATCACCAATGTAAGGGACATTCTTCCCACTGACCTCCAATGAAAGGGACATTCTCCCAACTGATCACCAATGTAAGGGACATTCTTCCCACTGACCTCCAATGTAAGGGACATTCTTCCCACTGACCACAAATGTAAGGGACATTCTTCCCACTGACCACCAATGTAAGGGACATTCTTCCCACTGATCACCAATGTAAGGGACATTCTTCCCACTGACCTCCAATGTAAGGGACATTCTTCCCACTGACCTCCAATGTAAGGGGCATTCTTCCCACTGACCTCCAATGTAAGGGGCATTCTTCCCACTGATCACCCGTCAGGGACATTCATCCCACTGATCACCAATGTAAGGGACATTCATCCCACTGACCACCAATTTCAGGGGCATTCTTCTCACTGATCACCAATGAAAGGGGCATTCTCCCCACTGATCAGCAATGTAAGGGACATTCTTCCCACTGATCACCAATGTAAGGGGCATTCTCCCCACTGATCACCAATGTAAGGGGCATTCTTCTCACTGACCACCAATGTAAGGGGCATTCTTCTCACTGATCACCAATGTAAGGGGCATTCTTCCCACTGACCTCCAATGAAAGGAACATTCCTCCCACTGATCACCAATGTTAGGGACATTCTTCCCACTGACCTCCAATGAAAGGAACATTCTCCCAACTGATCACCAATGTAAGGGGCATTCTTCCCACTGACCTCCAATGAAAGGAACATTCCTCCCACTGATCACCAATGTTAGGGACATTCTTCTCACTGATCACCAATGTAAGGGGCATTCTTCTCACTGATCACCAATGTAAGGGGCATTCTTCCCACTGACCTCCAATGAAAGGAACATTCCTCCCACTGACCTCCAATGAAAGGAACATTCTCCCAACTGATCACCAATGTAAGGGACATTCTTCCCACTGACCTCCAATGAAAGGAACATTCTCCCAACTGATCACCAATGTAAGGGACATTCCTCCCACTGACCACCAATGTAAGGGACATTCTTCTCACTGATCTCCAATGTAAGGGACATTCCTCCCACTGACCACCAATGTAAGGGACATTCTTCTCACTGATCTCCAATGTAAGGGACATTCTTCCCACTGACCACCAATGTAAGGGACATTCTTCTCACTGACCACCAATTAATTGGCTTTGCACGGGTTCTCTAAGACCCAAACAATTATTTTAAGGGTTCCTCTTTGATAAAAATACATTGAGAGGGGCAGCTATCCACTTCAGCTCCGGAAGATTTTACTCCCTTCATGACCAGGTCATTTTTTGCTATTTAGCACTGTGCTATTTTAACTGGTAATTGCACGGTCATGCGACACTATACCCAAACAAAATTTATATAATTGTTTCACACAAATAGAGCTTTCTTTTGGTGATATTTGATTGACACTTTTTATTTTAAACCAAACATTTAAAAAAATATTTTTTACTTTCTGCTATACAACATATCCAATAAAAAAAAAATCACATTTCTTCATAAATTTAGGCCAAAATGTATTCTGGTACATGTCTTTGGTTAAAAAAAATCCCACTAAGTGTATTTTAATTGATTTGCGTGAAAGTTATAGCATCTACAAACTATGGTATATACACTGGAATATTTATTTACTTATTGTTTTATACTATCAATGGTGGTGGTCAGCGACTGATAGTGGGACTGTGATAGTGCGGTGGGCAATCTGATACTGACACTGGAGGGAACTGACACTGACATCACCATTGTCACCAATACAGTAATCAGTGATAATACTATACACTGTCACTGTCAGGGGTGTATTTACCACAAGGCATTTGCCTAGGGCAGCATTTTTCGGGGGGGGGGGGGGCAGCACTGCCCCTTGGAAGAAGGGATGCAAGAAGGGAGACAAGCGGCATGGGGACCTGGTGGGTTCTGAGAGATGCTGTGGGTTTTATGCACTGCCCCACTCTCGTTCCTTTGGATGTCCAGAGCTGTGAAGGTGAGTGTCTTTCTCTCTCGCCATGGGGGATGGTGACTGGTGTATGGGGGGCAGTGGTAGTGGAAGGCTTAGGTGGAGGACAGGGGTGTTCTTGGTCAATGTCAGGCTCTTTCTGCAGGGGGGGTTGGGGCGCGCCAATTTTTGTGTTGCCTAGGGCAGCACAAAACCTAAATACACCACGGGTCATTGTACTAATGACACTGGCCGAGAAGGGGTTAACATCTTGGGTAATCAAGGGGTTAAGTGTGTGCCTAACAAGTGTTAATTTGTGTAATGTGGGCTGCTTTTTTAATAAAAATCTCTGTCTTTTCGCCCTGCTTTTCAGGGATAAAAAGCAGAGATTGTTCCCTCTGTACAGAGCCCTGTACAGAGTCGGTGGGCAGGGTTGGGGGCGCGTGTCCTGTACCTGGAGGAGGCCAGAGATGTACAGGTAAGTTGCTGTGCCTGTACAGGCCACCAGTACATTGCAGGTGGGGGGTGCTTAATTGGCTATGGACTTGTCCTTGCTCCACCTCATGTCCCCTATTGGGCTGGAGAACATCCCAGCAGTGGTGACATCCACTAAGAAGCTGACCTGCTCTGGTGACCACATGGTATTCCAATGTAAAAGTCGGTAGTCACTGCCCCTCCCACTGGACATGTATTCTGGGAATTCAGTGCTTCCCCGATCTCATTAATCAAATCCACTTTGTTTTTGTCATCAGTAATGGGTATATGCAGAGTGTACATTACCTCTATATTACATTTATTTACGGATTCAAATAAGAAGAGGAATTAATTGTACTTCTTTGTAATAAACACATAACTTTCAATCAGTATATCAAAACACTTCATTTACAATTACTTATGATAATATATCTGACTAAGAGCTCCCGTGGGTTAAATAATACTCCCAGATTGCGGCATTTAAATGCGAGTATTGTGTAGCGGGCTGGGAGTTTGCAGAGCAGTAAACAGCGTGAAATACCAAGAGACAATGCGCCTTTGAGGAGAGCGCTCATTGTGCCTTTGAACGCGACGCTATGTTTCTATGGTAATTAGTATTACTCATGCTCTCGTCTGTGTATGTTAATAATGCTTGCGGCAAATTATTTAATTCTTTTTTTATTTCCCCTCAAATTAAAGCGATCCACAGAAAAGGGCACCAGTCTGTAGTTCAAACGCCCGTTTGTGTGTAGTGTTCAGGCAGAGCAAATCAAAGGTCTCCGTCAACATGCTGAACGCCCGAGCGCACGCTGCAAAGGGAAAGCGCATCCGAAAAACTAAGCCAACTGCTGACCCTTACCAGGAAAAAATGGAAATAGCTGCATATTTAAATCCCTTTTTTTGTAGTGAAATCCATTGCTGGGTACTTGTCGATGACCTGGAGTAAGATGACCTGGGCAGCACAGCAACTAAATGGTTAGCCTGGCAATACTCGGGTTGTTGGTTCGAATCCCAACCACGGCACCACCTGCCTGGAGTTTGCATGTTCTCACTGTGCCTGTGTGGGTTTCCTCTGGTTTAGGGGTGGGCTGACAACTCATGAGGCCCCTGGGCAATAGGGGATCATGGGGCCCCTGTGTCCTTGCCCAAACTCAAAAAAGCCTATGAAAAAGATACCAGGGGGATCTCATGGGGCCCCCTACTGACCCTGGGCCCTCGGGCAGTGCCCGAGTTTCCAACTGGTCAGTCCGCCTCTACTCTGGTTTCCTTCAGCACTCCATGCTGGTAGGTGAATTGGCTCCTGTCTAAACTGTCCCTAGTATGTGTATGTATGAATGTGAGTTAGGGACCTTAGATTGTACGCCCCTTGAGGGTTAGGGACTGATGTGAATGTACAATATATATGTAAAGTGCTGCGTAAATTGACAGCGCTATATAAGTACCTGAAATAAATAAACAATAATAAGATGAAAGTTTAATCTGCTTATATTTTGCCTTCTCTGCCCCCATATCAACATGCTAAAGACATATTTTAGATAAAACCTTTCTGTTTTTTTTACTTATTTTATACTCTGCCATCACTGGGCCTCTTCGCTTCTCTATACAACGCAGGAAGATCATGGCTGGTGAGAAGGGCCAGCAGGATGCTGTACATAGCTTTCTAAATCTATGTACAGCATCCTGCTGGCCCCTCTTACCAGCCATGATCTGCCTGCATTGTATAGAGAAGCAAAGAGGCAGGTCTCAATGCTCCTCTCAAGAACCTTCAGCCTGATGTAAGCAGCAGGCTGGCTCTTGGGAGGAATTATGCAAATATCAAAATACCTTGATAGCTGGGTGTCAGTCTGGAGAAGTGGATGTTCCCAGCAAGACTGTATTTGCATGCAGACCACCATAGGTAACATCCACATGTGATGATGAGCCTCCATAATTACAAGAACTGAAATCCAATTAATGAAAGGGGTGGGACAGGGAGGGAGGAAAGGTAAGTACATTGTGAGAAGCTGACAGTGTGAGCATATAGGTATAATAAGAGAGGCGAGATCAGTGGTGCTCAGGGAATAAACAGAAGGAGACACAAATATTGAGATATATATATATTGTCCTCAAAAATCATGAAGATCCATAAATAAAGTTCTTAAAATCCAGAAAATAATGACAGCTGTGACATCACCAGAAATGGAAGTCAAAGGACCAGCAAGCTGACTGGCATGCGTTTGAAGCATGCATGCTCCTTTCTCAGGCATGCACGCATGCTCTGAATGCTCACCAATCAGCTTGCTGGTCCTCTGACTTCCAATTCCGGTGATGTAGCGGCTGTTGGCCGCGGATCCCCCAGCGCCCTTAGAGCCCTGGAAACCACCAGTGCAACTCAGCGGTCCACGGGTAACAACGCCCACAGCGGTACCAAACCGACCTGGAGCAGATTATCTACAGAGGAGACTTTATTATGTGATATGTGAGCCATCATACTATTTTGTGGGAGTTGGTCTTATTATATTCATGAAATGGGTTTATTCCGCTTACTACACTCAGATAAGCGCTGCTGTGTTCTCTCTCTTATATAGGTATAATAATAGTATGTGACTGTGGGGGGACATTAGAGTGTAAGCTCCTCTGGTGCAGAGACTGATGTGACTGTCTCAGTGTTCTCTGTACTGCACTGCGGTATATGTCAGAGCTATGTAAATGTATCATAACAACAATAATGCATGACAGAGTGTACATTTTTGCTTTGATAAAAAAATTTCATCAAAACACAGCTTATTAATAAAAACATATTTACATAAAAACAAAAATAAGCAACATAAATATATATAAGCAAACAAAAACAAGCAAGCTTTCATCAGCAAATAAAGAAAATGGCTTTTTGCCAAAATAACACAGAAAGAAACACATTTTTATTACCATAAATATTAATATAAAAGACTACAAAACCTTAACTGCAATTTAAACACAATGCAGGCTAAGAAACGTTTAAACATTTAACCGCCAGCAGGATGGTTGAGGTACATGTTTCTTACCCTGCTTACCCCCACTGGTTCTGGAGGACTGGCATCCTTCCTCCACCTCCACTTCTTACCCATTTTCCTTTTAGCCTCCAACCATTCCCTATCTCCTCTCTTGACAATTCCAATGGCAGAACACCCCCCCGCCCCCCGCCCATCAGGACATGCTTAGCCAAAAATCATTCACCCCATCTTCCACATCATTCATCCTGCCTTCCTCATCATTCACCCCACACTCCACATAATTAATCCCGCCTTCCTCATCATTCACCCCACCTTCCACAGCATTCATCCCGTTTTCCTCATTCACCCCGCCTTCCTCATTCACCCCACTTTCCACATCATTCATCCTGCCTTCCTCATCATTCACCCCACCTTCCACATCATTCATCCTGCTTTCCTCATCATTCACCCCACCTTCCACATCATTCATCCTACCTTCCTCATCATTCACCCCACCTTCCACATCATTCATCCTACCTTCCTCATCATTCATTCCACCTTCCTCATCATTCATCCCGCCTTCCACATCATTCATCCTGACACAGCCTTAGCATATCTCCTACCCGGACAGCTGACTCTTAACACGAATTCTCAAGTTCAGACACATTTATTGGCTGCATAGGAACCTCTTAATTCAGGTTTGGCAGATTACCCACCACCTGATCCTCCCCCCCCCCCCCCCGGCACAGCAGTCCCACTTGCTATACTCCCAGAAGTACCACAATTACTCAGTGTTGCCTGTACAGCACTATGGTGTATGTCAGAGCTACAGTGGGGATCAAAAGTTTGGGCACCCCAGCTAAAAATTTGTATTAATGTGCATAAAGAAGCAATAGGGGCAATAGGGGATCATGGGGCCCCTGTGTCCTTGCCCAAACTCAAAAAAGCCTATGAAAAAGGTACCAGGGGCATCTCATGGGGCCCCCTACTGACCGGCAGTGCCCGAGTTTCCAAATGGTCAGTCCGACCCTGCTCCCCAGTATCCATGTTACCAGTAAGATCTGCACTCCAGCACCCACAGCTCACTCCTCAGTATCCATGTCACCATTGAGATCTGCACTTCATCAGGTACAGCTCACTTTCCAGTATCTATGTCATCATTGAGCTCTGCTCTCTAGGACATACAGATCATTCCTCACTATCCATGTCACCATTGAGATCTTCACTCCAGCACTCACAGCTCACTCCTCAGTATCCATGTCACCATTGAGATCTGCACTCCAGTATACACAAGCTCACTCCCCATTATATATGTCACAAGTAACATCTGCACTCCAGTAACCACAGCTCACACCCCAGTGTCCATTTTATCAGTAAGATATGCACTCCACCACCCCAGCTAAAAATTTGTATTAATGTGCATAAAGAAGCCAAGGAAAGATGGAAAAATCTCCAAAAGGCATCAAATTACAGATTAGACATTCTTATAATATGTCAACAAAAGTTAGATTTTATTTCCATCATTTACACTTTCAAAATAACAGAAAACAAAAAAATGGCGTCTGCAAAAGTTTGGGCACCCTGCAGAATTTATAGCATGCACTGCCCCCTTTGCCAAGCTGAGACCTACCAGTGTCATGGATTGTTACCAATCATTGTCTGGGAAGACCAGGTGATGTCAATCTCAAAGGTTTTAAATGCCCAGACTCATCTGACCTTGCCCCAACAATCAGCACCATGGGTTCTTCTAAGCGGTTGTCTAGAAAACTGAAACTGAAAATAGTTGACGCTCACAAAGCTGGAGAAGGCTATAAGAAGATAGCAAAGCGTTTTCAGATGTCAGTATCCTCTGTTCGGAATGTAATTAAGAAATGGCAGTCATCAGGAACAGTGGAAGTTAAAGCAACATCTGGAAGACCAAGAAAAATATCAGACAGAACAGCTTGCAGGATTGTGAGAAAAACAATTCAAAACCCACGTTTGACTGCACGATCCCTCCAGAAAGACCTGGCAGACACTGGAGTTGTGGTCACTATTCCACTATAAAGAGATACTTGTACAAATATGGTCTTCATGGAAGAGTCATCAGAAGAAAACCTCTTCTACGTCCTCACCACAAAAATCATCGTTTGAACTTTACAAATGAACATATAGACAAGCCTGATGCATTTTGGAAACAAGTTCTGTGGACCGATGAGGTTAAAATTGAACTTTTTGGCCGGAATGAGCAAAGGTACGTTTGGAGAAGAAGGGGCACAGAATTTAATGAAAAGAACCTCTGTCCAACTGTTAAGCATGGGGTTGGATCAATCATGCTTTGGGGTTGTGTTGCAGCCAGTGGCACAGGGAACATCTCACGAGTAGAAGGAAAAATGGATTCAATAAAATTTCAGCAAATTTTGGATGGTAACTTGATGCCATCTGTGAAAAAGCTGAAGTTAAAGAGAGGATGGCTTCTACAAATGGATAATGATCCTAAACACACCTCGAAATCCACGGGGGATTACATCAAGAGGCGTAAACTGAAGGTTTTGCCATGGCCTTCACAATCTCCTGACCTCAACATAATTGAAAATCTATGGATAGACCTTAAAAGAGCAGTGCGTGACAGACAGCCCAGAAATCTCAAAGAACTGGAAGACTTTTGTAAGGAAGAATGGGCAAAGATACCTCAAACAAGAATTGAAAGACTCTTGGCTGGATACAAAAAGCGTTTACAAGCTGTGATACTTGCCAAAGGGGGCAGTACAAGATATTAACTCTGCAGGGTGCCCAAACTTTTGCAGACGCCATTTTTTTGTTTTCTGTTATTTTGAAAGTGTAAATGATGGAAATAAAATCTAACTTTTGTTGACATATTATAAGAATGTCTAATCTGTAATTTGATGCCTTTTGGAGATTTTTCCATCTTTTCTTGGCTTCTTTATGCACATTAATACAAATTTTTAGCTGGGGTGCCCGAACTTTCGATCCCCACTGTATATAAATGTATAATTATTATGTGTGACTGGGGAGGGGGGTATTAGAGTGTAAGCTCTTCAGGTGCAGAGACTGATGTGACTGGCTCAGTATTCTCTATACAACACAGCGGTATACATCACAGCTATATACTGTAAATGTATACTATTATTAGGGTATGACTGTGGGGGTACAATAGAGTGCAATCTCCAGTGGTGCTGCTGCCCCCTCCCCCATACTACAAATTAAAATGAACACGTTAGTAACGGTGGATGATGTCACTATGTTTCTTCCAGCTTTTAATATACTTTTAAGCTTCATAGTAAATACATTTTTTCAGGCCCATCTTTTTTTTTTTTTGTTCAAAATCTAACTGCGGCTCAGTTGCAGTAATTACTGTTTGCGGTGCAGTGAAGCGCCATTATCAGCTCTGTGCAAGTGGCGAGTTCCTTCTGTGGAACAGACTGCGGATACGTGGAGAAGTTTCCGGATGCTGTGGTAGGCACCGTTACCTGTGTTGGTGCACTTTATACTGATAAGCCACCTGAGTCTGACTGCCAGAAGCCGCCAATTTCACGGAGCAGAGCTGCACCTGCGAGCTGATGGGCGCACAGAGCATGTTCAAGTAGCTCTGCTCCCAGGCAATCATTCCTGCTAGTGTTCTGCAATGAACCGATAACAAAGAAGACGCAACGCGTTGAATTATTGTAGCGGTTGATTTGGGCGCTGCGTTCACCCATGGGAAGACTATGATAGGTTTTACCTGTTTGGGCTCATATAAACTGAGCACAATCCATTTCATTTCTGGAGAGGCAGAGCAGGTTTTAGTTCAGAGCGCCGAATTTCATCATGACCAGCCACTTCTGTGTTCAGACACCAGAGTGAAACCGCTGATGAAAGTGAAAGAGAAAAGAGATCTGATACAGGGGACCCCAGTGAGGCATGAACATTGTATTTACTCTAATTGTTATCCATACTGTGTCCTGATGGATAAATCCCATTGGCTGCTCAGCTATCATTTATTGGACCCCAGTATCCATGTCACCACTTAGATATGCACTCCAGTACCCACACCTCGGTCCCTAGTATCCATGTCACCACTAAGATATGCACTCCAGTACCCATACCTCCCTCCCCAGTATCCATGTCACCAGTATGATATGCATTCCAGTACCCACACCTCCCTCCCCCAGTATCCATGTCACCAGTAAGATATGCACTCCAGTACCCATACCTCCCTCCCCAGTATCCATGTCACCAGTAAGATATGCACTCCAGTACCCACACCTCCCTCCCCAGTATCCATGTCACCAGTAAGATATGCACTCCAGTACCCATACCTCCCTCCCCAGTATCCATGTCACCAGTAAGATATGCACTCCAGTACCCATACCTCCCTCCCCAGTATCCATGTCACCAGTAAGATATGCACTCCAGTACCCACACCTCCCTCTTGAATATCCACGTCACCAGTAAGATATGCACTCCAGTACCCACACCTCCCTCTTGAATATCCACGTCACCAGTAAGATATGCACTCCAGTACCCACACCTCCCTCTTGAATATCCACGTCACCAGTAAGATATGCACTCCAGTACCCACACCTCCCTCTCGAATATCCACGTCACCAGTAAGATATGCACTACAGTACCCACACCTCCCTCTCGAATATCCACGTCACCAGTAAGATATGCACTCCAGTACCCACACCTCCCTCTTCAATATCCACGTCACCAGTAAGATATGCACTCCAGTACCCACACCTCGGTTCCTAGTATCCATGTCACCAGTAAGATATGCACTCCAGTAGACACACCTGCACTCCAGCACCCACAGCTCACTCCTCAGTATTCATATCTCTGTTGAGATCTGCACTCCATTGCACACAGCTCACTCTGCAATATATATGTCATTGTTGAGATCTGCACTCCAGCACAAACAGATGATTCCTTAGTATCCATGTCATCATGGAGATCAGCACTCCAACACACATACCTCACTCCTCAGTTTCCATGTCACCATTGAGGTCTGAGATCTTCACTCCAACACACACTGCTCACTCCCCAGGATCTATGTCACCATTGAGATCTGCACTCATACACATATACTGTAACGTACTTTCCTGTAGTCATGTCATCATTGGAATCTGCACTCCAGCACATATAACTCACTTTCCAGTATACATGTCATTAGCGAGATCTGCACTCCAGCATATACAGTTCACTCCTCAGTATCCATGTCACCACTGAGATCTGCACTCGAGTACATATAACTTACTTCCCAGTATCCATGTCATCAGTGAGATCTGCACTCCAGCATATGCAGCTCACTCCCCAGCAGGGGCGGACTGACAACTCATGGGGCCCCCGGGCAATAGGGGATCATGGGGCCCCTGTGACCTTGCCCAAACTCAAAAAAGCCTATGAAAAAGGTACCAGGGGCATCTCATGTGGCCCCCTACTGACCCCGGGCCCTCGGGCAGTGCCCGAGTTTCCAAATGGTCAGTCCGACCCTGCTCCCCAGTATCCATGTTACCAGTAAGATCTGCACTCCAGCACCCACAGCTCACTCCTCAGTATCCATATCACCATTGAGATCTGCACTTCATCATGTACAGCTCACTTTCCAGTATCTATGTCATCATTGAGCTCTGCCCTCTAGGACATACAGATCATTCCTCACTATCCATGTCACCATTGAGATCTGCACTCCAGTATACACAAGCTCACTCCCCATTATATATGTCACAAGTAACATCTGCACTCCAGTAACCACAGCTCACACCCCAGTGTCCATTTTATCAGTAAGATATGCACTCCAGCACCCACAGCTCCATCCTCATTATCCATGTCACTGTTGCGATCTGCACTCCAACACACACAGATCATTCCTCAGTAT
This sequence comes from Staurois parvus, assembly GCF_062004578.1. Classification (NCBI taxonomy): domain Eukaryota; kingdom Metazoa; phylum Chordata; class Amphibia; order Anura; family Ranidae; genus Staurois; species Staurois parvus. Next base: position 1,937,374 of record NW_028318541.1, on the reverse strand, counting down.
CTATGGCACCATTGAGGTCTGAGATCTGAACTGCTGCACACACAGCTTACTCCTCAGTATCCATGTCACCACTGAGATTTGCACTCCAGCACATATATATATATATATATATATATATATACACAGTGGGGATCAAAAGTTTGGGCACCCCAGCTAAAAATTTGTATTAATGTGCATAAAGAAGCCAAGGAAAGATGGAAAAATCTCCAAAAGGCATCAAATTACAGATTAGACATTCTTATAATATGTCAACAAAAGTTAGATTTTATTTCCATCATTTACACTTTCAAAATAACAGAAAACAAAAAAATGGCGTCTGCAAAAGTTTGGGCACCTGGAAGACCAGGTGATGTCAATCTCAAAGGTTTTAAATGCCCAGACTCCTCTGACCTTGCCCCAACAATCAGCACCATGGGTTCTTCTAAGCAGTTGTCTAGAAAACTGAAACTGAAAATAGTTGACGCTCACAAAGCTGGAGAAGGCTATAAGAAGATAGCAAAGCATTTTCAGATGTCAATATCCTCTGTTCGGAATGTAATTAAGAAATGGCAGTCATCAGGAACAGTGGAAGTTAAAGCAAGATCTGGAAGACCAAGAAAAATATCAGACAGAACAGCTCGCAGGATTGTGAGAAAAACAATTCAAAACCCATGTTTGACTGTACGATCCCTCCAGAAAGATCTGGCAGACACTGGAGTTGTGGTACACTATTCCATTATAAAGAGATACTTGTACAAATATGGTCTTCATGGAAGAGTCATCAGAAGAAAACCTCTTCTACGTCCTCACCACAAAAATCATCGTTTGAACTTTGCAAATGAACATATAGACAAGCCTGATGCATTTTGGAAACAAGTTCTGTGGACCTATGAGGTTAAAATTGAACTTTTTGGCCGGAATGAGCAAAGGTACGTTTGGAGAAGAAGGGGCACAGAATTGAATGAAAAGAACCTCTGTCCAACTGATAAGCATGGGGTTGGATCAATCATGCTTTGGGGTTGTGTTGCAGCCAGTGGCACAGGGAACATCTCACGAGTAGAAGGAAAAATGGATTCAATAAAATTTCAGCAAATTTTGGATGGTAACTTGATGCCATCTGTAAAAAAGCTGAAGTTAAAGAGAGGATGGCTTCTACAAATGGATAATGATCCTAAACACACCTCGAAATCCATGGGGGATTACATCAAGAGGCGTAAACTGAAGGTTTTGCCATGGCCTTCACAATCTCCTGACCTCAACATAATTGAAAATCTATGGATAGACCTTAAAAGAGCAGTGCGTGACAGACAGCCCAGAAATCTCAAAGAACTGGAAGACTTTTGTAAGGAAGAATGGGCAAAGATACCTCAAACAAGAACTGAAAGACTCTTGGCTGGCTACAAAAAGTGTTTACAAGCTGTGATACTTGCCAAAGGGGGCAGTACAAGATATTAATTCTGCAGAGTGCCCAAACTTTTGCAGACGTAATTTTTTTGTTTTCTGTTATTTTGAAAGTGTAAATGATGGAAATAAAATCTAACTTTTGTTGACAAAAGTCTAATCTGTAATTTGATGCCTTTTGGAGATTTTTCCATCTTTCCTTGGCTTCTTTATGCACATTAATACAAATTTTTAGCTGGGGTGCCCAAACTTTCGATCCCCACTGTGTATATATATATATATATATATATATATATATATATATATATATATATCTTACTGTACTTTCCAGTATCCATGTCATCAGTGAGATCTGCACTCTAGCACCCACATCTCACTCCCCAGTGTCCATGTCACTTGTAACATCTGCACTCCAGCACACACAGCTCACTCTTCAGTATGTATGTCACCATTGAGATCTGCACTCCAACACACATACCTCACTCTCCAGTATCCAAATCACCAATGAGATCTGCCCTTCAGTACACACTTTTTTTTTTTTTTAATCAGAAATGACGTTTATTAATGGTGAAGTCATACAAATCTCAAAATGACAATGCATATACAGAATGGTATCAAAGACTCAATCATTAACAAACCGAACAACATAATAAAGAACAGTACACACTTTACTCCCCAGTATTCATTACAACAGTGAGATCTATACTCCAAACCTCACTCTCTAGCAGGGTCGGACTGACCATTTGGAAACTCGGGCACTGCCCGAGAGCCCAGGGTCAGTAGGGGGCCCCATGAGATGCCCCTGGTACCTTTTTCATAGGCTTTTTTGAGTTTGGGCAAGGACACAGGGACCCCATGATCCCCTATTGCCCGGGGGCCCCATGAGTTGTCAGTCCGCCCCTGCTCTCTAGTATCCACGTCATAAGTGAGATCTGCCCTTCAGTACACATACCTCACTCCCCATTATCCATGTCCCTTATAAGATCTGAGCTCACTATTATGGCTTACAAATGTGTGAGTTAATTGTGTGGATATAATATTACATTTCCCTCTTTGCATAGACAGGAATTCCTTCAATATACTGTACATTTGTCTTCACATAATGAACTATGAGACAATCCTGTCTTTTAATGCAGTTAGTAATTGTAATATTATTTATTTTCCTAGTTATATAATGAAAAGGTTCACCTTGGATTTTTTTTTCAGATCATTAGGGCTGTAGGTATTTCAGAAACCCTGTGTGTGTTTAATACAGATTTATGACATTTCACTTTAAAGAGAAATCATAAACCGAAGAGACGCAAATGCAAAATCTTGGCCGTCTCATTAGTGTCACGGCCGCTTGTGTTGGTGAACTTTTACTTATTTTAAGTTTGTGTTTCTATCTCATCTTCTGCTGTGCAGAGAGGGCAGCGGAAATGTGCGGCACAAAGTAAACCGATGCTAATCATCGTTATATGGGGACGATAAAACGATAAAACAAAAATGGGAATCCAATTTTCTCTCGGACTGCTGGATGTGCTAAAATTATATATTAATACTGGTTGCCATGGCAACAGGACAGGGTTTAATTAAGGTCAGGTTGGGGGGGGGGAAGCAAAGTCTTGGATCATCTTCAGCATGAAAACAGTTGGGGTGAGATTATGAGGAATATTGGTTGAAGAGCTGTGTAGCACATTGGAGCTCCTTCATTTAAACAGTCTGTGATGGGGGTGCTGCCTTGTAGATGGTTGGTTTCTGTGGGCTACATGACAAATGAGTCTATTTATCAATGTTTTACACAACTTTCACCCAAAATTTACACTTTGACAACCTTGCTTGAAAAAAATTGTTAAACTTCTTTATTTACTATTATGACCGAAGATTGCAGCTTAGCTGATATTTGAATGTAAACTACCTTTCATGTCATACACAACACAAGGTGTTCGTCCACATCAAAGAAGTACATGGCAAAAATAAAAACTAGCCTATCATTGACTAACTACTCAAATCAAATTGCTTTCTTTAAGGAATATAGACCTGGCGCAGGGGCGGACTGACCATTTGGAAACTCAGGCACTGCCCAAGGTCAGTAGGGGGCCCCATGAGATGCCCCTGGTACATTTTTCATAGGCTTTTTTGAGTTTGGGCAAGGACAAAGGGGCCCCATGATCCCCTATTGCCCGGGGGCCCCATGAGTTGTCAGTCCGCCCCAGACCTGGCGCACAGATCCTCCAAAAATAATACTTCTTTTCAAAGATACTACCACACTGTGTGTTATTGTAGGACTAGGGATGACCTTACGGTTTGGTCCAAACACAAATTTGAATGCTCAGACGAACACTGGAAAAATTAACCCTTTCAGAAGGAGCCGAATGTCATGTAAAATCATGGTCAATGGTTGGTAAGAACGCCAACCGGTGCAGGCATCACTGAAGAAAAACAAAAACAGCATGAGGTTTCTCCCGAATTCACTCCAGGCCCTTCATGTCTTGCATAGATGTTAAAGGCTAAGTTCACCTTTTGGGGAAAAAATAATAAATACACATATTTATGGAGAAAAAAAAAGTGCATTGTTTTTTTTTTCAAAAGGGTCCTGCAGAACATTGCACCTGTGAGCAGTAGATCATGGGTGCAATGTCAGGCTCCTGTAGACAAGCCCTACATCTTTCAGCCTGTACCTCCATATGGGCTGTCAGTTTGAAAGCTGCGGGGCTTGTGAATTTAACTATAAGGGCACTCATCAGCACCCTTTCAGTTGCTTGAAAACTACAAGCGGTCTACCATGGTGGCCAGCATGGACTTGTAGTTCATTAATTCACAGATTGCTGAAAATAAAAGTTGCAGCTACGTGGGTGGAGCTTGGGTGCACATCCAAACTGTTTTTGAAAAGTGATGGAGAGTGAGAGAGAAGATCCCCCGCCTGCTCTCACAGGGGATAGGGGGTGGGGTGTGGGGGGAGGACTACTAGAGCATGTTACATTTTATACCCTAAATATGGATGTAACATGTAACATGCTTCCAAAGGTGAACTTATCCTTTAAGGGGGATATCACATGAAAAAGTTAAGAAGATAAAAACGTGAGAGGTCCCCCCCAAAATATCCATACCAGTCCCTTTACCAAGCATGGAGCCTGGCAGCTCAAGAAAGGAGGACAAGCATGCACTTCCCTCTCCTGAACCATACCAAGCCACCATGTTGACCTCAACATGAAAGGGTACCTTGCCGAAAGAAATAAAATGTTGACTGACAATATGGGGTTTATTTACTAAAGCTGGAGAGTGCAACATCAGGCTCAGAGGAGATTAAGGGGGGATATGATCTCCATGTATAAATACATCAGTGGTTCATATAGTGAACTCGGTGTAGAGCTATTCCCTCTGAGGTCATCACAGAGGACAAGGGGGCACTCTTTACGTCTTGAGGAAAAGAAATTTAATCTCCAAACATGGAAAAGTTTCTTCACAGTAAGAGCTGTGAGAATGTGGAATAGACTCCCTCAAGAGTTGGTTGTGGCCAGCTCAGTGGATTGCTTTAAAAAAGTCCTGGATTGTTTCTTAGATACACAGAATATAACTGGATATAACATTAATAGGTAAAGTTGATCCAGGGAATATCCGATTGCCTCTCGGGGGATCAGGAAGGAATTTTTTTCCCAGCAGGAGCAAATTGGATGGTGCTTTGCTGTGTGTTTTTTTTACCTTCCTCTGGATCAACCGTGGGTGAAGGATTACAACAGTTTTTTTTTTCTATGGTTGAACTGAATGGACTTTTGTCTTTTTTCAGCCAGACTAACTATGTAACTTCTGCATAGAAACCAATCAGCTTCCAGGTTTTATTGCCAAAGTTTAACTAAACAAGCTGAGGCTAGAAACTGATTGGTTTCTATGCACTCCAGCTTTAGTAAATAAACCCCTATATGTCTGAGGGTCCCTTTTTATGAAAGGGGGGCTTCCAGATTCTTATATGTTCCCTGTTCACAGACCACCATAACCACTAAGCCAGGGTTGTGGGGAAGAGGTCCCTCTCCTAATCGTCACAAGGCCAAGATGCTTTGCCAGCACCTTGCAAGGTATCCCCTTCCATGTTGAGGACATGTGGTCTGGTATGGTTCAGGAGGGGGTATGTATGCTCATCTTCCTTCCTTTTCTGGCCAGCCAGGGTGCATGCTTAGGTAAGGGCTGGGTGTGGATGTTTAGTGGGGATCTCACTGTTTTTTTTTGGGGGGGGGGGTAAAATTCATACTAGACCTAAATGCCAGTTTCATATATACAACCAGCTGCACACTTTATGTTTGGAGGAAGCTTGATGAATGCATATAAGTGTTCCCTAATCTATTCCTTTGAACACACGCTGTGTACTGGTATGAGGACGGTACTGAGAGTGCAGTGCATAGAATACTGAGCATAGAATGCTAACCGTGGGTTGGCCTTTAAATCTCTGACTCTTTAGCAGAAATCTGCTTGGAGCTCCAGGGATCAGTTGTTGATATACATGCTGGAAAACATCCGCAGCAATTTTTTTTTTCATACAGCAGGGGAATGTGGATTACATTGAACAAAAATCCTAGAGAAGCCCAGTGATCTGAGATTGGTTAAAGGACAGCTATCATGTTCTGTTCACAGATTATTGGATAAATAAAAATGCACTGTGTGCATTGTGAGCTTTATCCTGTAATTGTATACAGTATCAATTTTTCCTTTAATTGTTACGTAGTTGATAAGGTTGAATAAAGACACGAGTCCATCCAGTTCAACCGTGTGTGTGTGTATGTGTGTATGTTCATGTTAAAACTCATATCCCTGTATACTGTGTTCTCTAAGAAGCCCATCCAAGAGTTTTTTGAAACTATCAATACTTCCCACTGACAGCACTGATTTGTGGAAGTGAGTTCCACATCTTTACTGCTCTGGCAGTGAAAAACCCCCTACACAGTTTAAGGTAAACCGCTTCTCCTCCAATTTGAATGAGTGGCCCTGTGTCTTCTACTCCCTGAGACTGAATAGTTTATTCTTTGTGCCAGAATCATCATTACAATATTTGTATATGGCTATCATATCCCCTCTCTTTTCTTAAGGGAGAATAAATTTAATGTTTGTAGTTGTTATTCCTAACTGAGGTCCTCCAGACCGCTTATTAACTTTGTTGCCCTTCTCTGGAATCTCTCCAGTTCCAGCACATCCTTCCTGAGGACCGGCGACCAGAACTGGACTCCAGATGTTGCTGAACCAGAGTTTTATAAAGTGTCATGATTATAGTTTTATCTCTTGAGTAAATTCCCTTTTCAATGCATGCTAATATTCTGCTAGCTGTGCTTGCTGCAGCATGCCATTGCTGAGTCTGTCGTCTACTAGGACCCCAGATCTTCTTCTGTCCTGGACTCCACCAGAGGTTCTCCCTCTAGCGAGTAACTTGCATTCATATTTTTAGCCCCCAAGTGCACTACTTTACATTTTTCAACATTGTTCCTCATTGCCATGTATCTGCCCACCCCCTAATTTTATTGAGGGCTTCTTGCAGAGTTTCTGTATCTTGTTGTGAAGTTATTGGCCTACTTAGCTTTGTACCATCTGCAACCACTGAGTGCCAGCTTCTATATCTTTTATGAAAAAATTAAGTAGAATTGGTCCCAGTACAGAGCCTTGGGGTTCCCCACTTATCACTCCAGGCCAGTCGTGGTTTTTTACTCTATCACCACCCTTTGGACATGCCCTGTAACCGGGTTTCTATCACCGTATAAACCCTATGGTCCATGCCTACAGACCTCAGTTTGTTCAGTAAGCATTTATGGGAGGGACTGTATCAAATGTTTTTGAAAAATCCAGATATACCACATCCACCGGTCTTCCTTTATCTAGATGACAACTCACTTCCTCTTAGAATGTTAACAGGTTGGTTTGGCAAGAATGACCCTTCGTAAAGCCATGCCAATTACTACTAATGATATTGTTTTCCTCAGCAAATTTTTGGATATAAAGTGGTGTGCATGAGCACATAGGATAACACTGGCTACTAGGAGCAGGAAAAAAAATGCCAATAACAACTTCTAGGAGCTTAAAAAAAATACTAGTGTGCATAGGCCAAAATTGTGCTACATCTCTTTGTTAAAAAAAAATCCCAATAAGTGTATATTAACTGGTTTGTGTAAAAGTTATAGTATCTAAAAACTATGGAATATATACTGGAATTTACAAAGCTATAGATGCTGTACTAGTAATGGTGGTAATCAGGGACTTATAGTGTGACTGTGATAGCATGGCAGCAAATCTGGAGCAAACAGACATTGGCTGGAAGGGACACTAACTGACACTCATTATTGATACTAATACAGTGATCAGAGGAGACTCTGTTGGAGGGGTGACAGAGAACATTGCTATGGGGGATGGGGAGGCAGAGGACACTGCTTTGGGGCATAGGGAGGCAGAGGACACTGCTTTCAGGGGGCAGAGGATACATTGTAGGGCAGAGGGCACTATGGGGGGTGAGGGGCGGGTAATAGGAAGGGGGCAGAGCACACTGTTTTGGGGGATGGTTCAGGACACTACTTGGGGGGGGGGAGCAGAGGACACTACAGTGGGGGGGATGTGATGGGGCAGAGGACACTGCTACTGGGGGCAGAGGACACTACAGTGGGGGGTGGGGTACTGTGAAGGGGCAGAGGACACTACATTGAGGGGGGGTACAGGACACTACTGTATAGAGAGGGAGGCAGAGGATACTGCTATGGGGGCAGAGGACACTACAGTGGGGGGGTGATGTGAAGGGGGCAGCGGACACATCGAGGGGAACAGTACAATACTGTGGGGAGAGGAAGGCAGAGTACACTGCAGTGGGGGGGGGATGTGAAGGGGGCAGAAAACACTGCTAGGGGGGCAGAGAACACTACAGTGGGGGTGGGTAATGTGAAAGGGCAGAGGACACTACGTTGAGGGGGATACAGGACACTACTGTGGGGAAAGGGAGGCAGAGGACACTGCTATGGGGAGCAAAGTACACTACAGTGGGGGGGGGGGTGTGAAGGGGGCAGAAAACAACAATGCTATGGGGGGGCAGAGGACACTACAGTGGGGGGGGGGGGGGTGATGTGAAAGGGGCAGAGGACACATCATTGAGGGGAACAGGACAATACTGTGGGGAGAGGAAGGCAGAGGATACTGCTATGGGGGGCAGAGTACACTACAGTGGGGGGGAGGTGATGTGAAGGGGGTAGATTACACTGCATTGGTGGGTACAGGACACAACTGTGCGAGGAAGGGGGCAGAGGACACTGCAGTAGGGGGGTTAATGTGAAGGGACAGAGGACACTACCTTGGGGGGGTACAGGACGCTAATGTGGGGGGCAAAGGATACTGCTATTGGGGGGGTGGAGGATCATACGGTGGGAGGGTGATGTGAAGGGAGCAGAGGGCAATACTAGGGGGACAGAGGACACTACTGCACTGATGAACAATTCTGCAGCTGCAATGCATACGTGTGTGTGTATATATATATATTTATTTAAAATATTATTCTATATCATATTATCTATATTATATTATATTCAGTATATTATCTATTGATGGCAATAACTAGCAATCAATCTCTTGAATATTTATTCCACATGACAGTCCCATCATCATGTAGGGTGATCTATGGTAATAATGGAGAAGGATGGAGATTGCTGTGGATATGAATGGCGTTGGTGACCTCAAATGCGCTCTAATCTAAGCAGGATCTTATTGCTGTGTATGTTACAGACATGACAGGCAGTAGAGGTAAAAGATTGCAGAATAGTTATTTATTATTTATTTTTTTTATTCTCATCTTTAGATAATCCTATCAGAAGGCCAGGACTGTACATCTTGCAGAAAGAAAGATTGAGGAGATTTTATGTATCTCTTCAGTAAAAATCAGAGATTTGATGTGGTAGGCCGTCTGTTTTTGTATTATCCTCTTATATGTAGTGAGAGGTTTCCTGATGGAGGCAGGTCTGTTACATTTTAGTTCAGTCATGTCTCTTTGTATCACTTTTTGTTACATTGAGTCCTCTATGTGTACAGACGAGGGGTGAGCCAAATTGAGAGTTTTTGATTCAATGAAATGTCAGGCGTTAAAACTGCGCCCTGGAATACGCAAATATTGTCTAAAAGAGACTTGTATTCTTCTTTCAGTCTTGGGGGTGTATTTATTACAAATTTGCATAGCTGTCCATCCATTTAAACTACATGCACATTCACATTGCAATTTAGCATAGGATTCCTCCAGAGATAGGTTTCCTTGAGCTGTGACTGATTGACCTGTGGCTGAATTTACTCCAATGAATAATTGTTTGCAAAGCCAGCGTGTTTCAGGGGCTGCACCCCCTTCAACAAGGGTTTCAAAAACTGAAACAATACCAGTGGGCAACTAAACTGATAAGAGGCATTGAGGAGCTCCGCTATGAGGAAAGATTAGAGGAACTGAATTTATTCTCTCTTGAGAAGAGGAGATTAAGGGGGGATATGATCTCCATGTATAATACATAAGGGGGATATGATCTCCATGTATAATACATAAGGGGGGATATGATCTCCATGTATAATACATAAGGGGGGATATGATCTCCATGTATAATACATAAGGGGGGATATGATCTCCATGTATAATACATAAGGGGGGATATGATCTCCATGTATAATACATAAGGGGGGGATATGATCACCATGTATAATACATAAGGGGGGGTATTATCTCCATGTATAATACATAAGGGGGATATGATCTCCATGTATAATACATAAGGGGGGATATGATCTCCATGTATAATACATAAGGGGGGATATGATCTCCATGTATAATACATAAGGGGGATTATGATCTCCATGTATAATACATAAGGGGGATATGATCACCATGTATAATACATAAGGGGGGATATGATCTCCATGTATAATACATAAGGGGGGCTATGATCTCCATGTATAATACATAAGGGGGGATATGATCTCCATGTATAATACATAAGGGGAGGATATGATCTCCATGTATAATACATAAGGGGGATATGATCTCCATGTATAATACATAAGGGGGATATGATCACCATGTATAATACATAAGGGGGGATATGATCTCCATGTATAATACATAAGGGGGGATATGATCTCCATGTATAATACATAAGGGGGGATATGATCTCCATGTATAATACATAAGGGGGATTATGATCTCCATGTATAATACATAAGGGGGGGATATCATCACCATGTATAATACATAAGGGGGGATATGATCTCCATGTATAATACATAAGGGGGGATATGATCTCCATGTATAATACATAAGGGGGGGGGATATGATCTCCATGTATAATACATAAGGGGGATTATGATCTCCATGTATAATACATAAGGGGGATATGATCACCATGTATAATACATAAGGGGGGATATGATCTCCATGTATAATACATAAGGGGGGCTATGATCTCCATGTATAATACATAAGGGGGGATATGATCTCCATGTATAATACATAAGGGGAGGATATGATCTCCATGTATAATACATAAGGGGGATATGATCTCCATGTATAATACATAAGGGGGATATGATCTCCATGTATAATATATAGGGGGGATATGATCACCATGTATAATACATAAGGGGGGATATGATCTCCATGTATAATACATAAGGGGGGATATGATCACCATGTATAATACATAAGGGGGGATATGATCTCCATGTATAATATATAAGGGGGGATATGATCTCCATGTATAATACATAAGGGGGGATATGATCTCCATGTATAATATATGAGGGGGGATATGATCTCCATGTATAATACATAAGGGGGGATATGATCAACATGTATAAATACATCAGTGGTTCATATATTGAGCTTGGTGTAGAGTTATTCACCCTGAGGTCATCACAGAGGACAAGGGGGCGCTCTGTACATCTGGAGGAAAAGAAATTTAATCTCCAAACATGAAAAGGGTTTTTCACTGTGAGAGCTGTGAAAATGCGGAATAGACTCCCTTAACCACTTCCAGACCGGACACTTTTACCCCCTTCCTGACCAGGGCAATTTTCAGCTTTCAGCGCTATCATACTTTGAATGACAATTGCGCGGTCATGCAACACTGTACCCAATTGAATTTTTTACCATTTTTTTTGAGACAGATAAAGCTTTATTTTGGTGGTATTTATTCACCGCTGGGATTTTTATTTTTTTTGCTATGTAAATGAAAATGTCAAAAAAATTTTGAAAAAAAGTGTTTTTTTTTTTTAAATTTTGCAAATAAATAATATTTCATTATAAATCTTTGCCAAAATGTATTCTGTTATCTTTTTAGTGAAAAAAAAAAAACAAATTAGTTTATAACCAAAAATTATAATTTTTAAACATTTTTTTTTACATTTTTATTTTATTTTTTTATATTATTATTTTTTATTTTTATTTTTTATTTTTACATACTGTCACCCTAGCAGTACAGTATCACCATGGTGACACTGTACTACTTGTGGGGGGTGATGAAGATTTTTTTTTTTTTTTTTTACACTGATTGCTTTTACACCCATATAGGATGTAAAAGCAATCATTTCTCTTTCTCTCTGTCTGCATTCTTGCACTCATTGAGAAGTACTGAGTGAGCTGTGATTGGTCACAGCTTGTCACATGGTACAAGGCTGTTGTGAATAGCCTTGTACTATGTGACCTCTGTGATCATTCACAGATTTCACACGTAGTAAGCAATGATGTCACAAGTGACATCTTGCTTACTACTTTGCATGTGATCACTGATTGACCAATCAGTGATCACATGATCGGGACCTCGTACAGAGGTCCCGTCCGACGATCGGTGTTTCACTGTGTCCGGAGGACACAGCGGGCACCGGATCACTGTGCTGCGCGCTCCCAGGGAGCGCGCACAAGCAGGGTGCGGGGAGGCCGTTTATAAACGGCCACCTGACCCTGCAGTGCCACCGTCCGGCCGTTTATATGCAACGGCTGGTCGGGAAATGGTTAAGAGTTGGTTCTGGCCAGCTCAGAGGATTGCTTCAAAAAAGGCCTGGATTGTTTTTTAGATATACAGAATATTACTGGATACTAACATTTATAGGTAAAGTTGATCCAGGGAATATCCGATTGCCTCTCGGGGGATCAGGAAGGATTTTTTTACCAGCAGGTGCAAACTGGATCATGCTTTGCTGGGTTTTTTGCCTTCCTCTGGTTCCACTGTGGATATAGGATTATAACTTTTTTATGTTTTTTTATGGTTGAACTGGATGGACTTTTGTCTTTTTTCAACCAGACTAACTATGTGACTCAATAATTGGGATTTAGATAAATTCAAAGATTGTTCAAGCCAACATCTGTGAGAACACCCCCACCTCCACCCCCTCCACCACCTTTAAATTCACATAGCCAATATAAGGGCACTAGAACGGTTCTTTAACCACTGGTTACCTCTATCAGAATTTACTGAACACAGTTTTCAATATGGTGCCCAGAGATTGAAAGTAATTCTCATTTTGCCATAGAAACTGTTCTGATTCTTCAGCTGTGAGACATCATCACTAGAAATAGAATTGTTTGTTTAGCCTTGATGTACAAAACGCGGCATTACAGAAGATGAAATCTGTTCAAACTGTGACACCTAATGGGATTACTCTGAAAACCCGTCATGTTTGCACAGAATAGAAAAAAAAAAACAATCCTTGGCCTAATTCATAAATTGCCGTTTATAAGAACAAACATTTAAATGAAATGAAGTCTTGATTAAACAGCCGCAGATGCCGCGAGGAGGAGAAGTATGACTGAGGATTCCTGGTGTGTCGTGAACTCGCCCCTTACTCCTTCTGTGATTTTCCTCCTTATACTTTGTAATTAGGAGCTATTCACGCAGAATACATGCAAATGTCACCAATGACGCTATGGGCCAAAACCATCATCCACCTTAAAGTGAACCTGTTTATATAAAGGAATATTACTGTTACTTTTTTAAAAAGCTTTCTAAACTCAGGGCCAAAAATGTAATGCATTAAATATGGCCAGTCCATAAATGTGGTGGCTGCATTAGTTTTCTTTTTCAGGCTTTTTTCTGCTAAACTTTCACCTGGTGATCCTGCAGGAAATCCAGTGCCCTTGTCCAATGTGCACTAAACTAACATCTCATACAGAGTCATCAGCTTTTCCAGTTCTTTTCTGTGAACTACAGAACACCTCCCTACTATGTTATGAAGAAGAGAGTAGATGGAGGTGTCCAGTCCTAGGCTGACAATGCAGCTCTACAACAGACATCAAAATCCAGAGACAAGAATGGAATATATTATATCTTACCAGTAATTTTTTGTTTATTCTCACCTGATCATCCTGTCAGAAATCCAGCGTCCTTCCTTTTCACCTAACTGGAACCTCATACAGTCTTATCAACCTTCACAGTTCTCTTCTGTGAACTACAGAACACCTCCACCTATCTTATAAAGAAGAGAGGGAGGTTTTCTATCCATAAATATCTAGACCCAAAAAGAAAAATATAATATGTTACAGCTTACCAGTCTGTAGATGTGGTGGCTGTGTTTTTTAAGGTGTTTTCCTTTATTTTCACCTGGAGATCCTGCCAGAAATGAAGTGTCCTTCCTGTGCTCTGAACTGAAGTCTTATATAATCTTATCTGCTTTCCCTTCTGTGAACTACAGAACACCTCCAGCCTATGTCATAGAGAGGAATGGAGAGGTAGGTGACCTGTTCTAGCGTGAAAATGCTGATCCTCACTTGATACCTATTATTATTATTCAGGACTTCTATAGTGCCAACAGTTTGCGCAGCGCTTTACTAAAGGAAGACAGTACATATAGTTACATAGTTAGTCTGGCTGAAAAAAGACAAAAGTCCATCCAGTTCAACCATTAAAAAAAAAAAAGTTATAATCCTACACCCACAGTTGATCCAGAGGAAGGGGCGGACTGACCATTTGGAAACTCGGGCAGTGCCCGAGGGCCCGGGGTCAGTAGGGGGCCCCATGAGATGCCCCTGGTACCTTTTTCATAGGCTTTTTTGAGTTTGGGCAAGGACACAGGGGCCCCATGATCCCCTATTGCCCGGGGGCCCCATGAGTTGTCAGTCCGCCCCTGCTGGGGAGTGAGCCGCATATGCTGGAGTGCAGATCTCACTGATGACATGGATACTGGGAAGTAAGTTATATGTACTCGAGTGCAGATCTCAGTGGTGACGTGGATACTGAGGAGTGAACTGTATATGCTGGAGTGCAGATCTCGCTAATGACATGTATACTGGAAAGTCCGCCCCTGATACAAAGCCATCCATAACTCTGCCCCGAGCAATATCACGCCTAGGGCAGCACAAATTCTAAATACACTCATGACTGTATGTGAAAGCATGCAACCACGGCCGAGAGCGGTTTACAAAGGAAGCTGTGGAGTATTGAAGGTGGCTGCTAGAGTGAGGAGAAGGTAGGTAATACAGCCTCTTTAGCACTTTTGCAGTGAAGGGGCCACTGCAAGTGTTTTCGGGGTTGGGCTTTAACAGACCAAAAAAAAGGGACCAAATAAAAGTTGTTGTTATTGTTAGTTTTTATACACTTTTACTATGTCTGTTGATCAGCCTCTGTTGACATAAATCCTCAAAATAATACTTTTTGTATTCAAGCTTTGCCATGGTGCTGCTACTCACATGGGGGAGCTGCAATGGTGTATTTCGGAGCAAAGTCCTGACATCATCCTGGCAAGGTGTTCTGCATGCCCAGGATGCTGGGAATAAGCGCTCAGCTGCGCATGCGCTAGTGACATAACCAGGGGCGGACTGACCATTTGGAAACTCGGGCACTGCCCGAGGGCCTGGGGTCAGTAGGGGGCCCCATGAGATGCCCTTGGTACCTTTTTCATAGGCTTTTTTGAGTTTGGGCAAGGACACAGGGGCCCCATGATCCCCTATTGCGGGGGGGCCCCATGAGTTGTCAGTCTGCCTCTGGACATAACGACAACTAATTACAACAATAACTCAGCTAGGGGGTGGCTTTGGAGGATTTTGCTGCTGTCTTCACCATGTACTATGAGCTTGCTGATAGGGAACGTTGTGGAGTCGAGCTTAATTCCACTTTAACCACTTTTCTACTGGGACAATTTTTACTCTTTTGCACACATGTTAAAATCTGCATTGTTTGCTAGAAATAACTGAAGTCTCTCCATCCCCCCCAAAAAATAGTCCTCCTTTCCCCACCTTTCTTGCGGGTAGGGCAACCCATTGGAATGAATATTCTGCCCTACCTGTGATGTGTGCAGTAAAGTGCACATGAACAGATATGAACTGAGCCTTATTCCAAGGAAAGATCACCTACAGTACATTTGTTTTTCCCAAATTGCATGGAACAAATATACACAAACATTTTCTGGATGAAGACAATTTGGTGTTTTATGAATAGACCTCTAAGTCTGCTTGCAATTAATGGAAAATGTCCCTTTAAATACATCAGCGCAGGTAAGACAGTTGAGAATATAATACCTCAATGCAGGAATTCTCCCGACTATTAAGAGACCGCGGTAATCCATTCACGTCTTCCCCATTCAATGTATACATCGTCTTTACGTCTCACTGAATCGTACATGGATTAGAATTCTACAAATCCGCATATACACAATTTGCATTTATTTAAAGGATGTCGGCTTAGCGGTGAGTGGAGCGTGTAGCTGGAAAATGTGACATTGGACTCGAGGAAAAAAGCTATTTCACTTTCTTTTTCTGTTTTTCAAAGTCAATAAAGTTCAGCTCTGTGGAAAGAAAATGTTTAACTGAAGATTGATAACCTTTTACAGTGGACCTAGACTTAAAGTCGTTCTGAAGGCTCAAGGTTTTTTTTACCTTCATGTATTCTATGCATGAAGGTAAAAAATCTTCTGTGTGCAGCATCACCCCAGCCCCCTTAATACTCACCTAAGCCCCTCTCGATCCAGCGATGTGCACTGGAGTCTCGGCTATCCTGGGACTCCCTCTTCTCATTGGCTGAGACAGAAGTAGGAACCATTAGCTCTCAGTGCTGTCAATCTCAGCCATTGTGCAGCATCACCCCAGCCCCCCTAATACTCACCTAAGCCCCCTCTCGATCCAGCGATGTGCGCTGGAGTCTTGGCTATCCCGGGACTCCCTCTTCTCATTGGCTGAGACAGAAGTAGGAACCATTAGCTCTCAGTGCTGTCAATCACAGCCAGTGTGCAGCATCACCCCAGCCCCCCTAATACTCACCTAAGCCCCCTCTCAATCCAGTGATGTGCACTGGAGTCTCGGCTATCCTGGTACTCCCTCTTCTCATTGGCTGAGACAGAAGTAGGAACCATTAGCTCTCAGTGCTGTCAATCACAGCCAGTGTGCAGCTTCACCCCAGCCCCCCTAATACTCACCTAAGCCCCCTCTCAATCCAGTGATGTGCACTGGAGTCTTGGCTATCCCGGGACTCCCTCTTCTCATTGGCGGAGACAGAAGCAGGAGCGAGAGGAAATTGAAGGAAATGGAGGAGAGGAAATTGAAGAAATGCTTCCTCCTGCCTGCAGCAAACAAGTGTTCTCCTTCTCCCAGCATTCTTCTCTCAGCCTAATTACTGGACTGGAGTGTAAAGTGGTAGTAAGCCGCAAAAAACAAAAAAAAATTCCTCTGCAAAATAATGTCATAATGTGCTAGTATGCATCGAATACTGGCACATTATGAAAGACTTACCTTAGAATGAAGCCCTCCAGCGGTGCGCTGTCAATGCTGTCAAGGCTTCCATCTTCACCTGGTGTTCTTGCGGGCTGTAGCCGCTTGATTGGCTGAAGTATAGTGTAAGGTGAGCATGTGTATGTAAGCATCAATTGCACCACATACTGTAAGATATCGACTGTAAGATTTCAACCAGAATGTCAGAGTGGCAGCAATAGTTCTAAGGCCATCCATAATTCATGGTTAAATCTCAATTGATATCCTGTAAAGGCTTTTAAAGCATTGCCCATGGACAATTTGCGTACCATAGTTTTTTGCAATTCCACAGGCTTGACTTGTTCAGTATCTACAATGGTAATACAAAAAAATGGAAACACATGATTTGCAGGTGTGAGAGTGATGACATATTTTGCATTGAAAACAGAAGTGATGTAATATTCTTTTGCTTCCGCTGTGTGATGAGACACCTAGCGAACAGGTGGGAAGCCTCACTTTCATCCTTCACTTCGCTGATAGTAATACGGAGTCATGTCAGAGCTTACTGAGCTTCAAAGAGGTCAAATTGTTGGTGCCGCTTAACTGGTGCCTCTGTGACTGAAGTTGCCAATATATTTGCCATGTCGCGAGGTACAGGATCAAAGGTTATGATGGCATATCCAGTTTCCAGGAAAACGCCACTCGCTTATAAGCATAAGCACGGTCAACATGGTCAACTGACTGAAAGAGACAAAAGGACATTGTGCAGGATTGTAACCCGGAATAAGAAAACTTCTGCAAAAGTGACTGCAGAGCTCAATCTCAGTCTTCATGGGATTGGGATTGAGCTCTGCAGTCTCTTTTGCAGCAGTTATTTTCTTATTCCGGGTCACAATCCTGCACAATGTCTTTTTGTCTCTTGCGGTCAGTTGACCATGTTGATCCTGCTTATGCTGATCAGACATCATTTTCCCAGAAACTGGATATGCCATCATAACCTTTGATCCTGTACCTCGCAACACACAGCAAATAAATTGGCAACTCCAGTCACAGAGGCACCAGCTAAGTGGCACCAACAATTTGTCCTCTTTGAAGCTCAGTAAGCTCTGACATGACCCCGTATTACTAGCAGCGCAGTGAATGATGAAAGTGAGGCTTCCCACCTGTTAGCTAGGTGTCTCATCATACAGCGGAAGACATGTCGTCACTCTCACACCTGCAAATCATGTGTTTCCATTTTTTTGTCTAACCTCTGTATTTATTTGATGCAACCCAATATTTTATACTTTACTAAAAATTGGATATAATATTGTGCGTTTTCACTTAAATTCATTGTGTACTTGTCCCTGAAAATATGCATTTGATAAACAACTGCGCAAATATGATGCAACTTAAAAAAAAATTCAACTACCACCATTTTATTTTTCAGGGTCTCTGCTTTCAGAAAATATTGTGTGTGTGTTTGTGTGTGTGTTTCTGGGGTGTGTGTGTGTGGGGGGGGGGGGTGTTGCAGTAGTTTCTAGCAAAAAAATGCAGGTTTTATCATGTGTGCAAAAAATGTAAATAATTGCCCTGGCAGACAAGTGGTTAAAAGACATTCTTTTCATACTTCTATACTGATGGTTTTTGTTGTGACATTTCAGAATTGTATTCATGAAGACTGATGTCTTTGCTATAAATGTCATCCAAATTCTGAATTTTAGAAGGCACGTGACTGCGTACATCTGATCCTTCCATATCTCTACTGAACAATGTCTCTGTCTACAGTCGGGATGAGCCGGACTGCCCTGGGTTCGGTATAAGCAGAGTTTGGCAAACTTCAAAGGAGTTCACATGCCGAGCCCAAACCCCATTTAAATCAATAGGAGCATAATCTGTAAAGGCAAAAAATGCCCAACCCCAAGGGGTTGTCAAAAAATAGCATGGGGGTGTGGGCACTACCCTGGGGAACATGTACCAATGCAAAACAAAATAACTAAAAAAATTCTATTCAGCTGGGAACAGGGATTTTTTTTTTAAATGCCTAAAGTGAAATGGTAGCCCCCTTATGCCGCAGTAAACCATACGTGCGACAGCAAAAAGCTGGGCTTTGAAACCCACATGCCGCACATATGCGTAGCTGGGTGGACCATGTTTGCTGAGAGTGTGCCCCCAGCAAAGTCTGAGCTGCTGAAAATGGCTCTCGATCCCAAGAAGACATCAGTAGCTGGTGAGACCGGCTTCTGATCATGTGACCACTGTGACAGCCAATCAGTGTACACATGGGCGCCGATTTTTCCTGCCACCCTTGGGAATTAAGAACTTTTAAAGGGGACACGGAGGCGGCAAAATGTTAAAAATGCCCAATTCATTTGAATACAATGCCTGGGAGATGCCCTGATCCTGCCTGTGATGCTGCACATCTCTGATATTTACAAAGGAAAAAATTGACATCTCCCTGCTGGCTACTTTAAAGAAAACAAAAACTCAGCCACCTACAAAAGTACATGGCAGATGTAGGGTCTGAGTGTCGGTGTTTTCTTGGCATTTGCTGGCAATTTTTAAACTGTATAATTTTTCTTCTTTGTAAATGTCACTTTTTCTGTAGCACATTATAAAGTGAGAATGATAAAAGATGCATAGAGTCTCCCCAACCAAATGCATAATGATTTTATGGGGTAATACACAAAACAAAGTGTGAGGTCCCCCAGAACATGTACAGTCATGGCCGAAATTGTTGGCACCCTTGATATTTCTCCAGGAAATCATGTATTTCACACAAAAAAGGTATTGCATTAACACATGTTTTGCTATACACATGTTTATTCCCTTTGTATGTATTGGAACAAATATAAAACAGAGGCAGAAAAGCAAATATGACATAATGTCACACAAAACCCCAAAAATGGGCTGGACAAAAGTATTGGCACCCTTAACTTAATATTTGGTTGCACACCCTTTGGAAAACATAACTGAAATCAGTCGCTTCCTATAACCATCAATAAGCTTCTGACACCTCTCACCCGGAATTTTGGACCACTCTTCCTTTGCAAACAGCTCCAGGTCTCTCTTATTGGAAGGACACCTTTTCCCAACAGCAATTTTAAGATCTCTCCACAGGTGTTCAATGGGATTTAGATCTGGGCTCATTGCTGGCCACTTCAGAACTCTCCAGCGCTTCTTTGCCATCCATTTCTGAGTGCTTTTTGACGTATGTTTGGGGTCATTGTCCTGCTGGAAGACCCAGGATCTTGGACGCAAACCCAGCTTTCTGACACTGGGCCCTACAGTGCGACCCAAAATCCTTTGGTAATCCTCAGATTTCATGATGCCTTGCACACAGTCAAGGCACCCAGTGCCAGAGGCAGCAAAACAACCCCAAAACATCATTGAACCTCCACCATATTTTACCGTAGGTACTGTGTTTTGTTCTTTGTAGGCCTCATTCCGTTTTCGGTAAACAGTAGAATGATGTGCTTTACCGAAAAGCTCTATCTTGGTCTCATCTGTCCACAAGACGTTTTCCCAGAAGGCTTTTGGCTTACTCAAGTACATTTTGGCAAACTGTAGTCTTGCTTTTTGATGTCTCTGTGTCAGCAGTGGGGTCCTCCTGGGTCTCCTGCCATAGCGTTTCATTTCATTTAAATGTCGACGGATAGTTCGCGCTGACACTGATGCTCCCTAAGCCTGCAGGACAGCTTGAATGTCTTTGGAACATGTTTGGGGCTGCTTATCCACCATCCGGACTATTCTGCGTTGCAATCTTTCATCAATTTTCCTCATCCGTCCACGACCAGGGAGATTAGCTACAGTGCCATGGGTTGCAAACTTCTTGATAATGTTGCGCACTGTGGACAAAGGCAAATCTAGTTCTCTGGAGATGGACTTGTAACCTTGAGATTGTTGATATTTTGCCACAATTTTGGTTCTCAGGTCCTCAGACAGTTCTCGTCTCCTCTTTCTGTTGTCCATGCTTAGTGTGGCACAGACAGACACACAATGCAAAGGTTAAGTGAACGTCTCTCCTTTTTATCTGCTTTCAGGTGTGATTTCTATATTGCCCACACCTGTTACTTGCCCCAGGTGAGTTTACAGGAGCATCACATGCTTGTAACATTCTTATTTATCCGCAGTTGTGAAAGGGTGCCAATACTTTTGTCCAGCCCATTTTTGGAGGTTTGTGTGACATTATGTCGAATTTGCTTTCTTTCCTCCCTTTTTTTGTTTTGTCCCAATACACACAAAGGGAATAAACATGTGTATAGCAAAACATGTGTTAATGCAATACGTTTCGTGAGAAATACATGATTTCCTGGAGAAATATCAAGGGTGCCAACAATTTCGGCCATGACTGTATGTTATAGAAAAAATCTCTCTCTCCCTATCTCCCTCTCCCTGGCTCTTGTTGGTTGGTTCACTTTCTCTCTTTGTCCCCTCCAGGGGCGGACTGACAACTCATGGGGCCCCCGGGCAATAGGGGATCATGGGGCCCCTGTGTCCTTGCCCAAATTTAAAAAAGCCTATGAAAAAGGTACCAGGGGCATCTCATGGGGCCCCCTACTGACCCCGGGCCCTCGTGCCCGAGTTTCCAAATGGTCAGTCCGCCCCTGGTCACCTCTTTTTCTCTCATTCACTCTTCTTCATTCTCTCTGTCTCTCTCTCGCTTAGTTCATAACATACACTCGCACTTTCCTGCTACAACCCCCCCCCCCCCCCCCCGATCCTTCTCCCTTATCGGCTCTCTGGGTCTGTAGCTATTTCTCTCTTGCTCCTCCATGCTCTCTGTTGCTTCTCTTTCTCTCTCTGCCGCTCTTCCTCTCTCTTCTTTCCTCTCTCTCTTCCCTCCTCTCTCTCTTCTTTCCTCTCTCTCTTCCCTCCTCTCTCTCTTCTTTCCTCTCTCTTCTCGCTCTTCTCTTTCTCATTTTCTCTCTCCTCTTTCTCTCTCTCCTCTTGCTTCTTGCTCTTCTCACTCTTCTCTCTCTCTCTTCTTTCCCTCCTGTCTCTTCTCTATGCCTCGCTTTGCCTCTCCTCGCCTCTCCTTGCCTCGCCTCCCTTCTTCCCTCCTCTCTTCTTCCCTCCCCTCCTCTCCTCCTGTCTCCTTCTCTCCTCTTCTCTCTGTGACAGTCGCGGCGTCAGACCCCAGCCCTTCTCACCAACTTGTGACCGAAGGACTAGCCAATCTAAAACCGCTCTGTCACGTGCATAACAATACCACACTCAGCTGCACCCTGCACAAAGATTTTCCAGCTAATGGACCACAATCTATGTACCGCAGCCTGAGAGCGATTGTTACTGGGTCAGGTTAATTACGCAATTAACCTTCACATTGCCACCACCACCTTTTTGTACGGAGAAGGAGGAAACTCGCCAATCTTAGCAGTAACACTATGATGTTTGAATAAGTGTCTGTATACACACTGTCACCGCAGACAGATGTATCCAGAGGTTTAAAACACACAGTAGCACTCTTCAGAGACAGGGATTCTTAGTTTGCATTATAGAGCTTTAGAAACAGTTCAACACTTATCAGAAAATAAGATTTATTACTAAAAAGGTCAAAATGGTGCAATAAAAGTATTTACAGAAAAAGATATAGGCAATATATTTATATATAAATACAGAGAGCAATACCACAACAGAGAGATAACAGAAAGAAGTTTAAAGAGGTAGAATACTTGCCGTCAGCCTTGGTTTAAGCAGCGTTCAAGTGTCAGAGCAAAAGGGTGCCTTTTCTCCCAAAGCTGGGTCCTGATGTTAAAAGGGAGATCTCTTCAACTTAACTCTCTCAGGCCTGACAGCCTATTTTGTAGTCCACCAGCAGGGTGTCTCCTTAAAGCAGAGAACCAATCGCCTCATTTGGGGAGGGTGTTTAGGCGGGGAACTCTGCTATGACCAAATCCCTATTTTAAGTTATGAAAAGTGGTTTTTAAATGGGATGTATGTTTTATGGCTATTCTGGAATGTGTTTGAAGTTCAGTGACTGACGGGTTTATGGCTTTACGATCAGCTTCAGAGCAAGAGTTTGCCAGACACCCTGGCATCAGCTAATTGGGTTTACAATGATGAAGGATATCCAACTGTGTCCTGTGCACTCCTGAACCCAGCACACAGGGACCATGTGTCACCCAACAGAGAGGGAGGGGGGAGCTGATTTGCAGTGAGAAATGATACAAGATGGAGGGTCTTGAGCAAGATGGATGACTGCGTCCATATCTGTGTGCACTCTCTTGCTACACTCTCCTCTTCTTCTCTCCTCTCTTCTCCTCACTTTAAAAGATTACTGTTCTTTGATTTCAGTAGTTTTTCAATTATTAGTTGCTTCCATGATGAGTTCTGCTGATACTTGTAGTCCCTGCGGTGTCTGCTTGCCATATACTGTAGACTGGTGTATGTTCTACCTGTATACAGAGATCTGTAATAAGTGACATGACTGGATCTGTGATTCACCCATGCTTTGCCCACTGTAACTGGCACTTCCCTCTGGCTGGCAAGTGATTGTTATTAGCCTCTAATTCAATGGAGAGCCGGCAGGCTGCTATGATTGTTCCCTTATCTGATTAGTCACGTCCACATCTAAAATTAAACTCTATGGGGAGTTCTCTGGCTGGTTTAGACCAATTTTAATCTGCAGCTTTGTTCCAGAAAAGTAACATAATGAATCTGAGGGAATGTGATGCCGCCAACACAAAATTTACTGACCCCCAATCACCTCTCCATCCAAACATTACACTTGTCAAATATTTAAAAGGTGTTCCCCCATCAAATCATGACTTTAATACTGATTAGCTGCTAGTCTTTTTTTCTGGGACCCCCAAGAGTCAGTGTATCCTTGATCTGGGACCCCCGCATGTCAGTATGTCATTGTTCTGGAGCCCTTAAGTGTCAGTGTGTCATTGTGGGACCCCCAAGAGTCAGTGTGTCATTGTTCTAGAAATTCAATGTCAGGATGTCATTATTCTGGGACTCCCAAGGGTCAGTGTGTCATTGTTTTGAGACCTGCAATTGTGATGGTGATATTATTCTGGAGCCCCAAGTGTCAGGTTGTCATTGCTTAAGGGCTCCCAAGTGTGAGTGTGTTCTGTGTTTCTCAGGTCTCGGTGTGTAATTTTTCTGGAATTCCCAAGTGTCAGTGTGTAATTTTTCTGGAACACACAAGTGTCAGGGTGCCATTGTTCTGGGACCCCCAAGTGTCCATGTGCCATTGTTCTGGGACCCCTCAAGTGTCAGTTTTCCATTGTTCTGGGACCCCTCAAGTGTCAGTTTTCCATTATTCTGGGACTCCCAAGGGTCAGTGTGTCATTGTTTTGGGACCTGCAATTGTGATGGTGATATTATTCTGGAGCCCCAAGTGTCAGGTTGCCATTGCTTAAGGGCTCCCAAGTGTCAGATTGTCAATGCTATGGGACTCCCAAGTGTCAGTGTCTTCTGTGTTTCTCAGGTCTCAGTGTGTAATTTTTCTGGAACACACAAGTGTCAGTGTGTAATTTTTCTGGAATCCCCAAGTGTCAGGGTGCCATTGTTCTGGGACCCCCAAGTGTCCATGTGCCATTTTTCGGGGACCCCTCAAGTGTCAGTTTTCTATTGTTCTGGGACCCCCAAATGTCAGTGTGTCATTGTTTTAGGACTCCCAAGTGTCAGTGTGTGTTCTAGGTCTCTCAAGTGTCAGTCTGTGTTTTTTCTGGCACCGCAAAGTGTCAGGATGCCATTGTTCTGGGACCCCCAAATGTCAGTGTGTCATTGTTCTGGGACCCCAAAATGTCAGGAGAGACATGGTCACAGAGATTCTTTGGAGGTCTTTTATGGCCACAAACTGCCGTCTGGACAATAGCTTTGCATCATCTCCTTGTGTCTGGAAGTGGTCTTTTAGTACAGAAGCGAAGGAAGTTGGATAAATCAGCACTGAATCCATTTGAAATTCTGTAGCAGCTTCTACAAACTGCCTCTAATCAGCAGTAGATGTGATAATGTACACTTGGATAATCCTCCCGGGTGGAAAGGGATTAATGCTGTTGAGAATGTGGCGGCGGGAGTGATAGAGACAGCTCCTGGAACGGCCGTCCTGGCCGTGGGGGAAAAGTCCAGTCACCGGGCTAAGAAATGATATTTCAAGAAGTACTGACCCTCCGCTAATATCCAATTACCCTCTCACTGACTGCACAGCTGAGCCAGTGGATGTGTGCGTATAATGATGAACTGCGTGTGGCGCTGTGAGCCACTGCTGGGCCACATAGGGTCATTACTGTCAGCGCCACCGATCAGATACAGCCAATATTAACTCCACGGTGACTAGAAGAATAGAAATGTTATGTAGCAGAAACACACAAGTGAAACTAAACTCTCTCAATCAACATTAACTATTTTTACTCCCTATGCTATAATACATTATATCATGGTTACTTGTTTTTTTTTTTTACATTTCTTCAGCTGCTTCCTGATTTCTGGCCTAGGCCAAAATAATGTCATGCTTCCCTGGGGTCCTCATTGGCATTTTTTCTTTCATCTGAAGGAGGAACTTTCTCAGCTAATCACACCCTCCAGTCTGAATGCCTAAACTAAGGGCAAATGGATTCCAAGAAGTAAATAGTACAGGAGTCATCTGCCCTTAATCAAGATGGCCATGACTAGAAATGCTAACGGTGTGTTTTTTTTTTTTTAAAGTGATTTCTCTACAAATTAAATCATGAAGACATGGATGGATAGGTGAGTTTGCTTTGAATATTAGGGCAGCACAAAACCAAAATACACCACTGCACACAGGGAGCTGATGGGGACACAAAAATGAGACACAAAAGGAGCCAAAGGACACCAACAATGAGACATACAGGGAGCTGAAGGGACACCAAAAATTAGTCATGGAGTCTCTGGGAAAGCCGATACTAGCATTTCTAGCCATGGCCATCTTGATTAAGGGCAGATGACTCCTGTACTATTGACTTCTTGGAATCCATCTGCCCTTAGTTTAGGCATTCAGACTGGAGGGTGTGATTAGCTTTGAATATTAAAAATGAATTAAATAGAGTTTTCAATTAGAAAGTGTTAAAGTGGAACTTAACTGTATTGAGACACCACTGTGTTCAGCTGGGCTTCCCTCATGGATTCCCGAATCGGCTTTCCCAGAGACTCCATGACTAATGGAGCAGAAACACACTTCACCCCCTGGGGGCCCTGGGAGAGGTCCAGCCTGGCCTAACTGGATTTCATGGCCATCTTGTACGTCATGCTCCATTCTGTTCCCAAACATGAGTCCATATCCAAAAGAAATTCCCCAATTACACAGAAGAATAAAAAATCCAGACAGTTCCATTATAATGGTACCAACTTTATGTAGTCATGGCTAGCATAACAACTAGAGATGAATGTAAGGTTTGCTTCAATTAAAGTGCGTTGTTGAAATGTTCAATTCACAGTGCAGTACACTTTACATTGAACGTCAACACGCATGATAATGCACACATCAATGATGTCTGTGTCCCTATGTGTCTTATTTTTGGTGTCCCTTCAGCTCCCTGTATGTCTCATTGTTGGCGTCCTTAAGCTCCTTTTGTGTCTCATTTTTGTGTCCCCATCAGCTCCGTGTGCAGTGGTGTATTTTGGTTTTGTGCTGCCCTAGGAAGACTAAAATCGGGCACCCCCTCATCTAAATTTGTCACACCCCTTCCTGTTTAAGATCCACCCCTTCATATGTAAACCCCACCTCTTCCTCTTTAGGCTCCACCTCTTCCTATTAGAGCGCCACCTCAGGAGTTGGTCAGAGACTGCGGACATGATATAGTAGTTGGTCAAAGACTGCAGACATGATACAGGAGTTGGTCAGAGACTGCGGACATGATACAGGAGTTGGTCAGAGATTGCAGACATGATACAGGAGATGGTCAGAGACTGCGGACAGGATACAGGAGTTGGTCAGAGACTGCAGACAGGATACAGGAGATGGTCAGAGACAGCGGACATGATACAGGAGATGGTCAGAGACAGCGGACATGCTACAGGAGTTGGTCAGAGACTGCGGACATGATACAGGAGATGGTCAGAGACTGCGGACATGCTACAGGAGATGATCAGAGACTGCGGACATGATACAGGAGATGGTCAGAGACTGCGGACAGGATACAGGAGATGGCCAGAGACTGCAGACAGAGTACAAGAGATGGTCAGAGAATGCGGACAGGATACAGGAGATGGTCAAGGACTGCCGACAGGATACGGGAGATGGTCAGAGACTGTGGACAGGACACCCCAGTAATGATCATTCATGGTCATCATAGGGAATAGAAAAGGTCTTCTGTAATGCTTTCTATTTGTTCACCTCTCTGTATAGTAGAGGATTTAATAGAAGTCGCACATCGCAGTGGAGTCCAAGGACAGCATTACCCCGCCTCAAGGCTTTTAGCACCGCTGGGCAGCACTCCTGCCTCCCCAGTCAGTCCTGGCTGTTGCTATGACTTATAAAAGGCGCCAAGTGGAACCATTACATCACTGTGGGCCTGTGCCCAAGCCCAAGCCAAGCCAAGACTGCCCCCCCCCCCAAGCCCAGCCAAGACTGTCCGCGCCTGAGCCCAGCTGAGACTGCCCAAGTCCAGCCAAGCTGAGACTGTTCAATAGAGCTTGCTACTGGGGGGCACACAGGGGGACAAGGAATAACCTGGGGGGGCAATTGCCCCCCGTTGCCAAAGTTGCCTTCCTGTAGGGAAACCACTGGTCCCTTCTGCCTGGGACACACTTGGACATCAAATTTGCTTGACAATTCATACTGCATGCTTTCCAATGATAACCATTTATATATGTGCTGCTTAAAGTCGTGGTGACTTCAAAGTAGTTCATGCACTACTTTGGTCTTTCATGCAAAATGAGGGCCATGGACTTCAATGTTAACCCTCAAAAGTTGCATGAAAGTTGTACCTGAATGTTTTATATGCAACAGTAGTGCAACAGTGGGTCCGACTTTGCAGAGGGACAACGACTTATATCCAAGTTGCACCTATCCAAAGTTGCATCAAGGTTGCACTCCACTCATGTGACTTTGGAGTCGTACAAGTGTGAATGGAGCCTTATATCTTTATGTTTGATGTGTGCTGGTGTTTGGATGGATTTTGGTTTTGGCTCGATTCACACTTGTTTGACTTGTCATGCAGCTTTGGACATTAAAGTTGCATGACAAGTTGCAACCCATTATTTTCAATGACACCTGTGCAAATTGGTGCGACTTAAAGTTGCAGCAACTTTGAAAAGGTGCCTGCACTACTTTTGCTGCAACTTTTGATGCAACTTTGATCCAGAGAATGTAACATTGGGTCCAAAGCGCTCCAAAGTCACACTGGAAATTGTGCGTCTTTGGAGATGCGCTAATATGAATAGAGCCTTACTGTATATAAATCTCATTTCAAGCATGCACAGTCTGGTCTCCATTTTCTGAGTGCTGGCCATCTCTGCTGCTGATTCCTGACATTTGGTTTCCTTCAGCTCCCCATGTGTCTCATTCTTGTCTTTCGGCTCCCTGTGTGTGTTATTCTTGGGATCCTTCAGTTCCCGGTGGGTTTCATTCCTGATGCCCCTTCATCACATTGTTTGTCTCATTGACTTCCCTTCCGCATCCTATGTGCTGTATTTATTTGCCTCCTTTGGCTACAAATTTGTTGTCTTTTCCTTTCCCATGTCACATTTTGTAGAGTCATAAGCATGATAAGGTGCTGCGCTACATAGTGAAGGATCAGTGGAAAAATAAATGACATAAACTCAATGTAAATATGTCCCTCATCCAAATGTGAACATTTATTTATTTATTTCAGGTACTTATATAGCGCCATCAATTTACGCAGCACTTTACATATATATTGTACATTCACATCAGTCCCTAACCCTCAAGGGGCGTACAATCTAAGGTTCCTAACTCACATGCATACATACACATACTAGGGTTCAAACACAGCAAATACTTTATTCCTGCGCTGGGGATGGACTCAGCAGGGGTTGGATGACTATACAAATGTCCTGGAACATACACTCCTTGCTGCCCTCAACAGACTGGGGTGGTCCAAAGTCACTGAATGGAAAAGAAAAACAAAAAGAGGGCACACCGGCCTAGTGTATTATCATAAAAATATTTATTGAAAGGATAAAAAAGTAGGTATCATACGCACAATGGACATATAAAACACAGGCACATCACAATGAACAATGGTGTTCAATCCATATAGCATCTATATATAGGGCTCTGAGGAAGAGGCTGAGTACTCGAAACGCGTCAGCCAGTTGGTTATCCATGGTTCCACCATTGTGGACTCAGATCCTATATGGATTGAACACCATTGTTCATTGTGATGTGCCTGTGTTTTATATGTCCATTGTGAGAATGATGCCTACTTTTTTATCCTTTCAATAAATATTTTTTATGATAATTCACTAGGCCAGCGCACCCTCTTTTTCTTTTCTTTTCTTTTCTTTTCTTTTGCATTCATACATATACTTGGGCCAATTTATACAGGAGCCAATTCACCTACCAGCATGTCTTTGGAGTGTGGGAGGAAACCCATGCAGGCACAGGGAGAACATGCAAATTCCAGGCAGGTGGTGCCATGGTTGGGATTTGAACCAACAACCCTAGTGCTGCCAGGCGGAAGTGCTAACCATTTACCCACTGTGCTGCCCATATAACATATAAAAACATATAAATGGTGTAAACAATGCCAAGTGACAGTACCGGCCCCAGAAAAACGACTAAATAGCGCTGGTGACATAAGTGAATAAATCAATATTGCTGATGTATAAAAAAAGTCAGTCAGTCCCAAATGATCAATCAAATTTTATTTTTTTTTTTCGATTGATCATTTGGGACTGAGTTACTTTTTTATACATCGGCAATATTGATTTATTCACTTGTGTCACCAGCTCTTTTTAGCTGTTTTTCTGCGGCCAGTACTGTCACTTGGCATTGTTTGCACCATTTATATGTTTTTATATGTTATGTTCACATTTGGATGAGGGACATATTTACATTGAGTTTATGTCATTTATTTTTCCACTGATCATTCACTAAGTAGCGCAGCACCCTGTCACGCTTATAATTGTTGGTTCACTATTTTGGAATATAGTTAGGTGTCTGCAGCCACTTTGTTTGTCTTTTGGGGACACTTGGAGTAGGGAGGTAACACAGGAGGATCATCTCTGTACATTTTGTAGAATCCCCCCTTCTTGGTATAGGCAGGGCATGCTGGGTCTTATGGTTCTCCTGCAGTTTCTGTCATTGGAAGAGGCACCACCAGCCAGGGGCAGGTTCATTTGCCCCTCTTTGGGGGGTATTGTGTATATTCCGGGTAATTGTGTGCTCTCCACAATGCTCTGCTGGTCACCTGATACAGCCCCGGTTGCCATGGCACCTATCGATTTTACCGAAGGTCGGATTATGTCTTACACGGTGCAGCGTATTCACACAGGACTGACCGCAGCAGCCCAAAAATAGGATTCAAGCAGCTTAATAATACAGGTATATTGGTGTTCTCAGAGTGTAAAGAATTGCAATACCAATTATGACGTCAGGCCCTCCTCGGCAGGGGCGGACTGACAACTCATGGGGCCCCCGGGCAATAGGGGATCATGGGGCCCCTGTGTCCTTGCCCAAACTCAAAAAAGCCTATGAAAAAGGTACCAGGGGCATCTCATAGGGCCGCTTACTGACCCCGGGCCCTCGGGCAGTGCCCGAGTTTCCTAATGGTCAGTCCGCCCCTGCTCCTCGGCCTCCATTCCTCTACAGAACTCAGATCCAAATATAAAAAAAATACACAAGGCATTATCTGATTCAAGTTCACACAACCAAATTCTTGATCTTGCCTCCTTTTCTTGCAGTATGGACAAGCTTAGTGTGCGCACATCTTGTACCTGACACCTTCAAAAATCATGTGTGTTCCTCATCACTGCACTAAGTCATGCTGAGAAGGAGCAGAGCCAGCTGCACTCCCATTGCTGCATGGGAGGCGAATTTTCCTGGTTCAGATTACAGAAGGAACACGCAATAACACAAAGTTCTATGAATGCATACGGTAGTTGGCTGAATGTAAATGGTGGAGACATGGCTGGAGAAGAAACATGGGATGTAGGGTGTCCTCTATAATTACCCACATGGAAGAAAAATATATTTGAAATATATTTTAAAGATATTCTTCCCAAATATATTGACATATATTTGAAATACAAAAATTTTGACCATATTCAATATATTTCAAAATACATTTCAATACATATATATCTATATATATATATATATATAGATATATAGATATATATATTTTTTTTTTTTTTGCATGTTGAAATGCATTTTTTATATATTACAAGATATATGAAAACTATTTTTAAATATATTCTTCAGATTTTTTTTTTTACATATAAAACAGTCATTTTAACATATATTTTTACATATATTTGTAACTGCATTCCAAAAATGTAGATTGAATGTATTTTTAAAGACATACAGTAAATTTGAAAATGTATTTTTAAAATAAATGCCCAGTCACTTTGAGCTTGTTTGACTCTTTTGCCATATCAGCACAGAGTCCATTCCATCTGGTGAGTGGGGATAGAGCATTAATCACGGATGGTGCGAGCCAGGGGCGGACTGACCATTTGGAAACCTGGGCACTGCTCGAGACCCGGGGTCAGTAGGGGGCCCCATGAGATGCCCCTGGTACCTTTTTCATAGGCTTTTTTGAGTTTGGGCAAGGACACAGGGGCCCATGATCCCCTGTTGCCCGGGGGCCCCACAAGTTGTCAGTCCACCCCTGGTGTGAGCACAGTTGTTTGAAGAATTTTGGAGCACGTTTTTTGGGGGGATTGAGCACAATTCATATATTTTTGAAAAAAAAAAATTTTGTGTGGACTTTATATTTTTTTGGATTTTTATTTATAGTTTTTTAATGTTTATATGTAATTTATTTGCGCCGTGGAGTGTTTATCATTTTATTTGATTGATTTTTTTGAACAGCAGCATTTAAATTTCTTAAGTTTATATATTTTTCTGTGGCACAAGTTTATATTTATTTTGTTTTATTTGATGGAGCAGAATACATTTTGGCCTAAATTTATGGTGAAATTTGATTTTTTTAAATTTTTTTACTGCACATGTTTAATAGCAAAGAGTCAAAAAAATTGTTTTTTTTCCCCAAAATTGTTGGTCTTTTTTTGTTATAATGCAAAAAATTTAAAAAACTCACAAATACCACCAAAAAAAGACATAAATTATATTTGGATGCAGTGTTGCATGACCGCGCAATTGTCAGTTAGTTAAAATAACACAGCGCCTTTTCGCAAAAAATGAAAAAAGACCATCTGACATAGTGTTTATGAACATTGTTCAGACAGAAGATACAGTTGCAAGAAAAAGTATGTGAACCCCGTGGGATTACGTGGAGTTTTGCATGAATTGGGCATAAAATGTGCTCTGAACGTCATCTAAGTCACAACAATAGAAGAACACAGTCTGCTGAACATAATACTACACTAACATTAGATGTTGCCATGGTTTAATTGCACATAACATGTAAACAATCACAGTGCAGGGAGGAAAAAGTATGTAAAGCCCTAGGTTAATGACTTCTCCCAGAGCTAATTGGAGCCAGGAGTGAGCCAACCTTGACTCCAATCAGTGTGATGATATTGGATGTGTTGCTGACAGCTGTCCTGCCCTTAAAAAACACACACCTGTTTTGGGTTTACTGGTTTCAAGAAGCACTGTCTGATGTGAACCATGCCTCACAGAAAAGAGCTCTCAGAAGACCTTCGATCAAGAATTGTTGACTTGCATGAAGCTGGAAAAGGTTACAAAAGTATCTCCAAAAGCCTTGATGTTCATGTGTCCACGGTAAGACAGTCGGTCTACAAATGGAGAAAGTTTAGCACTGTTGCTACTCTCCGTAGGCGTGGTCGTCCTGTAAAAATGACTGCAAGAGCACAACGCAGAATGCTGCATGAGGTAAAGAAGAATCCCAGAGTGTCAGCTAAAGACCTACAGAAATCTCTGGCACATGCTAACATTTTTGTTGACACATCTACAATAAGGAAAACATTAAACAAGAATGGAGTACATGGGAGGACACCACGGAGGAAGCCATTGCTGTCCAAAAAGAATATTGCAGCACGTTTGAAGTTTGCAAAAGAGCACCTGGATGTTCCACAGCACTACTGGCAAAATATACTGTGGACAGATGAAACCAAGATTGAGTTGTTTGGGAAGAACACACAACACTATGTGTGGAGAAAAAAAGGCACAGCACACCAACATCAAAACCTCATCCCCACTGTAAAACATGGCGGAGGGAGCATCATGGTTTGGGGCTGCTTTGCTGCCTCAGGGCCTGGACGGATTGTTGTCATTGATGGGAAAATGAATTCCAGAGTTTATCAAGACATTTTGCAGGAAAACGTACGACCATCTGTCCGCCAACTGAAGCTCCGCAGAGGATGGGTGATGCAACAGGACAATGACCCAAAGCATACAAGTAATTCAACAAAACAATGGCTGCAACAGCACAGAATATGCCTTCTGGAGTGGCCCAGTCAGAGTCCTGACCTCAACCCATTTGAAATGCTGTGGCATGACCTTAAGAGAGCGATTCACACCAGACATCCCAAGAATATTGCTACACTGAAACAGTTTTGTGAAGAGGAGTGGTCCAAAATGACTCCAGATCGTTGTGCAGGTCTGATCTGCAACTACAGGAAACGTTTGGTTGAGGTTATTGCTGCCAAAGGAGGGTCAACCAGTTATTAAGTCCAAAGGTTCACATACTTTTTCCTCCCTGCACTGTGAATGTTTACATGTTATGTGCAATTAAACCATGGCAACATCTAATGTTTGTGTAGTATTATGTTCAGCAGACTGTGTTCTTCTATTGTTGTGACTTAGATGACGTTCAGAGCACATTTTATGCCCAATTCATGCAAAACTCCACGTAATCCCAAAGGGTTCACATACTTTTTCTTGCAACTGTAGATACTAAAGCGGTGGCTGCAGTAGTTTTAATTTCTGTGGCTTTTTTGTGCCTATGAAAAAGGTACCAGGGGCATCTCATGGGGCCCCCTACTGACCCCGGGTCTCGAGCAGTGCCCGGGTTTCCAAAATTCGCCTCCCATGCAGCAATGGGAGTGCAGCTGGTTCTGCTCCTTCTCAGCATGACTTAGTGCAGTGTTTATAATTTTATTTGATTGATTTTTTTGAACAGCAGCATTTAAATTTCTTAAGTTTATATATTTTTCTGTGGTACAAGTAAACTGTAAATTTTCTGGAAGGCAAGTGATTATAGAACCTCCGGTACAGTCGCAGCTCATGCCCTGCAAATTGGCATGGGCTGCATATGCCATCTTTTGTCTTCCTTGTTTTCTTTTTTAAAAATACTCACTGGCCTTTTACGATCCTATATTCTTCCATCTTCACTGTGGGCATCTGAAGCCCAGCCGCACTTTCTTCTAGGATACGGTGCAGCTGGCTATCCAGCATGCACCTCCTGATCTCGCACCTGCACAGTGTGACGTAAGTGCGGCGAACTCGTTGCAGAGCAGAGGATGCCTGTTGACTTCTGGGATTGATGACACATATATCCCAGGAACCAACGGGCGATAGGATGTGACGTACCTCGCCGTGGCAAGGTACATCAGAAGTGAAGTGTTTCAGGCAGCCTAAAGGTATGAAAACTTTGGGAGAAAAAAAAAGTGCCAAACATTGATAGGACAGCAGGAAGCAATACATGGGGACAAACTTTAAAAATCAGGTGGAACTTTAAGCAGCATTAAACCCAAAAGCAAACATTTATTATATTGCAGCTTATGTGATGGCTGTATTAGTTTCCTGTTTTGGCTTTTTTCTTTCTTTCTTTCTTTCTTTCTTTCTTTCTTTCTTTCTTTCTTTCTTTCTTTCTTTCTTTCTTTCTTTCTTCCCTTCCCTTCCCTTCCCTTCCCTTCTCTTCTCTTCTCTTCTCTTCCCTTCCCTTCTCTTCTCTTCTCTTCTCTTCTCTTCCCTTCCCTTCTTTTCCTTCCCTTCCCTTCTTTTCCTTCCCTTCTTTTCCTTCCCTTCTTTTCCTTCCCTTCTTTTCCTTCCCTTCCTTTCCCTTCCCTTCCTTCCTTCTTTTCTTTCCTTACTTTCCTTTCTTTCTTTCCTTCCCTTCCCTTCCCTTCCTTGCCTTCCCTTCCTTCCTTTCCTTCCTTCCTTCTTTTCTTCCTTTCCTTCCTTCCTTTCCTTCCTTCCTTTTCCTTCCTTTCCTTCCTTTTCCTTCCTTTCCTTCATTCTTTTCTTCCTTTCCTTCCTTCCTTTCCTTCCTTCCTTCTTTTCTTCCTTTCCTTCCTTCCTTTTCCTTCCTTCCTTTTCCTTCTTTTCCTTCCTTCCTTTTCCTTCCTTTTCCTTCCCTTCCTTTCCCTTCCCTTCCTTCCTTCTTTTCTTTCCTTACTTTCCTTTCTTTCTTTCCTTTCCTTCCCTTCCCTTCCTTGCCTTCCTTGCCTTCCTTGCCTTCCCTTCCTTCCCTTCCTTTCCTTCCTTCTTTTCTTCCTTTCCTTCCTTCCTTTTCCTTCCTTCCTTTTCCTTCCTTTCCTTCATTCTTTTCTTCCTTCCCTTCCCTTCCTTTCCCTTCCCTTCCCTTCCTTCCTTCATTTCTTTCCTTACTTTCCTTTCTTTCTTTCCTTTCCTTCCCTTCCCTTCCTTGCCTTCCTTGCCTTCCCTTCCTTCCCTTCCTTCCTTCTTTTCTTCCTTTCCTTCCTTCCTTTTCCTTCCTTCCTTTTCCTTCCTTTCCTTCATTCTTTTCTTCCTTTCCTTCCTTCCTTTCCTTCCTTCCTTCCTTCCTTCCTTTCCTTCCTTCCTTCCTTCCTTCCTTTCCTTCCTTCCTTCCTTCCTTCCTTCCTTCCTTCCTTCCTTTCCTTCCTTCCTTTCCTTCCTTCCTTCTTTTCTTCCTTTCCTTCCTTCCTTTTCCTTCCTTCCTTTTCCTTCCTTCCTTTTCCTTCTTTTCCTTCCTCCCTTCCTTCCTTCCTTCCTTCCTTTCCTTCCTTCTTTTCTTCCTTTTCTTCCTTCCTTTCCTTCCTTTCCTTCCTTCCTTCCTTCCTTCCTTCCTTCCTTCCTTCCTTCTTTTCTTCCTTTCCTTCCTTCCTTCCTTCCTTCCTTTCCTTCCCTTTCTTTCTCTCTTTCTTTCCTTTTTCTCTTTGTCTCTCTCTTTCTTAATGTATCAGCTTACATGGATCAGACCATTCATTTACCACTGTCATCAGTGATTAAAATGATCAGCTTTTATTTATTCATTTAATACCTTTATCCCAAAATAAATGAAATGCTTGCTGTAACTGATTATTAAGTGTTAGTTGGAGTTTGGCTTTAGTTTGTTATTTGTATTCAAATCTGCTAATATATTTAACACTCCCTTCCCCAGACTGACAATGCTGCTGTCTGCTGTGTCCTGTGCTCATTCCTCCTGAGTTGTGTATCAATAATACAGGTGTTTTGTTACTGGCCAGATCACCAGGTGAAAACACAGGACAAAAAAGCCACAGAAATTAAAACTAACGCAGCCACTGCTTTAGTATCTATCTTCTGTCTGAACAATGTTCATAAACACTATGTCAGATGGTCTTATTTTTCTTTTTGTTCACAGCAGCAGCTTCTACAGCTCTTGCATCTAAGGGATCTCAAGTTATGCATTCTACTTTTTCAAACCTCAGTCGGGTTTTAATTGAATATTCACATGGAAGCTAAAAGACTACATGTGATGGTCCTTTTTATATTATTCATGAGCCTGTAGTAAAAAATGACACGCCTTATGGAGGCTGACAGTGAATATAATCTTGTTAGCTGAGCAAAGTCATTTGTCTGTATGAACTTGGGACACCGACGGACGTTCTCGGAAGAACTGATGTGGCAGCATTGGACAGGCTTCCCCTTAGCGGTCCTTCCAATCCCGGAGGCCGTGTGTGTGGAGTGGTGGAGATGGATTACAATGTAACACAGTAGAATGAAACAATGCAGACTTTGCTTTACTGTTATATCCCTAATACCTTGTTTATATGTATCTCTTAAACCCATCACACACTATAACTTTTAAATTTCTAAGCAGTCCCTAATAACAGGGCTGCAGTTTCTGGTAACATAGTAATGGTTTCTAATAACATAACTGCAGTCTATTGCAACTGAGTAACAATTTTCCTTAGTCTCTTGGAACATCACAACTGTCTTTAGCATTCTCTAATAACAGGGCTATAGACTCCTGTAACTTTGTAGCAGTTTCTAACAGTCTCATGTAATATCACAACCGTTTTTAGCAGTCCCTAAAAACAGGACTACAATCTATTGTAACTTAGTAGCAGTTTCTAACTGTCTTTTCTAACTTCACAGCAGTCTGGAGCAGTTCCTTATAATATGGCTATTGTCTCTTGTAACTAAGTAGCAGTTTCTAACTGTCTTTTGTAACATCTCAGCAATCTTTAAGGCTCCATGTATATGGGACATTTGGAAAACACTTCTGAACGATGGAAACTGACTGCTGGAAAACGTAGATTACAAAAATGTCTGTTTAACCGCGTTTGCATACCACGTTTATGCGCATTTACATCTAGAAGCGTTTTTTAAAGATAACATCGGGAGACCTTCCAAAATGCCCAGAATGCACTGTAAAACTGTAAAAAATTAACAATTTCAGACATTTTGAGAGAAATGTCAATCTCAACTACTACTCCCTATAGCTGCAGAGGCAGCGGCCTGGGTGTACACATGTCACTGCCATAATGTCTTGCTTAATGGCAGTGGCAGGACATATACCCATGTTGCTTACACCAGTCAAACCCAACCCAGTCAAGTGAATGGGGACTGTTTTGCAAGAGCCCGCAACCGTGTGCAATGTTTATAGAGCAGGTGGTGGGGGATTGATAGAAATTCCTCCTCAGCGCCTGTCAAATACTCTCTAAAGAGCGATCCAGAGATCTTCATATACCAATCGTGTGTGATTGAGCCCTTAAAGTACAGCCCTGGCCAAAAGTTTTGTGAATGACACGTATATTAATTTACCTGCAAGGAAACATGTAGTCATCATTGCTTTGCACACAAGGGATTCACAGGCAAGGATATTGCTGCTACTAAGACTAGACCTAAATCAACCATTTATCGGAACATCAAGAACTTCAAGGAGAGAGGTTCAATTGTTGTGAAGAAGGCTTCAGGGCACCCAAGAAAGTCCAGAAAGTGCCAGGACCTTCTCCTAAAGTTGATTCAGCTGTGGGATCGGGGCACCACCAGTGCAGAGCTTACTCAGGAATGGCAGCAGGCTGGTGTGAGTGCATCTGCATGCACAGTGAGGAGAAGACTTTTGGAGGATGGCCTAGTTCCAAGAAGGGCAGCAAAGAAGCCACTTCTCTCCAGGAAAAACATCAGGGACAGACTGATATTCTGCAAAAGGTATAGGGATTGGACTGCTGAGGACTGGGGTAAAGTCATTTTCTCTGATGAATCTCCTTTCCGATCGTTTGGGGCATCTACCATCAGTTCTGTGTCATGCCAACAGTAAAGGATCCTGAGACCATTCATGTGTAGGGTTGCTTCTCAGCCAAGGAATCGGGCTCACTCACAATTTTGCCTAAGAACACAGCCATGAATAAAGAATGGTACTATAACATCCTCCAAGAGCAACTTCTCCCAACTATCCAAGAACAGTTTGGTGATAAACAATGCATTTTCCAGCATCATGGAACACCTTGCCATAAGGCAAAAGTGATAACCAAGAGACCTTTGGAACAAAACATCGAAAGTTTGGGTCCATGGCCAGGAAACTCCCCAGACCTTGATCCCATTGAGAACTTGTGGTCAATCCCGAAGAGGCAGGTGAGCAAAAAAAAACCCCACAAATTCTGACAAACTGAAATCATTGATTATGCAAGAAAGGGCTGCCATCATTCAGGACTTGGCCCAGAAGTTGATTGACAGCTTGCCAGGGCGAATTGCAAAGGTCTTGAAAAAGAAGGGTCAACACTGCAAATATTAACTCTTTGCATAAACGTAATGTAATTGTCAATAAAAGCCTTTGACACTTATGAAAAGCTTGTAATTATACTTCAGTATGTCATATTAACATCTGACAAAAAGATCCCAAAATACTGAAGCAGCAGACTTTGTAGAAATTAATATTTGTGTCATTCCCATAACTTGAGAATGCCAGGGCTGTAGAGTTAAGGCACAGGGTTCACAAAGGGGCTTGATGAAGCCTGAGGTGTAGAATTAGCTTTTTTTTGGTATCTGATGGATGTACTGGGACATTTTTGTATCATCCCATGTATTTCCCCATTTTGTACAAGCTCTCCTCCCCTTCAATATCACCATCTAGTGTTTCATTCACTCCCCCACATGTACATTGAGGGCTGCTGGGTAATGGGCCATGTGGAGAATTATCAGATGTTGGACTACAGAAAGGCGGTGGGGGGGGCAATGCTGAAAATGAACTCCAAACTGGGCAAAGAGCTGAAGGTAATCATGTTTCATGGGGCCATGCGATGATTATGGCCCTTCGAGCAGAGCTTGCATAGTCGGCGGGCATTGTTAATATCCAGCAGTTTGTGGGATGAGGGATTAGGCCTTGGGGCTTGTTCCGATCTCAGAGTTTTACAGTGTTCAGCCATCTCCCGCTGGGAGAAAAATATGTTTATAAATCCACACTCTGCTTAATGCGGTTCCGTCCTTGAAGAACAAATACACAACGAATCTAAGCCTTGCACTTCTTTTATGAGATGCTATCGGTCTGATGTATCGCAGCTGCAGCATCGCCCCACATTGTTATACAGTAAAGGAAAACTATTGCTGCTTGTGTTCTGTGCTACAGTTGTAGGTGCTCTCCTTCTGTATTTTCCGTGCAGTCAGCATCCTTGCTGAATGGTTGAAATGGCTTAAGGCTGCTCATACATGAGTTTTTTTTTTGGTTCATCTAGCAGGTCGATCATAAAAAACTGACATGATTTCTCAACCTACACACTGAATGATGAGGGAATCCTCCCTGCTGATCTATTGTATTCTGATGGTGACAAAACGTACCTGACATCAGAATACACTGATCAGCACTGCGAGATATAGCCTGTGATGCCAATCAAGTGGGGAAAACCCAATAGGGCAGTTGTACAGAAGTTGATTGGTAAATCGACTTCTGTACAACCTTCCTGCCCGTACCTGGATCGAAATTTGGCGGATCCCTGCTCAACCAGCTGAATTTCTATCCATGTATGGCCAGCTTTAGGCTTTAATAGTTTGCGATAAGACGAAAACTAAAGCCCAGTCACCTTAACACTAGATGACCACATTGGTGGACACCTGACCATCACAACTACATGAGCTTGTTGGACATCCCATGGCAAATCAATGGCCATTAATATGGAGTTGACCCTCCCTTTGTATCTATACCACCCCCTCTCTTCTAGGAAAACTTTCTACAAGATTTTGGAGTGTGTCTGCAGGAATACACATCCATTTGTGAGGTCAAGTACTGATACTGAATGAGAAGACCTGGCTTGTGATTGCCTTTCTAATTCATCCCAGGGGAGTTAGGCTTGGGGCAGGGATCTGTGCAGGACACTCAGGTTCCTCCTCAGCAAATTGGTCAAACCATGTCATTTGTCAAACTGACCAACATACCACTATATTCTTGTAAAGTGATGATGTGTAGTTGTGTAATCCATACTATACACTATATGACCAAAGATCCATGGACTCCTGACCATCACACCTATATAAATTTGTTACATATCCTATTGGATGAGAATCCTGACTCAGTGGATGTTCCAATTCATTCCAAAGGTTTTCAGTACGGTTGAGGTCAGGGCTCTGTGCTGGACACTCCAGTTCCTCCACTCCAAACTGGTCAACCATGTCTTTCAATGAACTAGCTTGAAATACTGTTCCAAAGATATGGGCATTAATATAGAGTTTCCTCTCCATCCTTTTTGTGGTTAATACAGTTTCCACTCTGCTAGGAAAACTTTCTTTTCAATTTTGGAGGAGTCTGCAGGACTTTGTGCCCATTGGTGAGGTGATATACAGATGTTGGATGAGAAGACTTGGTTCACAATCGGCGTTCCTTCCAAAAGGTGTTCAGTGGGGTTGTGGTCAGGGCTCTCTGCAAGGCATTTCAGTTCCTCCACATTAGCCTGGTCAAGCCATGTCTTTATGGAGCTGTCTTTGTACACAGGGGCAGGGACGTCCCTAGGGTTGGTGTCACTAGGTGTGGTAACACTTGGTGTCACCCCTCCGCGGATTGAGCATAATGGATCGGAGTCCGATCCATTATGCTCCCCAATCCACAGATCCATCTTGCGGGGATCATCGGCTGGCAACCTACACAGGGTTAACTGGTCTTTCAACACCGGTCCAGTCTGCACATGCTCGAGAAGTGATGTCAGATGGAGGAGGTTCCTGCTATTGCCCGGCCGCATTTCCTGATTACAGACAAGTCCGGGATCTTGCACAGCCTTACCTAGATCAGTTAACCCTGTATAGGTTGCAAGCCAAAGATCCCCGCAAGATGGATCGGATCTGCGGATTGGGGAGCATAATGGATCGGACTCCGATCCATTATGCTCAATCCGCAAAGCTGAACCATCTTGCGGGGATCGTCGGCTTGCTTTAAAACTTTCATTTTCATGGAGCTTGTGGAGAGGGTCCGGTGTCACCCAGTGCTATAGGTGTCACCCGGTGCGGCGTGCACCCTCTGCACCCGCCTACTAGCGACGCCACTGCACAGGGGCACTGTCATGCTGGAACAAAAAAGGGTCTTCCTCAAAGTGTTACTACAAGGTTAGAAGAGCACAATTGTCTACAATGTCTCTGTAAGATGTCATATTACCTTTACCCTTCACTGAAGACACCTGAACAAGAAAGGATCAGGGGCGGACTGACAACTCATGGGGCCCCCGGGCAATAGGGGATCATGGGGCCACTGTGTCCTTGTCCAAACTCAAAAAAGCCTATGCAAAAGGTACCAGGGGCATCTCATGGGGCCCCCTACTGACCCCGGGCCCTCGGGCAGTGCCCGAGTTTCCAAATGGTCAGTCCGCCCCTGGAAAGGATCATGTACTTTTGACCATAAAGTGTATGTATAACAAAGGTACATAGCCTGCAAATGAGTACATAAAGCATACAGATATGGTAAAGAAACTGAGATGTTCCAATAGGGATGAAAAGTGAACTTTGTTAATGGCAAGCATGGTGAACTTTTTATTATCACACATTACAGAGTCTATGAATGAAGAAATAAATAAATAAAAAGCAGCCAGATAATGGATGATCTTGGTGCGGGGGGTGGCTTAAAGCAAACCTTTCAGTACCTTTACAAGCCTCTGTGAATAAATTCCTGATATATCAAAACATACAGCAACAGTATTTTCATTGATTAAGTCATCCTTGAGCTCCTGTCTATAATTGTGCACAGCCTAAGATGATGTCATCAGTCTGCTGCAGGCAGTAGGAAGCATTTCCTCCGTTTCCCCTCCACAGTGAGCAGACTGTACATTGCAACGTTGTAGTGAGCCACTGTAGTAGTCAGTGTTAGACATTTGTGAACACAGCTAAAAACTGCCCAGGCACCAGGATTTATTTATTTATTTTATTTCAGGTACTTCTATAGCACCGTCAATTTACACAGCACTTTACATATATATTGTACATTCACATCAGTCCCTAACCCTCAAGGGGCGTACAATCTAAGGTCCCTAACTCACATTCATATACAAGGGCCAATTTACACAGGATCCAATTAACCTACCAGCAGGGGCGGACTGACAACTCATGGGACACCCGGGCAATAGGGGATCATGGGGCCC
Source organism: Staurois parvus (assembly GCF_062004578.1). Lineage (NCBI taxonomy): Eukaryota > Metazoa > Chordata > Amphibia > Anura > Ranidae > Staurois > Staurois parvus. The sequence goes on along the minus strand of NW_028318541.1, from coordinate 1,894,575 downwards.
CTGTGTCCTTGCCCAAACTAAAAAAAAGCCTATGAAAAAGGTACCAGGGGCATCTCATGGGGCCCCTTACTGACCCCGGGCCCTCGGGCAGTGCCCAAGTTTCCAAATGGTCAGTCTGCCCCTGCCTACCAGCATGTGTTTGGAGTATGGGAGGAAACCGGAGTACCCGGAGGAGACCCACGCAGGCACAGGGAGAACATGCAAACTCCAGGCAGCAGGTGCCGTGACTGGGATTCGAACCAAGGACCCTAGTACTGCCAGGCGGAAGTGCTAACCATTTAGCCACTGTGCTGCCCAGGATTTACATAATTGTGTCACCTCTGAGCGGGCATCTCAGTCCAGGAAGTAGATGATGACGCTGGATGATGCCTGAACAAAGATGGTGCGTCCTTCTGAGGAGAAAAGTGGAGTTACAATGTGTTGTCAGTACTGGAACACATAGGAGTCTATTTGTAGAGTAGTGAATGTGACTTTCACCAAATATTCTCTGGTGGTGAATTAATCGCTGTCATTTAAAACACATGGACCTGGAAGATTTACCTGCAGAGAATGTTTATTAAATGTCAGATTCTCTTCTTTATAATTCTGCCCCATAGCGTATAATTCACTGAAAGATGTAAATGTCACCGGTTGGCACCATGCGAGTCCCTTATAGGATGATGACACAGGATGATGTATTTGCCTGGCACAGCTCCCTGACTTTCCAATATAATAGACTGGCAGAGGATTACAGATGGGATTACATCAGGCTTGCACAGATGGAATTAATACAGCACGCTGGCACAATGGCAGAGATGACACAGAATACATGTCACTGGCACAAGAAATGAGTCTCACATCTCAGCAGACAATACTACACATCGTGACTGGGGCTCCCGCCGATGGGCTTCCAATTGCGCAAAAGTATGTTAGGCCATTTTATAATTTTGTTTTCAAAGGTGTCAGAGGTTTGGATCAACATGTGACTGTTCCAACCAGTTTTGTCAGTACTGCCTGCCATACTGAATTGGCAGTTTGGCAGACAGTACTGACAAAACAGGTTGGAACATTCACCTGTTTGTCAATAATACTTTCCATGCTGCCTGCTGTACAGCCAATACTTTGAATAGTGTTTGCTGTATTGCTACTACTGTGTTCTGTACTGCCAATACTATCAATACTGCCTACTGTATAGCCAATACTATCAATACTATAATAGCTCCTTACGTGTGAGTGCTCGGCTCTTCCACTACGCCATCCGGCATGGACTGAGACCCCTAGGCAGAGCCAGCCCCAGATCTTCTGGAGGTCTCCGTGAAGTCACCCTCCACCCAGAGTGACACCAGCCCAGATCAGGAAACAACGAGCCAGGCACCTGTGCTGGATGACACCCGAGACCGGGATCACCCTGAAGATCTGCCGCTGCATTTCTGGGATCTTGGATTAAAGGACAGTTGGGGATCAAGGAAATCTCTGGATTATTGTGAACTAGTTGTAGAACGATACCCAGGTGACCATCCCAGGGCCCAAAGGAGAGAGACCTACAACAGACCCCACCGCAGCTTACCTTTAAGGGGACCTCTGACTGACATACTATCGCCCAGATCCATAGAGGAGGTTTTCACATACCAGGCTGCATCCTATTCCACCGTAAGAGGGGACCTCTGGCTGTTTTATATAAATTGTGCATATAAAATGCGCCTCTGGTGAGTGTGCATTTTTACCATTCTCCGCACATCACTGGATTACCTGTTTCTACTGGAAGAATAAGAGTCACCTTATATTTTTATATATGAGCACCTTGTACAGTTTTATAGGATACTAAGAGTCACTTATCTGGAATATTTATCCGCATTCTCATTGGACACTATTTCAGTATCCGAATTATCAGTACTTTGTGCAGTTTAATGTGTTTATAATGGTGGTTTTACTGTGACATTTAATTTCATGCGTTTTTGGTATCTATATTGTTTTTAGTGCTGCACTATACTTTTATATTTTTAATATTATCAATACTGTTTGCTGTACTGCCAATACTACCAATATTACTTCCCATACTGACAATACTGCCTGCCCTGTTGCCAATATTGTCAGTTCTGTCTGCTGTGCTGCCAATACTGATAACAAAATATTGCCGCTCTAAAAATAAATGAAGCGACCTGAACTGAATCTTGTGTACAAAAAAAAAATCACAACCTAAAACAGAAAAAAAAGCAGTACATACATAAATATATACAAAGAAGAATGAATTGTAAAATCAAACTCAGAAGTAGGGGCAGACTGACCGTTTGGAAACTCGGCACTGCCCGTGGGCCTGTGGTCCGTAGGGGGCCCCATGAGATGCCCCTGGTACCTTTTTCATAGGCCTTTTTTGAGTTTGGGCAAGGACACGGGCCCCATGATCCCCTATTGCCCGGGGGCCCCATGAGTTGTCAGTCCGCCCCTGCTCAGAAGTATAAAAAGTTCAATATGGAAGTTCCAGTCCATGGTGTATTTAGGTTGTGTGCTGCCTTAGGCTACGTTCACACTAGCCTTGTGTGCAGGCGGCAGAGAGGCGTTTGGGAAGCGTTTTTACCGCTTTCCAAACGCCTCTGCCAATTCTGCACATTACAGCACATGGTGCTGTTCTAACGGGAGCGTTTGCGTTGCGTCGCGTTGCGTCGCGGCAAAACGGACGCCTCTGGACGAGTCAGGAGGCTTTGAAGCCTCCTATTCTCGTCTATGGTGCCGGCCGGGCGTTTGCGGTGCGGTTGCGACGCAGTTGCGGGGCGTTTGCGGAGCGGTAACACCACTCAAACTGCATTATAGGCGTTTGTGGGGCGTTATTAACGCTCGGCAAACGCCTAGCAACCGGCGCTAAACCGCGCATGCGGCGTTTGCGGAGCGTTTGCCGAGCGTTAAAAAACGCTCCGCAAACGCCGGACCAACGCTTGCCAAACGCTATAGGGGCGTTTGGCAAGCGTTGGCAAAACAGCCTAGTGTGAACGAGCCCTTAGACAACACAAAATATCAGATGCCCCTCCCTGGCAGAGAGCGCCTGACACCGACCAACACCTGAGAGAGCCTTCCACTAATGTAAGCCATAGACGGGTCGTTTATCGGCCGAATTTGCGTCCGCACGAAAAATCAGCCGATAATCACGCCGTTAGTGGAGCCAGCCCGTCGGCCGTTTTTTTCGTGGATTTCCTCATTTATTTTTATTGGTCATGTTGGAAAGCATGGGTGGCAGCATCAGCAATGGGGCCGACCGATTTTTCGTTTATCTGCCATATTTTCGGCCGATAAACGGCCCGTCTATGGCCTGCCTTACACCCCTCCCCCACCCGGCACAAGAGCGAAAGACACTCGCCTTCACAGCTCTGGAAATCCCCGGGAATGACAATCAGTCCCTGCATACATCGTCTAGCAGCCCGCAGCCTCTCTAGGATCCCACCTGGTCCCCATGCCCCATATGTCCCTTTTTCCAGGGGGTAGTGCTGCCCCCCTAAAAAATGCCATCCTAGGCAAATGCCTTGTTTGCCTTGTGGTAAATACGCCCCTGGTCCCAGTGATGCTGTGCAACATAATACAAAGATCTTTGTGTGTCCACACTTCTTCCAAACACCAAAGTGCACCGTCACTGAATACATAATAGGTTGTTAGCAGAGCATGTGGACTCTTTTTTTTGGGGAGGCAAAAAAAGAGACAGAAAGGCATGTATTTAAATTATCTGTACTGGATCTTGCAAATCTTTCGCATCTCCATATATAGCCATCAAAAATAAGTATCCCGTTTTTAAATCTCCTCCACAACTCCCCCCCGGAGTCAGTAAAATACCACCTCCAGTGGTATTAAGTGTCATCCATGGAATGAAAAGAAAGGTAAGGAAGTCGTACAGAGCGGAAAAACATAGCTACAAGTTTATATACAAATATATAAGAACCACTCACACGTCATATAATTCAAAAACACATGAATACCAGTTCCGGGAGCCGATCTGGACTCTTTCTGTATGACGACCAGTCTGATGACGTCAGGTTGTGTTTTTTTTTTTTAATACAATATTCAGTTCAGGTCACTTAATTTATTGTTAGTGCTGCTATATTGTTTATCAGGTTGTACACAATTCATCTAATTTTTTTTACTTTTTTGCCAGCTGCTTTTCTTTGGTGTTCTGCCAGTGCGATTTCTGCTGATATAGAGTTGTACTGCCAATACTGCTTGCCATACTGCAACCACCCAATCTTTGTAGTAGACACCATTGTGGAATGATTGCATGTGAGCTGTTTGCCACATGGATCTAATTCTCACTCTTACAGCTGCTAGCAGCCTACAGATTGCCTCTTACAGTAGATGATCACCTCAGCAGATATTCTTATTCGGAAAGACTGAAAAGATAATCCAATGTGTTTCAGGGCCATTAACCAGCCCCACTTCATCAGGGCTTCAAGCACTTGTTTATATGCTGGACTCAAAGGGCTAGATTTACTAAAACTACTGCACTCAGAATCTGGTGCAAATGTGTATGGCAGCCAATCCGCTTCTAACTTCAGTTTGTTTAATTAAGCTTTGGCAATACAACATGGAAGCTGACTGATTTCTGTGCAGAATTACACCAGATTTTGCACTCTCCAGTTTTAGTAAATAAACCCCAGTGGGTGAGGGGGGTAGAAAAATCTAATAATAGTGTACTGGTTTACTTCTTGCAAGGCACAGTTGGTGTAGGCCAACTAAAAAAACCTGTTAGCATTTGTGGAGGAAAGAGGGACAGATGGGTTTGGGTCTATAAGTGCAACAGTTGTTGGGGAGAGAGGGATGGAAGGGATTGGGTCTATAGGAGGATAGTTGTAGAGCAGAGAGGGATGGAAGGGATTGGATCTATAGTAGGATAGTTGTGGAGGAGAGAGGGATGGAAGGGATTGGGTCTATAGTAGGATAGTTGTGGGGGAGAGGGGGATGGAAGGGATTGAGTCTATAGGAGGATAGTTGTGGAGCAGAGAGAGATGTAAGGGTTTAGGTCTATAAAGGGATAGTTGTGGATGAAAGAGGGATGGAAGGGATTGGGTCTATAGGAGGATAATTGTGGGGGAGAGAGATGGAAGGGATTGGGTCTATAGTAGGATAGTTGCGGGGGAGGGGGGATGGAAGAAATTGGGTCTATAGGAGGATAATTGTGGAGGAGAGAGAGATGGAAGGGATTGGGTCTATAGGAGGATAGTTGTGGAGGAGAGAGACATGGAAGGGATTGGGTCTATAAAAGGATAGTTGTGGAGGAGAGAGTGATGGAAGGGATCGGGTCTGTAAGAATATAGTTGTGGAGGAGAGAGGGATGGAAGGGATTGGGTCTATAGGAGGACAGTTGTGGAGGAGAGAGGGATGGAAGGGATTGGGTCTGTAAGAAGATAGTTGTGGAGGAGAGAGGGATGGAAGGGATTGGGTCTATAGGAGGATAGTTGTGGGGGAGAGAGGGATGGAAGGGATTGGGTCTATAGGAGGATAGCTGTGGAGGAGAGAGGGATGGAAGAGATTGGGTCTATAGGAGGATAGTTGTGGAGGAGAGAGGGATGGAAGGGATTGGGTCTGTAAGAAGATAGTTGTGGAGGAGAGAGGGATGGAAGGGATTGGGTCTATAGGAGGATAGTTGTGGAGGAGAGAGAGATGGAAGGGATTGGGTCTATAAGAGGATAGTTGTGGAGGAGAGAGGGATGGAAGGGATTGGGTCTGTGAGAGGATAGTTGTGGAGGAGAGAGCGACAGAAGGGATTGGGTCTATAGGAGGATAGTTGTGGAAGGGAGCAGTGGAGGAATTGATGTCTATTAAATACTAAAGCAGGGTATACATGTTGATTTATTTATTTTTTTTGTTCGACCAGGTGGTCGAATGAAAAAAAGAAACCACACAAATTCCCGCATCCACATAAGAGATGTTGATGCATGGATCTCTCCAACTGTATTTTTGTATTCTGACAGCCAAGTCAGAATACAATGATCAGTGATGCAGCCATTGGCTGCAAGTGCTGAACGAATGCTGGTTTTCCAGCATGACCGTTGGACAGATGCCGTTCGTTAGACCAGCTTCCATTGAAATAAGTTGAAGTTCTGTATGTGTATATCCTGCTTTTTTTGGCCTTTGTGTTTTCTTAAATAATGAAATCATGACTGAAGGCTATGGAAAATGTGTGTCTGTTACTTTAAAGTTTATGTCCCATTTTCCATCTTAGAAAGTTGGCTAGTTTTGCTGTCCCTCCCCCTCAAATTTTGCCTCTAGAGGCTCGGCATTGATTGGGGAAATCATCGAACACTTTGTACTTTTCCCTCCTTATTACATGGTCTCCTTTGGGCTGTGAAACTGTAGAAATAATCCTTATTTTTAGAAATTTACAGTAATGAGCTGCAATCACAGAGCCTCTCACTACTGATTGCAGGTTTTAGGGTTACAACAAGCCATGAGGACACCCTCATTCAGAAAATGACTGGCATAATAAGATGTTTGATGGTAATTTGGGGCCTCTTAAAATCTATCTGCCAATCTTAACATTCAGGGTTATTTAGGAAAGACTTATGCCTAGTACACAGGATGGGAATATTGGATGAATGATTGTGCTTTTTTTTTTTTTTTACATGCTAATCTCATATCAAAAACGAATAGGTTACTAAAGTTATGAAAATTCTCGTATAACAGAATACAACTTCCCGCGATGATGTATTGTATTGTAATGTAACGTATTCCTTTGTTTCCGAGCATGAGCAGCCTTGGCCACTTGATTTTTTTTAATACAAATACTTTAATAGCTACACGAAAATTGTTAATTGTTTGTTCTGGTATCTTTTGAGAAAAATCTTTGTGCCTGTCCCTTCGGATATTTTTCACATAAACTGCCGTGCTCTCGAAAGATGAGTACTAATGATCAGATCATCAGTCGATCACTCCAAAAGCTTTTTTTTTCCATCCAATTTTCCTATCATGTGTACTAGGCGTTACAGCGGAAACTGTTAATGTCACAACTTTTCTAAGTAATTACAAGATAAAGCTGCTGTGTCTATGAGGTTTTTAGGCTGTCACTCACTGTGAATACTTCTCCTTGCCAGTTCTCCTGGATTGCTGGTGGGCAGACAGCTTGAGCAAAGCAGTATTTTCTTTTTGCCTCCAATATTTTTAGTGTAACAGCCCGAGAAAACCACTGATCATAATGTTATTTCTCCCGTGGCAGCAATACTTCCTTGTTAATGAGCTGGGCTGCAGATAACACCAAGGAAAAAATGTATATTGCACTATATATCTCTGTATCTATACTGTGGGCACAATTATAGGGCAAGTTGTATTTTTGAGGATTCATTTCATTATTGAACAACTACAGTGCTCTCGGTCAATCCAAAATGCTAATAAACCTCAAACTTGAATATTTAGGAAAGTAAAAGTGAACTTTCTGGCTTTCTTAGGAGAATATCTATGTGTGCATAATTATTGGGCAGCTGTTAGTGTGCAGAATTATTATGCAACTAAATGAAAAACAAAAATATTCCCATCTCACTTGTTTATTTGCATCTATTAAAGTGAGAATAATAAACTCTATAAAAAAAAAAAAAACTCAAAATTTACAAATAAACATTTCTGACATAAAAAAAAATCAGTGACCAATATAGCCACCCTTCTTTTCTGGTACCAAAAAGCTTTTATTGTGAAGGTTTTAGAACATACAATGTGTAAGCAATGGTAAGGATATAGTTAAAAATGTAATACATTGAAGTGATTCACCCACACGGGTACATGAATAATGGAAAAATACAGCAATGGCAAAAAGTTGCTTACTGTTAACGTGCTACGCTGACATTTAGCAACGGTCACATACCAGTCAAGGTTAGAGGGCATGGCGTGGATCGTGCAACCTAACCCCTATTAATATAGCCGTAAGAGTATTGATGTTGATGGTTGGTGGGGTGACAGGAGGCCCATAGGAGTTCCTTCATACACCTCGGGTGGGGCGGAGGCCTGCACAATTTCTAGATGACATAGATGGTGAATAATGGAAAAAAAAGAAAGAAAGAGACAGAAAGGAAGAAAAAGAAGGAAAAAAAAGTGGGGGGCGGGGTATAGGGGTTCAAGGAGCGTTTGCCACAGGGGATAAGTAGCCCTAAAGTGTGTCCCTCTAGTACCTGGGCAAGGCTATAATAGAATGTCCAATAAAAGATGGAGCAGCCTGGTGCCACCCTTCTTTTCAAAAGCAGTCATAAGCCTTCCATCCATGGAGTCTGTCAATTTCTTGATCTGTTCACATTTTTCCTACTCCAGTTTAAGAAGGGCCCACAAATTCTCCATAGCATTTAGGACAGGAGAGGAAGGGGGTCATGTCATTATTCTTTCATCTTTAGGGCCTTTACTGGCTAGCCATGAAGTGGAGTACTTCGATACATGCACTGGAGCATTGTCCTACATCATGGTCTTCTTGAAAGATGCGGACTTTTTCCTGTACCACTGCTTGAAGAAAGTTTCTTCTAAAGACTGGCAGTAGGTTTGGGAGTTGATTTTGAGTACATCTTCAACCCAAAAAGGTCCAACTAGCTCATCTTTAATAATACTAGCTCATACCAGTACCCCACCTCCACTTTGCTGGTGTCTTAGTCAAAGTGGAGCTCTGTGCCCATTATTGATCCAGCCACGAGCCCATCCATCTGGTCTGTCAAGAGTCACTCTTATCTCATCAGTCCAGAAAACCTTTGAAAAATCTGTCTTAAGAAATTTCTTGATGTTTCAACTTGTGTGTCTTGTTCAGTGGTGGTTGGGTTTCAACCTACCTTACCTCAGCCATGTCTCTGAGCCCTGAACACCTTGTACTTCTGGGCACTCCAGGTAGGTGGTAGTTCTGGAATATGACAGCACTGGAGGATAATGGATTCCTGGTAGTTCACATTTGATTCTTCTCAAATCTTTGGCAGTTAATTTGTCTTTTTTTTCTCATTATGTTTCTTGCGACCCTGTTGACTATTTGCAAAAAAATGTTTGATTGTTTTGTGATTATGCCCCAATATCTTAGCAGTTTCAGGAGTGCTGCCTCCCTTTGAAAGACTTTTTACATTTTTTACTTTTTCAGAGTCCGTTAAATCTCTTTTTTGGCCCATTTTGCCTGAGGAAAAGAAGCTGCCTAATAATTATGCACACCTTGATATGGGGTGTTGATCTGCTTAGGCCACACCCTCCCTCATTACACAAATATACATCACCTGATATGCCTAAATCCAATAAGCATTCACGTTTAAACAGCTTTGAGTTGGACAATATGCATAAAAATTATGATTTGGTCAAAATGCTCACTTGCCTAATAATTGTGTACACAGTGTATACTCCTAATATACTCATACACACCGGACGGTTTGGCCATCTCTCCTAGACATCTTTCCACCTGGCAGCTACATTATCGTTTGACGCTTGTAAAGGCGTGTAACACATTTAGACTCGTCAAGTCCTTTGGTGTTCATTATATTGGCCAGAATAATAAGTTATTCTAGCCATTGAAATGAATTAATGCGCAAGCCCTAAATGTGGCTAGCATTAACGTGTGTTTACAGGCATCAAGCATTATTTCTGCCAAAAATGCCACTGCTTTTGGATGCGCTGGCAGGAGGGGCGGACTGACAACTCATGGGGCCCCCCGGGCAATAGGGGATCATGGGGCCCCTGTGTCCTTGCCCAAACTCAAAAAAGCCTATGAAAAAGGTAGCAGAGACATCTCATGGGGCCCCCTACTGACCTCGGGCCCTCGGGCAGTGCCCGAGTTTCTGAATGGTCAGTCCGCCCCTGGCTGGCAGTGCCTCTAAAGGCCTATATGGGAACATAGACTAACATGCAGGGGCATTTAGAGGCAGAAAAAAATACCAGGTGCACCTAAGAGCAGTGTTAAAAATGTCTATTGTGAATTAGGTCATAATTACATTTTAATTAAATATTTAACCGATGTCCGCCAATAAATGTTAATTCTGCAAAATTTCAATAATAACATATAGATGTTATTAAAAGATCATGTGACCAATGTCCTGGGCTCCACCAAAGGGACGGTTGTTCAGTCAGGCAAACACATTAACTAGTCAACACTGCCTGAGCAGCAGCCCCCCCAAATGGGAGCCAGCACACTAGGATTGGTCACATGATTTGATGGCAGCCTGATTCCAGAATCCCCTTTTTTTTAATATTGTTTTCTGCATTTTCAATAAATGTCCATTTCTAACAGGGGTTAATATTTTTTCTCTGAATACAGCTTGAAGGATAGGTCCCCTTTAACAGCATATACTTTACAAAATTGTGGGTTAGACATATTTTTAGGGTTCAAAAAAACATTGTATCTGCTGGTTTAGCACCATATGGGGAGCAGTTGCTGCTGGTCTACCTCTCAGGCTGCAGTTTGGTGAAATTTTGATATTATGGTAAAATGCATTGAGGATATTAAGATGGTTATAATGGTGCAATGGGCTTTAAATGGCTCCTGAAGGTTACAGAAGCTCCTTTCACCCATCCTGGACCTGTTTTTGTGTCAAAAAATGGTCCCTTGTTGGCCTCAATATTTTATGTTTTCTCAAAAAAAGGACAAACTGTAAAACACAAAATTTTTAAGAACCGTACACAAAAAACACTCAAAGGCTCCATGAACACAGGGCATTTTTTTCCTCCTATGGATACCTATGTTCCAGGGGAGGAAAAAGCAGCATTTGCAAACACGTTTAGACACATCAAGCTCTTGGGTGTTCACTCATTCCACTGGCCAGAATATTAATTTATTATGCCGTTTGAATGAATGAACGCCCTAGCACTAAAGCGTGTTTAGATGGCGCTGGCCCTGAGTACCGTATATGGCCTCCTGCACACAGGATGATTTAAATGCTGCTTTTAGAGGCGTTTAAGGGCCCCTGCCTGTGTATGCATGTATTTATGGACATTTAGGCTAACAGGGAGGGGTATTTAGAGGCAGAAAAAAGCCTCTAAAAGCGGCATTTAAAATGTCCTGTGTGCATGAGGCCATATACTTTAAACATGAAAAAAGTTTTAAAATTACAAAGCGCACTGAATGAACCTGGCTTAAATAAAGTGTTGCTCATCATGGTTGTGTGCGCGTGTGAACTGACTATTTTCTGGTCATCTGCTTTGGAACTAAAACTTGCCAGGGCATGGCAAAAAACCACATTAATTCTTTCTTGGTCCCCCTTGCTGTTATAGCTTGGACAAGGCACACTAAGACCAGTGGTTTCTCCGTAGTTGACGATCTGCTACTTTTGAAAGTCATCCGTCAGAAATGTTTTGTGTCCTCTTTTCACTAAACTTCAGTTCTTACAGAAGGAGATGAAGTAAGAGACTGGGCACGGCAGATAAAGGCCTTTTTGAAGAGAAATGCAGAAATATTCATCCAGGGAAGTTTGTCTCTTATGGCCTCTCTGTCTTTGATTCTCCCTCTCTGTAGAATTGTATCTCTACTGGCTGAGGCAGAATAATTTGAATTATTCTCCCAGACACAAACTAATTAGAGAAGGATTGTAATGTATAGTCTCTACTGGACTCTTCTAAGAGCTTCAGAATATCACTATAGATTTGAGTAATGCTTCAGTTCTATATTTGGTTGTGATATCACAGTGAGAATTCAGTCCAGTTTATTCTGACCGATACATAGAGCAACACAAATGAACAATGTGCATTCTGTAACATGCAATCCTCTCATATCTATTTCCTCACAACTGCCCCTCATCTGGATCCACCACTTTCTCTCTCTTCCAGAACTGTCCCTCTTATACACCTAAACCCCTCCATCCATCTCTCCTCCACAACTGTCCCTCTTATGAACCCAAACATCTCCATTCCTCTCTCCTCCACAACTGTCCTTTCAGAGACTCATACCCCTCTGTCTCCCTCTCTCACAGCTGTCCTTTCATAGACCCAAACCCCACAACTGTACCCCTGATGGACCCAAACCTCTCCATCACCCTCTCCCTACAACTGTCTGTGCCTACAACTGGGCACAACTGTGCCCTTTCATCGACCCATACCCCTCCATCCCTCTCTCCTCCACAGCTGTCCCTCTGATAGACCCAAACCCCTCATCCATCTCGCTTCCACAATTGTCTCACTTAAAGACCCAACCCTCTCTGTCACACTCTCCTCCACAACTATGCCTCTTGTAGAGAAATAAAAAGAGGTATCTCCTGCGCCTCCAGATAAACTACTAAAATACAGCAGCCAGCACTACTGGTGCCACAATCTAAGCACCCACAATAAGCAGGGAATGGAAGTAGAAAACAGTGCGGCGCTTCTATAACCTTACAGCCCTAGATGTAATACAAATGACTTATCACATGTAACTATTGAGTGATATATGCGTGATACACACAATAGAGTGACTAAAACACAATGACATGAATAGTGTCCATGTGGAAAATAAAGTCATGCAGGTGTACACTGCAAATGCCAATCATCAGACAGGTGGAGTGCCCCCCTCCTCAAATAGATGGAGTGCCAATCTGTAGACACTACAGGTGCCAATCCTCAGACAGGTGGAGTGCCCCCTCACCTTCCTGCCCAGGCCCCACAGGACCAACGAGCCTTGGGTATATAATCGCTCTATACCCCTGAGCGTGGATGGATCCCTCTGCTGATGGATTCCCCGGATGATAGTATTAGACTTCTCCTCCTCTTAGTTCCTATGCAGATCGTTGGTGGTATCGGTAGGTCTCCCTCCCTCACGAGCACAAATGAGGAAAGAGAGCTTGCATAGTGTAAAACCACTTTATTCAAACAATAAAAGATGAAATACGTACTCACATGCTTCTCAAACAAATCAGGCCTTTACACCACTCAGAGGGTGTACTGTATTCGGGACCAGGTGCACCAAGATGGCGCCCGCGCCGGATGTGACGTCAGAACGTTCGGTCGGTGAAGCTCCTCCCCCTGGCGTGTCTACGCGTTACGTCACTCGTACACGTGACTTCATCAGGATAACGCCCATCACGGGTGGAGCTATATTTATCTCAATCGTAGGCCAATCGGTGATTCAAGTGGGCTGAGCTTCACCGCCATAGTAGTGGAGCTCACCTAGTGTGTATAGCTGTCGGAGACGTCTAGTAACTAAACGGGCCCGTCCCTCTCAGATATGCTGATAACTATTATGTCTTATTGGGATATTAGCTGGTCTAACATATGATAATATCATATGCAGGCAAAAACTGACATATATGAGACAATCATATCGATAAAAATAATTATAGGGAAGATATTTAAGAAAAACTGTAAACATAAAAAATTCTTTATTAAAATCATTCTGTACCATCAGGTAGAGAATATGTGGAATGACAACTACCACTGGCAAAAATATGAAAAATGTATAAAAAATGTATTACTAGGGAGAATACATCTATTAAAAATAGGGATATCTATACCAAAAGGTAATAGCTCACTGTGATAATAAAACCATATATATGCATGATTGTATATATAAACTGAAAAACCCGAAAGGTCATGTGTATACGGTACACCATCATCATGATAGCTTAATTAGGCAACATCCTAGGCCCATAACTGCCACATATCTTAGTCATGTTACATACATAGGCTAATACCTGAACCTACATCAATAAACCCAAAGTGAACATAGATGAAGAATACGCTTGACATTACTTTAGAAATTACTAATGAAACAGTTTAAGTCAAATTCTACGTTCAAACCTCTCGGGTATTGAGACCTCATCAGGAAGATCCATTTCGACTCTGCCTGACTAATGGCTCTAATCTTGTTACTTCCTCTCCAGTGATTGTTACACTTCTCTATACCCCAAAACTTTAATTTCGTTGGGTCGCTTTTATGATGTATAGCGAAGTGTTTGGAGACACTATGTTTGGTGTGCCCTTTTTTAATGTTCTGCACGTGTTCTCGGATCCTTTTCCACATAGGTCTCTTGGTTCTGCCAATATATTGAAGTCCACACTCGCACTGGAGGCCATATACTACACCTACTGTCTGACAGGATATAAAGTCCTTGATAGTATATGTCACTCCTGTTGTTGTTGCCTGGAATTGTTTTCTTCTTATATTTAAACCCTTTGTCTCTCTACACGCATAGCAGGTCTTGCAGGGGTAGAACCCTTTTAGGTCAATAATCGTGGTTCTTAAATTAGTCTGGGGTGGATCAATCACATTCTTTACCAGACGAGTTCTAATATTTGGAGCCTTTCTATAGATGAATTTTGGTTTAGCAGGTATAACTTTCGTCAAGACTGGATCTGATTGTAAAATGGACCAGTATTTCGAGAAAATCTTCTCGATCCTTTTATGGTGTATGTTATAATCTAGGACAATGGGTACCACGTCCTCTAGTTGCTTTGTTTGTTCCTTATCCTTAAGTAATTGGGTTCTGTCCATATGTTCTACCTCCTCCATCTTGCTTGCGATAAAATCCTTGTTATAACCTTTTTGCTCAAACCTGTCCCCTAGTTTCTGAACTTGTGCTTTATAATCATCTACAGTAGTACAATTCCTTCGCAGACGGACAAATTGTCATTTAGGGATATTAAGGAGCCATTGGGGGTAATGGCAACTGTCTAGAGAGATATAGCCATTTCTGTCTACATTTTTAAAATAAGTAGTGGTTAGCAATTTGTCATTCTTAATTGAGATGTTAAGGTCCAAGAAGTGTATGTCTTCCCTACTAGTTTCCCAGGAGAAAACAATGTTCTTGTCATTGGTGTTAAGTGACTGCAGAAATACTTGTAGAGAGTCCTCATCACCCCGCCATAGGATTATCACGTCATCGATGTATCGTTTGTATAGTACTAACTCATCCGGTATTTTACAGTAGACGGAGTGCTGTTCCCAGTGGGCCATAAAAAGATTTGCCACACTCGGTGCAAACCGGGCACCCATGGCAACCCCCTTAATTTGTTGAAAGAATTGGTGTCCATGCCAGAAATAGTTGTGAGTGATAGCAACCTCCTGAGGAAACAGCAGAAATATATTGTTGAGTGTTTGGACTTCTGCCTCACTCACAACTATTTCTGGCACGGACACCAATTCTTTCAACAAATTAAGGGGGTTGCCATGGGTGCCCGGTTTGCACCGAGTGTGGCAAATCTTTTTATGGCCCACTGGGAACAGCACTCCGTCTACTGTAAAATACCGGATGAGTTAGTACTATACAAACGATACATCGATGACGTGATAATCCTATGGCGGGGTGATGAGGACTCTCTACAAGTATTTCTGCAGTCACTTAACACCAATGACAAGAACATTGTTTTCTCCTGGGAAACTAGTAGGGAAGACATACACTTCTTGGACCTTAACATCTCAATTAAGAATGACAAATTGCTAACCACTACTTATTTTAAAAATGTAGACAGAAATGGCTATATCTCTCTAGACAGTTGCCATTACCCCCAATGGCTCCTTAATATCCCTAAAGGACAATTTGTCCATCTGCGAAGGAATTGTACTACTGTAGATGATTATAAAGCACAAGTTCAGAAACTAGGGGACAGGTTTGAGCAAAAAGGTTATAACAAGGATTTTATCGCAAGCAAGATGGAGGAGGTAGAACATATGGACAGAACCCAATTACTTAAGGATAAGGAACAAACAAAGCAACTAGAGGACGTGGTACCCATTGTCCTAGATTATAACATACACCATAAAAGGATCGAGAAGATTTTCTCGAAATACTGGTCCATTTTACAATCAGATCCAGTCTTGACGAAAGTTATACCTGCTAAACCAAAATTCATCTATAGAAAGGCTCCAAATATTAGAACTCGTCTGGTAAAGAATGTGATTGATCCACCCCAGACTAATTTAAGAACCACGATTATTGACCTAAAAGGGTTCTACCCCTGCAAGACCTGCTATGCGTGTAGAGAGACAAAGGGTTTAAATATAAGAAGAAAACAATTCCAGGCAACAACAACAGGAGTGACATATACTATCAAGGACTTTATATCCTGTCAGACAGTAGGTGTAGTATATGGCCTCCAGTGCGAGTGTGGACTTCAATATATTGGCAGAACCAAGAGACCTATGTGGAAAAGGATCCGAGAACACGTGCAGAACATTAAAAAAGGGCACACCAAACATAGTGTCTCCAAACACTTCGCTATACATCATAAAAGCGACCCAACGAAATTAAAGTTTTGGGGTATAGAGAAGTGTAACAATCACTGGAGAGGAAGTAACAAGATTAGAGCCATTAGTCAGGCAGAGTCGAAATGGATCTTCCTGATGAGGTCTCAATACCCGAGAGGTTTGAACGTAGAATTTGACTTAAACTGTTTCATTAGTAATTTCTAAAGTAATGTCAAGCGTATTCTTCATCTATGTTCACTTTGGGTTTATTGATGTAGGTTCAGGTATTAGCCTATGTACGTAACATGACTAAGATATGTGGCGGTTATGGGCCTAGGATGTTGCCTAATTAAGCTATCATGATGATGGTGTACCGTATACACATGACCTTTCGGGTTTTTCAGTATATATATACAATCATGCATATATATGGTTTTATTATCACAGTGAGCTATTACTTTTTGGTATAGATATCCCTATTTTTAATAGATGTATTCTCCCTAGTAATAAATTTTTTATACATTTTTCATATTTTTGCCAGTGGTAGTTGTCATTCCACATATTCTCTACCTGATGGTACAGAATGATTTTAATAAAGAATTTTTTATGTTTACAGTTTTCTTAAATATCTTCCCTATAATTATTTTTATCGATATGATTGTCTCATATATGTCAGTTTTTGCCTGCATATGATATTATCATATGTTAGACCAGCTAATATCCCAATAAGACATAATAGTTATCAGCATATCTGAGAGGGACGGGCCCGTTTAGTTACTAGACGTCTCCGACAGCTATACACACTAGGTGAGCTCCACTACTATGGCGGTGAAGCTCAGCCCACTTGAATCATCGATTGGCCTACGATTGAGATAAATATAGCTCCACCCGTGATGGGCGTTATCCTGATGAAGTCACGTGTGTGAGTGACGTAACGCGTAGACACGCCAGGGGGAGGAGCTTCACCGACCGAACGTTCTGACGTCACATCCGGCGCGGGCGCCATCTTGGTGCACCTGGTCCCGAATACAGTACACCCTCTGAGTGGTGTAAAGGCCTGATTTGTTTGAGAAGCATGTGAGTACGTATTTCATCTTTTATTGTTTGAATAAAGTGGTTTTACACTATGCAAGCTCTCTTTCCTCATTTGTGCTCGTGAGGGAGGGAGACCTACCGATACCACCAACGATCTGCATAGGAACTAAGAGGAGGAGAAGTCTAATACTATCATCCGGGGAATCCATCAGCAGAGGGATCCATCCACGCTCAGGGGTATAGAGCGATTATATACCCAAGGCTCGTTGGTCCTGTGGGGCCTGGGCAGGAAGGTGAGGGGGCACTCCACCTGTCTGAGGATTGGCACCTGTAGTGTCTACAGATTAGCACTCCATCTATTTGAGGAGGGGGGCACTCCACCTGTCTGATGATTGGCATTTGCAGTGTACACCTGCATGACTTTATTTTCCACATGGACACTATTCATGTCATTGTGTTTTAGTCACTCTATTGTGTGTATCACGCATATATCACTCAATAGTTACATGTGATAAGTCATTTGTATTACATCTAGGGCTGTAAGGTTATAGAAGCGCCGCACTGTTTTATGCCTCTTGTAGACCCATTCCTTCTTTCCTCCACAACTGTTCCTCCTAAAGACCCAAACCTCTCTGTCCCTCTCTCCCATAACTGTCCTTCCATAGACCCAAACTCCGCCGCCCTCTCTCCTCCACAACTGTCCATCTTGTAGACCCAAACCCCTTCATCACTCTCTCCTCAACTATCCATCTTGCGAACCCAAACCCCTCTATCCCTCTCTCTTCCACAAATGTCCATCTTACAGACCCAAACCTTCCTGTCCCTCTCTCCTCCACAACTGTCCATCTTACAGACCCAATCCTCTCTGTCCCTCTCTCCTCCACAACTGTCCATCTTGTAGACCCAAACCCCTCCATCCCTCTCTCCTCCAGAACTATCCATCTTACAGACCCAAAGCTCTCCATCCCTCTCTCCTCCACAATTGTCCATCTTACAGACCCAATCCTCTCTGTCCCTCTCTCCTCCACAACTGTCCATCTTGTAGACCCAAACCCCTCCAACCCTCTCTCCTCCACAACTGTCCTTCTTACAGACCCAAACCTCTCTGTCCCTCTCTCCTCCACAACTGTCCTCTTAAGGACCCCAACCCATCTGACCCTTTTTTTAGGTCTTTCATAGATATTGAGA
Organism: Staurois parvus; assembly: GCF_062004578.1. Classification (NCBI taxonomy): domain Eukaryota; kingdom Metazoa; phylum Chordata; class Amphibia; order Anura; family Ranidae; genus Staurois; species Staurois parvus. The sequence continues at coordinate 1,876,313 of NW_028318541.1, read as the reverse complement.
TTAGAAATGTGTTTATCTCCCAGAAATCTTTCTTTTCCTTTTTTTTCCAGATACCAGCTTTTAAGTTATTGCACTGTTTACTGTCACACATTGTTATGAATGAAAATTATTGATGTTGTCACTAACAACTATTGAAATGGTTCTTCTAATTTTGTAACTTCAGAAACACGCTGGGACTTGGTTACCATGGCAGCACAATTATAGTTAATGAGCTGCAAGGCATATGAAGGATTTGTGTCTTCGCTATATCTGTTCTCACTGATAGCAGGTATTGTGTGCCCCACAATTAGGGAAGCATCTTTTGCACATTAAGTGTTGGTTTTGTAAACCTATAATTTAAGATAAAACTGGAAGAAAAACCAGGCGAAAAAAAATTTTGCAGATAATCAGACCATCAACTCCGTTGTATTTTTTTCTGTCTCATGGTGATGCTTCACACACATACTCAGATTTTCTTTCTTATTCTTTTGGATCAATCCAAACTTTGGATGAAATTTCCCATTTTTTTAGTACGTTTCCTATTCAATTATTTCCCATGAATCACAAAAACATGAAAGTGTGTAACCAAAACATTTTTTTATAATAATGGAGAAAGACGTTTTGTCATCAGTGTGCTGTTGTTTCCTTGATGTCCAACCAACAGGCTGGGTGTGTATTCTTAACCCAGGAGGTCAGGTTGACTGTGCTGTCTGGCAGGATGCCTGGATCACATAGCTGGATGAACAGAACTACAAATTCTTTAGAAAATAGTTCTCAAATATATGTCTAGCTGCTTGTCTGGAGTTCAGCGAAAAGATCTTTGAGGCTCCATTCACACTTGGATTTGATTTGATGTGATTTGGAACCACAGGCAGAATTGCTGCAATTCTGCTCATGGTCCCAAACTTCGTGAGTATCGCTGTGCAAATCATGTTTGGGATAACAGCATCCCAAACGTGATGCGATTCTGATTCAATTGTCACGCGGCAAAGTGTCCGTGTGAAGCTTCTTGCCCTAAAAGGAGCAGCAGCTTCTTCATGGGTGACAAATGCACATAGGGCAGCTCATTCATGGGTTGGCTTTATGTGACACACAAAATTGCGTGCAAATCGTAAGCGAGAATGCTTGTTACACGAAAGTTTGACTTCAGCCTCAATGTGCAACCAATACATTGAAACCAACTGAAAAGTATCAGATTGTCTGAGATCCTTCTCTGATTTGACTTTTAACCCTTTCCTTGCCTGGGCCATTTTTTGTGGGTTTTTTTTTGCATGTTCCAAAAACATTTTAAGCATGAAAATTAAAGAATGTGAAAACCCAACATTTCACACTCCTGAATCTGAGCCTGCTGTACCATGTACTTGTATGAAAATGTATCCTGTTCTCTTTGCATTGCTTCCTTTGTGTGAAATCCCTGGTGTTCCTGTCAGTCCTTCTACTTTCCTATTAAAAACTGACCACACCAGGCAGGAAAGCAGAGCATGGCAGTTCTCCAGCTGTGTTGGGAACTCAGCCTGCTCTCCTCCAGTGATGAAACATGTGCTGAACCCCCAACACCACCACCCCACAGCCATTTACTGGGAAGATCAGTATACTGCTGCTTCTCCTCCCCCAGCTCTTTATGCAGCTGAGAATAGAAGGTTTCTGATCGCTTTAGGTAGGAGGTTCTTGAGAGAGGGGGTTCCTAGATCCCCAAAACATAGGTTTTTTTTCCTCCTCCTCTCTTTTTTTCACCAGGGTCCGGCTGTCACGTACCTAGTGGTGAAGCCTGACGTGAAGATTAAGGTGTCCTCTTACACCTCCTGCTCGGAGCCCCTGGTAGAGCAGACAGGAAGCATGACAGCCAGCAGTGGTCCCAGTGCCTGGCAGGCCTGTGATGTCAGTGGGCAGGTGAGTAGTCTGTATGACCAAGATGCAGGATGGCTGAGGATGCAGGGCACCCTGAGCAGCAGCTGGCCAATTCTACCAGCAGAGCAGCAGGAACTCAGCGACTGCAGGTGACTGGTAGCGGATGATGGCCACAGACTGGACGGATAGCAGAGTGAGACAAGTCTGGTCGGGATCTAGCACACAAATCAGGAACAGACAGCAGGCAGGCGGATAGTCGGGGTTCAGGCCAAGAGTCAGCAACGATCAGGCAGAACGCAAGGGTGCAGGCAAGATGTAATCCAAAGGCAAGCCAAGCCGGTATAGGTGGAGTTCATGAGAGGTCGAGACAGGTCAGGTCGGCAATAGGATCGGGATACATCAGATAGCAGATAACAAGACGTAGTAGACCAAAAGGCAAAGACTCATAGTGCAGTGTGGTTTAAATAGCCCGCCTGACACCATTCTGATGCACCTGCGCGCACGTGTGTGCGCATGCACAGGCACACAGAAATGGGCCCTGCTGTTGGGCAATCGGCATTGGCGCATTAATGTGCGCTTGGGCACTCCTTGTCTTCCCTGACACTGGCTCATCATTTTCATTACTCTTTTCTGGGCAGGGGCATCCCTAGGGTTGGTGTCACCCGGTGCGGTAACACTTGGTCACACCCCCTCCGACGATCCCCGCAGGATGGATCAGATCTGCAGGTTGATAATGCATCGGAGTCCGATCCATTATGCCCCCAATCCGCAGATCCGATCCATCCTGCGGGGATCGTTGGCTTGCAACCTATACAGCAGTGGTTCTCAACCTTCCTAATGCCTTGACCCTTTAATACAGTTCCTCATGTTGTGGTGACCCCCAACCATAAAATTATTTACCCAGTAATTATAATCCATGAAGTGTCGTTTTACCTCCAATACTGCTGCTTTCAACACAGTAGCTGCTTTTAACAGAGTAGCTGCTTTCAACACAGCAGCTGCTTTCTACACAGTAGCTGCTCTTTACACATCAGAAATATGTGTTTTCTGATGGTCTTAGGGGACCCCTGTGAAAGGGTTGTTCGACCCCCAAAGGGGTCGCGACCCACAGATTGAGAACCACTGCTATACAGCGTTAACTGATCTCTCCACGAACTCCACGAAAAGGTAAGATTTAAAGCAAGCCGAAGATCCCTGCAAGATGGATGGGATCTGCGGATTGGGGAACATAATGGATCAGACTCCAATCCATTTAGCTCAATCCACAGATCCGATCCATCCTGCGGGGTTCGTCAGCTTGCTTTAAAACGTACCTTTTCGTGGAGCGGGTCCGGTGTCACCCGGAGCGGCGCACCCCCCGCACCTGCCTAGGGACGCCCCTGTTTCTGGGTACTGGACTCCTGTATGTATTTCTGAACATCAGCTCTTATATGTTTTAAGTGTAGCTCATTGTATCTATATGCTTTCATGTATTTTTTTTTGCTGTGATTCAACAGTGAAGCAAATCTCTTTGCTGTATTATACGTGGATGTGATATGACATAGATGTCTCTACCTGTTGTATTAGGCATATACATACAATTAGACAAATCTATAGCTAAAGCATTTTGGTTATGTGGTGTGCTTTCTCTATATACTTGGAATAAAAGAAAACCAATGCAGCCACCACTCCTAAGGACCAGTAGAGAATCAATTTGAACAATCGTATGGAAACATGTGGGCAGCGGTACATAGAGGACTGCCAGACTGTAGGCTCAGATGGAGTGTCTGCCAGCTCCACACTTTCTAATTAGCAGTTTGAGGAAATCTCCTCCCCCATCAGAGTGTCAGATGAGGTGTAATTACTGTGTTTCCTCTGTTTAGTACACAGTTACTGCACCATGAGTGTTTGTTTTGTTGAAGGATCTATGGGTTCGGATGGCAGTGATTTCACTAGATGGGCAATCCAGCCGCACCTACATCATAGAGCCGAGAGTGCGGTGCAAACACCAGCCAGTAAGAAGCCCTCTTTAAATCTGAACTCCAGGTTAAGTATATGGTGTCTAAATACATTCATCGTGTGTATTCTTCCTGAATCTTCCAGATCTGTCCAGGAATCCAGTGTGAAGCTTCCTGCAATAAAGACCGCTCACTGCTGCTCTCTGTCCTTCTGCAGGGAGACTGGTCTTGTCCCCGCCCCTTCTGTAGTTTTCTGCAGGCAACCTGTAGTGGAAAGGTTGGGCCCCTCCCACAGCTATGTACATCCAAATGATGATGTCACTGCTACTTTTACACAGTAATATATGGGTTTGCAAAGATATAATAATAATATTGGCGCACATAACGTGGCTTTTGAAGAATATATTTAAGTGAAAGTTTTGTTCCCTGAGTTCGCCTTTAAAAGCTTTGGATTTATGTTTCTGAAGGAAGAGGAGTTCTGTCCAAGGCTGCTCATCCTACCAGTTGGCGCAAATTGGACTATACTTTGTAGGATTTTTTTCCTTCCGCTTGTTCAACTCTGTATGGAGGTTTTCAATTTATTGACTCATTTTTATTCTGCTGGTAGAATGAATCTCTTTTTTTAACCTATGTAACTATCTTGGCTCATGCTGGGTGCAGTCCACTCAGTAATATGTCAATGTAACCCTTCCAGGTATTTATTACCACTCCCCCTAACAATGCCTTTGTTTGCTTTTCTGCCCAGAAGGACAATACCATTTCCTTTGTTCATTCATCCTCCAGTGTCACTATGCACTTTCCGGACCGAGATGACACAATCATGTAAATCCTGATGCCTGTGCAGTTCTTGGCTGTGTTCACAAATGTCTGGCACAGATCAGCCCCTGCTGCAGCCTCTCACCTTGTGACTTGCTACAAAGTTACAATGTTGCATTCTGATCACTGGGGGAGGGGAGACTGAGGAAATGCTTCCTTGTGCCTGTAGCAGACTGATGACATAATCTCAGCCTAGGTAAAGTCACCGACTGGAGCTGAAGGATGGCTATTTAAGATTTTTGACTATATAATGTATATACTGAGCCATTTAAAGTACAACTGTTAAGGAAAACATTTAGAACTCTCTATACTTTTGTTAGCCTCCTGAAGAGTGATCTGCGGTGAACCGCTTTTCAGGATATTTCACAGGCAGCACGTTATGTCACCACCCTGCCACCTGCTTTATCCCCTAAAAGCCTGCACCACTGCAGTGCAGCTGTGTGCATTATATGCAGTTGCAGCGCAGCCCCATTCACTTGGGTAGTAACCACCCACCGAACGAGACAGTAGGAACCAGGGGCGGACTGACCATTTGGAAACTCGAGCACTGCCCGAGGGCCCGGGGTCAGTAGGGGGCCCCATGAGATGCCCCTGGTACCTTTTTCATAGGCTTTTTTGAGTTTGGGCAAGGACACAGGGGCCCCATGATCTCCTATTGCCCGGGGGTCCCATGAGTTGTCAGTCCGCCCCTGCACCCAGTTTTGGCTGGGTGGACCACGATTACCCCAGTCGCTGCCTGGAGCCTTGCACCTTGGGGGTTCAGGGCTAGGGTCCTTTCTTTTTGGAAGAGAACCATGAGTTGTCAGTCCACCCCTGGTAGGAACCCCTCCCCCCAAGGCTGCCTTTACAGCTTGGTGGTAGCATTTGGGGTCAGTAAAAATGTGGCTCGGCCTTTGGCCGTTACAGCACCCTAACTGCAAGTGTGTAAACACATCCCCAGCCTTGTCTTTCCAATTTTTGTAATGCATTATTTGGAATTAAAAACCACAAAATTGTTCCGTCTGGCGGTGATTCCCCCATGAACAGCTGCCATAGGCTGATACATTGTTTATATCCTTTATCTTTTTTGCTTCTGTAGTTTAGAAGAAAAAAATCACCTAACCTGAGGTTGTTGTATTTCTGCTCTACGTGGCGGCAGGTAGTGCTGCGCGGGGCTTGCTGGGATGATGGACTGGCGCCCGTAGAGGAAAATATTAATGAAGAGAATATTTTATACATTTTGTAGCAAGTTGTCTTAGTAATCTATATGAAAAGTAAAGGACTCTGCTGCTACCTTGTGGCTGTGTTCAGGAAAGTCACGTCTACCATCCTCTGGACAAAACCTGCACATCATTTCTTTAACAGGTTTTGGATCTTTTGGACTAATCCCCCTTACAAAAAAAAAAACCCTCTTACAAGCTATTGATGGAAGCTGCCATTGTCCCGAGGGAACATTAGCCCACTAAAGCTGAATCCTGGTAGGAATATCACAGAACCGATGTGTAAGAGACTGAATGGCAGCTTCTGTCAGAGGTTTCTCATACAGGTCTTTTACATTTTGACAGGCACCAATACATGGAAAACTCCCGTTTGGCTAAATATCATGAACAAACCATTGCTATGTGTACGGCTTTTACATGTGTTTATGTATATTTATTATTGACGCTGTCTTGGATCCGTTTAGAGATATAATAGATTTTATTTAATAGGTGTGGAATTTTTTGGGGTGTATTGGACAAGTTTAGTTTATTTCATTTTCTGTTCTTTATATTTGTGTTCCCTCCTTTGTTTTTTCTTTTGGTGTGTCTGTATGATCACATTAGGGGCTTAAATACACCTTTGCGAGACAGCGCTATACTTATTTATTTATTTCAGGTACTTATATAGCGCTGTCAATGTACGCAGCACTTTACATATATATTGTACATTCACATCAGTCCCTAACCCTCCTAGAGTGTAAGCTCCAAAGAGCAGGGCCCTCGATCCCCTCATGTTTTGCATTGTATTGGTATTGTTCTGTCCCCCTTTGTAATGTACAGCGCTGAGCGAACTATTGGTGCTTTAGAAATACTGTATAATAATAATAATAACCCTCAAGGGGTGTACAATCTAAGGTCCCTAACTCACATTCATACACAGACTAGGGACAATTTAGACAGGATCCAATTAACCTACTAGCATGTCTTTGGAGTGTGGGAGGAAACCGGAGTACCTGGAGGAAACCCACGCAGTCACAAGGAGAACATGCAAACTCCAGGCAGGTGGTGCCCTGTTTGGGATTCGAACCAGCGACCCTAGTATTGCCAGGCGGAAGTGCTAACCATTTAGCCACTGTGCTGCCCAATATACTGTTCGATGTATTGACATGTTGCTGTGCCAATCATTTTGAATGGAACCCCAACCAATAAGGCACTGCAGTGTTGCAGCACAATGTACAGTAATGCACTACTACGTGTTGTGGTGCACCGCATCGGACACAATACTACATGTCTGTTTTTTTGGTCCATTCCTGTACGTCGGCAGCCCATTTAAAACGAATGGGTTGCCTTTACACAGTGAGGAACAAAGAAGTGTGAATAGGCCCTAAGGTTCCATTTACATGGCCTCTGATGCAGCCGGGAGGGAGCGGTGAAATCGGCCAGGCAAGTCACTGACCATGTCTGGAACAGCATTCAGAATGGACTAAGTACACAAATCCAATGCCTATACTAATAAGAGACATTTATCCTTTTCTATATATTGTTTAGAGAAAAACAAATAAGAGGGCGCACGGCCTAGTGCATTACCTTAAAAATATGTTTAATGAATGTAAATAATAAGTATTGTACTCACAAACAGTCAATAAATACAAGGCACATCATAAAGGAACAGCTCTGTCCAATTCACACTGTGTGTCTGTCTGTAGTGAGAACTCTGGACATCCAAAAACTGACGCATTTCGAGGATTAGCCTCTTCCTCAGAGTGGCTCATTTGTGAGTACAATACTTATTATTTATTCATTAAATATATTTTTAAGGTAACGCACTAGGCTGGTGTGCCCTCTGTTTGTTTTTCTCTATTCAGTATTTTGGACTCCCCCGGTCCTTTGAGGGCAGCAAGGCGTGCATATCCCAAGAATTTTGTTATGTGGTCCTAATGACATTGAGTCCATCCCCAAGTGCAGAAGTAATTGGGTTTTGCACTTCTACACTGCTATATGTATTGTTTGTCTAAAGAAGGCCTGTTTTTTGCACTGCCATTTTACCCAGGATGAATCCTTTGTGTTGGGAGGAGCCAGAGCATATGACGTCATCGCGCGTGGTGGACATCTTGTTGGCTTGAAACTTCCCACCAGAGACTTGGTGACATGCAGTTTTTTACTTACTATGATGTGTGTTTTATACTGGGTTTAAGGCAATAAATGTATCTTAAATTACTACACTATGAGGATTCTTTCTACCTTTGAATTGGGTTGCCCTCTATGGGGATAACATTTATTTTAGATTTATCCTTGAGCCTATTCTGTGTGAAGATTTGGAATCAAAGAGCACTCGGATCTATGGCTTGCTTTTTGGGATTTATACAGCGCATTTTGACCCGTCCTTAATTGGGGGTTAACATCCAGTAAGATGCAGTGTGTTTGGTGGTGGTGATGGATTCTTCCTCTCTTTCCTCTTGGTTTGGTTGTTTTTTTTTTTTAGATATTCATAGAAGTGCTGTGGATCCAGGGGAGAGGGACTCGTTCCCTACATTACAAGCCTTGTGGATTGGACTTTCAATTTTATTATACACGTTTTCATTTATATATGAAATATTTGTAGCGCCGCACTCCATATACTGTAATACTAGATTGTAAGCTCTAACGAGCCGAGCCCTCTGTTTCCTCATATACCAAAGTGTATTGTCTACATTTTGTACAACGCTGCGCTAACTGTTGGCGCTATATAAATCCTCTCTTATAATAATAATAATATTAGGCAACAAAACCTGAGTATACACTGGCTACAAAGTAATGGTTACTGGTGCGAGGAAGGGTGATGCCCACAGAGGTTTATCTTTAAATTAACCCTACAATAATACTCTTCTCCTCCTCTGGACCCCACATGGTTAATACTCCTCTGGCTTGGATATTTTGTGGCTACTTTTTATACATTACCATTACTGTGTGCAAACAGGATTGCAAATTGGAACCATAGTTGATATAATCTCCAGTAAAAAATATATATACTGGGACTATGTTCATTCACCTTTATCCATGATATGCCAACAAAACTGGAGATTTAGGAATTTACCCATTATACATCCTTGTTAACTGTGTATGGGACTGACCAGGGATTATTAGTGCAGCATGCTGTGCATTAATTAAAAACCTAATGGCTCTTTCTATCCCTATCTGTCCTCTATGACTGTCCCTTTTGTTCTGAGAGCTCTCAGCTTTGATTGGTATTCAGTTGGTATAACATGAAGATATGATCATTATCTTATATATGTATCACTTTGATCCAAGATATCTAACTGATCTTTAGACTTGACCCTTGACACCTTTTTATGAGTGTGTTTATGTGTTCAATGTGTATTCACTTTTATTTCAAGTACTTATATAGCGCCATCAAGTTACACAGCGCTTTACATATATAGATTGTACATTCACTTCAGTCCCTAACCCTCAAGGGGCATACAATCTAAGGTCCCTGGACCCTAACTTACACTCATACATACACATACTAGGGACAATTTAGACAGGATCCAATTAACCTACCAGCATGTCTTTGGAGTGTTGGAGGAAACCCACGCAGGCATAGGGAGAACGTGCAAACTCCAGGCAGGTGGTGTCGTGGTTGGGATTCGAACTAACGATCCTAGTGCTGCCAGGGGGAAGTGCTAACCATTTAGCCACTGTACTGCTTTTAACAAATTAATCAATAAAATTATTATTAGGCAAAGATAGCTGCCGGTACAGAGAATTTTGTTTATAATTTTTCATTTTTGATATAGGATTTCGAAAATTCCTCTAGGGTTGAGGTGTTGAGCCTAATCCATACTTTTTATGCAAGAGTTTTTTGGTGTTTATTTTTGAGGAGTGCTCCCCTCCCCTTTGAGTGGTACCTGGTAGGATCATTATTTTTAGATTTTTCTTTCCCATTCACATGGGCATACTACAGCGTACACATGAGTAAGGGCCATGTTTTCCCACACAGGGATGCACTGGTGTTGCATGCATCCCAGTCCATGCAGTCCCTTTCATTTCAATCAGTATGCAGCTGCTGCATGGATCCAGCCTCTGCTCCCAACTTAGGCTGGCCATACATTATACAATTTTCTTGAGATTTTTGGTTTAGATTTACCAAAAACCATATACTAAGAGGTCAAACCTAACAACACGTTCAATTGTATCCAATTAGGCAGGCTCTTGCACTACATAGTTGAAGGTAAATCTAAAGGAAATTGGGCAGAAATTGGACAGAAAATTGTATAGTGTATGGCCAGCCTTAACATCTCTGCAAATGCACAACCCCAAATACACACCATCTGCACTCAGGGCCATGTACCCGCATGGATGTCAAATTGGGGGCAGCAGCTATGTCTGTGCAAGCTGCTGCATCCCAATAGACATCAATTGAACTGCCTGTACGTAGTTGTATGGGACACTTCTGCATCCCTGTGCAGGCAAACATGGCCCTCACATGAGTGTACATTGTAGTACATCCATGTGAACAAGGCCTAAGTGTTTAGTAATTTTTGTTAGTAGTAGCTTTTATTTCACAGGCTGTTCTGTTCTTTTTTTTCCCCTTTCTGTAAAATACATGTAAAATAAACAATAGCCATTTTTGGCACAAGAACAGCTCTAAGATATTTGAAAGCTTCCATAACCCCAAGTGGCCATTTAAAGGACAACCACAAAAAAGAAAGAAAAAAAGCAATTGCCTTAATACTGCCTTCCCCAGTGACCCCAATACATTTCCAGAAATTGCGAAATTTCACCAAAATCTCCTGATTTTTTTTTAAATTTTGGTTAAAGCTGAATTCCAAGAATTAAGCTTCTTAGTCAAGGCACACTATGAGTTAGGGCCAAGGAGGTTCATGACATCCCCTGGACTTTATTAATTATATCTTACAGGTTTATAGTGCGCCCAGATGATGGCTATGGCTGTATTTCCGGGAGCTCAACGCTGATTCTTCAGGTCTCAGCATTTTCAACAGTAGAGTCACTGCAACTGCTATGCCCATCCCTTCCCTCTTCCTGCCCAATTACAGAAGCCTCTGTATTATGTGAACTCACAAAATACAAGGCTTCTCTGAATGGGCAGCAGAAGGGAGGGCAGGAATAGCTGCTCTGTGTGCCTCTCACCCCTCTATGAGAACTACAAGTGTGTTGTGTGTCCCCATCAGAGACATAAACTTGTCAGATATACAGTTGTGTCAGTGTGTTTTAGGTAAACAAAAAGCGCACTATTGTTTCTGGACTGTAATACGGGTACAAACAACAAATAACATCTGTGATTGTCAAGAGCTGGAAAATTTATTTTGGTTGGTGGTAGGTTATGGTAGTAACAAAAATTATTTATTTTTTTACTATTTTGGGCCAGTTTTCCTTTGATAATAATAAAAAAAAAAAAAGACGATATCCATTACCATTTACCACCAACTAAAAGCCCAATTTGTCCTGGAAAAAACGCGGTATAATCCACCTGGATGTACAAAGCAGTTGTGATGATATGGACGGTTTTACTAACGCGTCAACATTGCAAAATTGTGCTTAGGCATTAAGATTTGTGTTACCCGCCCGAAGGGGTTGAACAAACAGCCTTTAAGAAGAGAGCCTCTTCCTTGAAACGCATTGGCTGTATTTCAATTAATAGCTTATATTGATATTAAATGTTTATTGAAAAAAATACAGCCAACACTTTTTGAAGGTCTTCCACCTTCTTTAGGACTGGTTTATGGTTTGTAATTAAACCAGACTATATTTATTAAAATGCATGTATTTTTATATGGATACCCTGATACCTCAGCTCTTTTCAGCCTCAAAAGCAGACATTTTAAAGTAGAACTATAGGAAAAACGTTTTCTTTTTTTTCCCATTTTGGATGAAGTAAGGGAGGGTGACCCCGTTAGATTTTTCTTCGCCATCTTTGTCCCATTGCGGAGATTTCCCTTTACTTTTGGTCCCATAGCCAAACAGCACATGAGGGGAAATCTATGCAAATTAAGGGACTTCCTTGGAGACCCCATTGGAAGATTTTGCCTCTTTTACTTTTCTGGGGACAGCCCAAAATTTGGGATTTTCTTTTACTTTCATTTTTAATGATAATGGGAAACAGGACAAATAGGGAGGATGAATCTCCCTAAAAGGGACACAGAAAGCAATAAAAACTGACATTTTCTAAGCCCTCCCCGCTCTATCCAAAACTAAAAAAAAGTTTTGCTTTTAGTTATACTTTGATGATTCTTGTCCCAATTAATTTACAAATCATATAGCCCTGAAGAAGGGGGAGGCCTTTCATCAAAACACCTTGATTATTTAATAGACTGGTATTGTAATGAAATGTTGAATAAAATACAGCCAACATGTCTCAAGTAAGCCCCTCCTTCAGCGACATATGGTTTGTTATCAATTTAGACAAGATTTGTTAAAATGCCTACTTTGAGGCTGAAAAAGAAGCTGAGGGTGTTGGCATATCCACATGGAAATATAAGGATCGGCCACTTTATTTTACATTTGGATACTCGGACAAGTATTTGATAGCTTTTATTGATATGAAATGCTTATTGAATAAAATGCAGCCAACATGTTTTGAGAATAGCCTCCCCCTTCTTCATAGCCATATGGTTGTAATTATTCCAAAAGAGAATAAGAAAAAATCTTCTTCAAGACTGAAAAAAGCTGGTGTGTCAGAGTACCCACATGGAAAAGAAAGTGGCAGACCCACATGAATGCAGACACCGTGGGGTTTATTTACTACAGCAGGAGAGTGCAAAAATCAGAGTCACTTCTGCATAGAAACCAATCGGCTTCTAATCTCAGCTTGTTCAAATAAGCTTTGGAAATGAAACCTTGAAGCTGATTGGTTAATATGCAGAAGTGACTCAGATTTTGCTTTAGTAAATAAACCCACTTTTGTCAGCCTCAAAGCAGATATTTTAAGGAATCTCACCCGGAATACTTGCAACATTTCATATCAATACAAGCGACCGGATAACATACAGTCAACAAGTTTCAAGGAAGGGTCTCCTTCTTCAGGTCCATTTGATTTGCAATATATCTGGAAGGGATTCTATAAAACGTCTACTTTGAGGCTGAATAAAGGGTGTCTGTGTACCCATGTGGGAATGAAAGGCCCATGCATTCCCACATGGATACCATGACACATCAGCTTTTTTCAGCTCCAAAGCAGACATTTTAAGGAATCTCAATCTGGATTAATTACAAACTAGACTGCCTTGAAGAAGGGGGAGGACTTTCCTTGAAATGGGTTGGCTGTATTTTTTTTTTTTTTTAATAGCTAGTATTCATATGAAATACAGCCAGTACATTTTGAGGAAGCCCCCCCCCCCTCTTTATGGCCAGTCAATTCTGTCCAGATTTACTAAAATGTCTTTGAGGCGGAAAAAAGCCACATGGCTATGCAGGGGTTGCCCACAGCATTTTAACCGGTTCCCGCCAGCCATACGCATACATGCGGCCTCTCGGTAGTTGGGCTTTAATGCAAAGAGGCCACATATTTGCGTCCCTATGTAAACATTTTCCTGTGCTAAGTGCATACACCCTGCGTGCTCCCAGTACAGCTATCAGAAAGCTCCCAATGCATACTTGCGATCAGGAGCTTTCTGATCATGTAACCAATGTGACTGTCCATCATAGCAGTCACATGATCGGGATGCCCACCTGTCTCCTGGAATTTAGAACCTCTTAAAGGGCCGGGAGGCAGCAGCATTAAAAGATTAAGGAATTTCATCCAGATAAATTACAAACCAAACAACCCTGAGGCAGGGGGAGGGTTTTCCTTGAAATGTGTTGGCTGTATTATTTGCAATAGCTTGTACTGATATTATATACAGCCAAAACATTTTGTGGAAAGGCCTCCCCCTTCTTTATGGCCATACAATCAATTTTGTCCAGAATCCTTAAAATGCCATTGAGGCTGAAAAAAGCTGACATAGTATACATATGGCTATGCATGGGTCAGCCACTTTCATTCCCATGTAGATACTCCAACACCTCAGCTTTGTTTCAGTCTCAAAGTAGGCATTTTAGAATTTTGCTCAGAGAAAATTACAAACAATACATTCCTGAGGAAGAGGAAAGGCCTTCTTCAAAAAGCATTGGCTGTTCTTTCATATCAGTACAGGCAGTTAAACGTAACACTGCTAAAATATATCCAGGAAGGACCACCTCCTTCTTCAGGGCCATATGGTTTGTAATCAACCATTGACTGTATTGTATTCAATAAACATTTGATATCAATACAGGCACTAAATGAAATACAGTCAACATGTTTCGAGGAAGGGGCTCCCTCTTCTTCAGGGCCAAATGGTTTACATATAATCACTGGCTGTATTTTTATATCAATAAACATTTTATATCAACACAAGCTATTGAATGAAGTACAGCCAATATATTTTGAGGAAGGGACTCCCTGTTCTTTAGAACAATATTGGTTTAGAATTAATTATTGTCTGTATTTTTATTGAATAAACATTTGATATCAATACAGGCTATTGAATGAAATACAACCAACATGTTTCAAGGAAGGGGCTCCCTCTTCTTCAGGGCTACATGGTTTTTAATTAACCATTGGCTGTATTTTATTCAATATACATTTGATATCAATACAGGCTATTGAAATACAGCCAATATTTTGAGAAAGGGGCTCCCTCTTCTTCAGGGCGGTATGGTTTGTTATTAACCATTTTCTGTATTTTATTCAAAAAAATATTTCATATCAATACAATCTATTTGTAGCAAGTGCTCCTAACCTCCAGACAGCCGAAAAACACCTTCAGAATTCACCTCCCCCATAAGCCTCAGATGTTGATTGGCATCTGTAACAACATTTTGTTCTAGACCAACCATCAGATGGCCAAACCCAGGGTCCCTAGTTCCCTCTGACTTTATTGAATGTCTTTGGGCAAATCTACAGGACCTAAATTCCGTCTTCATCAGCAGATGACATGAAGCTCTATAGATGTTCAGGCAGAAATGTCACAACGTGAACAGTTATTAAACACCGGCTTTATTATATACACAATTATACACACTTGTTAGTCACCAGCGATGTGTGTTTTTTGTTTTATTTGTGAATCAGTGCTCTCCGTAGCTATATTAATATATAAATATACTTTAAGGACTATTTTCTTAAACACAGTTGGTTTTCCAGTTTTGGTCATATATAATGCCATGTAAAAAATACAGCTGTTAGAAAAAATATCTGCCTGGGGGACCTGAGGGAGCGACTCTAAAAGGTGTTTGGATTAGATAGTGCTTCTCCCTTCCTTCTCATCTGTAGTGTCCTCTGGCTATCATTAAGTGCCCTACTTTTCAAGGAAATGGTACGATCCACAATCCCCACAATTCTATTGGCCACAGAAGACTATTTGTGTTGCTTCAGGGACAAAACCATTTCTGCACACATATAGGGAACAATCCTTTTTTTTTTTTTTTTTTTCACCTGACAGTTTTTAGGTTTATAAAACATTTTTGAATCATTCTGTTTTCGCTTTATGGGCAACGCCAAGAAGGTAAATTGTTTGGAGTTTTGCGGTGAGTTCCCAAAAAATAAAACTAGCATAACGTTTTAGAGCAGCAAGTAATGTGTGAGACTTTCAACAGGTAAGCTGACAGCCAAACATTTAGGAACCCATGTCGCCCTTTCATCCTCGAGATCCAAAAGAAAAAGCGTCCTGCTGCAAAACGCTTTGGCTTCCTCAACAGTCTGGTGTTCAGCCCTGAGAATATGCAATTGAACTCCACCATCTGGGCCAACATTTGGGCTTCAACATTAACTTGAATCTTAAAAATGAAAACCTACCGGCAAATATTGACTTTGCTTTTTTTTCCCCCTCTAAATTTTTTGCTGGAAATTGTCGAACCTATTTTCCACGTTTGTGATGTTTTTGCTACAAAATAACAAACAAACAAAAAAAAGCAACAGAAGATGAGGTTTTAAATACGAGTCAAAAATAACTTACTAAAAAAGTTATCCCTACCCAGCCCTGTAACAAAGACAGTCAGTTGCCTTTATAGTTTTTCATTTTGTGTAACAGTTTTTTTTCATTGTGCTTGATAATCAAAATTTTGCTAAATAATGTTTAGAAGAGTTTTTTTGCACTCTTTTCATAGTGCAAATCTTCAGCCATCACAAAGTAGTTGGTGTGTTCAACAACGTAACCTTAGGAGAGGAAAATCTACAGTTCCTGGTGACCTCCAAAGGGGTCAACTGATGGGTCCTGGTAACCTCCACAGAGTCAACTCATGGGTCCCAGTGACCTCCACAGAGTCAACTGATGGGTCCCAGTGACCTCTACAGGGTCTCCTGATGGGTCTTGGGCCCCCACAGCCATCGTCCAGTTTCATCATGCCTCATAGCAGTGACAGCAGACTAGCCCACATTTCAGGCAACGTCCTTAGAACTGTGGAGCCTTTTCACACTGGAACAATGTTTCTTGTTGGCTTTTTGTAGACAGTACCATCCACACAGAAACAAAATGGTCCTTCGAACTGCTCGGCCTGCTTAGTGCTTCAAAAATTACTTCTTACAAAAAGCATATTCCCCAGTGCTATTTGACGTGTTCAGCTGCATGGGAAGAACAGTAGTACTTTTTATGGGCTATAAACGTGGAAAGGCTGCTGAACTTGATGTTGCAAAGTCGACAGTACCTGTGATTTCCATTGGGCAGAGCAGAAGACAGACTGGCTTTAGGAGGCTGCATGGGTTTATCCCCAGGAAGAATAACGTGTGTGGGCAGCCTGGTTTCAGCCACAGGATTTAGAGGAAGAGCTGGAGAGCTTGGCAACAGAGGCCTTGGAGTGCTGGTGAGCACTGGCCTTGGAGTGGTGCTTGAAACCGGGCTGCCATTGGAGGAGGATGAAGAAGAGGATGAGGAGACAGCATCTTTGCAGTTCGCAGTGTCTCTTGGCAGCCCTTGGCCTTGCAGCGGAGAAGTGGACGAAGTGGGTGGGCTGGGCAAGCTATTCTCAGAGGAGCTGTTTTGCTGAACCCGAGTGGGCAGTAGCACCTCCATGAACGCTGTTTGTAAACGGTGACCCGGGGTGGGTTTGGCCAACAGCAGACCATGGACACTTCGGAAATGTTCGAGAAGGTCTCCTCTGATAACCACATTAGGAGGGCAATAGGGGCAGGTGGTGGTAGCAGACGGGGAAGCCTCAACCGAGCTGGTGGTGTACTGTTGCAGTGGTTTTGTGTCAGGAACAGAAATGTAAGGTAGTGCGACTGGCTGGATGGAGTCGCTCCCTGATGCTGGACTCAGAGTTGCTCTCCTCTCTACTTTCACCCTCACACCATCCTCTCCTATCTTCCCTGAGGCATTGAGAGGGGATTTAATTTTCTGAAGTTGCTGTAAGGCTTTCTGCTGTAAAGGGGCTGCCGGGCAGGAGAACTTCTTGTGAGTCAGATAGCTTTCCAGGCTGTTGAAGCTTATCTGACAAGCTGTGCACTCATGGTAATCCGTCAGAGGGACAACCGCTGCGGCAGCTGGTGGTGGCAGCGGAGACTCCACAGAAAGACGTGGCTTCTTACTTAGATCGATAGGCCCCTCTGCCGCATCTGGGCTGGAGCTGGGCGAAGGTACAGTTGGTGCTGCTATCAGCCCTGGCATGAGTGGAAGGGCCTCCACCCGGGTCAGTGGGAGTAACGCTGGAGGAGTTAGGTCTGCAGGGGACACGCCATGGATTTCATACAGCTTTCTGCGTTTCCGCGTTCGTGGAGCAGGCTGAGGTGTGTACGGTGGCCCGGGCTTATTGATCACTCCGCTGCGCCGCAGAGGAGGATCATGACGTGATGCGCAGTAGAAGCGCTTGTGCACTACATAAGTCTCATGTTTGCTGAAATGGATGTTGCAAGCTTCACAAACAGTACGCGTTAGATCTACTTCTGCGTCTTCCAGCAGACCAGGGCTCTGGCTCCCCTCACTTGCGTGGCCACTGCCAGACACTTCATTTTCTGTTCCGGCGCCTTCCTCCACTTTTATCTGAACAGTTGAGGTGCTGCTTTCCGCTGCAGTGTCTTCTTGTTGTGGACTCACTCTCTGCTCATCAACCGCTGACACTGCGGGAGCTATGGCGGCTCGCACAGGATGCACCTTCAACTTGCGCCCACTGCCTGGATTTTCATCTGTCATATGCCGCCCAGAGCAGTAAAGTCTTTTGTGCACATAATAATTGTTGATGTTGTTAAATGTAATCTCGCACTCGTAACAAGTAGCACCTTTGGGTGCTGGAGTTCCTGTAAAGCCAACAGAAGTAATGGCTTGTCCTTGTTTCAGGCGGCTGTGTACCAACTCTGACATCTTGGCCAGGATCTCCGAGGCTTGCGGGACGATAGCGGGAGCTGCCTCATGTCCAAACACATACTGAGGCACTATGATTGTCCCCCCTCCAGCGGCTGCTCCCAACTCATTGGGGACCGGGCTCGATCCCGGGGTAGGACTGGAGATCTCAGTCTTAATTTTAATAGCTGGAGAGGGAACCAAAGCAGATTCATCTCTAGCCTCAGGGCTGGTAGAAACCACTTCACTGACTGGTCTCGGTGCATCTGGTTCCTCTTTGATGTGGACTTTCAGAGGAGGATCCTCCATACCTGAGGAAGAGGAGGAGACCGGCGATCTAGCATCTCCATTTTTCAAGCTATCGGGAGGCAACTCCTTCTCTGCATCAGATGGGTACTTGGGGGACCGAGAGATGCCTGGGAGGGTGGCAGTAGCGTGCATGATCGCATGCTGTTGGAGACTGACAAGGCTGTCTGCCAAGAATCCGCATAAGCTGCACTTCAGAAGGCTGGAGATCTGATTTACCCCTGTAAAAAAATAAATACAAACATGAGTAACAAAGAATAAGCTACATAAAATTAAAATGGGCAGAGTGGACCTGAACTTAAAACATCAGACTTTTCTATGTTATAAAGAACATTTAGAAAAGTTATTTGTATCTAACTAGCACCTTGAAAGATCACCTTTTTGTCTGGAATTTCCCCAGAAAAAGATCAGTGCACTTTCTGGCCTAGGCACTCCTGTTCTGTAGCCTCCTAGTTGTATATCTGCAGTATGAGATCATCTAAGGCACTGCTGCCTCCGACTGCTAGTCTCATCAGATTTGAAGGGAGGTTTGACTACTGTGCTGCTCCCTATTCGCCTTGCTGGAGACTTTGACACGAGGAAAAAAACACTGCCTCTGCCAAGATAGCCACCTCCACACAAAGGCAATGTGCAGAAACGGGCTCAGTATGTCAATAATGGGAAGAAGACCAGCCGCAGAGAAGGTTGAGGTGTGTAGACAAAAAAGGGGTTACTTACTAAAGCTGGGGAGTGCAAAATCAGGCTCACCTCTGCATAGTAACCAATCAGCTTCCAGGTTTTATTGTCAACCCTTAATTGAACAAGCTGAAGCTGATTGGCTAACATGCACAGCTGCACCAAATTCTGAATGCACCTGTTTTAGTAAATCTCCCCCATTGTGTCTCTCTCAGAATTACTACTTTTTTTTTTTTTTTTTAACACATTTCTCTTGGAAACACCTTAATTTACCTCTTTGCTTCCTGTTCTCCTACTCCAGTGCTCTGTGCTAGCATAGGTAATGGTCACAGCTCCAACCACAAATGTACTGATGTAGAATCTTAGTGCTGAGAACAAGAAGGGGTGTGTCTGACCAGGGTTTTTTTTTTTTTTTTTTTTTAGTTTTCTACTTTTATTACAGATGTTTTTGGAAATATTAAAATAATACCAGTGGGCCAGCATACATCTGTATTGAGGCTATAAGGTACAGCAGCTGTGCTCACACTTCACACCGTGGGGATGAGTGTCTTTTTTTTTTTTTTTTAGAATTTAACTTTTTATTTTGTAATTATACAAACGACATTAAAACATTCCATCTTTTCTTCCCTAAATAAATACATTCTATAACCCCCCCCCCCCCCCCACCCATCCCACCAACGTTGTCTTATCTTTCTCTATCTGTATCCGTTTCTCCATAGCTTGTTATTCCGACCAATCTCATCATGAATTCTTAGGCTACCTCCTTTACTTTAATTAGTTCTGCATAAGTTTCTGAGGTTTTAAAATTCAACCAAACACTCCATATTCCTTTAAACATTCCCATCTTATCCTCCTCTAGACATCTCAATTCCTCCATTCTGAAAATGCCCTCCACTCTATCCAATCCACCACCCTCGGAACCTCTGCCACTAACCAAAATTTTGGTATCAAACCCTTTGCTGCACTGATTAAATGGTACAATACTTTATTCCTATTTACTTCCACCATGGGCTCAGAATAGTAGAATAAGCATTTCAGTGGATCTCCTTGGATATTTACCCCGTATATTTCCTTGATATATATAGTAAGCTATTTCCTGACAATAAACCTGTATCCTCGGGCAACTCCACCAGATATGCTCCATATTACACTTTTCTCCACATCCTCTCCAGCACCATGAGGGGGGGGCTTTCCCTTGCTGCTTATGGGTTATACTGGGTGTTAAATACCATCTAGCCAAGCATTTGTAGTTCATCTCTACTGTGCGCATGTTTATTACCTTGTGTGTTAGGTTAAAAATACCTTCCCTTTGCTGAGGGTTGACTTTTATTCCTAGTTCCCTTTCCCATTTGCCTAAATATCCAGGGGGCTCTACATCCTCTAACTCAGTGGTTCTCAACCTTCCTAATGCCGCGACCCTTTAATACAGTTCTTCGTGTTGTGGAGACCCTCAACCATAAAATTATTTACCCAGTAATATAATTCATGAAGTGTCGTTTTACCTCCAATACTGCTGCTTTCAACACAGTAGCTGCTTTCAGCACAGTAGCTGCTTTCTACACAGTAGCTGCTCTTTACACATTGGAAATATGTGTTTTCCAATGGTCTTAGGTGACCCCTGTGAAAGGGTCTTTCGACCCACAGGTTGAGAACCACTGCTCTAAGTCCACAAGGATTTTATATATCCTAGAGGTGATATGTTTTGGGCTTAATTCAGCATTCATTAATTTTTCAAACTTTTTCATTTCTCCTACATCCCTCAATGGTTGTGGTAAATTTGCAACAAAATGAGATAACTGGTTATACCTCCATCCATCAATTCTAACAAAGAAATTGTCTCACCAGGTCTGTTACAGCGCACTGGGTCAGTCTCTTGTGCAAAACACCCGGCACAAGAAAAGTGGAGGCTATTGGAATTTTACAATAAAAGGGTCAGCTGGCAACAGCAAAACCTACCGGAGTTGGATGGCTTGACTGCGGGCAGTGTTTTCACGACCGGGTACACGTCGACCTTTGACCCAGGCTGGCAGATCATGTGATTGGTTACAAGGTGGCTGTACAGAATGTCTCGGGTGGTGGAGACAAAGCCACAGCCATGGCACACACCTAAGAGTAGAAACAAAGACAAATCAGATCAGACTGCGTTCTAACCAACTGGGTCTAAAGACTTTCATTACAGAAAGGGAAAGGCTAGAACTCTCCATAGGGGTGGCTGTTGCGTGTGTGTATATTCCATGTTACTCCAAAGGGAATACGTACTACTGCCATTTTTCAACAGGTGCCAAACAATTCTTTCACATACATATAGCTGTTCACGGCTGGAGCCCCCAAATGTCATTTTCTGAAGTCTGTTTACCTTGACCTAGCGACAACCGCCCCCCCCCCCCCCCCAACGTCATAACAACACAACAAGATTGCCAGACCAAATGGTGAAAGAGTCCAAATAATGGTAATGGATCATCCTATGGTCACATAAAACAGCCAATGTGTTCAGGGGGTTCAAAACACTCCCCATTCCTCAGGGCTATGAAACAGATATAAATGAAAAAAAAAAAATCAATAGAGTCCACCTATGATAAAACTCGTAGTATATACATATATAAGATCAAAATCTATGTTATAACCCTGATGAAGTTTTGAGCCCCTGAAAGGCATCATTTTTTTTCTCCATTTTATAAGCCCCAGCGCCTCTTGGAAATGTCTTTTTTATTACCCCTTACCCCAACAGTGTTTAGGCTCCATGTTTGGTTGCTCCAACACTGCCTTGTGGTGGAGGTTTGCACATTCTACATACATTTGGAGGGGGACAATTGGAAGGAACTCTGCAAGGGAACGAGAGACCAAATAAAGCTGTGCTGTGTAAACCTTCCATGCCGTCTATTGAACAATGTCCTCACATCTGCATCACAGGCTGAAGGGAAAGAGTAAGTTCACTTAAAAAAAAAAAAAAAAAAAACTAAATGGGCAGCACAGTGGCTAAATGGTTAGCACTTCCGCCTGGCAGTACTAGTGTTGTTGGTTCAAATCCCAGCCACGGCACCTCCTGCCTATTCTCCCTGTGCCTGCGTGGGTTTACTCCGGGTGTTCCGGTTTCCTCCCACACTCCAAAGACATGCTGGTAGGTTAATTGGCTCCTGTCTAAATTGTCCCTAGTATGTGTATGTATGAATGTAAGTTAGGGACCTTAGATTGTACGCCCCTTGAGGGTTAGGGACTGATGTGAATGTACAATATATATGTAAAGCGCTGCGTAAAGTGACGGTGCTATATAAGTACCTAAAATAAATAAATTCACATTTTTTTTCAGGTAAAGGTTTTCCTGGGAGCCTGTAAAGCATTTTACCCGTAATCAGCAGATCATTGGTGCAATGTCAGGTTGCTGCACACATTCAGTACAGCTGTCTACCCTTAGCACCCATACAGGCAGACAGTTACTGAAGTCCAGGAAGATTAATGAACTAGAGAGCTCAACCGCTCCCTTGCAGATCATTGAGAACTACAAGCCGTCTGCCACTGTAGGGAAGGTACTTGTAGTTCATTCATTCACAGAACTCTGAATAATGCAGCTGTGTGTCCTGTACGGCCAAGCTGTTTTTGAATTGACAGAGGGTGCGGGGAGAGGATCCCTGACTTGCTGTGACAATGAGAGATCAGGCCAGGGTGCTGGAAGGTGCGTGAGAATCATATTACACTTGAATATGAGTGCAACATGTTACTAAAGGTGATCTTAGGAGGGCACTCTTTATGTCTGGAGGAAAAGAAATTTAATCTCCAAACACGGAAAGGTTTCTTCACAGTGAGAGCTGTGAGAATGTGGAATAGACTCCCTCAAGAGTTGGTTGTGGCCAGCTCAGTGGATTGCTTTAAAAAAGGCCTGGATTGTTTCTTGGATACACAGAATATAACTGGATATAACATTTATAGGTAAAGCTGATCCAGAGAATATCCGATTGCCTCTCGGGGATCAGGAAGGAATTTTTTTCCCTGCAGGAGCAAATTGGGTCAGGCTTTGCTGGGTTTTTTTTTTTGCCTTCCTCTGGATCAACTGTGGGCATAGGATTATAACTTTTTTTTTTTTAATGGTTGAACTGGATGGACGTTTGTCTTTTTTCAACCAGACTAACTATGTAACTTCTCCTTTAATGACTGAAGGAACAGTAGGCATTAAAGGTAAGCCCAACCACTAGCTTGGGGACAAGCAACTGCTGACCTAGAGCAGGGCTTCTCCAATTCTTGGTGGCCACGAACAACTCTCATTAACAGACCGGCAGCAGCAATAATTTCTGTACTTCTTCCAGCTGGAACTTTTTAACAAAACTTGTGCGTCTACCTGAACGTTCTAATAACATGAGCCATTCTGAAGCCACTAAGACCCAGCATTGAGTAGCATGAGTCCAGACCAATGATTTGCAGAAGGTGGCTCATAGGTGTAATGGTAGAAGCAATGAGCCCAGCAAATCAAAATGATCGAAGAGGAGAGGGTGCGGGTTATTGTACCATTCAAGGTGTCGGTGTGGACCTTCAGGTGGCGCTCACAGTTGGCCTTGGTGGTGAAGGCGGACAGGCAGATCAAGCACACAAACGGTCGTTCTCCTGCGGGGAGATAAGACAAACAGTTAGCGCCACCCCTGGGCACCTCGTTATCACAAAGCAATAGTCACCACTTTCACTCACAGAGAGAAGCGTGCACGCTCTGATTAAGATGGTGAGATAACAGCCCGCACTGTGATTCATCTGAAGGGGAGACTTTGAACGCAGAGAGTGGAACATCGTATGAAATCCAAGAGATGGGAGATGAAATGCCTGTCTCAAGTGCCAAAAATGTTCTATCATCGGCTACTCTCCTGAACTTATCTATGGAGGAGGACTCGACTATTCGCATACGATCTGCTGCTGTACTGAGGGGAGCAACAGAGGACAGACAGATGCCGGAATAACAATGGGTTAACCGATCGCATACTGAGAAGGCAGTTTTATCCAATCTGCTTTACTGCAGACTTGACCATTAAAACAAGTGTTTAATCAGTTGGGGACATTAGATGCCCTCGACACGTCCAAAAAACCTAACTTAAGTGTGCAAGGTGGGTGTAGTAAGACCTGTTCTTTTGTTCTGCTGCCGTTCCTACCATGCACTTGCTGGCAATTTCCAACGGCCAAAATGGCTGCCGGGAGCTGATACGCAAATACAGCCACTGTAGAAGCTGCTGCTATTTTAGAACAGACGTTCAGACATATTGTTTATAAACATTGCTCAGACAGGGAAAGATACAAGGTAACATTGTTTATAAACATTGTTCAGACCAAGAGAGATACAAAGTAACTCTGCTCTGTTTCAATCATCTGCAGATCAGAGGGATTAGCTTCCGTTTTGCACGTGATGTTGGTTAAAGGAATCTGACACATAACAAAAATAACATTTTAAATGTGTTTCTATTTAACCCTCTATAATGCCTTAGTTTACCCTAATTAACTCCTGCTGTCCAAAGGCTAAGTTCACCACTTGCATAAAAGTGAAAAGCCAACAGTAAGTTAATTAAAAAAACAAAACAAAACTAAAAAAAAGTGAGCAGCTTTGAAAAATATTGATTATTGTAATTGCCTATACCTGTGGTCTATTTTGTCACTGCCAAAGCCTGGCCGAAAAACTAACATATACAGTTATTTCCCCATCCTGTCTTGTTGCTAAGACATTCCCCATACCTGCCAGCATCACAGAAGCAAGTGTTCTTTCTAGTCTAAAATCCACGAACGTGCAGTATGCTCCCTCTTCTCCAGTTATGGCAATGTACCAGCACAGAATGAACAAGCTGCATGTATCCTGACCGCAGTGCAGATCCAGATTCCCCTCTGTGCTGCAATGTATACTTTCATGATGGTGGAGCTGATTGACAGGAGGGTGTATACCTGCAAAGTGTGCAAAAGGGCACTAATATGGACTAATCTAATCTCTGGCCTTAATATTAACCACTTCCTGTCTGTCCCATGTACATAAATGGCCGGACGGGAGCAGTGCAGGAGCGGGTGGCCATTTATAAACGTCCTCCCGCTTTCCTGCTTGTGCACGCTCCCTGGGAGCACGGGGAACCACAATCCAGTGCCCGCTGTGTGCTCCGGACACAGCAGAACACCGATCGCTATACGGGACCTCTGTGTGAAGTCCCGATCATGTGATCACTGATTGGCCAATCAGTGATCACATGAATAGTAGTAAGCAAGATGTCACTTCTGACATCATTGCTTACTACTTGTGAAATCTGTGAATGATAACAGAGGTCACATGGTACAAGGCTATTCACAACAGCCTTGTACCATGTGACAAGCTGTGACCAATCACAGCTCTCACAGTATTTGTCAATGGCTGCAAGAATGCAGCCAGAGAGAAGGAGAAACCATTGCTTTTACTGCATTTATGGGTGTAAAAGCAATCAGTGTAAAAAAAAAAAATCTTCCTCACCCCCCAAAAGTAGTACAGTGTCACTACGGTGACACTGTACTACTACGGTGACAGTATGTTAAAAAAAAAAAAAAAAAAAAACAAAAATAAGAATATAAAAAAAAATAAAAATTTACAAAAAATTATAATTTATAAATTATAATTTTTGCTTATAAACTAATTTGGGTTTTTTTTTTTTTTTACTAAAAAGATAATTGAATACATTTTGGCCAAGATTTATGAAGAAAGATTATTTATTTGCAAAATTTTATAAGAAAAACACTTTTTTTCAAAAATTTTGGACATGTTCATTTGTCATTCAAAGTGTGATAGCACTGAAAGCTGAACATTGGCCTGGAATGGAAGGGGGTGAAAGTGTCCGGACTTGAAGTGGTTAAAGAGAACCAGTCATCTTGGGGCCTATTCAAAATTGGAACTAATCAGCTTTAAGTTAGAAGTCTTCAGGCTTGATAATGAAAAAGATACTTAATATAAGGAGAATTCTGGAGCTGAGAGGTCCTGACCAAACAAATGTCCAGACCAGGGGCAGACTGACCACTTGGAAACTCGGGCACTGCCCGAGGGCCCGGGGTCAGTAGGGGGCCTCATGAGATGCCCCTGGTACCTTTTTCACAGGCTTTTCTGAGTTTGGGCAAGGACACAGGGGCCCCATGATCCCCTGTTGCCCAGGGGCCCCATGAGTTGTCAGTCCGTCCCTGGTCCAGACCACACACTGCTGGTTTTTTCCTCAATTTCAGTGACCTTTATCAGAACCCCTGCTCTGCTTACATCGTTACTTCCCCCCGACATGACTCTGGCGTGCTTAACTCCAAATCCGTGTTTAACCATCCCAGTGATAATTCCTTACTTGAGGATGAAATGGTTGGGGAGAAGATATATTAACTGGGAGTAATAATGTAAGAAGAGCCATGTAATAGTTCAAATAACATTTATTGAAAATTAAGGTAAAAAATACCCAATGGCACCCACAGCCAATGGGCACATGAAAGTCACCTTGATCCGTACAACTTGAACAAAAGCAATTCAGGGACATATCGCTGTCCAGGTCTTTACTCACCACTATGGCTTCTCATGTGAATCTCCAGGGAGCTGGCACTGGGGCAGCTCTTCTTGCACTGCGGGAAGGGACAGACCCGCTCGTTGGGGTAGGAATCTTTCGGCTTCTCTTCCACGGTGGGGGAGGTGGAGCTCTGGCGGCTGGCGCAGTAGTACATGAGATGGGCCTGCAGATTGCGCTCGCTGCGATACCAGATGCCGCAATCCTTGCATGGAAAAATGTCCTCTGAAATAAGAAAGATGTTCACAATTGTGATATACCATGTTGGCTCATATTCTCAGCAAATGTTCTGCATGTAGATAATAGAGATTCCCAGCACAATCCAAAGAAATAAATGGCTTTATATGAAAGCATCACTTTCAGGAAAACTGAAAGTAACATTGTTTTTATACACTGTTCAGATGGGAGATAGAGATTCAAAGTAACATTGTTTATAAACATTGTTCTGATGGGATATAGAGAGATGCGATGTAACGTTGTACTGATGGGAGATTGAGCAATGTTTATAAACAATGTTACTTTGTATTTATCTCCTATCTAATCAATGTTCATAAACAATGTTACCTTGTATCTCTCTCTATATCCTGGCTGAGCAATGTTTATAAACAATGTTACTTTGTGTTACAGACAGGATATAGAGAGATACAAAGTAACATTGTTTAGAAACATTGATCAGGCAGGTGATAGAGAAATTCAAAGTAAGATTATTTGTAAGCATTGTTCGGATGGGATATAGAGAGATACAATGTAACATTGTACAGATGGGAGATTGAGCAATGTTTAAAAACAATGTTACTTTGTATTTACCTCCTATCTAATCAATGTTTATAAACAATGTTACCTTGTATCTCTCTATATCCTGTCTGAGAAATGTGTATAAACAATGTTACTTTGTATTTACCTCCCATCTAATCAAGGTCTATAAACAATGTTAACTTGTATCTCTCTACATCCTGCCTGAGCAATGTTTATAAACAATGTTACTTTGTGTTACTGACAGGATATAGAGAGA
Source organism: Staurois parvus (assembly GCF_062004578.1). NCBI lineage: Eukaryota > Metazoa > Chordata > Amphibia > Anura > Ranidae > Staurois > Staurois parvus. The sequence continues at coordinate 1,848,764 of NW_028318541.1, read as the reverse complement.
TACAAAGTAACATTTTTATAAACATTGTTGGGACAGGAAATAAAGAGATACAAAGTAACATTGTTCCTTTTGTATTTACACAGTTTCATTTATATGCACATCAAGGGTGAGTTCTGGTTAATAACTGGTCCACTTTAAATCACTACTTACTGTTAACCACCGCAGTGGCCAGGATGGCGGCCATACCAGCTTGTTGTGGGAGAAGCTGGAACTCGGGCTGGCTGGTGATCTCCTGCGAGGTCTCTCCGGGTTCCTCCTTTATGCTGAAGTTAGGGATGGCTTGGGGTTCAGCCATGAGGAAGGCCCGGATGACTTCACCTTGTTCTATGACCTGAGATGTCTTACACCAGATCTGGTCCCCTAAAGAGAGAGATATGGAAAGTTATTTCAAGTTTCACAAGATGCAGAGTGACCATTTAAAGGGGTGTTCACCTCATTTTCTTTTTTGCTGGCTAAAAAAACTACAAAACTGCACCACTGACTCTAATGTGTGTTTTATAGCCAGATTCAGTAGACTGTTCACAGTGCTTCCATGCAGCACTGTCCATAATTCGGCACTGTCAGACCTGCATTGGGCGGAGCGGAGAAGCAACTTTGCACTTCCAGAAGCCAAGGAACTAGTATTGCCACACAACTGCCCAGGCTCAGTGTAAAGCAGCAGGATGAAGTGCGCTGGACTACATTGAGTGTATTGGGCAGATACATTCAATTTGAAAGTTTTTTTTTTTTCCAACACATCATGAAAGCAGCACACGGGGTCTGGGCACTCACCTTTCCGGTACAGGACGGAATTGGCTTCAAACTCACAGGGGACGAGAGTCACATTTTTCAGCCAGCAGTCTTCATCCACCTCCAGTGAGAGAGCGCCGCCCTGCAGACACAGACAGAGTATGACAATCATGAGTGACTACACCAAAGCTGAAGTTTAACCTGTTATATATATATTATTATTATACAGGATTTATATAGCGCCAACAGTTTGCTCAGCGCTTTACAATATAAAAGGAGACAATACAGCATCAATACAGTTCAATACAAGAGGGATAGGAGGGCCCTGCTCCTTGGAGCTTACAATCTAGGATATATTATATATATTTTTATATATATATATATATATATATATATATATATATATATATTCCCTTCCCCCTCATCAACACAGTGATATTTTTAAAAAAACCTTTCCTTTTTTTTATTGCATAACTTATTTTAGATCATCATTGGTCTCTGTGCTTGTCTATACAATGCAGGCAGATCATGGCTGGTGGGCTGCTGTACACAGCTTCCCGAAAACATCCCAGCACCCTGCCTCTGTACTCCTTTCAAGAGCCCTCAGCCTTGATGCAAGCAGTGGACTGGCTCTTGGGAGGAGTTACACAGATATCACAATACCGTTGGGTACTCCTAGGTAAGCTGACTCAGGTGATGCTGAGACTTCAAGATTGGAAGAACTGAAATCCAATGAATGAAAGGGGCGGGCCAGGGACCGTCAGGCTGGGTAGGAAAGAGCTAGATGATGCTGGACATCCTCTAACCAGGAAACGAGGCGGGCTCTGTCTGATTTGCTGTATCTTCTAATGCACAATGTGAGAAGCTCACAGTGTGCAGTGAAATCTGTATTTTTCAATCCAGGAGAGGAGCCGGTACAACTGCAGGGAAGGCTGGAGGTCAGATTTAATCATTGCAACCCGGCTGGTAAGTGGAATGATTTATTGGTGCCAGATTCCACCTTCACTTCTTCCTTCAGCTTGTAAAAGGCAGAACCACGGCAACACCATCCTCACCGATAGAAACCTTTCCACCATCAATGACAAATAATAACTTATAATGTGGGCGGCACAGTGGCTAAATGGTTCCGCCTGGCAGTACTAGGGTTGTTGGTTCAAATCCCAGCCACGGCACCACCTGCCTGGAGCTTGCATGTCCTCCTTGTGCCTGTGTGGGTTTCCTCCAGGTACTTTGATTTCCTCCTACACTTCAAAGCTATGTTGGTAGGTTAAGTGGCTCCTGTCTAAATTGTCCCTAGTATGTGTATGTATGAATGTGAGTTAGGGACCTTAGATTGTACACCCCTTGAGGGTTAGGGACTGATGTGCATGTACAATCAGGGGTGGACTGACCATTTGGAAACTCGAGCACTGCCTGAGGGCCCGAGGTCAGTAGGGGGCCCTATGAGATGCCCCTGGTACCTTTTTCATAGGCTTTTTTGAGTTTGGGCAAGGACGCAGGGGCCACATGATCCCCTTCTGCCCGGGGGCCCCATGAGTTGTCAGTCCGCCCCTGTGTACTATATATATATATATATATATTCTGTAATAAATAAATAATGATACAGACGGGCCATTCAGCGATTCCCCAGCCCATCCACTAGGTGGTGATCCTGCCCCAGCAGCGAGGGTCTTCGGAATCGTTATCCTTCGATCAAGCGTTATTTGCAGAAATATTAGCAGGCTGTACTTTGCTTGGGGGCCTGACACTGCGATTTGCAGACGGCGGCTGAAATGCCCACCGAAATGTGCCCACGCCAGCAATTCCCACATCCCACTGATGTACGGCGGTCAACGTCTTCCTCGCTGTGCTAAAGAGACCCTGTCTACGGTACAGAGCGACAGCTACTGCCAATCAGCAGGTTGCAGCATGTTCATTCCAGAGGCTCCGGTGCCTCATGCCTCCCTCCTGTCCCTGCGGTAGAACAAAATTTCCAGGAAAAACAGCTGCCGCTATTCCTTCAAGGTGGCACTCACATCTGACTGTTTCTACAACAGGTGCAAAATTGCGCATTTTTGCATGCGTTTATGAAATGCAGAAAAAAAAAAGCGTACGCCATGTTTGCAGTGTCGTTCGCTGATAATGGCACTCCAACACGCCAAGCAGATGGGCAGTTTTGCAGCATCGAAAAACATGCAACCAACGTGGCAAAACTCAGGATTACAAACATGCAGGGCTTAGCATGGCAAAGTGCTACATCCAGTGGCGGACTGACCATTTGGAAACTCGGGCACTGCCCGAGGGCCTGGGGTCAGTAGGGGGCTTCATGAGATGCCCCAGGTACCTTTTTCATAGGCTTTTTTGAGTTTGGGCAAGGACACAGGGACCCCATGATCCCCTATTGCCCGGGGGCCCCATGAGTTGTCAGTCCGCCCCTGGCTACATCCAATACTTCGCCGTGTTTGTGACGCACAGCGCAGTCCATCGCAGTGAAAGGGATCTGCACGTAGCGCCAGAACACGCACAAACACGCGACAATATTGTGCCAGTCCTTAATAGGGCCTAGAGGACAGGTGCTGTTTATTTACAATCCCATGTCACATGTAACAGCTAAGGGACCTCAAGCAATCAGAATCCATCTTTCTGGAGGTTACTACCCCCTGGGATCATCAAAGCTCTCTTCTGATTGGCTGCAGTGGATGGACGGACATTCTTAGTATTACTTTAACCCCTTGCCTACTGGGCACTTTTACCCCTTTCCTGCCCAGGCCAATTTTCAGCTTTCAGCGCTGTCGCAATTTGAATGACAATTGTGCGGTCATGCAACACTGTACCTATATGACATTTTTATCATTTTTATCACACAAATAGAGCTTTCTTTTGGTGCTATTTAATCACCACTGAGTTTTTTTATTTTTTTGCTAAATAAAACAAAAATCACCTCAAACTTTTGACAAAAAAATGCACTTTTTGTTATAAAATTTTGTAAATAAATAACATTTCTTCATAAATTTAGGTCAAAATGTATTCTGCTACATTTCTTTGGTGAAAATAATAATAATAATTGAATTTGTATTTTTTTTCAAATGTTTCTATTATTTTTTTAATTTATTACATTTTTTTTTTACTATTTTATTTTTCAGCACATTGTGACCAAAGCAATACAATGTTACCATAGTAACATTGAACTACTATGCGCAAGTGATCAGGATTTTTTTTTTAACATTCAATGGGGGAGATTTACTAAAACTGTTACACTCAGAATTTGGTGGCCACCTATGCATGGTAGCCCATCAGCTTCCAACTTCAGCTTGTTCAATGAAAGTGTCACTAAACCCACAACAGGAAATCTAGTCTGTATATGCAGTAAAGCATGCTTGTTATACACACTATGGAACCTAAGGGGTTAATCCTCCACACTGTAAAAAGACTGATTGATCCTCTCCTCTGATCCTCCCCTTCTAGATAGTACAGAGCTCTAAGAGTCACTCTGCACATGCTCAGTTTAGTGTGTATTGCAAAAGTTTTATTTTTTTTCTTTGGACAGGTGCCTGTGATCAGCACAGGGCCAATCAGCACTGTCCAGACAGGTCATGCAGCCTCATAGGACAGTCAGATTGCAATGAAAACTCCTCCTACAAGATTAACCAGTGCTCACCTGGACACTGATAGAAGTCAGCTATATACTGCTGACTAGAAAAGGTATTTAGCAGTTTATATTTACTAAAACAATTGCATTTCCATGTTGTGTGTACTGTGGGGAGACCAGATATAGTGAATGCGGGGTCACGGGCAACCAGATATAGTGAATGCAGAGTCCGGGGAGACCAGATATAGTGAATGCAGGGTCCGGGGAGACCAGATATAGTGAATGCAGGGTCCGGGGAGACCGGATATAGTGAATGCAGGGTCCGGGGAGACCGGATATAGTGAATGCGGGCTCCGGGGAGACCAGATATAGTGAATGCAGGGTCCGGGGAGAGCGGATATAGTGAATGCAGGGTCCGGGGAGAGCGGATATAGAGGATGCAGGGTCCGGGGAGAGCAGATATAGTGAATGCAGGATCCGGGGAGAGCGGATATAGTGAATGCAGGATCCGGGGAGACCGAATATAGTGAATGCAGGGTCCGGGGAGAGCGGATATAGTGGATGCAGGGTCCAGGGAGATCAGATATAGTGAATGCAGGGTCCGGGGAGATCGGATATAGTGAATGCAGGGTCCGGGGAGACCGGATATAGTGAATGCAGGGTCCGGGGAGACCAGATATAGTGAATTCAGGGTCCAGGGAGATCAGATATAGTGAATGCAGGGTCCTGGGTTTAGTAACACTTTTAGCTTTGGCAATAAAACCTGGAAGCTGATCAGTTCCTATGCAGAGCTGCACCAGATTTTGCACTTTCCAGTTTTAGTAAATCTCCCCCATTGCATCTTTTTATTTCACACTGGAACTGATCCATACTTCAAGAGCCTGCACACGGAACACTAAAGATAGATAAGGTTGTTCATTATAACATCAAAATTGCTTCTTCTGTATAGGTCAATGCAAGGATTAATGTTACAATGTAATACAGACGTCAAATAAGACAATCTCACAAAATCTGTGGGTGCAGTAAACAGAACACCCGAAAAAGTGCTCATTTTCCACTGCTAATTACTCCTCAGAGGCGCCAGGAAGGTATATGTGCCATGATCCAGCCACACGCCTAGATTTAGTTTCTGAAATGGGAATAAACAGAGCGGCTGCAGCAGGCCTGGCGTTTCCGCGCTGGAAATACTCAGCCTCTCCGAGTCCCTAATGAATATTAATGAGCGCAGAGAAGGAGAAATTAATCTGGCTGATCCTCAGATGGCTGCGTCAGTAACGATATGAAATCTAATTATTCCTTCCAATATTTCTAAGACCCTCGAACGGGGGAGAGTTGGCGCTACTCAGCTCCAGCTTATCACGGCGATGGGGGCCGCGTGTTCCCGGAGCGATAATAAATGCCGAGCTTTGCTGATGATGCAGAAAACGGCGCTCATTGTCACACACACACAGGCTCTGCCTGGATCCTTCACCTTCCCCCGGTGCCACTCAAAGCGCCAAACGGCCATCATGACATCACCCACAATTAGGCAAAAAAAAAACCAAAAACCACGTGAGTCAAATCTTTAGGCTGGAGGTTCTGGCTGACAAAAGCACACCATTGCCGCCTCCCTGATGGCATTATATGGGTGGTCATGGGGAAACATTTTTTTCTGGTAAGAACATTCCAGCCACATATAACACACGTGTAATGTGAATGCGCGTTGTCGTGCGTTTTTTTAAACATCTATTTCAATTCTGTGCGCTTATTGTGATGCGTTAAAGAGTGGCAGAACATGTAGCGCGAAAAAAAAAAATGGCGTGCAAAAATAGATCGTGTCATTTTTTTTTTTCCTCGAGCTCTGCGTTGATGTGAACTGACGTTGTAGGATGAAGTGAAAATGGGCCCCCAGGCCATGAACAGCAATAGGAACCGAACAAACCTGAATAAAAAGGTGGATGCAGTTTTTGGACTCTTGCTGCGATCATACATCAGAGATTGGATAAATGTGCCAAAACTATCTTGGGAGAATGCAAAGGGGGCGGGGCCAGGATGACATTTGCACCTTTTTTTTCTTTTTTTGCGCTATAGGAATCGTTCAGTTTAGGGGCTCATTACAAACAATGAGGGGGGCCATTAAAGTCACAGACTGCGCACCCTAAAAAACTGGGTCCAATGCCATTGAATCATGGGAGTTTTTCACCCCATGTTCAGATGCCATGCTGTGGAGGAGGAGAGGCCGGACACAAAATCGACCTTTCTTGATTTCATTTTTTGAATGCAAAGCTGAGCTGCTGATAGTTTATCGAACATACAAAAGGATAAGTCCCTGGGAACAGCGATTTCCCACTGAGCTACAGTGTGTATGGTGAGCCCCATGGGGGTACATAAAGTGTGATATAGATGGGGTACAGAGAGCAGGAGTATATTATTATTATACAGTATTTATATAGCGCTAAAAGGTTTGCTCAGCGCTGTACATTATAGTGGGGGACAGTACATGAGACAAGACAGTAACAATACAATACACGAGGGGGTCAAGGGCCCTGCTCTTTGGAGATTACAATCTAGGAGGGAGAGGATAGTGGTACAGGAGGAAGTGGCTGTGGGGGGTGGAGTGGTAGGAGGAGTGGAGGAGATTGGCTGTTAGGTGAGGGCGGGGTAGGCTTCCCTGAAGAGGTGGGTTTTCAGGGTGCGCCTAAAGGTGAGGAGGGAAGTTGACAGTCTGATGGATTGGGGTAGTGAGTTCCTGAGGATGGGGGGAGTCCTGGAGAAGTCCTGCAGTCGGGCATGGGAGGTGGAGACCAGGGAGCTAGAAAGTAGGAGGTCTTGTGAGGAGTGGAGTACAGGTTGGGTGGTATTTGGGTATCAGGTCGGTGAGGCAGTTTGGGGCAGCGTTATGAATGGCTTTATAGGTCTTTGTTAGTAGTTTGAATTTAATGCGTTGGGTGATCGGGAGCCAGTGGAGGGAATGACAGAGGGGGGTGGCAGAAACGGAGCGGTTGGTAAGGTGGATGAGTCTGGCCGCTGAGTTCAGGATAGACTGAAGCGGGGATAGTCTGTTATGAGGCAGGCCGCTGAGAAGGGAGTTGCAGTAGTCCAGACGTGAGATAATGAGGGAGTGAACGAGTTGTTTAGTAGTGTCTGGGGTTAGGAACGAACGTATTTTGGAGATGTTGCGGAGGTGGAGTCTGCATGAGTTTGCCAATGATTGGACGTGGGGTTGGAAGGACAGGTTTGAGTCTAGAGTGACACCTAGGACTTTGGCTTGTGGGGTGGGACTGATGGTGGAGTTGTTGGTCGTGATGGAGGGGGGGGGGGGGCACGGGCTGGGGGGAAAATCAGGAGCTCGGTTTTGGAAAGGTTCAATTTGAGGAAACGGAGCGTCATCCAGTCTGATATGTCGTTCAGTAGGTAGGTGATACGGGCGGAGACTGAAGGGGTGAGGCGAGGGGTGGAGAGGTAAATTAGCATGTCATCGGCGTAGAGGTGATAGTTGAAGCCGTGGGAGTGTATCAGTTTGCAGAGGGAGGAGGTGTAGATGGAGAAGAGAAGGGGCCCGAGGACTGAGCCTTGGGGGACCCCAACAGAAAGGGGGAGAGAGGGGGAGGTGGTAACGTTATAGGTAACGCTGAAGGAGCGTTGGGATAGATAGGAGGAGAGCCAGGAGAGAGCGAAGTCTCTGATGCCGAGGGAGTGTAGTTTGTTAAGGAGGAGAGGGTGGTCGACTGTGTCGAAGGCCGCGGAAAGGTCGAGGAGTAGGAGGACTGAGTAGTGGCCATTAGCTTTGGCAGTTAGCAGGTCATTAGTGATTTTCAGTAGGGCGGTTTCAGTGGAGTGTAGGGGACGGAAGCCAGACAGTAGTGGATCAAGTATATAAGGTGCAGTATGGAGTGCAGGGGGTATACTGTGTACACAGAGTACAGTATACAGCACAAAGGTATATATCAACTACAGTGAATGCACAGGGATATATACAGTGTACAGGGAATACGGTATACAGCACAGCAGGATATACCACATACAGGGAGTGCTGTATACAACACAAGGGTATATACAGTGTACAAGGAATACAGTATACAGCACAGGGGTGCATGCCACTATATTGAGTACAATATACAGCACCGAGTATATACCGTGTACAGAAAAGACAGTATACAGCACACAGATATATACCGTGTACAGAGGGTGCAGCATACAGCACAGGGGTATATACAGTACCAAGTAATGGGAGTAGAATATACAGCACAGGGCTATATATTATGGACAGGGAATACAGTAAACAGCACAGGGCTATATACCATGGACAGGGAATACAGTATACAGCACAGGGCTATATATTATGGACAGGGAATACAGTATACAGCACAGGGCTATATACCATGGACAGGGAATACGGTATACAGCACAGGGCTATATACCATGGACAGGGAATACGGTATACAGCACAGGGGTATATACCATGGACAGGGAATACGGTATACAGCCCGGGGCTATATATTATGGACAGGGAATACGGTATACAGCACGGGGCTATATATTATGGACAGGGAATACAGTATACAGCACGGGGCTATATATTATGGACAGGGAATACAGTATACAGCACGGGGCTAAATACCATGGACAGGGAATACGGTATACAGCACAGGGCTATATACCATGGACAGGGAATACAGTATACAGCACAGGGGTATATACCATGGACAGGGAATACAGCATACAGCACGGGGCTATATATTATGGACAGGGAATACAGTATACAGCACGGGGCTAAATACCATGGACAGGGAATACGGTATACAGCACAGGGCTATATACCATGGACAGGGAATACAGTATACAGCACAGGGGTATATACCACGTACATTATACAGACTCTCCTCCCCCTGCTTCGGCAGGTCTGTAACAAGATGTGTTGTTTTCCCCAGGAACAAAGAGGTCAGTGTCTGCTCTGAACTCTACTGATACCATCAGAAACTCTATCTAGACTGCATCCGCTGCACCGCTTATCCGAGGAAGGCTGCTTTAAATCCTGGCACAGCTTCCAGCACAGCCACAGATCAGCATGGAGGAGGGAGTCGGGGCACTCCATCTCTGCCTGACCCCCACCCCTGCTATGTGTATGGGCAGAGAGAGGCATGGAGGAGGGACTGTGGTGGTGACATTGGAGTGTAAGCTCCTCTGGTTCAGAGACTGATGTGACTGGCTCAGTGTTCTCTGTACAGCACTGCGGTATATGTCAGAGCTATATAAATCAATAATAGATTGTAAGCTCGAAAGAGCAGGGCCCTCAATCCCCTCATGTTTTGCATTGTATTGGTATTGTTCTGTCACATGTTCTGTCCCCCTTTGTAATGTACAGCGCTGAGCGAACTATTGGCGCTTTATAAATACTGTATAATAATAATAATAATAATAGAGGGTGACTGTGGGGGGCATTAGAGTGCAAGCTTCTCTGGTGCAGAGACTGACTCAGTGTTTTCTGTATAGCACTGTGGTAAACGTAAAAGTTGATCTGTTGAAAGCAAAAGAAGGCAAGCCAGCAGAGGAAGTGTGATGCTTTGGCCACTGTCCTGCAGGGACACCTTGAACCCTGCCATTCATGTGAATGTTACTTTGACATGTAACACCTATTTAAACATCCTTGCTGACCAAGTAAACCCGTTCATGGAAACTGTATCCCCTGTGGCTTCTTTCAGCAGGATAATGTGTCTGGCCACACTGCAAAATGGTTCAATAATATTTTTAAGAACAAACCAACAAGTTTGAGGTGTTGACTTGGTCTCCAAGTTCTCCAGACCTCAATCCAATTGAGCATCTGTTGATGTGCTAAAAAAACAAACAGTCTGAACCATTGAGGCCGTGCCTCGCAACTTGCAGGACTTACAGGATCAGTTACCGACTCTTGGTTCCAAATTCCACAGCATACCATCAGAGGTCTAATGGAGTCCATGTATGGGTGGGTCAGGCCTGTTTTTTATTGCGGCAAAAAGGGGACCTATTCAATATTAGGTAGGTGGTCATAAAGTTATGGCTCATTGGTGTAAATAATAATAATAGTGTTTGACTTGGGGGGGGGGGGGGATAGAGTGTAAGCTCCTCTGGTGCACAGACTGGTATGAGTGGCTCACTGTTCTTTATACAGATCTGTAGCATAAATGAATGCATCTGTAGTTATCAATTTCAGATGACCATTTGATTAATCTGGGAGATGATGCAATAGCATGACGGAAAATCATGTATGTGATCGAACCGCAATCCTCCCACCAGCAGTGCAGAGTTGGGTGGATAGGCAACCAGCAGAATGACTCGGAGGACAGGCCTGGAGCACAGAGGAGGATGTGACAATTAGTGAAGAAAGGGATTTAGAGCCAAGAGTGGGGAGGGAGGAGGAAGTGGAGAGGATGTCTGAAGTGCTAAGGATGACCATTTGCATCCTGCCCCTCCTGGAGCTGCCCTGATATCAGGATGGGGAGCCAGGCAGAGATGAGCAGGGCTGCAAACCATCAAGACACCCGATAACGTTCAGGGCGAACACTGAAAACACCAGCAAAAATATTTAGACAATAAATGAAGTATTGGAGGAAGGCAGGCCACTATCTGAGCAGAATCAATCATTGGCCTGTCTTGTGTCTGGACTAGTGGCGCCACAAGATCATAACACCCCAAACGGGGGAGATAAGGGGTTAATGAAGGATTTCATTCCGCAGAGATAACGGCCCTCTATCGTTATCACAAACCCAGCTTGCTTTCGTCTAATATTTCCAGCGTTAACCTTAAAGCGCAGCAGATAACGACCCCGCTCCCCCTGCCCCCACCCTTTGCTTTTCTCCTGCTGCAAAATACAGAAACTCAGATTTTGCCATTTTTTTGGTCATCCTTCTATTAGACCCAAACTCTCAGTCCCTCTCTCTTCCATAACTGTCCTCTTATAGACTCAAACCTCTACATCAGTCTCTACTCCACAACTGTCCCTCTTATAAACCCATACCCCTCCGTTCCTCTCTCCTCCATAACTTTCATTTCACAGCCCAAACTCCTCCAACCTTCTCTCCTCCACAACTTTCCTTTCAAAGATCCAAACCCCTCTGTTCCTCTCTCCCCACAACTGTCCTTTCATAGCCCAAACTCTTCCATCCTCCTCTTATCCACAACTGTCCTCCTTTAGACCCAAACCCCTCTGTCCCTCTCTCCTCCACAACTTTCCTTTCATGGCCCAAACTCCTCCGTCCTTCTCTCCTCCACAACTTTCCTTTCATAGATCCAAACCCCTGTCCCTCTCTCCCCACAACTGTCCTTTCATGGCCCAAACTCTTCCATCCTCCTCTTATCCACAACTGTCCTCCTATAGACCCAAACCCCTCTGTCCCTCTCTCCTCCACAACAGCCCTCTTATAGACCCGAATCCCTCCGTCCCTCTCTCCTCCACAACTGTTGTTCTTATTATTATTATTACATCGAGTTTATATAGCGCCAAAGGGTTTGCTCAGTGCTGTACAATGGGGGGGGACAATACATGGCACAGTACAACAATAACAAACAACGTACGAGGGGTAAGAGGGCCCTACTCTTTCGTGCTTACAATCTAGGATAGACCCAAACCCCTCAATCTCTCTCCCCCACTATGGTCCCTCTTAATAAAGCCAAACCCTTCCATCCCTCTCTCCTCCACAACTGACCTTTTTATAGGCCTGAACCCCTCCGTCCCCATCTCCTCCACAACTGTCCTTCTTATAGAACCAAACCCCTCAATCCCTCTCTCCCCATCATCTGGCCTTTTATAGACCAAAACTCTACGTCTTTCTCTTTTCCACAACTGTCCCTCTTATAGACCCAAACCCTTCCATCCTTTAAGGAGTTATCCTCATCTAGATTATACCCATCCCCAGGCACCAAAATATGGTATATCCACTTACCACTTCTGACTGGTCCGGGGAAGAGGCAGAGCCTGAAAAGGTTCCTCTGTAGGGGCCCCAGGTTAACCCCTTGTGTAGTTCAGTCTGGGCCCTGACCTGGCTTACTCCACTGGGTGATGGGTTTTCCAAAACCAGTTCATCTGCAGAAAAAGAAAACAAGATTGTCAACATTTTCAGTGGACAGTCAATGACTCTAGAATACTTGTGTTTAGGGAGTTACGGTTTATTGATTTATATTTGTTTTCTCTATTTCCTATCCTTTGTCACATATCAGCAATGCTGTTCTTTTGCAGCCACTTCATGTCAAAATGCACTTCAGTGGTGACTGCATGGCATTTCTCAGAACGGGTTTCCTGATGTGACAACAGTGGACCATGCCTACGTAATGTGAGTTAAAGTGGCCACTAGTAATCTCCACTGGACAGGGTTACCAAGGTCTGCCTGCATTACATAGAGACGTAGAGCAGCCCAGTGATGACATCACTTATACTAAAATAAGGTATGTAAAGGAAATAGAAAGAATTAAAAAAAATGTCATTACCAGGTTGATGGGTGGGAAAGGAGGAACTCAGGAAGACAACAAGATAAGTAGATTCAATTTCAGCTTTAATGGATAGTTTCCTTTGTACTTTCAAACTGTTCAGATTGTACCAGCAAGCTACCTGAGACTGCCTAAAACTAGCTGTGTATTTAACCAGTACCCAGAGCTTAAAATCATTTTCCAGATAACATCTGCACCGCCAATAACCACAACCGATGCCCATCTTCCTGGTGGGCCTCCGTGGCCGCTCTTCTGATGCTGTCCTCAATATCAGAGGTTGGGACCTGTGGTCCCCATTCTGCAGCCAGCCAATCCAGCTTCTAGCTGACATGATTAGCTGCCACCTGCGGCCATCTTTGGTCGGACAATCATCGGAATTGTTTGTTAGCATAAAGGCCTACATGGGAGCAGAGAGGTCAGTGCACTTATGTTTAGCTGATAAGGCTCCTGGGCTGACACTTTCCATGTCATAACATCCATCTATCTTCTCTGTATCAGACCCCACCAAGGAAAACACACACAAGAACTGATAAGACCAGCCATGGAAGCTGGAAGGACAAACTAACAAACAGGGACAAGGCACAGTAGCAACCACAGCAGTTACGTTCCCAGGGATAGAACACCGCACTGGCACACAGGTATCAATAGATGCATGTAGAGCAAGAACACACGGGCATTTAAAGGGGCATTTGCGGCTCTTTCCACAGGTCCATCAGCGATTGAAATAATTTTCAGGTCTCAGGGACCCCCTACTAAAATGAATTTATCAGGGGTCAGTGGAAAGAATGCCCCTTTCACTGGTGATTAGTAAGATGTACACCCTCCTTACACACCACTAGAAAATATAATTTGTGCCCTGCCACTGGTTATAGAAAATGGCACCAATAGATGGGAGGTCAACCAAGTAACAGCTAAAGGAACCCTTAACAGCCTCTGGAGGAACCCTGGTTGAGAATGGATGATCTACACCTTGATCAAAGACATAATAGAAAGCAAGCCAAATCCTCATTGTGTAATATATGGGACCCTTTGTATGATTGCTGAAGAATATAACACAATTGATTTGTTGAAGCTGATCTTTGGTTGTAGGTGGGGGGGACAGACACGTTTAATCTGTTCTTTGAGGATCTATCTATCTATCTAGAGAAGCCCTTCCCAACCCTTATACCCCAGAGGAACCCTTAAAATAATTTTAAGGTCTTTGAAAACCCCTAGAGTGAACCAATTTATCAGGGTTCAATGGCAAAAATGCCTTTTACATAGGTGGTCAATAGAGAAAAATGCCACCCTTACAGAGAGCTAAAAAAATAATTGCCATTGCGCTGATGGCTTTGCCAAGCAGTGTTGATCTTGATAGTATGAAGGCACCATCAAATGGGAGGTCAACCAGCCACATCTTAAGAAAACCTTGGCAACCTATGAAGGAACCCTGGCTGAAAATGGATGATCTACACCCTTGATCAAAGACATACTAAAAAAAAAGCCAAATCCACAAGGTGTAATATGTGGGACCCTTCAGTGTCTACTGGTGTGTTGTCATGAAAGTGAAGATAGAGCAGCCTTTCCCAACCCTTATATCCCAGAAGGAGCATTAAAATCATTTTAAGGTCTTGGGAGACCTTAGAGTAAACAAATTCATCGAGGTTCAGCGGTAAAAATGCCTCTTAGGTTGGTGGTCATTAGGAAGAATGCCACCCTTACAAAAGGCTAAGAAGATAATTGGTGCCATGCTCCAGTCTTTGCCAAATGGTGCTGGCTCTGGAACTATTAAGGCACCATCAAATAGGGGGTAATGAACCTATGGCAACCTCTGGAGAAAGCTTCATTGGGAATGTCTGAGGCAGAAGATAATTAGGGAATAAAAGTGAGCAATAAGGAAAAGAAAGGAATGGAAAGCAACAGAGACCAAAGAGAAAGATCGGGGCAGTGTTGGGTATCCAGGTCAGGGGGGCACGCCTCCCCTCAGTAACCAAGCATGGTAGAATAGCTCAGGAGATAATGGCTTGTGAGGTACCCAAGAAAACAATCCAGATGGTCCAGGTGGCAATATGGGTTGAATACCTGTCAGGGTGTTGAGCCATCAATCCTTCTATGCATTGTAAGTGGGTCACTTCAGCATCCCCCTCCATCATTAGGACAGAGGTTGACTTGCAATGTCTTGGGATCACATTCCAGGCACCCAAGAGGAAAACATAAAGGAAGCCCCTCTTAGCTGCAGAGATGAGGCCAGGAAATACAGGGAGGTGGCAACTGTGGAATACACCAAGGTGATTTAATGTTTGTACGGGCAAGCTTTATAACCCATCAGGGCTAACGGCTCTAACACTGGCTCAGCTATAAATACAATGAATGTTCCAGAGTCCTGGATTTCCCAGCAAAGACTTAACCTAGTGTGTGCGCAGGCGATTCCAACTGTCAGATCGCAGAATCTAGCCATAAACAACGTAGGCAAAGTTTAAAGCAAACGTCCAAGGTTAAAGCAGTATCTGTAGTGTACCACAAAGTGAGAGGCTGCAGCAGTTACAATGTTGCAATTTGATCACTGGAGGAGAGGTGACTGAAGAAATGCTTCCTCCTGCCTGCAGCACACTGATGACATCATATCAGCCTAGGCAAAGTCACTGACTCAAAGATTACTTGTTTTAATGATAAAAGGGGGAGCTTTTCTGATAAACGATAT
Organism: Staurois parvus; assembly: GCF_062004578.1. Taxonomy (NCBI): domain Eukaryota; kingdom Metazoa; phylum Chordata; class Amphibia; order Anura; family Ranidae; genus Staurois; species Staurois parvus. The sequence goes on along the minus strand of NW_028318541.1, from coordinate 1,833,348 downwards.
TGTTGCTGTATATTGCAAGTTCAGGAATTATTCACGCAGATTTTTAACATAGCTGAGAGATATACTTTAAATTTCCTGGAAAAAGCTTTGGCTAGCACGGCCATAACCAAGCTTGGTGTTTTGACGTAAACTATCGGATCCCACTGTAAAAGGGATGGGGTGAAGCATACACCCACCTCAATCAGCTTTCTGCTTCAGCGGAGCTCTTTTTGTTTTTTGGGTTTTATTTTTTTGCTTTTTTCTTTCCCAGCCAAAAGCCATCTGACCTTGCAGTCATTAATATTAAGAGCAGTCAGTGTGCTAATAGTTAAAAATAATCTTTTTGCCCCGATTATCACAGGAGGCAAAGTCCATTCTCAGCCTATCTCTGTATCAATATTGTTGGTTCCCGGTGACACCAACACTCTAACAAATACAGTCCACCGTAATCTAATCTTTCATCGCAGGCCGCCATCTGATTGGTTGACGCCAGCCAGCTGGTCTGCGCATTATCAGACTATTTCCTATCAGTGGGATCATTAAGTAAATGTTGCAGGTAACTGGGGCTGTTTGTCTCTGATAAAAGGCCTTCTGAAATGAAATCATAACAGCTTCAGAACTATTAGCGGGCTCATTGGGAGGAGGGGAGAGGTCACCGGAGGCTCATCACAATGATGTCGACGTCCACAAACCCCACCAGCCAGGGGGTGCTGAGGGACGGTCTGAGCGATTCCCTAGACAATAGGTCGGTTTCCTAACAACTGTACAGATCAATAATAATATAATGCTGAAAGACATCAAAATAGGGGATGGGGAGGATGCAATAACACATCCAGCCACTAGGGGGCACTCCTCCCTCTGAGGTTTTTTTGTTTTGTATTTTTTTTTCTTTTATTAGCTATGACTTTTTATTGCACTTTTTTTGACACTATACAACCATGAAATACTGAACTAAACATAATCATAGTGATCAAATCCTGTTTATAAAGAAAAATTGCCTAATCCATAAAAATATAGAAATATATATCATTTATTTGCACTGTGTATGTACAGTGGGGAAAATAATTATTTGATCCCCTGCAGATTCTGTACGTTTGCCACTTACAAATAAATGAAGGGTCTATATTTTTTTATCATAGGTGTATTTTAAATGATAAAGACAGAATATCTACCAAAAATACAGAAAAAAACACATGATACAAATTGCAGTTCAGTGAATAAAATAAGTATTTGATCCCCTACCAACCAACAATAATTCTGGCTCCCACAGACTCATGTGGTACACAGATTACTCCTGTCAATTTAAAAAGGTGCTCCTAAACGACAATGTTATATGTATAAAAGACACCTGTAAACAGAATCTCTTTCTTCCATTCAAACTTCACCACCATGGACCAAAGGAGCTGTCAAACAACGTCAGGGAAAAGAATGTAGACCTGCACAAGGCTAGAATGGACTATTATTATTTATTTCAGGTACTTATATAGCTCCAGCGCTTTATATATATATTGTACATTCACATCAGTCCCTAACCCTCAAGGGGCGTACAATCTGAGCTACAAGATCATCAGCAAGAAGCTTGGTGAGAAGGAGACAACTGTTGGAGCGATTATTTGCAAATGGAAAAAATACAAAGTAACAATCAATCGCACTTGGTCTGGAGCTTCATGCAAGGTTTCGCCTCATGGGGTAAGGATGATCATGAGAAAAGTGAGGGATCAGCCCAGAACACAGGAAGAGCTTGTGAATGATCTCAAGGCAGTTGGGACCACAGTTACCAAAAAAACCATTGGTAACCCAATACGCTGCCATGGATTGAAATCCCGCAGCGCCCGCATGGTTCCCCCTCCTCAGGAAGGCACATATACAGGCTTGTCTGACGTTTGCCAAAGAATATCTAAATGATTCAGAGAAGGATTGGGAGAAAGTGCTGTAGTCAGATGAAACCAAAATTAAACTGTTTGGCAATAACTTGACTCGCTGTGTTTGGAGGAAGAAAAATGCTGACTATGACCTTAAGAAAGCCATCCCTACAGTCAAGCATGGAGGTGAAAACATTATGCTTTGGGGCTGTATCTCTGCTAAAGGTACAGGCTGACATTACCACATTGAGGGGCCAATGGACGGGGCCAAGTAAAATCTTGGGTGAGAACCTTCTTCCCTCAGCCAGGGCATTGAACACGGGTCGTGGATGGGTCTTCCAGAATGACAATGACCCAAAACATACTGCCAAGGCAACAAAGGATTGGCTCAAGAAAAAGCACATTAAGGTCATGGAGTGGCCTAGCAAGTCTCCAGACCCTAATCCTATAGAAAATGTATGGAGGGAGCTGAAACGTAGAGTTACCAAGCGACAGCAAAGAAACCTTAAGGACTTAGAGAAGATCTATAAACAAAAGTGGACCAAAATCCCTCCTGAGATGTGTGCAAACCTGGTAACCAGCTACAAGAAAAGTCTTACCTCAGTACTTGGTAGAGAAACCCTTTGAAAGCATGCACAAAGGCATGCTTTGCTTGGGGATCAAATACTTATTTTACTCACTGAACTGCAAGTCAACTTATAACATTTGTATCATGTGTGTTTTCTGGATTTTTGGTTGATACTCTGTATACTCTCTATCATTTAAATTACACCTATGATAATGATAGACCCTTCATTTCTTTGTAAGTGACAAAATCTGCAGGGGATCAAATAAATATTTTCCCCACTGTATTAAATATGGAATGTGCATGCTATAGATATACACTATATTGCCAAAAGTATTGGGTCAGCCCTCCAAAACATTGGATTTAGGTGTTCCAATCACCTCCATGGCCACAGGTGTATAAAATCAAGCCCCTAGGCATGCAGACTGCTTCTACAAACATTTGTGAAAGAATGGGTCGCTCTTAGGAGATCACTGAATTCAAGCGTGGTCCTGTGATAGGTTGTCACCTGTGCACAAAATCCATCCGTGACATTTCCTGACTACTAAATATTCCACGGTCAACTGTTAGTGGTATTATAACAAAGCGGAAGCAACTGGGAACAACAGCAACTCAGCCACCAAGTGGTAGGCCACGTAAAATGACAGAGCGGGGTCAGTGCATGCTGAAGTTGCCAACTGTCTGCAAAGTCAATAGCTAAAGACCTCCAAACTTGGTGTGATCTTCAGATGAGCACAACAACAGTGCGTAGAGAGCTTCATGGAATGGGTTTCCATGGCTGAGCAGCTGCATCCAAGCCTTACATCACCAAGTGCAATGCAAAGCGTCGGATGCAGTGGTGTAAAGCACGCCACCACGGGACTCCTGATCTCTGTATTGACGAACCACACTTCTTTGTCTGGCAATCTGATGGATTTGTCTGGGTTTGGCAGTTTCCAGGAGAACAGTACTTGCCTGACTGCATTGTGCCAAGTGTAAAGTTTGGTGGAGGGGGGATTATGGTGTGGGGTTGTTTTTTAGGGGTTGGGCCCCCTAGTTCCAGTGAAGGGAACTCTTGAGGCGTCAGCATACCAAGACATTTTGGACAATTTCATGCTCCCAACTTTGTGGGAAGAGTTTGGGGATGGCCCCTTTCTGTTCCAACATGACTGCGCACCAATACACAAAGCAAGGTGTATAAAGACAAGGATGAGCGAGTTTGGGGTGGAGGAACTTGACTTGCCTACACAGAGTCCTGACCTCAACCCAACAGAAAACTTTGGGATGAATTAGAGTGGAGACTGTGAGCCAGGCCTTCTCGTCCGACATCAGTGCCTGACCTCACAAATGTGCTTCTGGAAGAATGGTCCAACCTTCCCATAGACACCCTCCTAAACCTTGTGGACGGCCTTCCCAGAATAGTTGAAGCGGTTATAGCTGTAAAGGGCGGGGCCAACTCAATATTGAACCCTACGGACTAAGAATGGGATGCCATTAAAGTTCATGTGTGTGTAAAGGCAGATGGCCCAATACTTTTGGCAATATGGTGTAGATGGGCATTCAAGTATATAGCCAAAAACCATAATCAAAAAATATATTTACTATATAGGGTTTGAGAGTAGATTATTGGTTGTCTCACAGAGTGTGAGATTCTTGCAGTCTAAGATTCATTCTAATGTACCAGAGTGTGGGATTCTGGCAGGCTCAGAGATTCACTGTAGGGTAGCAGAATGTGGGATTCTTAGATTCACTCTAGGGTACAGGAGTGTGGTATTTTCGCTAGCTTTGGGATTCACTCTAGGGAAACAAAGTGTAAGATGCAGGCAACCTCAGAGATTCACTCAGGGGTACTGGAGTGTTTTATTCTGGCAGACTCAAATGTTTAATCTGGACACTAGAATGTGATATTCTGGAAATCTCAGAGGTCTACTCTAAGGTTCCCAAGTGTGGGATTGTTTTGAGTTTCACTCTAGGGTACTGGAGAGTGAGATTCTTGGAGTTTCAGAGATTTTCATTGGGGTAACAGAGTGCCGAATTCTAGTAGGATCTGACATTTACTATAGGATATCAGAGTGTGGGATTTTGGCACTCTGAAAAAATCACTCTGAAGTACTAGAGAGTGGTCTTCTGCATGTTTCAGAGATGTATTCTAGGGTACCAGGGATGGATTCTGGAACTAAGATTCAGTCCAAGATACTGGAGAGTGGGATTCTGGTAGTTTCAGAGAATCACTCTATGCTACCAGAGTGTGAGATTCAGGCAGCCTCAGAGATTCACTCAGGAGCTGGTAGGCTCAAAGTTATACTCTGGGTACAGGAATGTGATATTCTGAGAGTTTTAGAGATTCATTCTGGGGTAACAGAGTTTAGGATTCTGTCAGCATATGAGATGTACTCCAGGGTACCGGAGTGTGGGATTTTAGCAGGCTTGCAGATTCACTTTAGAGTACTGGGAGTCTCAGAGACAGACTCTAATATAGTGGAGTGTGGGATTCTGGAATCAAAAAATCACTCTGGGGTACTGGAGAGTGGTCTTCTGTGATTTCAATCTCAGAGATTTACTGTAGGGTAACAGAGTGGGATTTTGGGACTGAGATTCAGACCAGGATACTGGAGAGTGGGATTCTGGGAGTTTCAGATATTCACTTTAGGGTATCGGAGATTGGGATCCTTTAAGTTGCATAGATTAACACTAGGGTACCACAGTGTGTGATTCTGGCACTCCAAGTGATTCCCTCTATGGTACCAGAGTGAGAGATTCTGGGAATCTCAGAGATTCACTCTTTGCTACCAGAGTGTAAAATTCTGCAATTCTTGTTGAGATTACAATAGAGTTCAAGTGGGCAAGATCCTGGGAAACTTCTATACTGTGGTTAAATGTTTTTCTGTTGCAGCCCTAACCCTCATCAGTGACAATTATCCGACAACCCCTATGATGACAGCCGGCTTACAGTGCTCCCACCTCCTGTCTCCAACTGAGAGAATCTCTCTTTCTGAACGATACTTTTTCTGATTTAATTATACAGAAATTTCCAAGAATCAGAGGAACAGGAATGTGACCTGGTGTACTGAACTAGCTCTCCTTCATTACAGCAGTGCAGGAGTTAATAGAGAAGAGGTAATTGCCGGGGAGATTCCCAGGAGTCTTGTTTTCAGGGGCTGCCACTAGTTCACTGGAGAGATTCTCATTCCTGAAAAAACTCCGGAATTCTCTATCAGGTAATTAACCGGTCGGCCACAGGGAAACAATGTGGACAGGTAGCGAACTAGCAGCCCAATTACAGAGCCTGACCAACATGAATGGAGCCCGGATTGTGCTGGGCCCCGTGCCAGGAAGAGCCGGCTACAGGGACTGTCCTCATCACACCTACCATGGCTACCAGGTATAGGTTTGCACAGAAGGGTAAAGAGGTCCTATCATGAGTTCAATACCAGATGAGAAGTCTCAGATGAAAGTAGTGCTTCTTCAACTACTTGGCTGCATTCTGCAAATGCTCTGTGTATTTTTAAAGTTATTTTATTCAGAAAGTTCTGGCAGATTCTACAGATCAGGCTCCACACCAGAGGAGCTTACACTCTAATGTCCCCGCACAGTCACACACTATTATTATACATTTATATAGCTCTGACATATACCGCAGTGCTGTACAGAGAACACTGAGCCAGTCACATCAGACTCTGCACCAGAGGAGCTTACACTCTGATGTCCCCCCACAGTCACACACTAATATTAAAATATATTTATATAGCTCTGACATATTCCATAGCGCTGTACAGAGAACATTGAGCCAGTCAGATCGGTCTCTACACCAAAAGAGCTTACACTCTAATGTCCCCCACAGTTGCACACTATTACTATACATTTTGACAACTCTGGCATAAACTGAAGTACTGTACACAGACCACTGAGCCAGTCACATCGGTCTCTACACCAGAAGAGCTTACACTCTACTGTTCACCCACAGTAACAGACTATTATTATTATTATACATTTATATAGCTCTGACATATACCACAGTGCTGTACAGAGAACACTGAGCCAGTCACATCAGTCTCTACACCAGAGGAGCTTACACTCTACTGTTCACCCACAGTAACACACTATTATTATTATTATACATTTATATAGCTCTGACATATACCGCAGTGCTGTACAGAGAACACTGAGCCAGTCATATCAGTCTCTACACCAGAGGAGCTTACACTCTAATGTCCCCCCACAGTCACACACTATTATTATACATTTATATAGCTCTGACTTATACTGCAGTGCTGTACAGAGAACACTCAGCCAGTCACATCAGTCTCTACACCAGAGGAGCTTACGCTCTAATGTCCACCTACTAATATTATTATTATACATTTATATAGCTCTGACATATACCGCAGCGCTGTACAGAGAACACTGAGCCATTCCCATTAGTCTCTGCACCAGAGGAGCTTACACTCCAATGTCCATCTACTAATATTATTATTATACATTTATATAGCTCTGCCTTATACCGCAGTGCTGTACAGAGAACACTGAGCCAGTCACATCAGTCTCTGCACCAGAGGAGCTTACACTCCAATATACCTTAGATTGTACGCCCCTTGAGGGTTAGGGACTGATGTGAATGTACAATATATATGTAAATTGATGGCGCTATATAAGTACCTGTAATAAATAATGTCCCAAACAATTATACTGTATATTTATATAGCTCTGACATATACCACATTACTGTACAGAGAACACTGAGCCAATCACATCAGTCTCTGCACCAGAGAAGCTTACACTCTAATATAAACAATGCAGTCACAGAAAAACTTGAGGCAATATTTGGTAGAAGCCAATTAGCTTACCAGTATACCACAAGTGTGAGCAGGACATACAAACTCCATGCATCTCAATCCCAGATGAGAACCGATTCCTAGACCCCAGTGCTGAACATTCAGCCTCCATGCAGCTGTGATATTTGGTAGTGTAAACATTTAACATATTATAAAAAAAAAGTAATTTGTATTTTTTTTAAAAATTGCATTTCATGTTTTCTGGACAACCCTGTGATCATTTCCAGACGGTTGTGCATGAGACACCTGCTGTTATTTGATGTACTATGTCTTCTGTCCCTGCAGGGGGAGAGCAGAAGTAGACGGAGGACATGCGTTTGTGCCAGCTGCGATAAGGACCCCTGTTACGGCGGTCGGAGGAAAACCGGTCTGGCTGTGATCACATTGCCACAGCTCACACTTATTGATTTTTTTTGACACAGCACAAACTGAAATGTTTATCAGCACTGAACTGTGACCTGCTCTAATCGCTACAATAGCTCCCCCCCCCCCCCCCCCCGAGAAACGAACGCATTATGCAGAATTATTCCCACCGGTAAGTGGAGATGCTAAAAACACAAAAGTAAATGGCAAATACCACTCAGATATTGACGACATTGTTCCCCAAATTACGCAGAAGCAGAGCTAGGAATGTTTTATGTGTGTCCCCATGTTAGGCTGGGAGAGGCTCAGGACTATTGGGGTGTTCAATGAACACCAACCCCCCCCCCCTTCCCTGCCCCCCGCATTGCCAATATTATAAAGCAAACCTGTCATGAAAGAAACAAAGTTTGTCACTGCTGACTAGGGATAAGCAACAGCACCAGTTTTCCCTTTGTCTAAATGTTCATTTCACTGAATTATTTTTCCTTTCTGTGCATTTTCATATACGTAAGGTTTGTTAAAAAATTGAACGACTAAAAGAAGAGAAAAGATTTATATAAAATATATATATATAGATATATATATATATATATAAATAAAATATATATATATATATATATATATATATATATATATATATATATATACAGTGGGGATCGAAAGTTTGGGCACCCCAGCTAAAAATTTGTATTAATGTGCATAAAGAAGCCAAGGAAAGATGGAAAAATCTCCAAAAGGCATCAAATTACAGATTAGACATTCTTATAATATGTCAACAAAAGTTAGATTTGATTTCCATCATTTACACTTTCAAAATAACAGAAAACAAAAAAAATGGCGTCTGCAAAAGTTTGGGCACCCTGCAGAATTTATAGCATGCACTGCCCCCTTTGCCAAGCTGAGACCTGCCAGTGTCATGGATTGTTCTCAATCATCATCTGGGAAAACCAGGTGATGTCAATCTCAAAGGTTTTAAATGCCCAGACTCATCTGACCTTGCCCCAACAATCAGCACCATGGGTTCTTCTAAGCAATTGTCTAGAAAACTGAAACTGAAAATAGTTGACGCTCACAAAGCTGGAGAAGGCTATAAGAAGATAGCAAAGCGTTTTCAGATGTCAATATCCTCTGTTCGGAATGTAATTAAGAAATGGCAGTCATCAGGAACAGTGGAAGTTAAAGCAAGATCTGGAAGACCAAGAAAAATATCAGACAGAACAGCTCGCAGGATTGTGAGAAAAACAATTCAAAACCCACGTTTGACTGCACGATCCCTCCAGAAAGATCTGGCAGACACTGGAGTTGTGGTACACTATTCCACTATAAAGAGATACTTGTACAAATATGGTCTTCATGGAAGAGTCATCAGAAGAAAACCTCTTCTACGTTCTCACCACAAAAATCATTGTTTGAACTTTGCAAATGAACATATAGACAAGCCTGATGCATTTTGGAAACACGTTCTGTGGACCGATGAGGTTAAAATTGAACTTTTTGGCCGGAATGAACAAAGATACGTTTGGAGAAGAAGGACCTCCGTCCAACTGTTAAGCATGGGGTTGGATCAATCATGCTTTGGGGTTGTGTTGCAGCCAGTGGCACAGGGAACATCTCACGAGTAGAAGGAAAAATGGATTCAATAAAATTTCAGCAAATTTTGGACGGTAACTTGATGCCATCTGTGAAAAAGCTGAAGTTAAAGAGAGGATGGCTTCTACAAATGGATAATGATCCTAAACACACCTCGAAATCCACGGGAGATTACATCAAGAGGCGTAAACTGAAGGTTTTGCCATGGCCTTCACAATCTTCTGACCTCAACATAATTGAAAATCTATGGATAGACCTTAAAAGAGCAGTGCGTGACAGACAACTCAGAAATCTCAAAGAACTGGAAGACTTTTGTAAGGAAGAATGGGCAAAGATACCTCAAACAAGAATTGAAAGACTCTTGGCTGGCTACAAAAAGCGTTTACAAGCTGTGATACTTGCCAAAGGGGGCAGTACAAGATATTAACTCTGCAGGGTGCCCAAACTTTTGCAGACGCCATTTTTTGTTTTCTGTTATTTTGAAAGTGTAAATGATGGAAATAAAATCTAACTTTTGTTAACATATTATAAGAATGTCTAATCTGTAATTTGATGCCTTTTGGAGATTTTTCCATCTTTCCTTGGCTTCTTTATGCACATTAATACAAATTTTTAGCTGGGGTGCCCAAACTTTCGATCCCCACTGTATATATATATAGTAATCAAATTGTTGGTGCATTTTATTGTTAAGTGTTAGATTGTTATGTGAAGAAAGAGAACTGCCAAATAAAAAACACAAAGTGTTAAAAACAGAATTCTTGAGCACTGTGTCTATTTTGTTTCTCTTTTTTATTTATTTTCTGTTTTTTTATATTTTCTTTTTTTTCAATTTTAATTTTTTTCCACATTTATTTTCTATTTTTTTTATTTTACCTTATTTTGTTATATATTTATTTTTCATCTTTTCAAATTTTCTCTTTTTTACTTTTTATGTTTTTATGGTTGTTTTGCTATATTTTTCACCATTTCTTCTTACACAAAAAAAAACAAAAAAAAAACAAAAAACTTGGAAAGCTATTTTGATGAAATTTATGAATAAATCTTTTGCCGTTTCGGAATTTGATATCGATAGAATCGATTGGGAGGCAGAAGTACGTCCCATGTACTGGAGACATGGCCCAGACCAGCAGAGTCATCGGTGACAGAAAGGACTTGAGTGCAGGAAGCAGAGGAGATATCAGGGGGACCCAGCCGTCCAAGGATAGCGCGACTCATATTCCCAGGAAACCGTGGCGGGAGAAGGAAGCGCAGTGCTAAACGATTAGGTCGCTGCCAGATACGATGAGTCGTCCTGATATCCCCGGCCGGAAAGTGGGAACCACATTGGCTGATGTCACCACCATGCCTGATATGAACTTCACATTGTCAGGGACGGCCGTCATAGGAGTGACAGCGAGGGATGGGATGGGGAGGTTCGATCCTGGGGACCTGGGTCAAGTGGGGTGCTATCAGCAGCATAAAGGGAAACTGGTCAGGGTTCAGAGGGACATCGATATTCTCTCAGCACTTGGGTGTCTAACTGGTAAAATGAACATCTCTGATAAAAGAGAAAGTCACTGATCAGACCCTGATCACACCTCTGCACTGAAAAATAAAATCCTACTTGCTATATAGAGTTCAAAGGTACTCAGATTTCACTGCACACTGTGAGCTTCTCACAATGTGCATTAGAAGCTGCAGTACGTCAGATAGAGCCCGCCTCATTTCCTGGCTGGAGGACATCTTCCATCATCTAACTCTTTCCTCCCCAGCCTTACTGTCCCTGGCCCACCCCTATCATTCACTGGATTTCAGGGCTTGCAATCATAGAGGTTCAGCATCACAGGTGGGCATTACCTATGCAGTGCAGTCTGTTTAGGAACACCCACTCCTCTTCACTGACACCCACCCATCAAAGCATTTTTAGATTTAGGGCAACACAGTGCCTAAGTGGATAGCTCTTCCGCCTGACAGTACTGGGGTCGCCGGTTCAAATCCGAACCATGGCACTACCTGCCTGTAGTTTGCATGTTCCCCCTGTGCCTGCGTGGGTTTCCTCCCGGTACTCCGGTTTCCTCCCACACTCCAAAGACATGCTGGTAGGTGAATTGGATCCTGTCTAAATTGTCCCTAGTATGTGTATGTATGAATGTGAGTTAGGGACCTTAGATTGTACACCCCTTGAGGGTTAGGGACTGATGTGAATTTACAATATGTATGTAAAGCGCTGCGTAAATTGTCTAAGTGTATAAGTACCTGAAATAAATAAATACATATTTGCATATTTCCTCCTAAGAGTAAGCCCACTGCTTGCATTAGAACTGAGGGTGGGGCAGGGTGCTGTGATGTTTGTTCAGCCCCCTGCTGACTCCTGCTGACTCCTCCCACCAACTATGATCTGCCTATATTGCACAGTGAAGCACAGAGACCCAGTGATGATGTCACTGGTTGTAAAAAAAAGATATGTAATAAAAACGGAAAGGATTTATCTAAAGATGTGAAAATAAATATTTGCCTATTTCCTCCTAAGAGTAAGCCCACTGCTTGCATTAGAACTAAGGGTGGGGCAGGGTGCTGTGATGTTTGTACAGCCATCTGCCGACTCCTCCCACCAACTATGATCTGCCTATATTGCACAGTGAAGCACAGAGACCCAGTGATGATGTCACTGGATGTAAAAAAAGATATGTAATAAAAACGGAAAGGATTTACCTAAAGATGTGAAAAAGAAAAGGTAGCAAACCTCACACGTAGTTCTAAAAAACAAACTTCTGGGGAGGGGCAAGCAACAGACAGATTTGGCTATAAAAGAAGGATATTGGGGAGACGTGTGATTACAAATAATGGAAATATTCAACCACCAGTCACAAAGGTGGCTTGCATTAGTCTGTAGTAGAATGTTGCTGGTTACTAAGGGGAAGGCCTAAACATCCTCCAAGTGGACAAGGCCTGCATGTGGTCTTTAAAGCTGAACTCAGACCAACAGCTAAATACACAGATTAAACACATGGAGGAAAAAGGTTTTACCTGTCAGGGATTTTGTACTTCTTAGGAGAAAGCATTTGCTCAGTCCCCCCCCCCCCATTGATCAGACTGAATATTGTAACTTTGTAGGAAGTCACGAGGTGATGCCGGTACACATTGTGTCACAATTCTTTATTTTACATACAATATATATTCTACATCAGGCAGCCGAGGTTCTCCTTTAAACTCTTCCTTCCCCTTTTCTTTAGGATAGGGAGTGTTAATCTAAAACAAATATTTCTATCTGCCGTCAAAGCAAGTTCCACTCTCACCCGATAAAGAGAAAATAGCTTGAATTATTTTCACCGCCCACACATACCAAAAAAGTCGCCTTATCATCGCCATCTCTCCCTCCCCTGTCCATCAGAACGCGCTGTGCTGTCGAGATGAGGACTTCTGGGTCCACTGATAGCGAAACCTTGAGGTTTTCACCCAAACTCCCGGCCTTAGGAGATTAGGGAGCGAGGAGCACTGGAGGAGATAAACATTAACCGAAACAACTTTTCATCACTTTTAATGAAGGAGCTTTGAAATTAAACTGAAATAAAAAACAACATGGAGGGCTTTGAAAGAGCGGCCCATGAAAAGGGGGGGGGGGACCATTACTGGCCGAAATTCCATCCCCAGTCCCAGCCGTTGTATCTTCATCGCCAGATAACCAGGCTGAGAAAAATGTGATTGGAGTATCGTACATCTGTGCAGGTCGGTGGGGCACGCTGACCCAGCTTGAGGTCCGTAGTCAAAACTAAGAAGGCGATTCAGAATCAAACGATAAGACATCGCAGGCAGCAATCTCATTCAATGCAAAACGTTTAAAGTGGGAAAAGAGATAATAACTAGAAAAGCTCCAATTTCTGGGGAAATTGTGTGAAGTGTTCTTGCTTCCACCAGTAGTCTACAACTGGAGTGGGCGGAGTAACTGGGTGGAGTGGCTTGTCACTCTGCTGCCTGCTCACACACCTAGGATCCTACGGCAACTCACTCTACAGCAAGGGCAGAGAAGAGCGGTTAAAAACAAACTGCTCCAACTTGCTCACTTCACTGGCGGTTGCCATTTTCAAACGGTTGTAGTTTAAAAATTATAAATCCTACAGCGAAGAGCTTTATATTGTGGAAACAAGACCCAGACCTACATTTTGATGTATAGTATGTCTCTGAAATATTAAACATGAAGGCACAGTTGCAGTTTAGAGATTGCCCTTCAAATTTGAGGTGGCTAGAGTGGAGTTTCAATGAAAATCAATGGGCGGCGTGAGTTGCAAACAAACGGTCATATTGTGAAAACTATCAGGACTATGGCTTAGCCGTGAATATTTGTAGTGGCAGCAGGGATAGCTGAACGTTTTGATATAAGATTTGTGTAGGTGGGCTTGAAAATGAGGGAGTGATGGCAGTTTAGAAATCATGTCCTGATTTTTCAGCTCCCACTCTAGTTTTGAACATTCTGCCATTCATTCCTATGGGACCAATTTCACCACAAAAACGCAGATATTTCGTGAACCATTCGGCGAAACCTTCCACAAAGTAATAGCAATCCAATCAGGAACAATCCGCACGTTTCGGTATATTACTGTCTATGTAGTGTAAAAACTGTGGGAGGAGTTAGGGTGGTAAATTTGGCTATAATAATAAGAATATATATGTGAGATAACAGGAAGTGGTCTGCCATGGAAGAACACTTAAATACAACAGTCATGTTTATTCTTCTTGAATCTTGATGTGCATTGCCTCTGTGCAGGATCTTCCTGTACTTAAGACCATTCACTGCTGCTCTCATCTTGTGTAGGACAGTTATTGGTCTTGACTCCGCCCCCCTCCTGTAGTTTTCTGCAGTGGGTGGATCCTGCTGGGCCCCTCCCACAGCTTTGCTCGCTGCACAGGCTACATACAACACAGATACGATGTCAGTTACTTTTACAAAGTAATATCTGGGTTTGCAAATACATTAGGTGCACAGAAAGTGGATTAAAATCCTTTGTGGTTACTGAAGAACATATTTAAATGAAGATTTTTGTGCCCGGAGTTCAGCTTTACATAGTCAGGTTTGATTATTTCCCATTATTCACCTGTCACACACGCTGGGAATTCAAGCCTCCAGGGAGGGGTGTCCATTGTGGACTGATGATTTAAGAGCACCTGTCATAAAAGAAACTGGGCTCTGCTACTGCTGGCCTCCTGAAAATGCTAGTTGTCTGGCACTTCACTAGTTGCAAGTCACAGCCCTGGAGCAAGCATGCAGAGAAAGGTCGGGATTCCATACCACTAGAATTGTTCCTGGTAACGGACCTTATTAAAGCATAACTCCAGTTATTTTTATATTGTTTTTACACACTCATGTACACAAAATGGGTTGGCAATGTACACCAAGGTGCTTAAAAATCTCACATGACCCATTTTTTTCTAATATAATGCTCTAATGAGTTTTGCAGGGTGCTACAAAGCAGCTGCAGTGCCTTAGTGTCATTCAAAATGAATTGCACCGCAACAAATGTTATGTGTTACCATGCGTTGGAATTGTGAATGAGCTCTTAAATGTTTTTTGGGTTTTTTTTCCTTTCTGCCTGTGACCCCATTGGGAGGTTTTCTTCCTGTCCCTGTGACACCAAGCCCAGATGCAGAGAGGAAATCTCAACTAAAACTTGGAATGGGCAAGTGTGGTCTTAGATAGTCACCAAGGCCTTGTGGGTAATGATGGGAACTAAGTGCCAACTGGCGAATCTCACTGTCCATAAAATGTATATAATTTGCAGAGTTGCCAACTAACAATCTTCAGGCCATTGGTCATACTTGTGCAGATCTGCTATCATCTGTTCTCAGTTGGACTCAAAACTGAGAAAAAACAAAGCTTGTGTAAAAAAAAAAGTGGCAGTTGTGGAGGACTCCATACACCCACCGCACCAGTGGAGAGGACACCGTACGCCAACAGTCAAGAGTACGTCATGCACCCATCACAATGGTGGAGAGAACATCATACACCCATCACAACAGTGAAGAGGACACCATGCTCCCATCACAACAGTGGAACAGTGGAAAGGACGCCATGCACCCATCACATTGGTGGAGAGGACGCCATGCACCCATCACAACGGTGAAGAGGACACCATGCACCCATCACAACGGTGAAGAGGACACCATGCACCCATCACAACGGTGGAAAGGACGCCATGCACCCATCACAACAGTGAAGAGGACGCCATGCACCCATCACAACAGTGAAGAGGACGCCATGCACCCATCACAACAGTGAAGAGGACGCCATGCACCCATCACAACAGTGAAGAGGACGCCATGCACCCATCACAACAGTGGAAAGGACACCATGTACCCATCATAATGGTGGAGAGGACACCATACACTCATCACAACAGTGAAGAGGACACCATGAAACCATCACAACAGTGAAGAGGACACCATACACCCATCACAATGGTGAAGAGGACGCAATGCATCCATCACAACAGTGGAACAGTGGAAAGGACGCCATGCACCCATCACAACAGTGGAGAGGACGCCATGCACCCATCATAATGGTGGAGAGGACACCATACACTCATCACAACAGTGAAGAGGATACCATGCAACCATCACAACAGTGAAGAGGACACCATGCACCCATCACAACAGTGAAGAGGACACCATGCACCCATCACAACAGTGGAAAGGATGCCATGCACCCATCACAACAGTGAAGAGGACACCATGCACCCATCACAACAGTGGAAAGGATGCCATGCACCCATCACAACGGTGGAAAGGACCCCATGCACCCATCACAATGGTGGAGAGGACGCCATGCACCCATCATAACAGTGGAGAGGATGCCATGCACCCATCACAATGGTGGAAAAGATGCCATGCACCCATCACAACGGTGGAGAGGACATCATGCACCCACCATAACCATGGAGAGGACACCATGCACCCACCACAATGGTGGATAGGATGCCATACAACCACTGTCTTGGTTTTCAAATCTAGAGAAAATTTCAATGAATCATCCAGCAGACTGATGACATCTCAGCTTACGCAAAGTCACTGATGGGAGCTGAAGGATGATGTTTTAATGATAAAAGGTGGAACTTTTCTGATAAATACTGCTGCCATATACTGTGCACATGATATGTGATTTTTCATGCATTGACTTGTAAACAATCTGACAGGTCCATTTCAAATCAAGCTGCCCTAAAAGGAGATGGGCAGGAAGGGGAGGACGTCATCAGTATAACATTTCGGAGGAGGCGGGGCAGTGACACAGAGCACGCAGCATTGGAACGACACTTCCTGTAGGTGTCTCTGTGGATGTTTGGCCCAGAGCCGCCCTTTAGTAATTGGAATGCATGCAGAAAAGGGGTAGCAATCAATTGTCTTGTCGCGCACGGCGAGCGAGCGTTGAAATTTCTCGATAAGTGTCGCTAAAGGTGGGGTGAGAGGTTGGGGGTTTCAGTGAACCGTTTGCTCATCAGTTTATAAGAGTAAATTAAAGCGGCCTCCATCTGTAAATGCTCGTTGAGGATTATAGATTATACTTATCAGACATTTGCATATCAGAATTTTAAGCAGTCAAACCCCTCCAGCAAACAAGGTCATTCCAAAGATAAAAATTCAGTTATTTTTTTTTTTTTATTCCCAGCCTCGACTTGTCTTGCTGAATGTGACATTATGAAATTAACCCCCAACGTGCCTGGAGCGCCAGCTTCTTCTGACAGAATAAACTGGTATGGAGGACTACGGCTCTTCTGCAGGTGACACCTTGATCCAGCGTTGGCCTAAGCCATCACTCCTCAGACTTGTGATGGATCCTGCAGCCCTTTAATTTAAATATAATGGAGAACACAACTATGTGATAATATGAATACCAGTAAACACACTGCATTCAATCATGTTAGTAAAAGAACAGGCGCAAAAAGTGTGCAAGAAAGGAGGCAAAATGTGAAATGTTCTGCTACTAAAGATTTGCATGAAATGTCTTAGGAGAAAGAACTTGGAAGCGCATGTTTCTTAGCACCGCCATCTTGTATCAGAAGGTATCGGTCCCAGCCTGGATTTATTGGTCCAGTGCAATTCTAACACCTACCCTTGTTGAATAGAGCAGATGGGAAGATATCTCCTTTGGTTATTTCGAAAAAGCAATGTTCATTTTCTGGGGAAGCTGCAACTAAACAGAGTGCGATGTGGCCACTAAGCCTTCCATCATATTTAATGGTGCCAAAAAACTTTTTGGCCATTTGCATGTTTTTTGCCCCATAGACTTCAATGGGAGCGCCCAATAACAAGTGTTTTAATGCCTAAAAGTCTCTCTCTCCTAGTAACCTCAGGTCTCTGGAAAAAAATGGAGTGTCCATGCTCTTCCTGGTGAGGGCCCACAAGAACCCCTAGAAGCCCCACTGATGTCCACTACAAGAACCAAGGCAAGCGGCAGAAAGCCCTTGTTGGGGGGCACCATGTGCCCCCACACCCCCCTCCCCCACATCTAAGTGTGAAGGGTAAGATGCCCACTGTTCAGATATAGGCGCGCAATCTGTACTCTTCAGCACACAATAACCAAGCAGGTCTGAACCAGGAAAACGGTGAGAACACCCTCCATGCTGTGTGAAATGTTAAAGTGGAGGGTGTTTGAAAGAAAAAAGGGGGAGCTGTTGCACTTAGGAAAAAAATAATTAACATATATGTGAAAGAATTTAACCATATACAAGATACCTATATAGCAGCAGTCCTAAATGTGAATTCCTAAACACAAAATCTTATATATTTCAAAAATGGACCGCGCTAAGGTCACAAATAGACAAAATAAACTGTGCAATCTCTAAAGTGATAGCGCTGAGCAAAATACAAATACAATATTAATATTCAGTCCCAACATGTGAATAATTGGCGCAATGGTGCTGTATCTTTAACGGTGATGCTCCATATTGAAATGACAAGTGCTTCACTGTGTTCACACTGGTGCCCCACATAGATGTAAACTCACCGTCATTTCATGACCACCTATCTCTAGGTAAGTCACACTCGCTTTTTGGGACTATCCCAGTTTGCAATCCGGTCCTGATGGCAGATATTCCTTCGCCCTCATAACCGTGGTTGCTGGTAGTAACCAATAACTTTAATATGTTTGACCCCATATTAAAGTTTTATACAGTTTTACACTATGGGATGTCTGGTTTTGTTTTGATTTATGCTGAAAATATGAAATACTGCCTGTGGAGGAGAGGGGTTGCCTAACATTGATGCAGATCTAGTGGAACGTTATTGGTTACTACCAGCAAACACGGTTATAAGGGCGAAGGAATATCTGCCATGAGGACCGGATTGCAAACTGGGATAGTCCCAAAAAGCGAGTGTGACTTACCTAGAGATAGGTGGCCATGAAATGACAGTGAGTTTACATCTATGTGGGGCACCAGTGTGAACACAGTGAAGCACTTGTCATTAAGTGTTCCTGCATGGCAAGACCACTTACTGTTATCTCACATATATATTCTATTATAGCCAAATTTACCACCCTAACTCCTCCCACAGTTTTTACACTACATAGACAGTAATATACCGAAACGTGCGGATTGTTCCCGATTGGTGTGCTATTACTTTGTGGAACGTTTGGCCGAATGCTTCACGAAATATCAGCGTTTTTGTGATGAAATTGGTCCCATAGGAATGAATGGTGGAATGTTCAAAACTAGAGTGGGAGCTCACAAAAGCTAGAGTGTGAGCTGAAAAATCAGGACATGATTTCTAAACTGCCATCACTCCCTCATTTTCAAGCCCACCTACACAAATCTTATATCAAAACGTTCAGCTATCCCTGCTGCCACTAAAAATGTTCACGGCTAAGCCATAGTCCTGATAGTTTTCACAATATGACCATTTGCTTGCAACTCACGCCGCCCATTGACATTCATTGAAACTCCACTCTAGCCACCTCAAATTTGAAGGGCAATCTCTAAACTGCGGCTGTGCCTTCATTTTTAATATTTCAGAGACATACTATGCATCAAAATGTAGGTCTGGGTCTTCTGATTCTCACAATATAAAGCTCTTCGGTGTAGGATTTATAATTTTTAAATTACAACCGTTTGAAGATGGCAACCGCCAGTGAAGTGAGCAAGTTGGAGCAGTTTGTTTTTAACCACTCTTCTCTGCCCTTGCTGTAGAGTGAGTTGCCATAGGAACCCAGGTGTGTGAGCAGGCAGCAGAGTGACAAAAGCTAAAGTGTGAGTTGTAGACCACTGGTGGAGGCAAGAACACTTCACACAATTTCCCCAGAAATTGGAGCTTTTCTAGTTTCAATATGGAGTATCACCGTTAAAGATACAGCACCATTGCACCAATTATTCACATGTTGGGACTGAATATTAATATTGTATTTTGCTCAGCACTATCACTTTAAAGATTGCACCAGGGGCGGACTGACCATTTGGAAACTCGGGCACTGCCCGAGGGCCCGGGGTCAGTAGGGGGCCCCATGAGATGCCCCTGGTACCTTTTTCATAGGCTTTTTTGAGTTTGGCAAGGACACAGGGGCCCCATGATCCCCTATTGCCCGGGGGCCCCATGAGTTGTCAGTCCGCCTCTGGATTACACAGTTTATTTTGTCTATTTGAGACCTTAGCGCGGTCCATTTTTGAAATATTAAAGTGGAGGGTGCAGGTAGGTTGTGAGGGGGTGCAGGTAGGTTGTGAGGCGGTCAGTTACTGGGTGGCAGAGTAGTTGCTTTTACAAGGAGAGGAAGGGAAATTGTTACTTAGTGACACTAATGTTACCAGCTGCTCTTCCTGCTTCCAGTGTGATTTCCCTTTTTAGCACAACACCAACATTCCATGTTCAGCCGATGGCGTGAAATCCCAGCGTGCAGAGTCCTGGCGCGATTCTCTTTATTTACAGAACACGGCTTGGATGCCAGTCTAACCTGCCTAAACCCATTACAAAGTGTTTGACTTAGCCCTCTTCCCCGCCCGC
Organism: Staurois parvus; assembly: GCF_062004578.1. Lineage (NCBI taxonomy): Eukaryota > Metazoa > Chordata > Amphibia > Anura > Ranidae > Staurois > Staurois parvus. The sequence goes on along the minus strand of NW_028318541.1, from coordinate 1,813,222 downwards.
ACTGCCACTAAACGCTCCGCTTGCTGAGCCCAGGATCTGAAATAGAGTTGGCGCGGAGTCCAGGTTGGTTTTGGCCAGCAGCGCACACCTCCCCCTCCTTTCCTGTGCCCCACGGAGAATAGCGGTCTTCATTCTCTGAGTCCTGAAGTTGGCACGCTTGTTGGCACTGCCAGCCCGTCCCGGGCTCGATCAGTCATGTAAGTCGGATCTATGATAAAGGCTTGCAGCAGTGAAGGACCACACCTGGGTGATAAATGGCCCATTTAATCTAGCAGCCTCTCTCACATTCCCAAACACAATCTCATCAAGGGGTGACTCAACGAAGAGACTCCCCCCATCCCAACCTAGCCTGCTTCCTCCTGGAATTGGTGTTTTATTGTTCATGAAAAAAAAAAATGATGGAGGATTGGACCATTTCAGAGATTTTTTTAAAAAGTGGAAAATCACAGAATAGTTAATGCTTCTGAGATTCATTACTGCTCTATATAGTACTGACAATTTCTTCCCAAGCTCCCTCCTGTTCTCCTCTATGGCAATCTGTTTGTAGAAGAACGATGGGTACTCTTTAAATGTTAATTAACCTCCCTAGCGCTATGATTCTTTCCGATTTTTTGTGCTGAAAGCGGTACCATTTTTTTGCATGGAAATATGTAGTTTTTTATTGTAGTCTGTAATTTTTAGGAATAACTCACTGAAATCTGTACGAACAAGAGTCTAGTAAACATTCCGGATATGATAAAATTTGAAACACAAAATCATAAATTATAATTTAATAAATAATCACAAAAAATAATAAAAAAAATAATAATAAATTCAATTCAATAATATAATCAAACCAAAAACACTGAAATTTGAAATACAGAGGCAAATTCGCACATCGCTGACCAAAGTCGCAGAATCGTTTTCAGTGTCTGATGAGGCATTTCCCCCACGAATCATTATCACTCAATTCTGCAAGTGGTTCTGATTTACTATCGCTGTTCTCTAGCCGGTCTAAAACCGCTTTTGACGTAAAGGGATGCTTTTTGGACGCCATGGACTTTTCTAAGTTTCCAGGCAGAAAGAACAGTAAAAATGCAGGCAGGGCTCCGGACAAAGCACTCGGGACAAAATGTATGTGAAATGCATTGAAACAGCAATGACAGCAAAAATGACATTTTTTAAAAAATTCAAATTTCCCGCCGGTTCCAGCGCCCGTACGTCCCGACGTCACAGGGACCAGAACACAGGAGCCGGATGCCAGCATCGGCCGGAGGAGATGGCCGGGGACGCTGGAGGGGACACATCGCGGGAGCGAAGGACAAGGTAAGTGCTGCAGGGTGTCAAGTGTAGCTCGGGGTTACCGCTTTTGGTATAGAAATTTTACCCCGAGCTACACTCGGGAATACCGCTAAGGAGGTTAAACACGCAGTAAGGATGGCCATACATTATACAATTTTGCAAGGAGTAGAAGGGCCTACCTGATTGCATACAAATTGAAAGTGTTTTGGTTTGACCTTATATTATATGGTTTTGGTAAATCTAAAGGAAAATTGTACAAGAAAATTGTATAATGTATGGCCAGCCTAACCTTAAGAGCACAATAAACCTCTGGCATGTCACAATATAAAGCAACGGTATAATTTCTCAGAAAGGGTCAATCTTTAATCATTGAAAAGTAATCCTTGTGCTCCAACCAGTGACTATGCCTATGCTGGGGTCAGTCTGCTGCAGGCAGGAGGGAGCATTTCCCACAAGCGGTGATCAGTCTGCAGCAATGTAACAAGTCACAAGGCGAGAGGCTGCAGCAGGGACTGATCTGTGTCAGACATTTATGACCACAGCCAAGACCTACACAACCACCAGGATTTACACTATTTTGTCGTCTCTGAGTCAGCATCTAAGCCCAGAACGTAGATGGTGACCTTGGATGACACCTGAATAAAGATGGCACCATCCTTCTAGAGAGAAAAGCAGATAAAGGCAGTATAAGTGGGAGTACTGTGACCTCTGTGAGAAGTAATAAATATCTGGAAGTATTATTAAGGGGCATATATAAAAAGCAGTAAATGGGATTTTTACCAAACATCCACTGGTGGTGAATCAATTACTGTAATTTAAAACACATGCACCAGAAAGGTTCACCTGCAGCATATACAGCAAAAGTATGTCAGTCACTCTGCCTAGGCTGAGATGATGTCATCAGTCTGCTGCAGGCAGGAGGAAGCATTTCCTGCACATTGATCAGACTGTACATTGTGCCTTTGTAGAAAGTCACAAGGTGGGAGGGTGCAGCGGGGGCTGATCGGTGCCCTATTTACCATACTACTGAACTATATATCTGATGACAGGACCACTTAAAGTTGAAAAGAGAGTCAGGGAAGGGAGAGAGCGCAGCAGACGACGTAAATTCAGTGGCTGCCATCTAATACGGCTCTCTCCCCGTAGATGTCACTGAAGACGGCGTTTCCTGAACTCCCGGCCATGTTCTACAAGCTGTGCAGTGCAAACAGCGGGGGATCCAGTGCTCATAGGAGAACACTACGGGAGCCAGATAGAGATCTGAGACTAAATTATTCAACAGCGGCTCAATGCAAGGCAGGAGTACAAGGCAGACAATGGAGGAGGAGGGGGTACTGGTAACTTATCCGCCAAGGGGTTTGTGGAAACCAATCCAACTGGAAGGCAACAATGGCTCCCACTGAACAAGAAGCCCTTCAGCAGAGATGTCAATGCTTGGCCTGAAAGAGTCTTTTGCATCCAAAGTAACCAATCACAGACCTTCTATTTCCAAAGTTCAGGAAGGCAGAAAGGGCCGTACAAGACCCTGTAGGCAAAGTGAACTCCAGTGATAGTAAGCAGAAACCAGGGGCGGACTGACCATTTGGAAACTCGGGCACTGCTCGAGGGCCCGGGATTAGTAGGGGGCCCCATGAGATGCCCCTGGTACCTTTTTCATAGGCTTTTTTGAGTTTGGGCAAGGACACAGGGGCCCCATGATCCCTTATTGCCCGGGGGCCCCATGTGTTGTCAGTCCGCCCCTGGCAGGCACTTCTAGAAGTAGTATACCTCACTACATGCAGATCAACAGAATAGGTGTTTGTGGAGCACCAGTCCCCAGGGTAGGCAGAGATAATAAGATTCAACCTTTTAGAGACAGCTCTGTGTCAACTGGGTGTCCCAGAGGGTTCCTGGTGTGGCCTGAATGACATAAAAGGATGAGAGCATTAAAAGACTTGAATGAGCCCAGTATAAATGTTATTTTATCAAGACAAGAGGTCAATAAGCCAACATGTTTCAAGGGCTCAAAGCTTCTTCATCAACTGTTGCCCAGTATAATGTTGAACTTATTGTCAGCATTGGAGTGCTGATGAAGGGGGACTTTGAACTCTGAAATGTGTTTGTGGAAACCAATCTAACAGGAAGGCAACAATGGCTCCTACCAAACAAGAAGCTATCCAATGGAGATGTTAACGTTTGGCCAGAAAGAGGCTCATATGTTAACTAGAGAGAAGAGTCTATGGCGTCCAAAGCAAGCAATCACAGATCTTCTATTTTCGTTGGCAGGAGAGGCCGTGAAAGACTGTGCAAACAATGTGAACCCAAGTGTTAGTGAGCGGTACACTTCCATAGAGAGTATTCCTCATCACATGCAAATAGATAAAATATGTGTTGGTGAAGCACTAGACCCCGGATAGGCAGAGAGCATGAGACAGGATCTAAATTTTTGAAGAGCATAAGAAGACTGAGGGCACCAAAAGACTTGAATGAGTCCAGTATAAATTTTATTTTTCACAATAACTCAATGAGCCAACATGTTTTGGGAGCTCAAACCTCCTCCATCAACTGCTCTCCAGTACCATTTGGAACCCTGATGAAGGGGTAGCTTTGAGCCCTGAAACACGCTGGATTAGTTGTATATTGTTGTTCGACCCATTCCAAGTCTTTTGCCACTTTTATCCGTCTTATGTCCTCCATTGCTGCTTTCATTATGTTTCCTCACTGTAAAGGGTAGCAGATTCAAGCATTGGATGGGAGCCATACCCAAAGTGGATATCCCCATGACTTACATCAGGGGTCTCCAAACGTTTTTAAAAAAAGGTCCAGTTTATTGTACCTCAGACCTTGGGGGAGGCAGACTGTAGATCAAAAAATGAACTGGTGTCATAGACACTGTCTCAGGCTTGGTGATCAGTGGGAGTAAAATAAAATACTTAGTGTCTGTGGTCAGTAGAAGGAGGAATGATGACTCATTGTTGGGGTCACTTGAAAAACTAGTGTGTCACTGTTGGTGTCATTGAAAAAACGAATGGTGCCTCATTGCTGGTGCCAGTGAGATGTATCCCCATTGTTGGTGTCAGTGAAAGGAATGGTGCTCCACTGTTGGTGTCAGTGAAAGGAATGATGACCAACTGTTGTTGGTGTCAGTGGGAGGAATGATAGCAAATTGTCAGTGTCAGTGGAAGGAATTTTATCCCATTGTTGGTGTCAGTGAGAACAATTGTGCCTAGGGAAGGAACAGTGCCCCAGTGGCCAAATAAAGGTATGCAAAGGGCAACATTTAGCCCATGGGACACAGATTGGAGACCACTGGCTTACAGTAAAACCACACAGGTTCCATATGCACGCGAATGAGACCTCTGCTTTTTTGGTATATATCAGATGTCCAGGGATGGGGGGGTTGGTGAACTCCTCCTAGAATCCACCTATAACTGAATACCGCTCTCAGGCAGGCCGACCTAATCTGGATCGGGGATGGAAGGGCAGATGCGGCCATGGGGGATCTAATAGTGTCCCTAATCAGTCAGGGCCAGTCATATGACTTTCTTGTCTTTGTAAGTCCATCACCTTACCTGTTTACCTGGGGCGTGGATGAGATTATTTGCAGTATCTCGCCAAGATGTTTTTAGCACAGAAAGTGCCAATGGAAATCTCCAGCACAACATCTCTCATCAGCAATTAATCAACAGAGCTGATTAGCTAATCTGCTGAACTTTGCATGCGTCAGTTTAGTCATCAATTGAGTCCAGAAGGGAGCCCAGCCTCAACCTGCCAATCATGTTTCCATGAGAAGGCGTGAGGTTTAGCCTGCCTCACACACCCCAGCCATATTGTCACGCTACTTCCATTTTTCTGAAAATTGGCTTGAAATAAAACACAGGAAGGGTTACATTCTCTGCAAGGTGTTTAGGGCCTTCTATGTCCCCAAGGAGATTTGCCCACATATCCTGTGTTATTTCACTCCTTTTAACACATAAGGTGTCACTAAGACAGAAACTGAAGAGAAATGTTGCCAAATGGGATGAAGGAAGGAGAGAACAGCCCATCAATTAATTGGTGTTTGTGAGATAGTGGCCCTAAGGGTAGAACAGTCGCTCAATTCAATGGTGTCAGTGGGCATAATGGCTGCAGGGAAGACTAGCCCATCAATTTAATGGCATTAGTGGATTAGTGGCCCCCAGGGAAGAATAATCCCCAATCATTAGTTTCAGTGACATAGAGGCCCACAGGAGAGAATAGCTCCACAGTTCATTGTTGTTAGTGGGATAGCGACCCCCATGATAGAATAGCCCCTCAATTCACTAGTGTTAGTGGCCCCAGAGAAGAAAAGCTATTCCACTGGTGTCAATGAGATAGTGGCCACTGAATCATTGATATCAAAAGGATAGTGGCCCTCAGGAGAGAAAAGCCCCCCCAGATCATAGGTGTCAAATTGATCATGGCCCTCAGGGGAGAATAGCCCCAAATCATTACTCTCAGTAGGATAGTGGCACACAGGAGAGAACAGCCCCCAAGATCAATGGTGTTAGTGCAATTGTGGCCCCCAGGGAAGAATAGCCTCTCGGTTCACTGGTGTTATTGGGATAGTGGCCCCTAGAGTTAAACAGCCCCTAAATTATTGGTATCAGTGGGAAAATAGCACCCAGGACAGAACAGCTACCAAATGACTGCATCAGTGGAATAATGGGCCCCAGGAGAAAATGGCCCCTCAAATTATTGGTGTCAGTAGTGGTACTTACCTTAGGACAGGACCCAGTGCAACCAGCAGATTAGGACTGACGATCCTGGGTGGCACAGTCTTTTCTAATAATGTTCTTCTGTGCACAGGCCCAGCTATGCCAGAGCCTGCCAATTCCTTGGGTGAAGTTCAATTCGCTCAATGGAGTAACTTTGTGCAGAGTATTTTCATTTATAAAAAGAAAGAGTATTACTCTGGCTTTCTTGTTGATGCAGTGGGTGGGGGCTCTCTAGAGGATCCTCCAGTGGACCAGTCCTAGCCTGGTGTGACAGTACTAGGTATGGGGGGTCCCAGCCCAGCAGCAGGAGGGGGTCCCCGCCCAGCAGGAGGGAGGCGGAGGGAGGTCCTCGCCCAGCAGGCGGGAGGTCCCCGCCCGGCAGGCAGCAGGAGGGAGGTCCCCGCCCGGCAGGCAGCAGGAGGGAGGTCCCCGCCCGGCAGGCAATAGGAGGGAGGTCCCCGCCCGGCAGGTGGCATAAGGGAGGCCACTGACCTGCAGGCAACAGGAGAGAGGTCCTCGGCCAGCAGGCGGCAGCAGAGGAGAGGTCCCCGCCCGGCAGGCAGCAGGAGGGAGGTCCTCGCCCGGCAGGCAGCAGGAGGGAGGTCCCCGCCCGGCAGGCAGCAGGAGGGAGGTCCCCGCCCGGCAGGCAGCAGGAGGGAGGTCCCCGCCCGGCAGGCAGCAGGAGGGAGGTCCTCGCCCGGCAGGCAGCAGGAGGGAGGTCCCCGCCTGGCAGGCAGCAGGAGGGAGGTCCCCGCCCGGCAGGCAGCAGGAGGGAGGTCCCCGCCCGGCAGCAGGATACAGCCCAGGGAAGGAGAACCACTGGTCTATAGGGAAAGTAACACATTACTTTATTTGTGATGTCATAATACATGCATGAGCTCAGCCTGATCACTGGGAAGCGTTCCAGTGTCCACGGAACACAAACAGTTGGCATCACCGTCATGTCCGAGCATTTCCAGAGTCAACATTGAGGGCTGTTTAACTGCCTACAGACTAAATAAACAGCCCTACACCGAGGCCAGGAACACGCGGAGTTGGCATCGCTTGTCCTCTGATTAAACCTTTCTGGAAGGATTTCAGCACATACACAATGTATTTATAAACATCCAAATTCTTCACAAAAATAAAAACCCCGTCCAACCGTTTCACCTACTTATAGAGCGCGGCAGTGTGACGTCCTTTTAGCCAAATTGTGATCCTGCGTTGTCACCCTGTCACATTTATCTAATGGAGACTACAAATGGCTGTTTCAACACACCTCCCTCTTAGATTGTAAGCTCCCAGGATCAGGGCCCTCCTAACCCTCTTGTATTGAACTGTATTGTTGCTGTATTGTCTCCCGTTATATTGTAAAGCGCTGAGCAAACTGTTGGCGCTATATAAATCCTGTATAATAATAATATATAAATCCTGTATAATAATAATAATATATAAATCCTGTATAATAATAATATATAAATCCTGTATAATAATAATAATAATATATAAATCCCGTATAATAATAATATATAAATCCTGTATAATAATAATAATATATAAATCCCGTATAATAATAATATATAAATCCTGTATAATAATAATAATATATAAATCCTGTATAATAATAATAATATATAAATCCCGTATAATAATAATATATAAATCCTGTATAATAATAATATATAAATCCTGTATTATAATAATAATAATAATAATAATAATATTAATAATATATAAATCCTGTATAATAATAATAATAATATATAAATCCTGTATAATAATAATATATAAATCCTGTATAATAATAATATATAAATCCTGTATAATAATATATAAATCCTGTATAATAATAATAATAATATATAAATCCCGTATAATAATAATATATAAATCCCGTATAATAATAATATATAAATCCTGTATAATAATAATATATAAATCCTGTATAATAATAATAATAATATATAAATCCTCTATATTAATAATATATAAATCCTCTATAATAATAATAATAATAATAATAATATATAAATCCTGTATAATAATAATAATATATAAATCCTGTATAATAATAATAATAATAATAATATATAAATCCTGTATAATAATAATAATAATACATATATCCTGTACAATAATAAAATAATAATAACAAGGCATGGACCCCTGTTGTGATAAATCGAAAAACCCGTCCTGAGAAGTGTCGTGCAGCTATCACTGGAGTGCATGTAGAGGGAAGTGGCTGCAAAGAGCCTGCAGGAGATCAGCAGCACGGAGATGCGACAAAAAATTAAACATTAGAAAAGGTGAAAGCAGTATTTTTTGGGAAACGGATTATAATACTGGAAATGAGACAGAGCTCTGTCTGACTTGCTGCAGCTTTTAATGCACATTGTGAGAACCTCACAGTGTGCAGTGAAATCAGAGTAAGGGCTCGTTCACACTTGGCTGTTTTGCCAACGCTTGCCAAACGCCCCTATAGCGTTTGGCAAGCGTTGGTCCGGCGTTTGCGGAGCGTTTTTTAACGCTCCGCAAACGCCGCATGCGCGGTTTAGCAGCGGTTGCTAGGCGTTTGCCGAGCGTTAATAACGCCCCACAAACGCCTATAATGCAGTTTGAGTGGTGTTACCGCTCCGCAAACGCCCCGCAACCGCGTCGCAACCGCACCGCAAACGCCGGCCAGGCGTTTGCGGAGCGGCACCATAGACGAGAATAGGAGGCTTCAACGCCTCCTGACTCATCCAGAGGCGTCCGTTTTGCTGCGACGCAAACGCTCCCGTTAGAACAGCACCATGTGCTGTAATGTGCAGAATTGGCAGAGGCGTTTGGGAAGCAGTAAAAACTCTTCCCAAACGCCTCTCTGCCACTTGCACACAGCGCTAGTGTGAACGTAGCCTAAGTCAGTACAGGAGAGGAGGCTGTACAACTGAAGGATTGTCATGATATTTCTTCCCAAGTCAGTACAATAAATGTGATGAGGGCAGATTTGGGCATTGTGCAACTGAAATCCCCCCTCCTTCCCCATAAACCCAATGGTGACTTCTATCACCATGCCGGACCGTGTCAGGGTTCCATCTCCCAGAGTACGGACCGTGTCAGGGTTCCATCTCCCAGAGTACGGACCGTGTCAGGGTTCCATCTCCCAGAGTACGGACCGTGTCAGGGTTCCATCTCCCAGAGTACGGACCGTGTCAGGGTTTCATCTCCCAGAGTACGGACCGTGTCAGGGTTTCATCTCCCAGAGTACGGACCGTGTCAGGGTTTCATCTCCCAGAGTACGGACCGTGTCAGGGTTTCATCTCCCAGAGTACGGACCGTGTCAGGGTTTCATCTCCCAGAGTACGGACCGTGTCAGGGTTTCATCTCCCAGAGTACGGACCGTGTCAGGGTTTCATCTCCCAGAGTACGTGCCCTCTGCTTCCTATCTGACAGTCCACTTCCTGTTTTTATTATCTAACAGAATTCCAGAGCATTCCAGTGCGGCTGCATCACTCTTGTAGTCGTAGCGGGGTCACGTATGGAAATGTTCGCAGATCTGCTTCACAAACCGCTCATGTGTGTTGGGTGCAGGATGTGAGCAATGCCCATGAAGGTGCTGATGCTGCACATCCCCAAATTTCCAATCAGCGCACAATGAATAGCATACATGGGCCATGGCGACTAAAGGGGTAGATGCCCCCCAGATGACTTCTATTTATTCCTATGTGCCATCTTGACACCTTTACCCAATCTATTACTGACACAGCCTTCTATCCTCTATCACAAATTTAATTTCAATGCTCTGGAATAGAAAGCAAAGCTACAAAAATATATAAATATAGAATAGAATAAATGAACTCCACCTTAAAGCTCCACTCACATCTAAGTATTCCATGAATGCGAGCAACATGGTTAGCACTTCTGCCTAGCAATACTAGGGTCGTTGGTTCGAATCCCAGCCACGGCACCACCTGCCTGGAGTTTGCATGTTCTCCCTGTGCCTGCGTGGGTTTCCACCGTGTACTCCGGTTTCCTCCCTCTACTCCGGTTTTCTCCCACTTCCAAAGACATGCTGGTAGGTTAATTGGATCCTGTTTAAATTGGCCCTAGTATGTGTGAGTGCAAGTTAGGGACAGGGGCGGACTGACCATTCGGGATCCCGGGCACTGCCCAAAGGCCCGGGGTCAGTAGGGGGCCCCATGAGATGCTCCTGGTACCTTTCATAGGCTTTTGTGGGTGTAGTTTGAGTGTGGGCAAGGACACAGGGGCCCCATGATTTCCTACTGCTCGGGGGCCCCATGAGTTGTCAATCCGCCGCTGGTTGAGGGTTAGGGACTGATGTGAATGTACAATATATATATGTAAAGTGCTGCGTAAATTGACGGCGCTATATAAGTACCTGAAATAAATAAAATAAATGAGTGTGGTGTTAAAAAGTGTCAAAGCGCTCAACAAAACTCAACGCGTAGTGAAAAAAGGTTTGAATCTCAATGCCCAAAAAGGTACAGGAACTTCTCTGGCATGTTTGTCGGATGTAGGGCAGACAGTTCTAATGAATGGACTGCCCTAGTCATGTAGCACAAAGAAAGCACAAAAAAAAACAAAAAACCAAAAAAAAAGTGAATGCAGCCTAACAGAGATAGTCGTAGGTACAAAGTTCCACAAATGAAATATTCCATCAAAGAGCGATTTCGGCCAATGTCTGTATACTATATACTGTACGATTTGTTGTATACATATTATTCTTTAGAGGATAACCCCACCTCTCTTTAAAAGACAACACTTCTAAAAATAGTTACAATACCTAAAACAATGCATCTAAATGTAACAATGGTCAGTTTTTAGTGGATCACAAAAAGAGTTTGTCTGCAGTGGCGCCAAATTTTTTCAATTCCTGCCCACCCCCAAACACCAGCTGGGATACTGGGGGGCAGGATCACTTCTGGGCTGGCTGCCAATGAATGATTTCCAGCCTAACACAAACCCCGCCTCCCCAGGATCCCAGCTATTACTTTAGGGTGCACTTTCACAGGTGGTTTTCACGGGGATCCTGGTTTTGTGTGCAGCACCTTGGCTTAGTGGTTAGCACTTCTGCCTTGCAGCATTTGGGTCCTCAGTGCAAATCCCAGCCAGGAGACCATCTGCATGGAGTTTGCATGTGCTTGTGTTGGTTTTCTCTGGGAACCCTAGTTTCCTCCCACACTCCAAAACACAGGCTGGTCGGAAAATTGGTTCCAGTCTAAAAAAATGATAGCACTTCTGCCTTGCAGCGCTGGCATCCTTGGTCCAAATCCTGCTCAGTGAGACCATCTGCATGGAGTTTGCTTATTCCTCCTGTTCCTGTGTGGATTTATTCTAACATTTCAAAGCCAGATGGTAGGATAATTGGCTCCCGGCTAAAAATTTGCCCTAGTATGATATTCTACATGATGCTTGCCTTACTTCTTATCTGCCCCAACACTAACTTGAGAGGTGATTTGAGGGAGTCCCCTGGGAAAAAATGCCATTCAAATGTAAAATATAACTGAAGGTACACCTTTTTTTTTTTTTTGGATGACGTGGACAGGGATTAGAACTAAGGCTGCAACTATCGATTATTTTCCTAATCGATTAGTTGGCTGATTAATAATAAAAAAAACTCAAAGAAAGTGTGGTGATATGACACAAAAAGGCCCGGTTAGGCATGTCAAGGTGTTGTCAGGCATATTGTAACCGGGCTTTGTTGTGGCATTGGTGCAGTAAAAGCTTCTTTCCGACACCTCGACCAAACAGCTCATTTTTGTTCAAGTATCACCATATTGTACTCCTTTAAAACAACCACACCATATTTTTCCAGAGCAGCCTGGATTTCTTTTGAGGTTGCCTGTGGATTTTTCTTTGAATCCCTGACAATTCTTATGGCAGTTATGGCTGCAATCTTTCTTGGTCTACCTGACCTGGGCTTGGTATCAAGAGATCCCTGAACTTTTCACTTCTTAATAGGTGATTTAAAAGTACTGATTGGCATATTCAAGGCTTTGGACATCTTTTTATGTCCTTTTCCTTCTTTATAAAGTGCCATTACCTTGTTACACAGGACTTTTGACAGTTCTTTTCTGATCCCCATGGCTCAGTATCTAGCCTAGTCAGTGCTTCCACGTGAGAGCTAACAAACTCATTGACTATTTATACACTGACACTAATTGCAATTTAAAAAGCCACAGATGTGGGACATTAACCTCTAATTGGCATTATAACCCGTGTGTCACCTTGTGTGTCTGTACCAAGGCCACACATTCCAGGGGAGGGAAACTATTGATCCAGGCCATTTGGGTGTTTTCTGTTATCATTATGATTTAAAAAGGAGCCAAACAACTATTTGTTAATAAATGGCTTCATATGATCATCATCCTTCAATAAAAGAGCATTTTGTTGGCATGATAAGTCATATTTTCAATATCAATGCCAAAATTTCACAATTTCTGCGAGGGTATGCAAACTTTAGAGCACAACTGTGCATATACACACACACACACATATATATATATACACACACACACACATATATATATATACACACACACACACACATATATATATATATACACACACACACACACACACATACTGTATATATATATATACACACACACACACATATATATATATATACACACACACACACACACATACAGTGCCCTGAAAAAGTATTCACACCTCTTGAAATTTTCTACATTTTGTCACGTTACAACCAAAAACATAAATGTATTTTATTGGGATTTGATGTGATAGACCAACACAAAGTCACATAATTGTGAAGTGGAAGTAAAATGATAAATGTTTTTCACAATTTTTTACAAATAAGAATCGAAAAGTGTGGGGTGCATTTGTGTTCAGTCCCCCAGAGTTTATACTTTGTAGGACCCCCTTTGGCTGCACTTACAGCTACAAGTCTTTTTCGGGACGTCTCTCCCAGCTTTGCACATCTAGAGAGGGACATTTCTGCCCATTATTCAATGCAGAATCGCTCAAGCTCTATCAGATTGGATGGAGAGTGTCTGTGAACAGCAATTTTTAAGTCTTGCCACAGATTCTCCATTGGATTTCGGTCTGGACTGCGACAGGACCATTCTAACACTTGAATATGCTTTGATCTAAACCATTCCATTGTTGCTCTGGCTGGATGTTTTGGGTCGTTGTCATGCTGGAAGGGGAACCTCCGCCCTGGTCTCAAGTCTTTTGCAGACTCTAACAGGTTTTCTTCTAAGATTGCCCTGTATTTGGCTCCATCCATCTTCCCATCAACTCTGACCAGCTCCCTGTCCCTGCTGAAGAAAACATCTCCACAACATGATGCTGCCACCACCATGTTTCAAGGTGGGGATGGTGTGTTCAGGGTGATGTGCAGTGTTAGTTTTCCACCACACGTAGTGTTTTGCTTTTAGGCCAAAATGTTAAATTTTGGTCGCATCTGACCAGAGCACCTTCTTCCACGTTTGCTGTGTCCCCCACATGGCTTCTCACAAACTGCAAACAGGACTTCTTATGGCTTTCTTTCAACAATGGCTTTCTTCTTGCCACTCTTCCATAAAGGCCAGATTTGTGGAGTGCACGACTAATAGTTGTCCTGTGGACAAATTCTCCCACCTGAGCTGTGGATCTCTGCAGCTCCTCCAGAGTTCCCATGGGCCTCTTGGCTGCTTCTCTGATGAATGCTCTCCTTGCCCGGCCTGTCAGTTTAGGTGGACGGCTATGTCTTGGTTAGTTTCCAGTTGTGCCATACTCTTTCCATTTTCAGATGATGGATTGAACAGTGCTCTGTGAGATGTTCAAAGCTTGGGATATCTTTTTATAACCTAACCCTGCTTTTCCACAACTTTATCCCTGACCTGTCTGGTGTGTTCCTTGGCCTTCATGATGCTGTTTTTTTACTAATGTTCTCTAACAAATCACTGAGGGTTTCACAGAACAGCTGTATTTATACTGAGATTAAACTGCACACAGGTGGACTTTTCTACTAATTAGGTGACTTCTGAAGGCAATTGGTTCCACTAGATTTTAGTTAGGGGTATCAGAGTTAAGGGGGCTGAATACAAATGCATGCCACACTTTTCAGATGCTTGTAAAAATGTTTAAAAACCATTTATCATATTCCTTCCACTTCGCAACTATGTGCCACTTTGTGTTGGTCTATCACATAAAATACAGTTACATTTTTGGTTGTCCCAAAAGGATTTTGGCTTCCACAGGTAAGTTTTGGCAAACTCCAATCTGGCTTTTTAATCTTTCTGTGTCAGCAATGGGGTCCTCCGGGGTCTCCTACTATAGCATCCCTTTTCATTCCGATGGTGACGTATAGTGCGAGCTAACATAGTTGTACCCTGTGCCTGAAGGTCAGCTGGAATTTGTCTAAGTTGATCAAGGATCTTTATCCACCATTCAAACAATCCTTCGTTGCAATCTTTGATCAATTTTTCTCTTTTGTCCACGACCAAAATTTTTGAAAACCATTTCTCATTTTTCTTCCACTTCACAATTATGTGACACTTTGCGTTGTTCTCTCACATAAAATCCCAATAAAATACAGTTACGGTTTTGGTTGTAACTGGACAAAAATGTGGAAAATTTCAAGGGGTATGAATACGTTTTCAAGGCACTGTAGTTAAGCAAATTGCAAATGTTTAGGCATTCTCATGTTTATTTCTTTTGTTTGTATTGATATGACACAAAAAAGTAGAGAAACAAAAAGCCAATCTTGAATTTGTCTGGAAGTTGATAGAGGTTCTTTGTTGCAATCTTTGATCAACTTTTCTCTTTCATCCACGTTGAGGGAGATTAGCTACAGAGCTATGGGCTGTAAACCTCTTGACAATGTTGTGCACAGTGGACACAGGAATATTAAGATCTTTGGAGATGGACTTGTAACATTGAGACGGTCTATGATTTTCTACAATTTTTGTTCTCAAATCCGCAGACAATTCTTTTCTGCTCTTCCTCTTCTCCATGCTCCATGTGACACACAGAGACACACAACTGAAAAGTTGAGTCAGTTTTACACCATTTTAACTGGTTGCCGGTGTGATTTCTACTGTATATTGTCAGCACCTGTTATTTGATATCGGTGAGTTTAAATTACAAATTTGAGAAGGTGCCAATAATTTTGTCCAGTCCATTTTTGGGGTTTTGCGTGGAATGTGCAAGATTTGGCTTCTTTATCCCCTTTTTTTTTGTGTGTCATACCAATACAAACAAAAGAACTAAACATGAGAATGCCTAAACATTTGTAATTACAACAATTTTCTGGGCAAAGTGGTGAATTATCTGACAGAAATGCAGGGGTGCCAATAATTTTGGACATGACTGTAAATTTTTTATATTAAAGTAGTATTAATACTTTTTTCATGGATATAAATCACTTTATATATAATACACAATACTAGTAAACTTTTAGTTAGTTTAGTTCAGATGCTGATCTTCCCTGCACAGAGCCCTTAAAATGATTGTAAACCTTGGATTTTTTCTTTTAAACAACAAACTTGTCATACTAACCTGCTCTGTGTAATGTTTTTGCACAGAGCAACACGGATTCTCTTTTTCTGGGGTCCCCCACCAGCGCTTCTGGCACCTCCACTATTGCAAGCCACAAGTATAGTATACAGTGCCCCTATAGCAAGTTAAAAAAAAACTTCTGCATTTAGAATCACTTTGAATCACTTTCTTCTCCTGCCCAGGACTACATGTCCCATGAGGCACTGCTCCTCACACCTTCACATTTACAAGTTCTCAGGTATTTACTGACATGTAAGGACGGTGTACTGAGCTGTATGTATGCTGCACTGTACTTTCTGATATGTAAACAAATAATGCATTCTGTATGCAGGCCAACTAATCGGCTGACTAATCAATTATGAAAATAGTTGACAACTGTTTTCATAATCGATTATAATCAATTATGGTCAATTAGTTTTATCAGCCCTAATTAGAACCCCTGTCAGTGTTTTATTTCTGTCTGTGTCCTCATTAGGGAAGTTCACTCTATCTGTTTGTCCTCGTGACTGTTATCACCAAGAGTGAAAGTAAAATTTTGGGTTGTCACCAGAACAGGAATAGAAGGTAAAACTTCCCATGGGGACACTAGTTCTGGTGACAAACAGGCTTTCCCTCACTCTGGAGGGAATACCTCTCACATTCTGTTTTGGCTATGAGAAGTGAAGGTAAATCTACCCAATGGGACACAGATGGTAAAAAAAAAGCAATAATATCAATACTCTATCCAAAATGAAAAAAAAGTTATATATACACTTAATGACCACTTTATTACGTACACCTGTTCAATTGCTTGGTAACAAATTGCTAATCAGTCAATGACATGGCAGCAACTCAATGCATTTAGGCATGCAGGGGCGGACTGACCATTTGGAAACTCAGGCACTGCCCGATGTCCCAGGGTCAGTAGGGGGTCCCATGAGATGCCCTTGGTACCTTTTTCATAGGCTTTTTTGAGTTTGGGCAAGGACACAGGGGCCCCATGATCCCCTATTGCCAAGGGGCCCCATGAGTTGTCAGTCCACCCCTGTAGGCATGTAGACGTGGTGAAGACGACTTGCTGAAGTTCAAAACGAGTATCAGAATGGGGAAGAAAGGGGATTTAAGTGATTTTGAATGTGGCATGGTTGTTGGTGCCAGACAGGCTGGTCTGAGTATTTCAAAAACTGCTGATCTACTGGGATTTTCACACACAACTATCTCTAGGGAAAATAAGACTCATCAGAGCAGGCTACAAGGTCTTGATGAAGGAGCCGTTTGTACATGCTCCAAAACACATCACCACCCCTTTCCGGACATCACTTCCGTGGCGTGCATTCACTGTGGTCCCGGAACTGTGGCGGCCATCTGCGCTCCAACCTACCACTGAAGCTGCAGGATGGCATTGAGAGTGAAGAGACAGTGACAGGAGCCAGGACAGGAAAGAGGATGATGAGCCTATTATACTAGACATTCCTGTGTTTTCAACCCCACATCCTCATAAATTTGCTGTATACTATTGCACTATTTTCTACTAGAGCTTGCTTCAACTCTCACAAGTGCTGCCTCAGTGCTCCCTTTCAGTTACCATCTACACAGTGACCACTATTCTCAGCATATCAAGGTCTAACTACGCAGAAGCACCCTACAATGTTTTCTCCAGACAACGTTTTTCCAATCTTCTATTGTCCAATTTTGGTGAGCCTGTACGAATTGTAGCCTCCGATTTCTTTTCCTAGCTGACAGGAGTTGCACCCGGTGTGGTCTTCCGCTGCTGTAGCCCATCTGCTTCAAGGTTCGATGTGTTGTGCATTCAGAGATGGTATTGTGCATACCTTGGTTGTAACAAGCGTTTATTAGAGTTACTGTTGCCTTTCTATCATCTCGAACCAGTCTGCCCATTCTCCTCTGACATCAACAATGGATTTTCGTCCACACAACTGCCGTTCACTGGATGTTTTCTCTTTTTCGGACCATTCTCTGTAAACCTTAGAGATGGTTGTGTGTGAAAATCCCAGTAGATCAGCAGTTTTTGAAATACTCAGACCAGCCCGTCTGGCACAAACAACCATGCCAGAGTCAAAGTCACTTAAATCCCCTTTCTTCCCCATTCTGATGCTCAATTTGAGCTTCAGCAAGTTGTCTTCACCACGTCTACATGCCTAAATGCACTGAGTTGCTGCCATGTGATTGACTGATTAGCAATTTGTGTTACCAAGCAATTAAACAGGCATACCTAATAAAGAAGCCGGTGAGTATATATATATTAGCAGATCTATACATTCCAACAAAAGATCTGATTGCAACATGTTGGATATTTTGGCAAAGAAAACCAACAGCAAACGCATGGCTAGGGACTTGGAAACAAAGGAACAGGAAAGCATACAGGGCAGAAATATGCCTTGAGGTGGAGCAGTGTTTCATTTGTTTGGAGGTGGGCAATGTTTATAATGACTGGAGGTGGGGCAATGTTCATAATAATTGGGGGTGCAGCAATGTTTAATATGATTGAGGCTGGAGCAATGTTTAATATGATTTGGGGTGGTGCAGTGTTTAATTAAATTAGGGGGTGGAGCAATGTTTCCATTAGAAATCCAATCGGAAAGTGAAAGAAGATTTACGAGCTCCATCTTATAAAGGAGAACCTCCACAGTCAGACATCCAATCAGAAAATGGACAGAATGTTCTATATGGCATAATTGGAGAATTCTTTTTAGAATACCACAATATATGGGC
The DNA here is from genome assembly GCF_062004578.1 of Staurois parvus. Classification (NCBI taxonomy): domain Eukaryota; kingdom Metazoa; phylum Chordata; class Amphibia; order Anura; family Ranidae; genus Staurois; species Staurois parvus. Next base: position 1,795,028 of record NW_028318541.1, on the reverse strand, counting down.
AGCACAGTGGCTAAATGGTTAGCACTTCCGCCTGGCAGTACTCGGGTCGTTGGTTCGAATCCCAGCCACGACACCACCTGCCTGGAGTTTGCATGTTCTCCCTGTGACTGCGTGGGTTTCCTTCGGGTACTCCGGTTTCCTCCCACACACAAAGACATGCTGGTAGGTTAATTGGATCCTGTCTAAATTGTCCCTAGTATATGTATGAATGTAAGTTAGGGACTTTAGATTGTACACCCCTTGAGGGTTAGGGACTGATGTGAATGTACAGTATATATGTAAAGCGCTGTGTAAATGGACAGCGTTATAGAAGTACCTCAAATAAATAAAAAAATATTCTGCATATAAGCAGGGCGGCAGAGCTTCTCAGCCAATGGTATGAAGATCAGAAATCATTTGCATAGTTTGGGTATATTTTTTTTTAGACATGAACTGTACAAAAAAAAAAAAAAATACCTGGACCACTCCACGGATGAGGCTCCACCACGTCTTCTGTGCTATCGGCACTCTCTGACTCCTTGTAGTTCACGGTTTCTTCCACCTCTGTGCTCTCTCCCTCTGTAATAAAAATAAATGATTAAACATCTTTCCTGCTCACATTAATAAAGAACATCCCTGCGTGCTCTCTCCATCTGACCATGAAATTGAACAAGGAAAAGAAAAAAAAAATGTACAGTTGGAGCGTCTCCTATTCTGTTGTTCAGAATGGTGCGACAAAAGGGTAAGGCAGTGCCCCATTGGAGTAACAATAGACATAGCAGACCATGCAGCTGCATTGGGTACCTGGGGTGGGAGGGGGGCCCCATTAAGAAGGCAGTTGAGGAAAACTAAACTGGTTTCTAATATAGAGCTGAAATCAGACCTCAGTATTGTAACTAGTCACAGATCCCCCTCTCTCCAGGAAGAAGCACTTGTTAAGCTGTCTTTGTGTGGATTTATTGCCCTCTGCCATTGCCAGGAGGGGATAGCCATGATTTGAAGTTAAGTTCCTGGTTCCCAGGAAGTATGTCAGCTTCTCCACCCTCTGTTAGGAAAGCATTAATCACACACTCTCTGCTGTAGGGGATGCTCAGGGTGCAGCCGATGGATATCCACCTCTGAGTGAACTGGATATCCACCCCTGAGTGAACGCTACTCCCGCCATCGGAGATCACATGACTGGTGCAGTGGCATTTTATCACATGACTCAGAACCATAGAAAGCCTAAAGCAAATTTTTTAAAGAAAACAAAAATGTAACTTTAAACATATAAGCATTTAAAGCAAACCTGCCACTATGATCAAGTCCAAGAGGAACCCGAAACTGTTTCCCCAGCATTGTCCGCAACATGCTGTCCTCAAAGCCTCCAGTGTATTTCAAAGCTCCCTCAATCCAATGGCAACCTCTAATGACCTATAGCAAGGTTCATTTTTGAAGGTGTAGAACAGTTTCATGTGACCGTGTGGCTATAAAAACTCTGCGGAGCACCTAGTACAAACATTCGTATCCTCTTTTTAAAATGTTTATTGGTTAAGAACATTAATTACAGCCAACACATTTCGGGGGAAGACTTCACCCTTCCTTAGGGCTTCAGCAGTGGACGTTATTAGAATCACAATGCGTTAGGGCTCCAGCTTTTCAATATATTTTCAGCATCTATATAGATGAACGGCTCCACTGACCACAGAGCATCATCGATGATAGGATGAGGAGGAGGGGTTTCCCTGGTGATCCCACCCGGCAGCTCAGGGGTTAATCAGTCCTGGTCTTTTTCCTAGCAACTGGCTGATAATAATTCTCCCCATTAACAGCAGTTGAAGATGGTGTGATAAGCCTATCAGCCTATGACAGTGCCTGCGATTACTGCACAAAGTGCATGTTTGCATACGGCCCGGCCATGATAACCAGCAAGAGCCGAGATCGATACAGCCCATAAAAAAGACAACGTCAGGATTATTAATAGCTGCCCCTGGAGGATGATTAACATCAGATCGATGGGGATTAAAACCGCACCCCAAAAAGACACTTTCCGGGGAAAAACACCGAGCCACGTCCAATCGTCACCCTTTCGAGGACGCCATGGATTGAACGGGAAATACATTTCACAGAACCAACAACTCAGAAACTTTTCACTCTGCCAAAAAGTTTAGCTAAATTGCCCCTAGCATCAGATATATAATTCCATGTTAGCATGCTAAATAATGTGTTCCAGCCATTTATTACCTCTCGGGGAGATCACAGTACTCCCCATGACAATGCCTTCAACTGCCTTTGTCTCCAAAAGGAAGGGGCCATCTTTGTTCAGGTCACTATCCACTTTCTGGACTGAGGTGCTGGTTCAGAGATGACAAAGTTTTATAAATCCTGGTGGCAGTGGGGGAGAGGAGACTGAAAAAATGCTTCCCCATGTCTGCCACAAACCCAGATCCTTCTTCTCCCAGCATGCTTCATCCCAAATTACGGGACTGAATTTAACCACTTTTAGAAGATTTGATTTTCTTTCCTTATACCATTGCCTTCCCGGCAATGATTACAGATAGCAGCTATAGCCACTGGAAGTAATCACATGTAAAAAAAAAAAAAAGACAGGCTGATAGTACCAAAGTCGATCGATGGATCGGCTTGAGTACAATCAGCCTGTCCATACCTGGATTGAAATTTGGCTGGTCTCTGCTGGACCGGTAGAATTTCGATCAATGTATGGCCTACTTTAGAGATAACACAATCATGTAAATCCTGGAGCATGTGCAGATTTTGCCTATGTTCACAAATATCTGAAACAGATCAGATCCTGCTGTAGCCTCTCACCTTGTGGCTTCCTACAAAGTTACAGTGTTACAGTCTGATCACTGGAGGAGGAGAGACTGAGGAAATGCTTCCTCCTACCTGCAGCAGACTGACATCATCCTAACCCAGGCAAAAATCAGTGGATTGGAGCTCAATGATGGCTTTTAAATGATAAAAAGTAGAAAAATGACACTGTTACTAAATAAATGATGTCAGGAACTTGTTCATGAAGCTGCTCTACGGTTCATTTTCCGCAGCTATACCCTTTGCACGCAGAGCTGACTGTCGACATGGAAAGGTTACAATCTGTATTACTCTAATCAGATACCTGCCAAGTCACTGACAGCGTTATTAGTAACGTGGACAAAGCACTTGTAATACAGCGTCACCGGGGTGGGTCCCTTATCGCCCACTATCAGCATTATCGCTTCATATGACTTGAAAGTCAGCATTCGGGGGAGGGGAGAGGTCACTTTTCCCAGGAAGGAACTACTAGTACCAGCAGAAACAGATTAGAATGGAAAATGTGAATGTATTGATGAAAAACCTGGAGCTACTACTTAGTATTTCTAGGACTTATCAGATCACATTTGGACACATTATGGGGGTGAGTTATTGAGATGAGGGGAGAGAGGGGTCATCCAGGTATGGATACTTTTACATAGTTACATTGTTCCAGCTTGGACCAATGTAGCTATCTATACAATACACCTACGGGATCCCTCTAGAATGTGGAAAGCGCTACTCCAGTGATCTCCGATGCTTCCAGGCCCTGTGTTGAGTGGCTGCCCTGCTACATTGTAAACATAGGAGACCAGCCACTCAGCATGGGCACTATTCAGAGATCACATCATATTTTTGTCATTTTTAAAGTGCACCTACCACCTACACACACAGATGTTATCACAGCAATCCTTTATGGTATGTACAGATACAGTTTGTGAAAGAATCGGTCGCTCTCAGGAGCTCAGTGACTCCAAGCGTGGTCCAGTGATAGGTTGTCACCTGTGCAATAAGTCCATCCGTGACATTTCCTGGCTACTAAATATTCCACGCTCAGCTGTTAGTGGGATTATAACAAAGTGGAAGCAAACTGGGAACAACAGCAACTCAGCCACCAAGTGGTAGGCCACGTCACATGACAGGGCGGGGTCAGCGCATGTTGAAGCGCACAGAAGTCGCCAACTGTCTGCAGAGTCAATAGCTAAAGACATCCAAACTTGGTGTGGCCTTCAGATCAGCACAACAACAGTGTGTAGAGAGCTTCATGGAATAGGTTTCCATGACCGAGCAGCTACATCCAAGCCTTACATCACTAAGTGCAATGCAAAGTGTCGGATGCCGTGGTGTAAAGTACGCCACCACTGGACTCCAGAGCAGTGGAAATGTGTTCTCTGGAGTGACCAATCTCTGTCTGGCAATCTGATGGACGTGTCTGGGTTTGGCGGATACCAGGAGAATAGTACTTGCCTGACTGAATTGTGCATAATATAAAGTTTGGTGGAGGGCGGATTATAATGCGGGGCTGTTTTTCAGGGGTTGGGCTTGGCCCCCTAGTTCCAGTGAAGGGAACTCTAAAGGCGTCAGCATACCAAGACATTTTGGACAATTTCTTGCTCCCAACTTTGTGGGAAGAGTTTGGGGATGGCCCCTTCCTGTTCCAACATGACTGCCCACCAGTGCACAAAGCAAGGTCCATAAAAGACATGGATGAGAGAGTTTGGGGTGGAGGAACTTGACTGACCCGCACAGAGTCCTGACCTCAACCCCATAGAACACCTTTGGGATGAATTAGAGTGTAGACTGTGAGCCAGGCCTTCTCCCCCGACATCAGTGCCTGACCTCATTAATGTGCTTCTGGAAGAATGGTCCAACCTTCCCATAGACACCCTCCTAAACCTTGTGGACGGCCTTCCCAGAAGAGTTGAAGCTGTTATAGCTGCAAAGGGCGGGGCCAACTCAATATTGAACCCTACGGACTAAGACTGGGAGGCCATTAAAGTTCATGTGCGTGTAAAAGCAGGTATCTTTTGGCAATATAGTGTATATAGTATATATGAAGAATCATACATAAATATTAAAGGTGTGTACCTGAGCCGCAGGGGTGTGTGGCTTCTTCACGCAGGTTCACCAATGGCTCCGCTTCACCCGTCTCCTGATCGGAAGCCTGCGGCACAGAGCTGCTCGGCTCTCCTGGTAATGAAGGTAGGAATACCTGAGTGAGGATTTGTCTCAGTGAACTCAGCAGTCAGAGACAACCAGAAATCTCCGAGACACACAAAGCAGTAAAAACAGTGGCTTCATAGGAAACGTACAATAGAATGCCATAAAACAATATAATGATCATATATACCATGACAGTGTACATAGACTTGCATTGTGTAACATTTACAAGAATCTTTTCTATGTATGTGAATGATACAATTGCCATGTTTTGTTTTTTGTTTTGTGCAGATCATTTCTCATCTCATCCTTCCAACTATACCTGAAGTGGTTTGCATCTCTGCCCCTCCCAAGATGATGAGATTTTCTTCCAGTAGTTTGAGTCACTGCCCCTCCTACAATGGTGAGATTCCCTCAGTTTGTGTCTCTGCCCCTCCTACAATGGTGAGATTCCCTAAGTTTGTATCTTTGCCCATCCCACAATGGTGAGATTCCCTCACTTTGTGTCTCTGCCCCTCCCACAATGGTGAGATTCCCTCACTTTGTGTCTTTGCCCCTCCCACAATGGTGAGATTCCCTCAGTTTGTATCTCTGCCCGTCCCACAATGGTGAGATTCCTTCAGTTTGTGTCTCTGCCCCTCCCACAATGGTGAGATTCCCTCAGTTTGTGTCTCTGCCCCTCCCACAATGGTGTGATTCCCTCAGTTTGTGTATTTGTCCCTCCCACAATGATGAGATTTCCTGCAGCACTTTGCATCTCTGCCCCTCCCACAATGGTGAGATTTCCTCCCCATCCCCCTTCATAAGCAATATACACTCTGACAGTGGTGAAGATACCTTCTACTTCCGGTGTGTCGCTGTAAGATGGGCTCGAAGAATCACAGTCTGCTAATTCTTCCAGGTCAGAAATGGAGCCATCTTTATCAGAAGTATTCAACTCAAATGCCAAACTTTCCTCCGTTTCTTCCATTTCACCAAGAGAACCTGGAATTAAAAAAATAAATACATTTTATATTAAAAAAAATTCAATTTTAAATTAAGTGTGTTTAAAGTGTAAGGGCAAAAAGGAAAAAAACATACAGTGAAGGAAATAAGTATTTGATCCCCTGTTGATTTTGAATGTTTGCCCACTCACAAAGAAATGATCAGTCTAAAAATCGAGTGGTAGGTGTATTGTAACACTGAGAGGCAGAATAGCAACAACAAATTCAGCAGAAATGTGTCTAACAAATGATGACTGATCTGCATGTTCATGAAGGAAATAAGTATCTGGTCCCCTATCATTCAGCAGGATTTCTGGCTACCAGGTGTCTTTCATACAGGTAACAAGCTGAGATTAGAAGTAGTCTCTTAAAGGGAGTGCTGCTAATGTCATTTTGTTACCTGTATAAAAGACACCTGCCCACAGAAGCAATCAAACAATCAGATTCCAAACTCTCCACCATGGCAAAGACCAAAGAGCTGTCCAAGGATGTCAGGGACAAGATTGTAGACCTACACAAGGCTGGACTGGGCTACCAAACTATGGCCAAGCAGCTTGGTGAGAAGGTGACAACAGTTGGTGCAATCATTCGCAAATGGAAGAAGCACAAAACAACTGTCAGTCTCCCTAGGTCTGGTGCACCAAGATCTCACCTCGTGGAGTGTCAATGATCATGAGAACAGTGAGGAATCATCCCAGAACTACATGTGAGGATCTTGTCAATGATCTCCAGGCAGCTGGGACCACAGTCACCAAGAAAACAATTGGTAACACACTACGCCGACAAGGACTGAAATCCTGCAGTGCCCACAAGGTCCCTCTGCTCAAGAAAACACATGTCCAGGCCTGTCTGAAGTCTGCCACTGAACATCTGAATGATGCAGAGGAGGACTGGTTGAAAATGTTGTGGTCAGATGAGACCAAAATCGAGCTCTTTGGCATCAACTCAACTCACCGTGTTTGGAGGAGGAGGAATGCTGCCTATGACCCCAAGAACATCATCCCAACTGTCAAAATATGGTGGTGGAAACATTCTGCTTTGGGGGTGTTTTTCTGCTAAGAGGACAGGACAACTGCACCGCATCAAAGGGACGATGGACGGGGCAATGTACCGTCAAATCTTGGGTGAGAACCTTCTTCCCTTAGCCAGGGCATTGAACATGGGCCGTGGATGGGTGTTCCAGCATGACAATGACCCAAAACACACGGCCAAGGCAACAAAGGAGTTGCTCAAGAAGAAGCACATTAAGGTCCTGGAGTGGCCTAACCAGTCTCCAGACCTTAATCCGATTGAAAATCTGTAGAGGGAGCTGAAAATTCGAGTTGCCAAATGTCAGCCACCAAACCTTAATGACTTGGAGAGGATCTGCCAAGAGGAGTGGGCCAAAATCCCTCCTGAGATGTGTGCAAACCTGGTGGCCAACTACAGGAAACGTCTGACCTCTGTGATTGCCAACAAGGGATTTGCCACCAAGTACTAAGTCATGTTTTGTGAAGGGGATCAAATACTTATTTCCCTCATGAACATGCAAATCAGTCATCATTTGTTAGACATGCATTTCTGCTGAATTTTTTGTTGCTATTCTCTCAGTGTTACAACACACCGAACATTCAATTTTTAGACTGATCATTTCTTTGTGAGTCGGCAAACATTCAAAATCAGCCGGGGAGCAAATACGCATTTCCTTCACTGAAATTAGTACAGTATTTTTCGCTCCATAAGACGCACCTTTTTCGCCCCAAAAAGGGGGCAAAATGTCAGTGCGTCTTATGGAGTGAATATGGAGCGGCCGGTCAAGGTATTTTCACCGCCGACACCGTGTCAGAATACCGAGCTGGCCGCTCAGCTCTTCTCTGCAGCAGGACTTTACCTGTTCCTCGGTCGAGAGCTGTACAGTCTTCCCGCGCTGGCATCTTTAGTTTTTGCACCCGGCTGTCACAGCCGGGTGCCCACTGCGCATGCACAAGAAGCGCTGCACTTTGTGAATGGCCCGGCATCCTCTGGGACCTGTCATATGTCCCAGAAGACGCCGGGCCATTTCTATAACCTCTCATCTTCACTTACCACTTCTTCCCCTCCCACAATGGTGAGATTCCCCCCCCCCAGTAGTTTGTGCCTCTGCCCCTCCCACAAGAGATTTCCCCCCCCCCCAGTAGTTTGTGTCTCTGCCACTCACGCAATAGATTTCTCCCCAGATGTTTGTGTCTCTGCCCCTCCCACAATGATGAGATTTCCCTTCAGTAGTTCCCCCCCCCCCCCCGTAGTTTGTGCTTCTGCCCCTCCCACAATGGTGAGATTCCCCCCCCAGTAATTTGTGCCCCTGCCCCTCCCACAATAGATTTCCCCCCAGTAGTTTGTGTCTCTGCCCCTCACACAATGGTGAGATTACCTCCAGTAGTTTGTGTCTCTGCCCCGCCCACGATGGTGAGATTTCCCCCCAGTAGTTTGTGTCTCTGCCCCTCACACAATGGTGAGATTACCTCCAGTAGTTTGTGTCTCTGCCCCTCCCACAATGGTGAGATTTCCCCCCAATAGTTTGTGTCTCTGCCCTTCCCACAATGGTGAGATTACCTCCAGTAGTTTGTGTCTCTGCCCCTCCCACAATGGTGAGATTACCTCCAGTAGTTTGTGTCTCTGCCCCGCCCACAATGGTGAGATTTCCCCCCAGTAGAGATCCCCCCCCCCCCCCCAGTATTTGGTACCCCTGTCACTGTCAACAATGTGATGTTAAATTATCTGATGCCATATTGTATGAAATGCAGTTCTGACATGCAGCTTTCTGCAAAGATTCAAAGCAGAACTTCACTCTCTCAACCAACATGGACTCTGTTTAATCCTTATGCTGCTCTCATTGGTATAGGAAAGTATATTATATATATTATATTTACTTGTTTTAAACTTTTTTTTTTTTACATTTGTTCAGTAACTTCCTGGATTCCATGTCTAGGCAAATGATGTCACACATCCCAGCAGTCTTCAGGAGGGGAGAGAGGGTTCTCAGCTCAGCCTATGCCTGAGCTAAGGGCAGATGGATTCCAGGAAGTAAAATGATACATGAATCATCTGCCCTTACTCAAGATGGCCACAGCCAGAAATGCCAGGGGGGTGTTTTCTAAATGATTTCTCAGCAAAATGAAGCATGGAGACATGGATGGATGAGGGAGTTTGCTTTGAAAATTAACAACGAATGAAATAGTATTTTTGGTTTGTGGTGCTCAGATGCAGTGCAGTTCCCCTTTAAGTGGAAGACTGTACCAGCGTTTTATTTTCCACTGCTCATTACTCTGTAATTGCATTATGAATATGAAAAAAAAAAAAACACTGCGACAGGATGAACAATTAAAAGCTTTGAACGGGTGTTTGTAATGAACAGTTTCCACACAAAGAAACATTTCTACTTGCTTCAATCGACATCAATTATATTTTACACCCAAAACCTCATCAAGTGTGGGCTGGAGTCAGGAGCAGCGGCTGCGCTCAAAGAAAAAAGAAAAGACAACACGTCGTTCAGCAAAGGTTTTTGGGACATGATAGGGACGGCGCGCGGTTGCCAGCAGACCTCAGAGGCTCCCTGACTTCAGGCATGTATATTTACGCAGCGAGAACAAAGGCCTTATAATCTATACATAGCGCACAACAATGAGCGTGGAGAAAGGAACCGCCGGAACCAGCGCGGGCGAATTTTCTAATTCTGCTAATTTCAGTTCCAGCACAATTAAAGTCTGTACTGATAATGCTCAGAAACAATCAGCGGCTAACAAATCGCTTCTCTCCTCTTGTAAATGTAACGTCGTTAAGCTAATTCCTTCGTTCACGCCTGCACGGCTTCTGGGTGTCTGATAAAATTAACCCTTTGCGGCTCAGGTCACATGATCAGGAAGGATTCAAACGCCTTCTCGGAAAACCCAACCAATGCGGTAAAACGTTTGTGAGCCCCTAGAAATGAACAGGATCTCTGTGCAAACGGACGCAATTTACAGGCTAGAATTTGCAGCTCCCTCAACCCTCGAGAGGCTACTGGGTCATGCTGCAAGGAAGGGTACTCAAACCATCATGGTCCCACCACCGTGTTTCACAGTTGGGGTGAGGATTTGACATTGGTGTGCAGTGTTTTCTCTATACATACATTTGCACACATTTAAGATGGCCATACACAAATCAAAATTCAGCCAGTTCAGTGGGAACCGAACACATTTCAATCCACATATGGCTATTCCCATTTAGATGATGTCCATGTGTTCGGTTCCCACTGAACTGGATGAATTTTGATTCGTGTATGGCCATCTTAAATGTGTGCAAATGTATGTATAGAGAAAACACTGCACGCCAATGCCAAATCCTCACCCCAACTGTGAAACACGGTGGTGGGACCATGATGGTTTGAGTACCCTTCCTTGCAGCATGACCCAGTAGCCTCTCGAGGGTTGAGGGAGCTGCAAATTCTAGCCTGTAAATTGCGTCCGTTTGCACAGAGATCCTGTTCATTTCTAGGGGCTCACAAACGTTTTACCGCATTGGTTGGGTTTTCCGAGAAGGCGTTTGAATCCTTCCTGATCATGTGACCTGAGCCGCAAAGGGTTAATCAACTTCTCATGAATCGTCTTATTGGTAACTTTTCCCTCAATCAGCGCAAGCAGCCAATCGGCTGCTGTGTTGATCAGTGCATTCTGATGGTAGGGGAGTCCCACTGTCAGAATACGACACAGCGGGGAGGATTTCCCCATCCACATCAAATGTTCAGTTTTTTCATTCAGCCATGTATTTCCAGTTTTGGCAAGAAGTCCAACATCTGTTTTATTTAGCCTGCCCTTCCCACAATGGTGAGATTTCCCCCCTGTAGTTTGTGTCTTTGCCCCTCCCACAATGGTGAGATTTCCCCCCTGTAGTTTGTGTCTTTGCCCCTCCCACAATGGTGAGATTTCCCCGCAGTAGTTTGTGTCTCTGCCCCTCCCACAATGGTGAGATTTCCCCCCAGTAGTTTGTGTCTCTGCCCCTCCCACAATGGTGAGATTTCCCCCCTGTAGTTTGTGTCTCTGCCCCTCCCACAATGGTGAGATTACCCCCTGTAGTTTGTGTCTCTGCCCCTCCCACAATGGTGAGATTACCCCCAGTAGTTTGTGTCTCTGTCCCTCCCACAACGGTGAGATTTCCCCCCAGTACTTTGTGTCTCTGCCCCTCCCACAATGGTGAGATTTCCCCCTATAGTTTGTGTCTCTGCCCCTCCCACAATGGTGAGATTACCCCCAGTAGTTTGTGTCTCTGCCCCTCCCACAATGGTGAAATTTCACCCCCAGTAGTTTGTGTCTCTGCCCCTCCCACAATGGGGAGATTTTCCCCCAGTAGTTTGTTTCTCTGCCTCTCCCACAATGGTAAGATCCCCCCTGTAGTAATTTGTGTCTCTGCCCCTCCCACAATGGTAAGATCCCCCCTGTAGTAATTTGTGTCTCTGCCCCTCCCACAATGGTAAGATCCCCCCTGTAGTAATTTGTGTCTCTGCCCCTCCCACAATGGTGAGATTCTCTGAAGTAGTTTGTGTTCCTCCAGTGATTTGTGCCTTTGTCCCCCCCCCCTCCTCCCCCATGGTGAGCTTTGTGTCTCTGCCCCTCCCACAATGATGAGAAACACATCCAGTGCTTTGTGCCTTTGCCCCCCCCCAATTGTGAGCTTTCACCCCAGTAGTGTGTCTCTGCCCCCCCCCCCCTCCCAATGGTGAAATTTCTCCTCCTCCAGTACTTTGTGTCTCCTCTGCCCCACAATGATAAGAAACACCTCCAGTAGTTTGTGCCTTTGCCCCTCCCAATTGTGACAATTGTGAGCTTTCCACCTAGTACTTTGTGTCTCTGCCCCCCCACAATGGTTAGATGTGCTACAGTACTGCTGAGAAACCCCTCTAGTAGTTTGTGTCTCTGCCCCTCCCACAATGATGAGAAACCCTTCTGTTATCCAGCAGTTTGTGTCTTTGCCCAACCCCCCCCCCCCCCCCAATAGTGAGATCCCCCCCCCTGTACATTGTGTCTCTGCCCCTCCCACAATGAGAAACCCTTCTGGTATCCAGTAGTTAGGGTCTTTGCCAAAACCCCCCAATAGTGAGATCCCCCGGTATGTTGTGTCTCTATCCCTCCCACAATGATGAGAAACCCTTCTGGTATCCAGTAGTTTGTATCGTTGCCCAAACCCCCAAAAGTGAGATTCCCCCCCCCCCCATATGTGGTGTCTCTGCCCCCCACAATGAAGAGAAACACCTAAACACCTCCAGTGGTTTGTGTCTTCGCCCAAAATGGTAAGTCCCCCCCCCCCCCGAATAGTTTGTGTTTTTAAGGCGTTTGCGTCCCGTTAAGGCGATTCCCTCCAGATGCCCCCCCCGGTGTTGTTTTCTATTGCCTGGCTTCTTGTGCGGTCATCTAGGCTAGTGACAATTTCTGAACGCACCTCAACCACGTTGTAGACACCACAGAAGCTTTTGTACTTTTGTAGCGCATTTACATTGACATGAATGGAGGTGTTTGGGGAGCGGTAAAGCCAGCCAGATGCTACATGCCGGATAAATTTTGGCGCGACGCAACACAAACGCGACCATGTCAAGGGACGCTCTCCACTGCAATGCATATAATAGACGCACAGCATGGACAGGCGTTCGTAAGGCTTCAAAATACAAAATGAAATGCCTGCTTTTGCCACTGATCCAGGATGAGAATGATTCCGAAACAGTTCATTGTACTCAGAAAGGCTGGAAAATTCTGCCACAACCAACCGCCTATTAGTTTCCCAATGGCTGAAACAAACGAATCTTTCACCGTCGTTGCACGATTGGCCATGTCATGATGGATCCCAGCGATGCCCCACTCTAATCACAGTCAGCGTCACGCTTGCAGCGGCTCTACTATGTAACGCAGCAGGACAATCCGAGGAGCGGATGGGTTAATTAGCATTTGACAAAAGCAACATTTTCACACCCGTCTAGATTCCGCCGCAGGAACAGCGTGCATGAAAACTGCCCTCGCAGGCTAATGGAAGCGCCCCGGTTAGGGAACAAAGGATCTTTTCAGCTAACTTTAAATTCTCTCTCCGATAAGCATCTGAGATCAAACGCCAGCCGTTCAGCCCGAGATCAATGCAATGAATTTAGTCTTCTGGCAGACAGAAAAAAAAATATAAAAAGATTTAAAAGGAAATATGGTGATTTGTGACCCAAATTTCATCCCATCATTCCCCCCCTCCCAAATGTATGTTTCTCTGATTCCTCTCTCTGCTGGACATAGCAATGGCATTGCTGGCCCAAAGAGCTGACAATCCAACACCACGTTGGAATGGACTAATTGGAAGCAAAATAAAAAAGATGAAATATCTGAAGCTACTACATCTAATAAGCATTAAGACTTTATTCTCAGACATAAGAAATGCCGACCTTCTACCAAACACCCTCCCAAAGCAAGTGCCTGTGCTTAAACTGGAACTAAATCCAATTACTACTGGAGTCTTTTTAAGTCCTCATGCACACTGGACTGGTTTTGATAATGCTGGTAACGTTAGCTGTGTAAAGTCACGTTACAAACACAGGTTTTCAGCTTTTTTAGCGGTTTTTCATTGGCATTTAGCGACGTTTTCCCGCATTTTTCTGCGTTTGCATTTTTTTGGGGTCAAAAAACCACCCAAAACCGCCAGTTTGTGGCGTTTTACCGCCGGAATAAAGGTCCGGACTGGAGTGTGATCATGAGTGTTTAATCCCCCAGAGCTCCCTTGGTGACCATCCCAGTGCCTGGAAGAGGCTGTATCCATTTTACTACATCCTCAAGGGGACCTCCGGCTTACCACCATCCTCTAACCCAGATGAGGGCCACCTAACTTGGGCTGCATCCGGTACCAACCAGAGAGGGATTCCTGGTAGACCACCATTTAATACACAATACACTGCGCATTACCAATGCGCATCTGGTGAGTGCGCATTTTATCTATATCCCACACCTCACCGGACTTCTGAATTATGCACAACTGGGATTAATGAAATCACCTGGGCTTTGACCATTTCCATTTATATCTGGATTATATTCATTTGAACTTTCAACCCGCCTTCCCTTGTTATTCTTATCAGGACATTATAATATTTAATTGCATAAACCTTTGATATTTTCTAGCGCTGCACAATTACTCTTTACATATCTTTTAGAAGGCTTATGGTTCCATTTTAGTGCACAGCTGCTTTTTTACTAAGCACTCGCTGAGTTATATATATATATATATATATATATATATATATATATATATGGGACAGAGCATTGTCACCTTAGAAAAGGAAGAGCCTGAACAAGGAACTTCGTGGCAGGACCACCAGGGATCCTATTGTAATAAATCCATTTTTGTTCCTTGTGATGTGTTGGTAGCCGTACAGTGGACTGGTATAAAATGCGCTAAAAGTTCAGCACCTCGCAAGCATTGCCTGGCTCCTGAATGACCCCCTTTTTTTTTTAAGGGTTAAAAAGGGTCAGCATTATCTTCACCAAATTATTGCAGAAGAGTTATAAATAAAAAAAAGTTTAAGGAAACTCAGAAAAAGTCAGAACACACGAATAGCGGCTGATATTCCAGACATGGCGGCCGGTGGAGAGCCAGGGCAGAGAGGCGGGGGGGCTAGACGGTAGGCCTGTGGCAGACTCCATACACGCGGATGGCTAGCACTTATCACCTCCTGCAGACGTCCTCCGGCAGCGCGATCCGTCTCTTCTTCATTAAGCAAATGCGCCGGGATGGGAATGAAAACATAATAGCCATTTGATTTGCCGAGAGATATTTTGCATATTGGTTTGTCGCTGATAGCGGAATTTCATCAGCGTCCTTTTTCATGGTTTAAAAACGGAATTACTCATCTGGCCAGTGAAATGCGGAGAGGGGGAGACGAACAACCCTCCCCCCTCCCCCTCCATCAGCATTGCCAAGGCCATTAAACAAAATCACTGCCTATTATCTGCTCATTGTAAGGGGCGACATTGAGCAAACCCCCCCAATTCCCGCTAAAGCAGTGGAATCCTGGGTCCTCATTCCGGGAGATAAGCCCCTATTAACTCATTAGAGCCTGAAAATGTTCACTTTGTAACTGTCACACTGCACTCTGCTCTTACCAACTGCCAAGACAAGCCGGACTCGGAAGCGTTCCTTCATAAGGTAGATTGGTCCAATTTAGGTGCAACGTGCAAAGTAATGAGTCAGTGTGACCCTTCCAGGTATTATCTCTCAGAGGTCACAGGACACCCCCCTGACAATGCCTTCATCTTCTTTTTTTTTCTCCAGAAGTTCAGATCCATTTTTGTTCAGGCATCATTTAGGATCACCATCTACTTTCTGGACTAAGATGCCAGCTCAGAGTTGACACAATCATGTAAGCCCTGGTAAATCCAACACAACAAACACTTTACTCCTGCGCTAGGAAAGGACTCAGTAGACCCAATAGGAATGTTCTGGAATTTTCTGGAATATGCACTGCTTGCTGCCCTCAACAGACCGGGGTGGTCCGAATACACTGGATACAAATGGAGAAACAGAAAAAGGGCGCACCGACCTAGTGCATTATCGTTTAAAAATTTATTAAAGAAACAAAAATAGGTATCATACTCACAATACACATAATAACACAGGCATGTCAAACTGAACAAGATGTATGATCCAAACAACATCTGAGTCCATACGATGGAACCCTGGATGACCAACTGGCTAACGCGTTTCGAGGACACAACCTCTTCCTCAGAGCCAACACTGTAAGCCCTGGTGCCTTTGTAGCTCCTGGTTGTGTTCACAATTCTCTGACATACATCAGTCCTGCTTCAGCCCCTTACCATATTATTATATTATTATACAGGATTTATATATTATTATTATTATACAGGATTTATATATTATTATTATACAGGATTTATATAGTGCCAACAGTTTGCTCAGCACTTTACAATATAACGGGAGACAATACAGCAACAATACAGTTCAATACAAGAGGGATTGGAGGGCCCTGATCCTTGGAGCTTACAATCTAATCTTATAGTGAACTGAACGATTAATTGTGATAGAGAATGATATGATGTGTTACAAAGTTTAATGTTGCAGTCTGATCACTAGGGGGAGGAGAGACTGAGGAAATGCTTTCTCAAACCTGCAGCAGACTGATGACATCATCTCGGCCTAGGCAAAGTCACTGATTGGAGCTCAAGGATACATTTGTATTATCAGGCCAATGGTGAAAACAATTCCAGCACCACAAATCAATTTTTCTGGCAACATTTACCCAAAAAAGATCCCAAGTATGAACTCAAAATAACCCATGAGACTGCTGTCCTATTTCTATGCTTTTTATATACACAGGCACAAAGGAAGGTCTAAAATGATCTTCATGTTCCAGATAACTTACAATATATGCCTTGACTGGTCATTGCGGAAAAAGAATCAGCAGTATTTCCTCTTCTATCATGGTACTGGGACAGCATGTGGTGAAATCTATCGACAAAGTAGTCTTGTTCATAAAAAATGCTTCAAGATACATTCAGACAGTGGAGGGAACATTCATGGTTACATCGGCAATATGGAAAGTCACCAAGTTATCACATGTCGCCATTTAAGGAAGAATTGCCTCTATGCCAAGGGAAGCCCATGAAGAACTCACATGGCTTCAACAAAATGGCAATTCTACCAACCAAACGAAAATGTTGGACAAGGCCAACCATCTTGGCATAGCTGATTTGTCCATCAACTCTTCCCCATGATCTAAGCAGCTTGTTGGTTCAACAAATTTCCTGGCCTACAGGAAAGTCGAGAGATTTAATATTTCTCATTTTTAGTGAAATTTGCATGCAATGGTTACAGGCAGATCCAAGAACATTGATAATATGGCTTTTATCGGTGCTCTAAGTGGGTGCTATGGTCTACTGTACCCAACAAAGGTACCCAGTCATCTTAATTATTGACCTCATCCATGAATCCAAGATCGCCAGCTGTCTCCAAGCATGAGAACTTGCAGGTGTTTGTCCTTAGGAAGGGATGATACAGATGGATGATCATACATTAAATCGGGAAGCGCTGCACCTGCACCTGTCTGGTCACTAAGGAGTTAAATCTGATAACCGCGCTGACAGAGGACAGCGGCGGCGGGTTGAGGGCCCGAGGATAGGAGACAGGAGGCACAAAGAACGTGGGGGGAATCCACGGTTCAAAGGACAAAAGGATTCCGAGCGATTGTTTGAGCGCTTCGCCCAATTTGAAGGCTGTATTAACTTCTTTCAACAGTGAAATAATAAACCGTTTCTGAAATGCTCCTCGTTTATCCAGTAAATTAAAAAAAAAAAAAGTGGCTTAAAGAGAAAGAATTCAAGGCTGGCAAGTGATAGAGCGGGGCCGTATCAGAGCACAGGCATGCAGACAAGAGCACAGCGATAAGGGGAGACGATAACAGATAGAAAATAGTAACACATCCCAACTTTCCCACCAGCCTGCAGATCTTGGAAGGATGAAGCATGGGCGGGAGGGGAGGGCGGCAATGACCCCTTCTCTCCAAGTTCTGCTTCACATCTCCCCGCTTCTCTGCACCTTAATCACAGCCACCAAATACTTCTCGAGGTTGGGATTAGGCCTTGGATTGCTGAGGGACCATACCACCCAGCATTCCCTTCTACTAGGGCAGAAGCATAACCTTTGCTTCCCATGAATGTGTTGATTGATTAGATGGATCTATGAAATGATCATATCATTATTCTCATCTAATCCAGTAATTGTGCATTGTGAGCCACTGCTGATTTGATCATTTTTGATAGAGTTAGTGGACACCATGCCGTCACACCTATAGGAGCTTGTTGGAAATCCTATTCCAAAACAATGGGCAAAAAATGGAGCACAAAAGGTATTCAATCCCACTTGACAAATATTACCATACAAAGACATTAGAAGACATGCAGGTTTTTCTCCACAAACACATGGCTTGATCAACTGTCTCCACAAACACGTGGCTTGACCAACTGTCTCCACAAAGCCGTGACTTGACCAACTGTCTCCACAAAGCCGTGACTTGACCAATTGTTGCCACAAAGACGTGGCTTGACCAACTGTTGCCACAAAGACAAGGCTTGACCAACTATTCCCACAAAGACAAGGCTTGACCAGCTGTCTTCACAAAGCAAGGTTTGACCAACTGTCACCACAAAGATGTGGCTTGACCAACTGTCGCCACAAAGACAAGGCTCGACCAGTTGCCTCCATAAAGACATGGCTTAACCAGTTGCTTCCACAAAGACGTGTCTTGACCAACTGTCGCCACAAAGATGTAGCTTGACCAGCTGTCACCACAAATATGTGGCTTGATCAACCGTCTCCACAAAGATACAATATGGCTTGGCCAACTGTGGCAACAAGACGTAGCTTGACCAGTTGCCTCCAACTATCTCCACAAAAACATGGCTTGACCAGCTGCCTCAACAAAGATGTGGCTTGACCAGTTTTATATAAAAGGAACCTGAGTGTCCTGTTCAGAGCCCTGATCTCAACGCTACTGAACACCGTTGAGATGAATGTCATGACAATTGTATGCCAGGTCTTCTCATCCAAAACAGATACCTAATCTCACAAATGGGAACAAATTTCCACAGACACTCCAAACTCTTTAAGAAAGTTCTTCAAGAAAAGTGGAAGCCGATATAGCCACAAAAGAAGCCCAGCTTCATATTAATAGCCATTGGAAGAGAGAAACCATATTAATGGTCATGGTTTTGGAATATAGCTGTGATGGTTAGGTGTCCACCAACTTCTAGTCATCCTGTGTACTTATCCCTTGAAGGAAATATAGGGCCCAATTGGGCATCATGATACAGAGTCTAACCTTACCAGGGGTGGTTCCTCACTAAACCTGAGCTCCAGAGTCCCATCTCTATGGGTACATTCACACTTGTTGGTTGTGGCAATGCACATTAAAGCATTAAGGCCAGTTCACACCACAGAAACGCACTCTGGATGCATTCCGGACACTTTTTTGCTTACAGTTCTCACCACACTCCATTCCAGTGCAGTTTTGATGCAGTTTGCCATTTTCCAGTAGTTCTGTGCAGAAAAAAATGCAGCATGTTCTACTTTTTTTTCTGCACCGGAAACCAACTGAAACTGACTGCACTGGTGTGAACCAGGGCCATTGGAATACATTGAAAACACTGTAAATGCATTTTTGATGCAGAAAAAAAAACGCACTGGACTGCATCTGGTGTGAACTAGCCCTTAACGTGTGTTGATGCACACAGGCAACGCACCAGATCTTAAATGTTGGTGACATCCCGATGTCATCTACAGTGGAGTGCATTAGGGAAAAAAAAAAGTCAAGTGCCTTTTTTTTTTTTTTTAATTATTTGTTGCGTTGCACTAGTAGTAACCCATTCATAATAAATATAGATGCCCTTAACCAGGGGCGGACTGACAACTCATGGGGCCCCCGGGCAATAGGGGATCATGGGGCCCCTGTGTCCTTGCCCAAACTCAAAAAAGCCTATGAAAAAGGTACCAGGGGCATCTCAGGGGCTCCCTACTGACCCCGGGCCCTCGGGCAGTGCCCGAGTTTCCAAATGGTCAGTCCGCCCCTGCCCTTAACTCAATACATGTTAATGTGTGCCATATTGTGTCTTCACACATCACAACGGATGGGTCTCTCAGAGTCTGATGCTGCACTCCGGGGATTACTGAACTCTGCGGAATGGAGGAAGGTCTTGTTCCCCCCACAAAGTGACTGCAGAGGGAACAGATAAGCCCCCTTCTCTTTGTCCCCGCAGGCCATGACCCCGAATTCATCTTCACATAACGCAGGCGCAGAGAGCCCATGGCGGCCAGATGCTTTCCATCAAACTCTCAGGAGCTCAGAGAGGACTTTGCCTCTTGCACAGTCAGGGTCTGATGTTTATCAATCACTTTGCAATTAAGAATCTGGGGGAGAGAAAGTGTTATCTCCCAGTAAAGCACTCTCCACAAACAGAGCCGAGAGGGCAGCATCTGAACTGCCGACTGCATCTCCTTAACTGGATGATGGAGAACAATCTGCCTGAGCTATATACACATTCCTCCCAGGTAGACAAGGTCAGAGAGCCCACCGCACAGGCCTGGCACATGGGGACCCAGCACTGTGAGCTGTGCAAAGGAAATCAGGAGCATAATGCGATGAGCGGGAATGTTTTCCAGCACGAGGGAAAATCTTGGCTGCTTTTCACAATTATTTCCATGAATTACAAATAGCAAAAAAGGTCAATTATTTATGGGAATAAGATATAAAAAAAAAGTGCAAAATGCAAGCTGAATATCCATTATTCTGTGTCCGACAAGATGCCCCTGCTGGGGAGAAAACTTCCTGTGGTGTCACTAAGACAGGCAGAATCATATATTGTCGTGCGACAATTTATTTCAATGAGCTGCTCTAGGCGTAACAAACACACCAAAGTAGTTCATGTAGCTTTTTTAGCTTCACGCATGTTCTGATGCATTTGTCAAGATTTTTCAGCGTGGAAAACTGTTTGGGGGTGCCACTAACAATGAATGAGTGAATCGTAACGTGTGCTTTTTTGCGCATTTTGTAAATGTACAAAAATGCACAATTTTTGCATGCATTTACTAAACACTGGGGTGTAAATGGAGCCCAAAATGAAGTTTATTATTATTATACAGGATTAATATAGCGCCAACAGTTTGCTCAGCGCTTTACTATATAACGGGAGACAATACAGTTCAATACAAGAGGGATAGGAGGGCCCTGCTCCTTGGAGCTTACAATCTAGGAAGGAGGGGCTAGTGGTACAAAAGGTAGTAACTGTGGGGGATGGACTGGTAGGAGGAGTAGAAGATCCATTATTAGCTGAGGGCAGGATAGGCTTCCCTGAAGAGATAAGTTTTCGAGATCGCCTAAAAGTGAGCAGAGTAGGCGATAGTCTGATAAATTGGGCTACAGAGTTCCAGAGGATGGGGGAAGCTCTGGATAAGTCCTGGAGATGAGCATGGGAGGAGGAGACAAGGGAGCTAGAGAGCAGGAGGTCATGGGAGGAGCGGAGAGTACAGTTTGGGTGACATTTGGAGACAAGATTGGTGATGTAATTTGGGGCGGAGTTATAAACGGCTTTATATGTTATTGTTAATGTTTTGAATTTTATCCATTGGGCAATGGGAAGCCAGTGGAGGGATTGGCAGAGAGGGATGGAGGACACTGAATGGAAGCCAGTGGAGGGATTGGCAGAGAGGGATGGAGGACACTAAATGGGAAGCCAGTGGAGGGATTGGCAGAGAGGGGTGGCGGACACTGAATGGAAGCCAGTGGAGGGATTGGCAGAGAGGGGTGGAGGACACTAAATGGGAAGCCAGTGGAGGGATTGGCAGAGAGGGATGGCGGACACTGAATGGGAAGCCAGTGGAGGGATTGGCAGAGAGGGATGGAGGACACTGAATGGGAAGCCAGTGGAGGGATTGGCAGAGAGGGATGGAGGACACTGAATGGGAAGCCA
This sequence comes from Staurois parvus, assembly GCF_062004578.1. NCBI lineage: Eukaryota > Metazoa > Chordata > Amphibia > Anura > Ranidae > Staurois > Staurois parvus. Next base: position 1,773,628 of record NW_028318541.1, on the reverse strand, counting down.
GTGGAGGGATTGGCAGAGAGAGGTGGAGGACACTGAATGGGAAGCCAGTGGAGGGATTGGCAGAGAGGGGTGGCAGATACAGAACAGTTAGTAAGGTGGATGAGTCTGGCAGCAGCATTAATCTGCTTATATTTTTCTTTCCCTGGTTCCCCAACCCATTCTCATCAACATGCTAATGACATTTTTCAATAAAACCTTTTGGTTGTATTACATACCTTATTTTAATCTTAGTGATGCCATCACTGGCTCTGTGCTTCTCTAGGCAATGCTAGGCAGATCATGGCTGATGGGATTGGCTAGCAGGACACTGTACATAGCTTCCTGAAAACATCACAGCCTCCTGCCTCAGTACTCCTCTCAAGAACCCTCAGTCCTGATGCACGAGAGAGTTATGAAAATATTACATGCCTTGATGGGTGGGCGGCAGTGTGGAGAAGTGGGCATTCTTAGGCTGGTTGTATTTGCATTTAACATGCAAATGTGATGCCGAGCCTGCATGCTTGATAGATCCGACATCCAATGAATGAAAGGGGCGGGTCAGTCAGGCTGGGGAAGAAAGTGCTAGATGATACTTGATGTCCTCTAGCCAGGAAATGAGGCAGAGCTCTATCTGACTTGCTGCAGCTTCTAATGCACATTGTAAGAAGCTCACAGTGTGCAGTGAAATCAGAGTAAGCCATTTCAGTCCAGGAGAGGAGCCGGTACTCTGTGCAAGACTGAAGGGAAGGCCAGAGGTCAGATTTAAGCACTTGAAGTTGTCCAATCCACAAAACATACAAATCAATGAGAATTAAAAGAAATGGATAGTCAGGATAGGAAATTAAAGTTGCAGCAGATCTGAGTCAAGATTGGGCATATCCCCCCATAATCTGTTTGGGGGGGGGGGGTTGCAATCTGCCCATCGAGGGGCAACCACATTGCCATCAATGGATGAATCATCCGACAATCGGCTTTCATGCACCAGTACAGGGACAATTAAAGCAGCCTGAGGCCTGGAAGGTAATCATATCCAGAGATCTGTAGCCAGGACACTAAACGCGGTAATACCTCCCTCCCTCCGGCCGCGGCGTTTTATCTCCCAACAGATCTGGTCAGCGCTCGTAAAGCGCATAGAACTGGTTTTATTTCTTATCAGTAAGGAGAACCGCAACTGGGGCTTAACCTGCCGCAGACGCCGAGTCCTCCTGGCACGGGCGTGCAAATTACGAGTCTTTCCCCGCTTGCTGGATAAACGCGGAATTACTGAGACTATAAAATGATCACTTCCACCCCAAACAGAACTATAAAGAGATCACTTCCACCCCAAATAAAACAATAAAAAAGGCCATAAAAAAGATCGCTTCCGAGAGCGCTGAATGACAACGTGAGAAAACGAAACGCCGGCAAGCGTGTCATGTGACCAATGGGAAATGTCTCATTAAACTTAAAGGAGACCTGGCATCAGATATATTATATACTGAATCAGTGTAGCCCTTCCAGGTATTTATTACAGCACCATCTTTATTCAAGCATCATCCAGGGTCACCATCTACTTCCTAGACTGAGATGCCGGCTCAGAGATGACACAATCATGCAAATAATGGTGTCTGTGCAGTCCTTGGCTATGTTCACAAATGTCTGACACAGATCAGCCCTTATCTTGTGACTTGATTCCCATCATCGTTTGAGGTTTTGTTATGCTTTATGACTAGTTGGGGGTCGCAATTTGAAGGTGAGCGCGCATGCTAGCCGGTGAAGGATTATTTATATATTTTTTCAGCACTGGATGTTTCACGGCGTGTATTGAAGACACATTTTGTTTTTTTTGGGACTGATTCACTTGATCACATCAAACTTATTATCATTATTTTCTTATGTTCACTTTAGTTGCTAGCAAAGTATAGCACACTCTGCTGCCTTTATTGATATGTTATTGTCTGCACTTATTTATGTTTTTAGAACATGGAAATGCAATTATTTTAGTAAATATAAACGACTAAATACCTTTCCTCATCAGCAGTATATAGCAGCCTTGTGATTTCTATCAGTGTCCAGCAGAGCACTGGTTAAAGTTTGTAGGAGGAGTTTTCTTTCTGCTTTAGGAGGATTCAGAACCCCTAACCTTTGTCTGGACTGGGCTGATTGGCCCTGTGCTGATCACATGCACTCTCCCAAGAAAACAAAAAAAAACACTTCTCTAGCAATACACACCAAACTGAGCATGTGCAGAGTGACTCCACACGATACGTCTTATCAGGAGAGAAGAGCGGGACACTGGAAGAAGGGGAGGATAAGAGAAGTCAGGATCAATCAGCCTTTTTACACATTGCAGAGGATTACCCCCTTAGGTTCCACAGTGGGTATAACAAGCATGCTTTACTGCATCTACAGACTGATTTTACGGTTGTGGGTTTAGTAACACTTTAAGATGTATCAGAAATGTGTGAATGGAGGCTTGAAAAGTTAAAGCAAAATTCCAGTTGAATAAAAAATAAAAGTCAGCATCTACAAAAACTGTAGCTGCTATTAAAATACAGACACTTACCTGTCCCTCGATCCATTGGTATCCTCACCGTAGCTGGTTTCACCGGCCGTCTTCTCTCCCCGACGCCGGCATCTTCAGTGTGGGCATGCGGCTGTGACAGCTGAGTGCCCGCAGGGGTGGTGCGGAAATTGTTTCAAAAAACGACTTGTCCGGGGACTAAATCGGTGCCCCAATCTACTTGTCCTGCATGACAATCTACTTGTCCAGATAAAAAAAAATAAATACATTTTAACCAAAACTGTATTTAAACCGGAGTGGATATTAGGAATATCTGGGGCTTATAAAAACAAAAGGGGCTTTATGGCGACTTAAATGTTTAATATTTTTAACATTGCGCTGTTTATCTCCTCCTCCCCTCCCTGCCTCTCTCCAGCACCGCACCCGGGGACTAGCAGGGAGGGGAGAGGTCTTGCATTGTAATAAGCAACGATTGGCTGATCCTCAGGAATGGGTGGGGCAGGGCTTTTTTTTTTGCATAAGTTTAAAAAATCATTTTAGGCACAAAACCCCCAAACATGATATATTTTCTGAAAGCAGAGACTCTAGAGAATAAAATAGCAGTAGATCCACTTTTTTTATGTCGCATGATATTACCGCAAAATTTCAGTAAAAAATACAAGTAAGTTATTTTTAGGGCACAAAAAAGCAATAAATTACCCTATTTTTTTGTAAAATATATAAGATGAGGCTGCACAGAGTAGATAGATATCCAACAAGTCACAGGGAACGTCAGTACCCTATATTTTATATAGGTCAACACTTTTAAAAGCTCCTTATAGCTCATCAGTTTAGTGTTACGGAGGATGTCTGGCGCTAGAATTATTGCGCTCATTCTGACATGCACGGCGATATGTGTGTCACAATTGATGTATGAATGTGTAGGCGCCCCAGCGTGTACTTTTACATTTGTACGTGCATGTAAGCTCCAAGGAGCAGGGCCCCCAAATCCCTGTTGTATTGATCTGTATTGTTGCTGTATTGTCTCCCACTATAATGTACAGCGCTGAGCAAACCGTTGGCGCTATATAAATCCTGTATAATAATAATATATGTGGGAGTGGGGCCTCAATTTTTTTTTGGGGGGGGGGGTATGGTATGTGCTTGGGTGTAACTTTCATTTTTTACAATAAAAAAAAACAAATTTATTTTTACTTTTTTTTAATCCCCAGGGGTGTCAGGGGTGGGTAATGTGCGGCTCTCCAGCTGTTGTGGAACTACATTTCCCATGAGGCATTGCAAAGAACGGACATTGCAAAACTGACAGAGGCATGATGGAACTTGTAGTTCTGCAACAGCTGGACCGACATTGCAAAACTGAGAGAGGCATGATGGAACCTGTAGTTCTGCAACAGCTGGACCGACATTGCAAAACTGACAGAGGCATGATGGAACTTGTAGTTCTGCAACAGCTGGACCGACATTGCAAAACTGACAGAGGCATGATGGAACTTGTAGTTCTGCAACAGCTGGACGGACATTGCAAAACTGACAGAGGCATGATGGAACTTGTAGTTCTGCAACAGCTGGACCGACATTGCAAAACTGAGAGAGGCATGATGGAACCTGTAGTTCTGCAACAGCTGGACCGACATTGCAAAACTGACAGAGGCATGATGGAACTTGTAGTTCTGCAACAGCTGGACCGACATTGCAAAACTGACAGAGGCATGATGGAACTTGTAGTTCTGCAACAGCTGGACGGACATTGCAAAACTGACAGAGGCATGATGGAACTTGTAGTTCTGCAACAGCTGGAGAGCCGCACATTGCCCACCACTGCCCTTTGTGATGATTTTTGATGACAGGTTCTCTTTTTTGAGGTATCCAGGGTCTATAAGACCCTGCATGTCTCCCCTGTGCTCCACTGAATGTAATGCGACGCACATTGCAACGCATTACATTCTTGGCTGGGAATCTCTCAATGGGGACCCGGAAGTGACATCCTAACCTCACTTCTGGGTCAGGACAAGAAGGGGAGGGGATCGGACATGTCTGCTCTCCTCCCTCCCCTCTAGCCGATGGCGATGAGCCGGTCCCAGGCCAGCATATGGGTAAGTGGAGCCCAGGAAACCTCACTGGAGGGGGGAAGGCTGGCACTGTGTGGAAGAAGTTGGGCAGCCGCCCGGATGCTTCTACCTGACAGGTGAGCCCTGCTACTTGCCCGCAGCAGGGCTAAATGTAGAAAAAAACTACCTGCCCGAAGCCCGCAACTACATGTCCCGGGCAACGAGTGATAGGAATTGAACATCCCTGGCCCACTGCGCATGCACAAGTAGCGCTGCGCTTTGTGAATGATCCCGTAGTTCTCTGGGACCTGAAACGTTTCCCAGAAGACTACGGGAAGGGAGGGAAGACAACTTTCTCTTCCTATCACCTTAGGCAATTGCAGCGGAAGTGGAAGCGGGTATCTGTCAAATTCGGGTACTCACTCCCCAAAGGAGCCAATCCTTAACGGGAAGGCTTAAAGCAGAACTTCCCCTTTTGGGTGGAGCTCCGCTTTAATGTAAACTCAACTTCAAGCTCCCCAGTTTCAGTTACAATGTTGCAGTCTGATCACCGGGGGGAGGGGAGACTGAGGAAATGCTTCCTCCTGTCTGCAGCAGACTGATGACATCATCTCAGCCTAGGCAAAGTCACTGACAGGAGAAAACTTGCTGATGATAAAAATGTGGCGCTTTTCTGAGAAATGGTACGATTACTGTATATTGTGACGTGTCAGGAATTTATTCATGCAAACCTTACAGCGGAGTTCCAGCTGTTTTTTGTGTTTATTGAAACTCAGCAGCTACAAAAACTTTTAATAAACACACACTTACCTGTCCTGGAGTCCGGCGATGTGCTCACCTGCACCGTCACTTCTCTCCTCCACGGCGCCAGCATCTCAACCGTGGGCACCAGTCTGTGACAACTTGCGACTTCACATCCTGGTACCTACTGCCCATGCGCGAGTCGCGCTGCACCTCCTGATTGGTCCAGCAGTCTCCTGGGACCTGTGAAAGTTCCCAGGAGTCTGCGGGAGGAAGGAGAGGGCCGAACTTCCGGCTCACTTTGCCACGGCGAACTGAGCCGGAAGTGTCAAAACCAGGTACCCGCTCCCCCCTAAAAGGTGCCAAATACAGCAGTGGAGGGGGCAAATAGGCGGAGCTTCCACTTTTGAGTGGAACTCCGCTTTAAGCACCGGTTCACACTACTGCCACTGTTCATGCAACCTGCGATACATAAAGTCGCATGGCAATTGAAACCCATTTATTTCAATTGTGGCCGTTACAATCAATGTGATTCAAGTTGCAGAGACTTTTTAAAAAGCTTCCTGTACTACTTTGATGTGATTTTCATGCAATTTGAGTGCCCCGGATGCCTGCACAGGAAATCGCACGACAATGGGGTCACAGCAGTGCAAACTGAGCCATAGACTTGCTAGCAGAACCCATTAAAGTGGAACTGAACTGCATCTGAGCACCACACACCAAAAATGCTATTAAATTCATTGTTAATATTCAAAGCAAACTCCCCCATCCATGTCTCCATGGTTTAATTTTGCCAAAAAATCATTTTGAAAAAACACCCCCTGGCATTTCTGGCAGTGGCCATCTTTATTAAGGGCAGATGATTTATGTAGCATTTACTTCCTGGAATCCAACCCTCCCTTCCGAAGACTGCTGGGATGTATGACATCATTTGCCTAGGCGTGGAAACCAGGAACTGAAGAAACGAAGAAAAAAAAGTTTAAAACAAGTAAATATGATATATTTTCCTATCCCTTTACTAATGATAGCAGCATAAGGATTTTAAAAAGTCGATGTTGACAGAGAGAGCGAAGTTCCACTTTAAGGAGACAAGCAATTTTTTTTAATAGAAACAGAACTTTCTTGGATTTACAACACTTTTATCATCGTTTTTTTCTTTTATATACAGTGGGGATCGAAAGTTTGGGCACCCCAGCTAGAAATTTGTATTAATGTGCATAAAGAAGCCAAGGAAAAATGGAAAAATCTCCAAAAGGCATCAAATTACAGATTAGACATTCTTATAATATGTCAACAAAAGTTAGATTTTATTTCCATCATTTACACTTTCAAAATAACAGAAAACAAAAAAATGGCGTCTGCAAAAGTTTGGGCACCCTGCAGAGTTAATATCTTGTACTGCCCCCTTTGGCAAGTATCACAGCTTGTAAACGCTTTTTGTAGCCAGCCAAGAGTCTTTCAATTCTTGTTTGAGGTATCTTTGCCCATTCTTCCTTACAAAAGTCTTCCAGTTCTTTGAGATTTCTGGGCTGTCTGTCACGCACTGCTCTTTTAAGGTCTATCCATAGATTTTCAATTATTTTGAGGTCAGGGGATTGTGAAGGCCATGGCAAAACCTTCAGTTTACGCCTCTTGATGTAATCCCCCGTGGATTTCGAGGTGTGTTTAGGATCATTATCCATTTGTAGAAGCCATCCTCTCTTTAACTTCAGCTTTTTCACAGATGGCATCAAGTTACCATCCAAAATTTGCTGAAATTTTATTGAATCCATTTTTCCTTCTACTTGTGACATGTTCCCTGTGCCACTGGCTGCAACACAACCCCAAAGCATGATTGATCCAACCCCATGCTTAACAGTTGGACAGAGGTTGTTTTCATTAAATTCTGTGCCCCTTCTTCTCCAAACGTACCTTTGCTCATTCCGGCCAATAAGTTCAATTTTAACCTCATCGGTCCACAGAACTTGTTTCCAAAATACATCAGGCTTGTCTATATGTTCATTTGCAAAGTTCAAACAATGATTTTTGTGGTGAGGACGTAGAAGAGGTTTTCTTCTGATGACTCTTCCATGAATACCATATTTGTACAAGTATCTCTTTATAGTGGAATAGTGTACCACAACTCCAGTGTCTGCCAGATCTTTCTGGAGGGATCGTGCAGTCAAACATGGGTTTTGAATTGTTTTTCTCACAATCCTGCGAGCTGTTCTGTCTGATATTTTTCTTGGTCTTCCAGATCTTGCTTTAACTTCCACTGTTCCTGATGACTGCCATTTCTTAATTACATTCCGAACAGAGGATATTGACATCTGAAAACGCTTTGCTATCTTCTTATAGCCTTCTCCAGCTTTGTGAGCGTCAACCATTTTCAGTTTCAGTTTTCTGGACAACTGCTTAGAAGAACCCACGGTGCTGATTGTTGGGGCAAGGTCAGATGAGTCTGGGCATTTAAAACCTTTGAGCTTGACATCACCTGGTCTTCCCAGACGATGATTGAGAACAGTCCATGACACTGGCAGGTCTCAGCTTTGCAAAGGGGGCAGAACAAGATATTAACTCTGCAGGGTGCCCAAACTTTTGCAGACGCCATTTTTTTGTTTTCTGTTATTTTGAAAGTGTAAATGATGGAAATAAAATCTAAGTTTTGTTGACATATTATAAGAATGTCTAATCTGTAATGTGATGCCTTTTGGAGATTTTTCCATCTTTCCTTGTCTTCTTTATGCACATTAATACAAATTTTTAGCTGGGGTGCCCAAACTTTCGATCCCCACTGTATATCTTAAATATATATGTACAACGTGGAAATAAAAATGTCCACCTTAAAAAGGGACCATTTCCACCTTAAAAACTCTCCATTAAACAAAAAAATCTCTTTCTGTCTGGAGAATTAATGGAGGAACACCAGGGACGCCAAGCTTTCACTGATCTTCACCCGTACCATGTATATAAATCCATAACAATTAGCCCGTCCACGTGTCGCCTTTCAGACATCAGAATAAAAGGCGGTGAAAACAAGACGACAGAATTCCACGCGGGACGAGCTCAGATTAAACACGCCGATCTCCCATTACAGCATCTCACTGTAGTACCGGATTACTAGATTTACTATTAAAAGAACGTCGACCAGCGAAATACACAATTGCCTTCACTCTCTTCATGACTGCATAATAATAGTGTGTGACTGCGGTGGGATATTAGAGTGTAAGCTCGTCTGGTGCAGAAACAGATTGGCTCAGAGTTTTCTGTACAGCACTACGGTATATATCAGAGCTATAGAAATGTATAATGATAGTGTGTGACTGTGTGTGTGGGGAGGGGGATTAGAGTGTAAGCTCTCCTGCTGCAGAGACCGATCTGACTGGCTCAATGTTCTTTGTACAGCACTGCGGTATATGTCAGACATATATAAAATGTATAATAATAATAATAATGAGTGACTGGGGGGTATTACAGTGTAAGCTCCTCTAGTCAAAGAGACTTGTGTGACCGGGTCAGTGTTCTCTGTACAGCACTACGGTATATGTCAGAGCTATATAAATGTATAATAATAGTGTGTGACTGTGGGGGGACATTACAGTGTAAGCTCCTCTAGTCAAGAGACTTGTGTGACCAGGTCAGTGTTCTCTGTACAGCACTGCGGTATATGTCAGAGCTGTATATGTGTATAATAATAAAAGTGTGTGACTGTGGGGGGACATTAGAGTGTAAGCTCCTGAGGTGCATAGACTGATGTGACTGGCTCGGTGTTCTCTGTACAGCACTACAGTATATGTCAGAGCTATATAAATATATAATAATAACAGTGGTAACTGGGGGAGGCGGGCATTAGAGTGTAAGCTCATCAGGCCAAGAAACTGATGTGACCAGGTCAGTGTTTTCTGCACAGCACTGCAGTATATGTCAGCACTATACACAGGAAATGTATACTAATAATAGTGTGTGACTGTGGGGGGCCATTAGAGTGTAAGCTCCTCTGGTGTAGAAACTGATGTGCCTAGCTCACTGTTCTCTGTACAGCACTGCAGTATATGTAAAGCAGCCCATAGATGATTCAGTTTTTTTTCATTCAACCAGCTGCCGGTTATAGTGCTGATTGAATGGGGAAAATCCAATAGGTTGGTTGTACAGAAGTTGATCAGACAACATGCCTGCCCATACAGTGGATATAGAAAGTCTACACACTCCCGGTAAAATGTCAGGTTTCTTCTGTGATGTAAAAAAATGTGACAGAGATAAATCATTTCAGAGCTTTTTCCACCTTTAATGTGTCCTATAAACTGTGCAACTCAGTTGAAAACCAAACTGAAATCTTTTTTTGGGGGGGGGGGGGGGAGTAAACATAAAAAGCTAAAATAAAGTGGTTGCATAAGTGTGCACACCCTCTTAACTGGGGATGTAGCTGGATTTAGAATTAGGCAATCACATTCAAAATCATGTTACATAAGAGTCAGTACACACCTGCCATATTTAAAGTGCCTCTGATTACCTCTAAATAAAGTTCAGCTGTTCTAGTAGGTCTTTCCTGACATTTTCTTAGTCACATCCTACAGCAAAAGCCATGGTTCGCAGAGAGCTTCCAAAGCATCAGGGGGATCTCACTATTAACCTCCCTTGCGGTATTCCCGAGTGTAGCTCGGGGTAAAATGTCAGTACCAAAAGCGGTAACCCCAAGCTACACTCGGGCTTACCATGCGGCGCTGCATAGGGAGTCCCTGCAGAGCTTACCTTGTCCTTCGCTCCCGTGATGTGTCCCCTGCAGCGTCCCGGCCCTCTCCTCCGGCCGATGCCGGCACCCGGCTTCTGTGTTCCGGTCCCTGTGACGTCGGGACGTACGGGCGCCGGAACCGGCAGGAAATTTGAAAATTTTAAAAAATGTCCTTTTTTTCTAAACGAATTTTACATAGTAAAACATTGCTGTTTCAAACCATTTCACATACATTTTGTCTCTTGTTCGGACAGATTTCAGTGAGTTATTCCTAAAAATTACAGCCTACAATAAAAAAACGACATATTTCCATGCAAAATAATGGTACCGCTTTCAGCAGCAAAAATCTGAAATAATCACACCGCCAGGGAGGTTAAAAGGTATCAGTTAGGAGAAGGGTACAAAAGAATTTCCAGGGCATTAGATATACCATGGAACACAGTGAAGACAGTCATCATCAAGTGGAGAAAATATGGCGAAACAGAGGCATTACCAAGAGCGTGACGTCCCTCCAAAATTGATGAAAAATCGAGAAGAAAAACAGGTCTGGGAGGCTGCCAAGAGGCCTACAACAACATTAAAGGAGCTGCAGGAATATCTGGCAAGTACTGGCTGTGTGGTACATGTGACAACAATCTCCCATATTCTTCAAATGTCTGGGCTATGGGGTAGAGTGGCAAGATGGAAGCGTTTATTTATGAAGAAAAACATCCAAGCCCGGATAAATTTTGTTCTGGTCTGATGAAACCAAGGTTGAACTTTTTGGCCATAATTCCAAAAGATATTTGTTGGTCGAAAAAACAACACTGCACATCACCAAAAGAACACCATACCCACTGTGAAGCATGGTGGTGGCAGCATCATGCTTTGGGGCTGTTTTTCTTCAGCTGGAAATGGGGCCTTAGTCAAGGTAGAGGGAATTATGAACAGTTCCAAATACCAGTCAATATTGGCCTTCAGGCTTCTGCTACAAAGTTGAACATGAAGAGGAACTTCATCTCTCAGCATGACAACGACCCAAAGCATACATCCAAATCAACAAATGAATGTCTTCACCAGAAGATGAAAGTTTTGGAATGGCCCCGCCAGAGCCCAGACCTGAATCGATTGAATATCTGTGGGGTGATCTGAAGAGGGCTGTGCACAGGAGATGTCCTCGCAATCCGACAGATTTGGAGTGTTTTTGGAAGGAAGGGCGGGGAAATATTGCCAAGTCAAGATGTGCCATGCTGATAGACTCATCCCCAAAAGACTGAGTGCTGGAATCACATCAAAAGGGGCTTCAACAAAGTATTAGTTTAAGGGTGTGCACACTTATGCAACCATATTATTTTAGTTTTTTTTATTTTTATTTCCCACCACCTAAAAGATTCAAGTTTGTTGCTCAACTGAGTTGTACAGTTTATAGGTCACAATAATAAGGTGGAAAAAGTTCTGAAATTATTTAACTTTGTCTCATTTTTTTACATCACAGAAACCTGACATTTTAACCGGGGTGTGTAGACTTTTTATATCCACTGTACATGGATCGAAATTCGGCAGGTCCTCGCCGAATCAGACGAATTTCTTTCCATAACAATAGTGCGACTGTGGGGTGACATTAGAGTGTAAGCTCCTCTGGTGCAGAGACTGATCTGATGGGCACGGCATTCTCTGTACAACGCAACGGTCTATGTAGGAGCAATAGGAATGTAAACGTTATAACCTTTTATGAATTTCATAAGAACATTTGGTTTGCAGAGTCAGCCCGTCCAATCTCCAGTCTCATCGCACCCCTGTATGTCCCCCCTATAAATCTGGGAAGCCCCCAGAGATTGGACTCTCCTGTGGAAGGCTGATAATGTCGGCCTTGCCCCAACGCCAAGCAACAGCGCTTTCTAATTAGTAACCCTTTTCTATCCTGATAAGATAAACTTCTCCTGACCTTTCCTACTGGTTACCATGGTGACACCATCGCCCTGGTGTCATTAATAATTTTAGAGATTATCACAGTAAATGGCAGATGGGGATAATACGGGTGGGGGAGAGGTTGGCGTAACAAGGCACATTTCCTTCTCCACCGAACACGTGATTGCCTTCCATGTCAGGTGTTCTCATTCACACGTGAGGACGGGAATCACCGAGTGCAAAGAGGAAGACGAAAGGATCGATGTGGAAAGAGTAACAACATATAAGAACATATTTATAAACATTGTTCTATATCCCACAATAGTATACTCTGATGTCACACACTATTATTTTGCGATTATATAGCTCTGACATATACCGCAGTGTTGTTCAGGGAATACTGAGCCAGTCCCATCAGACTCTGCACCAGAGGAGCTTACACTCTAATGTCCCACCCAGGGACGGACTGACCATTTAGCCAACAGATAAATATATAACCTCCTCCACTTCAAACCCCTCAAAAAGTCATACTTTCTCCCTAGAAAGTGCAAATCATATAATATAACCTTTTTGTGATATAATAATATAATTAGACCCTAAAGTGTCATATAAAATCTCAAAAATCCCCAAAAAAAAGTCCAAAAAAAAAAAGAAGAAAAGTCCAGTGTTCAAAAAAGGTCCCAGATTTCCAAAACGCAAACCGGAAGTGTCGCCGCGGCCATTTTGTTGGTTATCCACACATGGTTTTCTGCATTTGTTTGTTGGAACTTGCTTTGGAGCCATGTCTGGAGGTGGAAATTCAAAATTTTAAATGTAAGTGGCTATGAAAATTTTCCCTATACTTTGAATATGAGTCCTGAGACCCTTCTTGTCTTTCTGAGGACCTTGGAAAAATATCTTTGAAGAGAGAATGGAAGATCTCTGATCTATAATGCTGTTAAGCTGATTATATACATACAGAGGGTAATAGTATTTAATACTATTGGTGCTGGTTTTTGGTGTTTGCACAGTGTTGCAGTGATCACAGAGTGCTCACAGTTTAATTTGTAGTACATATGTGCACTATATAAAATAATTAATTTACTTTATAAAAGGTTTTTGGCACATTTTTAAGTGGTTGAGTTTTTGCACTGAGTGATTATTCCATTATATAAAAGGTAATGCACTAGAGTATTTATTTTTATTTTTTGAGGTTCTTACTGGATGGAATAGGATTCAATCCTTCCTATTCGATGAAAAAGTTTGGAAATCTGGGACCTTTTTGAACACTGGACTTTTCTTCTTTTTTTTTTTTGGATATTTTTTTGGGATTTTTGAGATTTTATATGACACTTTAGGGTCTAATTATATTATTATATCACAAAAAGGTTATATTATATGACCATTCAGCCACTCGGGCACTGCCCGAGGGCCCAGGGTCAGTAGGGGGCCCCATAATATGCCCCTTGTACCTTTTATATGCTTTTTTAGGTGTGCTTTGAGTGTGGGCAAGGACACAGGGGCCCCATGATCCCCTATTGACCGGGGGCCCCATGAGTTGTCAATCCGCCCCTGGTCCCACCACATTCATATACTATGTTTATATTATGGCGGCACCACCCAGGGTCACCATATACTTCCTTAACGGAGACACCGACTCAGAGATGGCACAGTCATGTAAATCCTGGTTCCTAGCCGTTCTTGGCCATGTTCACAAATGTCTGACACAAGTCAGCCCCTGCTGCAGCCTCTCATCTTGTGATTTGCTACAAAGCTAAAATGTACCTGTGTCTGATCACTGGGGGAGGGGCGAATGAGGACATGCTTTCACCTGCCTGCAGCAGACTGATAACATCATCTCGGCCTAGGCAAAGTCACTAAGCGGAGCTTTAGGACAACGTTTTCATGATAAAAGGTGGAACGTTTCTGAAAAATTATACTGTTGCTGTATAATGTAACACATCATTTATTGTATACGACTTGTATTATGATACATTATGTATTAACGCAGACTTGTAAAGCTAGTAGTGGGTCTACCCATCAGCATCTCAGTCTAGGAAGGAGATGGTGACCATGGAAGGAGATGGTGACCATGGGTGATACCCAGGGGCGGACTGACCATTTGGAAACTAGGGCACTGCCCGAGGGCCCGGGGTCAGTAGGGGGCCCCATGAGATGCCCCTGGTACCTTTTTCATAGGCTTTTTTGAGTTTGGGCAAAGACACAGGGGCCCCATGATCCCTTATTGCCCGGGGCCCCATGATTTGTCAGTCCACCACTGGTGATACCTGAACAAAGTTGGTGCTGTCCCTCTGCAGAGAAAAACAGATGACTGTATCGTCAGGGGGTAGAACTGTGATCTCAGTGAGAGGTAATAAATACCAAACACCAGGAAGGATTACACTGACACATTGATGAGCACGCTGCAATTAATATGATCAAATGTATTTAGTAAAAAATAAAATAAATTGTATTTATTAAAATGTATTAATTACAGAATAATAATTATAACAGAACACTATATAATAATAATAATATTAACAATAATAATAATAAAAAATATTAAGGTATTTTTAAACAAAAAAAAAATGTTTTTGCTTTTTTTTTAACGACTTATGTTGACAGTGACGGCAGGTCTACTTTAAGAGTTCGGGCCCATGTCGTTGGCGGCACAATCACGCGGTATTTTCTCCTCCCCGCAGACACTGTGTCCCTTTCAGTGAATGGTCGGCGAGGGAAGGTGCGTTCACCGAGACCGCAATCGAGAAGAGACAGCGAGAGACAAAAGAGAAAAAGAGACACGCTGACGGAGCAGGAAGATAGCGAAGGGGCAAAAAAAAAAAGCGAGATAAGGCGGAAAGAGAGCGCGTCTGAGAAAAGGGGGGAGCGGCGCAGAGATAGAGAAGAGACAGAGGTAGGAAGCCTGAGAAAAAACAGCTCCTCTGATATCTGGCAGATTGGTTTCAGACGAAAACGCGCTCCGTGCCAAGACTATATCCCGTGTAAAACTGGCGTGTACTCACTTAACATTCATCACTGCTTGAACTCTGAAACTTTATCAGCTCCCAAGCATGGCGCCATCTCCAGGCTCGGCCATTCTCGGCTCTCAGATAAAGCAGATAAGAGTCTGATAGATTACAGAAGATTGTTACACTTCACGGGACACAATTACTAATACTAATAGTGAGCCCACGCTCTGGAGCGCGGGAGGGGGAGGGGAGGGCGGAAAGAAGACATTGGACGGGAGACAGCGAACGAGAGAGCAGCGACGGCGAAAAAATACAAAAATGTAAAAAAACGAGGAGGTCGCGTCACGTGCAGAAAACGACGGATCAATGAAACTTGGGGGAGATGGAAATGGAACTTTGGCACCATTGTGCCAACCGGCGACTCTTCAGTAAAGTGCCAAGAGATTGCTCATATATTGGTCAGCGACGTAGCAATGGGCTCCTGGTCATGCTACATTCTGCGAAAACACAGCCAACTCTGTACTCCTCCGCTTCAGGATGGACTCGGCTAGGGTTATGGTAACATCACAGATATCCTGGAAAATGCACTCCTTGCTGCCCTCAACGGACCGGGGTAATCCAATGTAACTGGAGGCAAAGAAAAACAAAGAGAGGGTGCACCGGCCTGGTGCATTACCGTAAAAAAAATGTATTGGAAGGATAAAGAGTAACTATCGTACTTACAATAGGCAAACAGGTCGAAGGCACATCAACAGTGGTGTCCAATCCACATTGCATATAAGTCCAAAAAAATGGAACCCTGGACTTCCAACAAGTTAACGCGTTTCGAGGTCTCAACCTCTTCCTCAGAGCCATCTGCAATCTGCATGGAGTTTGCATGTTCTCCTATCATTTTGTGGGTTTCCTCCCACACTCCAAAGGCATGCTGGTAGGTCTAAAATTGGCCCTAGCATGATTGTCTATTGAGCATGCCATCCCAACCGCAGATATACCACTTTGAGGCTCTGTTCACACCATGCAGGTGCGACGGACCGCACTTATGCGGTTTCACACACTGCATATAGGGCAGCCCATTTACTTACACTGCCCTACACACGAGAATCATGAAAAAAGTCCCTGCTGCAACACCATGTGTTTTGGCACACACGTTAGCAGATAGGTAGTGGTGCCATGAAGAATTATTCACAACGGTCTGCTAAGGAATATATAGAAGTAGATATTAATCGCCTCATCTTTCTCCCCTCAGACCACATTTGGATCCTTGCCCTTCTGAGTGCTGGTCACATGACCAAATGCCAAAGTCTTAGTCATGTGATCTCTTTTAAATTGGAGGTTCAAACAGAGTGGCCCCTGCTTTAAACCCCCTCCAGATGAGATCACATGAGCAAAACACCAAAATTTGGAGATTTTGGGGTAAGAGTCTGTGGCCGGTATATATCAGTTTTTTTATTCTGATTTTAAGGTCAAGTAAACGTCACCCACTCCCTGCCTCCATTTTTGTCTAAGCAAGAATGATATGTCCTGCTCTCACAGCTTCCTGGGACCTAGAACATATACTCCAGGAGGCTTCAGGAACAGGACAGAGAACAGTCGGTAGGTGGAGCTGGCATGCATAATTGTGGCCTGGCTGTCAGAAGCCGGAAAAGAAAGCCAGCCAAAGAGAACCAAGATGGCGACCCAGGACCTGGGCTGTTACACCCAAGCAGCAGATCACAGTTGAACAACACTGGACCCACTAGATAGGTGAGTATGTGGATGGAGGACAATGTAGCATGACAGGTAAATGGAGAAGAAAAAGAAAAATTGGGTTAGGGGAGTGAAGTTCTTCAGTTGGCAATTTGCCAGCAGAATTTTGTTTAAATGTTCAAACGAAAATTCATAAAGTCGTTCTTTAGAGCATTCAACACATTTTCATATAAAAGCCCTTAAAAAATTAATTCAATTGCCATGGCAATATTTTGAATTCTACATTTGATTTTGGGGTAAATGTTACAAAAGGTACAATTCTTCCCGAACAAAAACTGCATTCACAGAATTCTGTCCATTCAAAAAAATTTCCATCCTTTTCCTTTGATGTTCCTCATCACTGCGGTGGAAAACAAACATAGATTTGACCCCATGCACTATTGGAATATAGAATCAGGAACTGATACCAATGAGGGCAACAAAGAAATTGCTCAATTCATGGACACAACACTCCAAACTGCTGAGTTATTGGGTACTAAAGTCTCTTCGAGTGCAGATCTTTAAAGGGATCCCCATTCTTCTTCCAATGACCAGATACTCAGAGTCTGACATCCCTACCTAAAAAGAATATAAAAATAGTGTGTGACCATGGGGGGCATTAGAGTGTAAGCTTCTCTGGTGCAGAGGCTGATGTGACTGCCTTGGTGCTCACTGTACAGCACTGCGGTATATGTCAGAGCTATATAAATGTATAATAATAATATTAATAGTGTGTGTGTGGGGAAGGGGGGGCATTAGAGTGTAAGAGACTGGTGCAGAGACTGATGTGACTGGCTCAGTGTTCTCTGTACAGCACTGCGGTATATGTCAGAGCTATATAAATGTATAATAGTGTCTGACTGTAGGGGTCATTACAGTGTAAGCTCCTCTGGTGCAGAGACTGATGTGACTGGCTCAGTGTTCTCTGTACAGCACTGTGGTATATGTCTGAGATATAAATGTATAATAGTAATAGTGTATGACTGTGGAGGGACATTGGAGCATAAGCTGCTCTGGTGCAGAGACTGATATAAATGGCTCACTGTTCTCTGTACAGCACTGCTGTATATGTCAGACCTATATAAATGTATAATAATAATAGTGTGTGACTGTGGGGGGACATTAGAGTGTAAGCTCTTCTGGTGCAGTGATTGATGTGACTGGCTCAGTGTTCTCTATACAGCACTGAGGTATATGTCAGAGATATAAAGATATAATTATAATAGTGTGACTGTGGATGGACATTAGATTGTAAGCTCCTCTGGTACAGAGACTGATGTGACTGGCTCAGTGTTCTCTGTACAGCACTGTGGTATATGTCAGAGCGATATAAATGTATAGGAATAGTGTGTGATTGTGGGGGGGACATTAGAGTGTAAACTCCTGTAGTGCACAGGCTAACGTGACTGGCTGTACAGTGCTGAGGTATATGTCAGAGCTATATAAATGAAAAGAACAAATTAAGAATACAAACCATAAAATTTACATATAATATAAAATGTTCGGCCTGAATTTCTCAACAAACAAAGGGGAGAGAGAGAGAAAAGGGAAAGAAGGGGAGGGGTAAAAAAAACAACAGCTGCATATTTCTTAATTTATTGTTAACATGTTATCATGGGCTCCATGAATTATCGGAGTGGCTATTCTCTGTTCCTGGCATTTTGGTGGAGTGAGATAAGGTAAAAACAACAGCAGCACTGCAAGAGTGAGAACAGGGAGATAGATAACATTGATAGAACTCCTACACCAAACAGCCCCCACCCTTATCTCAGCTTTTTATCTCCTTCCCCTTCCAATCCCCCCCCTCCCCGAGAGCCCCCGTCAGGGAACGGACCTGAATGCTACAGCTGAACTTTACTCCACTCCTGATATGGAGGTGCAAATAACAAGCAATGATCGCCCTGTGATAAGTGCGAGATTAATTGGAAGGGTGATAGATAATAGCGAGTTTTCACACTGCAGCCTGTGACTGGTACGCCTAAGAGACTTTGGCACAGATGGGGTTAAAAAGTGCCACATCACCAAGCCGTAAAATGAGCGTCACCTGCCAATGCCATTGGCTCTGGAGAAGAGGGCCGAAGACCATAATGGTGCCCACAGACACAAGATGGCGGTCCTTCGGGGGATGATCTTGTGGCCGGCCCCGGCCAGGAGATCTCACAGGGAAGATAGGTATATAATATACATCATTAGAAGAAATAAACGCCATTCAGTCTATAAAGAGTGAAGCGCGGTGCATTCAAGTCAGAGCAAAATACCTATATTATAAAGATATAAACAATTCTCCAGTACACAGTCCTGATAGACAACCCATTGTGGAGAGACCCCATCAAGCTACCCTATACTGTGACCCCTGCAGAGCTGGTCATTTACAGGCCAATGGAATCCCATATTTAACCCCAACCAATGAAACCTATTAATTACCCTACAACTGGTGACATCCACTAATCCCTGATCCATGCAGAGCCCCTTCCTCCCAACCAGTGAAAACCATGCCCCCCCCCTTCCCCCTCCCAGACCAATACTATCAAGGATCCCTAGATGTTCTCCATATTGATGATACTCATAAACCCCTTTCACCCAACCAGAAATGACAACCATAGCCCCTCCAACCCTACAATGAAAACACCAAAGGGACTCCAAAGCAACCCAAAGATGCTCTTCAAACCAATGATCCCTACCAGGGCAACTTACTAACCCTTATCCATGCAGAGCTCCCTCCTCCTAACCATTGACAACTTTGGTCCCCCACTCTGCACCAGTAACATCAAGGACCCCAAGACTTCCTCCGTATTGAATATGCACATTAAACCCTTTCACACAACAAGCAATAACAACCATGCCCCCAACCCTAAAATGCTAAAACCAAGGGACCTCAAAGCCACCCAAAGAATCTCTTCAAACAAATGACTCCAACTAAACTCACTCACTAACCCCTGATCCATGCACAGCCCCTTCCTCCCAAACAGTGAAAACTTTTCCCCACCTCACCTTGCACCAATAACACCAAGGACCTCTTGACTTTCTCTATATTGAAGATACCAATTAACCCCTTTCACCCAACCAGAGATGCAAAAAATAGCCCCCCATCCTACAATAACATCAAGGGATCCAGAAGCTGCTCAAAGATTCTCTTCAAAGGAATAACCACAACCAAACTCACTCACTAACCCCAGAGCCCCTTCCACCCTACCAGCAATTATTGCTTCCCGCCATACTCTGGCAACACCAAGGACCCCCTGACTTTTTCCACATTGAAGATACTCATTAACCATTTCACCCAGCCAGCGACAACAACCATAGCAGCCCTCCAACCCTACAATAGTAACACCAAGAGACCTCGAAGCCACCCAAAAAGTCTCTTCAAGTGAATGAAGCCAACCAAACCCACTAACCCCTGATACATGCAGAGCCCCTTTCAACTGACCAACGACAACTCTGGCCCCCCACCCAGCACCACCACCACCAAGGATCCCCGGGACTCCCTCTGTATTAATGATACCCATTAAAACCTTTTGCCAGACCAATGACAATGGCCCTCCACTCTAATTACACTAAGGGCCCTGCACTAAGGACTCCCTGGACTTTCCTCATATTGATTATACCCATTAACCCCTCAATTATGGCTTCCAACACTACACAGATGACACCAAGGGATCCTCAAGCCACACAGAAATTCTCCCCATACCCATGACCCCAGCAAAACCCACCAACTCGATACCCAAACCACAGCACACTGACCCCAGTGTGCCCCATGGTCACTAGAAGGTGATCATGCTTTTTTTTCTCCTTTACTTTCACCTGGTGATCCTGCCTTCCAATCTTTGGGTGACAACACTCTCTCATGGTACTGTATCTACAGAGAAGCAGCACTGTCACCCTAGGACAGGGCTACAGAACACCTACCTCTCTCCTCTTCTTCATAATACAGGGCGTAAGGGTTCTGTGGATCCTGGAGATAGATGGAGACTGTTGATTTGTATGGACTTTGTGATAAAATGAGGAAAACATTGGTACATTTGGTACACATTAGGTGTTATGCGTCGATGTGCGATGTGGTGTGATGCTCTAAATCAGCCCCTAATAAATTCATTGCGCCCATATGGCTGTACATCGATTCTTAACTCTCTGAACTCCCGACGTACATGACACCGATTGGTGGGCACTTGGTACCGGCCGTCAGAAAAACAACCGACTTGACTAAAAGGTCAGCTACGTCTTGCACATAAACACGGCAACATCCAGATTTACATGTATTATTTAGGTGCAGACAGTCAGGACCCGGCGCGGAGGTGAGGCGAGGCGGTGATAGCGCACAATGACTTATATTCATGAAGACGGTAACATTAGCCGCCGGAAGATGGTATCGCCTCACAAGACGGGCTGCGGAGAAGAGGATTTATCGAGTGGCGACAGGCCGAAGAGGACAATGAATCTGCCTCCTCGGAAAAGTCAGACTGGCTCTCTCGACCATTTTAGGATGGCACGACTAGTCACTCGCTGGAAGATGTCACAGATCACTATGAAGAAGGTGCTGACTTCACTTGCTGTATGCTTACTGCCAATACTCGGAAAGTATCAAAGTTAGGAAAGTAACATTTTTATAACAAGGCAGCCCTACATCATCCTCACTTCACAGAGATGCCGGCTCAGAGATGACACAATAATGAAAATCCTGGTGTCTGTGCAGTTTTTGGCTGTGTTCACAAATGTCTGACACAGATCAGCCCCCTACTGTAGCCTCTCACCTTGTGAATTGCTACAAAGTTACAACGTACAGCCTGATCACGGGGGAAGGGGTGGGGGAAGAAATGCTTCCTCTTGCCTGCAGGAGATTGAGGACATCATCAAAGCCTAGGCAAAGTCACTAACTGAAGCTCAAGGTTGGCTTTTTAATGATAAAAGGTGGAGCTTTTCTGAAAAAAATTATACTGTTACTATATATTGTGACATATTGGGAATGTTATAATGGAGACTTGTAAAGTTACTAATACTCCACTTTAAATCTGACCTCCAGCCTTCACCAAACACTCGTTACAGCAAGCCACGCCTCCAATCTCGAGCATGTCTTGAAATTCTTGGGTAATTTTAGCACGTGAATATGAATCCCTCAGGTGGATGGAGAACTTTCCATTCAGGTGGGGTCCAACCCTTCCCTGTATGTAGAAAGAAGAATGAGAGCGCCACTTGTCTGATCATGTCACAAAAAGTCACGAAAAAAGAGTCAAACACGTTTTGGGGGGCAGAAATCCCTTTCATCAAGGCTAAAGAATTGGGCAACAGAGAGAGTAGTAGTAATAATAATAATAATAATAATATAAAATAACTAATAATATAAAAGTAAAGCAAAGGAAAAATGATAATTTATAAACAAAAAAAAATCCTAAAACATTGTGTAAATAAAGTATTAAAGTGTTTGTATGTATTATATGCAATATCACTGACAAAACATAAAATAAATAATACATTTGGATACATGTATATAGAAAGGGGAAAGCCATGAAAAGGTACACAGAAGCCCCTGTATGTGGGGGCGAAAAACCCTAGCAGCCCTGAAGAAGTGCTTAAGAACTCCTGTATGTGGTGACAATAGATTCCAGGGGCCTGAAGAAGTGCACATGAGCTCCTGTATGTGGTGTTGATAGATCCCAGCAACCCTGAAGAAGCACACAGGACCCCCCGTGTATGTGGTAGGGGTAGATCCTGCTGATCCTGAAGAAGCACACAGGACCCCCATGCATGTGGTAGGGGTAGATCCTACTGACCCTGAAGAAGCACAGGTGAGCCCCTGTATGTAGTGATGGTAGATCCCGGTGACCATAAAGAAGCACGTGTGAGCCCCTGTGTGTGTCGGTGATAGATTCGGAGGACCCTGAAGAAGCGCACTGGGGCCCATTATGTGGTGGCGATAGATTCTAGGAGCCTTGAAGTGCACAAGAACTCCTATATATGTGGTGGTGATAGAGCTAAGTGGTCCTGAAGACGCACACAGAAGATCCTGTATGTGGTGGTGGTAGATCCCAGCAGCCCTGAAGAAGCACAGAGAAGCCCCTGTATGTGGTGGCACTAGAGTCCAGTGATCCTGAAAAAGTGCACAGGAACACTTCTATGTAATGGCGATAGGTCCAGTCACTGGAACAGATCATCTGTTAAATGTGCACATAACACCCAGCCTCCTCCCGGGGTTTTCAGGGAAACATCTCCCTGTCTATGGCCAGCCTACCTCCAAGAAGTGGATGATAGGGTTGGAGTGGATACAAACCAGTCTGAGCCAAGTTTTTTTATAAATCTGTCTTCCTGGAAGAGAAGACAATTGAGGTTTTGAGGCCTGAGGATGTCGCAATACCCAGAATGATTCAGAGTGAAATGATCACTGCCTCCCAAATCTCTGATACCACATAGTGGACTCTGCGACCCAATCACACATATCGCCGTATTACTAATCACACAGCAGTAGAATGGAATAAATGACCGCATACTGAAGGTCATAGGTATGGCTGGTGGTTGCTGTTTGATGTCGGGTCCACTTTACAGTTTACCTTCACCATTCTCAGGGATTTGTTGCAATCCTCCACAACACATCTTCGCCATGATTAGATTTTTTCACACCTTCAAAATCATTTATAAAGGAGTATATACAGCACAAGCCAAAGTACATCACTGTCTGCCAGATCCTGACCCTGCTCTACCAACGCGTTTCACCCCAAATGCGGCTTCTTTGAAGTCCATGATTAAGCCCCATTTTGGATGAAACGTGTTGATGGAATAGGGGGGCAAGGTCTCGTGGGGATCTATGTAGTTTGGCTTGTTTTTTTACGTTTTAAAGATTAAAAAAACTCAACGCTGCGTGTTTTATTTGAACGTCATGCGTTCGGATGGAATGGGCCCCATTGAGCACTTAGGGTCAATGAGTGGATAAGAGGACTGCCTTGGGCAGTATCTACTTGGGCAGTATCTATGTTGTACGAAGATCTGTACCATCATTGTCACTGAATCCTAGGAGTTATCTCTTGGCCACATGACCAACGCCAAGGTCCTAGCTGCTAAAGCAGCGTTCATCAGACATTCGGGCATGAACCAAGATCTCTTTGGTTAAGACCAAGTGGCCAATGCCTTGACACTGGTCATGTAACCATCCTTCAGACTTATTCAGGGTAACAAGTCAGAACAGTGTTGCTGGATATCAAAGCAGTGAAAGATCAATGTGCTGGTCATTCACCAATGAACATCCTTTGGGAGAATAAATGGACTTTGAAAATACAGTCACAACCTACTGGTGAAATTGTTCGCCAAACAGCATCTATCTCTTAGATTGTAAGCTCCAAGGAGCAGAGCCTCCTTTCCCTCTTGTATTGAACTGTATTGTTGCTGTATTGTCTCCCGTTACATTGTAAAGCGCTGAGCAAACTGTTGGCGCTATATAAATCCTGTATAATAATATATTATAAATCCTGTATAATAATAATAATATATAAATCCTGTATAATAATAATATATAATATATAAATCCTGTATAATAATAATCCAACACTGACATGGATCTTCATAATTTAACATGTATGTGTTATGCATGCATTAATATGCATTATGCTAAGCATTATGAACAGGCTGCCAGTGCATTATGAATGGTCTACCAACACTTTATGAATGGGCTGCCACTGCATCACAACAGATGAAAGAAATGCACAACATTTTATTAGCAATGCAGCGTTGCGGTGCATTGTATGTTGCACTCTACTGTGCAATGAATGGAACCAAACTACACTGCCCATACAGTAGATGCACTGCCATGTGTTGTCACCACAACACACAAGTGTAACATATTCCCAGTTTCAAGCAACAATCGCACCAAGGAATTACAAAGGAGCCCCCACTGCACTTAACCCGCCCAATGGCCCCCGCATGCTTGTAGATTAAAATCATCATTCGTATGTCCTGCCACCACCGCCAACTCAGTGTTGAATAAAGAGGAATGAAGGCAGCTAAAAGGATTTGGGTCTGTAGATGCGGATGTGGTCATAATAAGCTTTGGTGGCAAACGGTTGCGCAGTGCACAGGCCTATGTGAGCGCTACAGACCCACTGTCTCTGGTAGGAAAACATGTCATTCCAGGAGGAGGAAGTCCTCATTGCACACAACGTTTGCATCAGCAGAAACAGCCAGTAATGTCGGTATCACAAGCGCACTGATAAGATTAGCAGAAACAAAAGGCACATTGACGACATTAAGAAAAACACACTGCGCACCCCAGCTGCTGCCCGACCGGCCGGCAGGTAATGGCGGAGTTCAAGGATTGGGTTAATATTAAAGTGCTGTACCGATTGACAACCAGATATTGATTTTCACTAGATTTCTGTTCCAGGGGAAAAGAGCAAAAATGCAGCTAAAGGAGTACCCACCACCGTCATAAACCATGTGCAAAACAATTAAAAAAAAAAAAAACATTAAGGAAAATTGCAGAATTTTTTTTGGGCATTTCAAGAGATGACAGATAGATAGAGGAAGGAGCAGAGTTCTCCAAGAGGGCAGAGTATTTCAGGAGAGGAGAGTTGGTTGGAGTTAGGTGCGGCGTCCTCCAGCAGTGCAGGGTATAGCAGGAGAGGAGAGTTATAGAGGAAGGAGGGGAGTCCTCCAGCAGTGCAGAGTATTTCAGGAGAGGAGAGTTATAGAGGAAGGAGCAGAGTCCTCCAGCAGTGCAGAGTATTTCAGGAGAGGAGTGTTATAGAGGAAGGAGCGGAGTCCTCCAGCAGCGCAGAGTATTTCAGGAGAGGAGAGTTATAGAGGAAGGAGCAGAGTCCTCCAGCAGTGCAGAGTATTTCAGGAGAGGAGAGTTACAGAGGAAGGAGTGGAGTCCTCCAGCAGTGCAGAGTATTTCAGGAGAGGAGAGTTATAGAGGAAGGAGCGGAGTCTTCCAGCAGTGCAGAGTATTTCAGGAGAGGAGAGTTATAGAGGAAGGAGCGGAGTCCTCCAGCAGTGCAGAGTATTTCAGGAGAGGAAAGTTATAGAGGAAGGAGCGGAGTCCTCCAGCAGCGCAGAGTATTCCAGGAGAGGAGAGTTATAGAGGAAGGAGCGGAGTCTTCCAGCAGTGCAGTATTTCAGGAGAGGAGAGTTATAGAGGAAGGAGCGGAGTCCTCCAGCAGTGCAGAGTATTTCAGGAGAGGAGAGTTATAGAGGAAGGAGCGGAGTCCTCCAGCAGTGCAGAGTATTTCAGGAGAGGAGAGGTATAGAGGAAGGAGCGGAGTCTTCCAGCAGTGCAGAGTATTTCAGGAGAGGAGAGTTATAGAGGAAGGAGCGGAGTCTTCCAGCAGCGCAGAGTATTTCAGGAGAGGAGAGTTATAGAGGAAGGAGCGGAGTCCTCCAGCAGTGCAGAGTATTTCAGGAGAGGAGAGTTATAGAGGAAGGAGCGGAGTCCTCCAGCAGTGCAGTATTTCAGGAGAGGAGAGTTATAGAGGAAGGAGCGGAGTCCTCCAGCAGTGCAGAGTATTTCAGGAGAGGAAAGTTATAGAGGAAGGAGGGGAGTCCTTCAGCAGTGCTTTCACCAAACACGCAGCCCCCTCCCTCAGATAGAAGGCCTGCCTCTGACGCTCTATCTGGATTTGACATACGCAAACATTACATTATAAATGAGGGAAAAAACAGGAGCCTCCAGCACAGCTGACAGCGCTCACATGCAGGACGAAGATGGAAGAAGAGTCGGGAACGCACTGCGGCCTCAACTATCCATCATGACAAGAACCGCCATCGCTGCGCGCATAATAAAAAGCTTGGCCTGATGAGGAGCAATCCTGGCTGGAGCATCTCATGCCGGAAAACACAAGAGCAGTGAACAGAAGCTTTGATACATATACATGGAAAAATTATTGCTCTAACCTATACCGCAGTGCTGTACAGAGAACACTGAGCCAGTCATTTCAGTCTCCAGAGGAGCTTACACTCTAATATCCCCACATAGTCACACACTATTATTATTATTCAGGATTTATATATTATTATTATACAGGATTTATATATTATTATTATTATACAGGATTTATATTATTATTATACAGGATTTATATATTATTATTATTATACAGGATTTACATAGCGCCAACAGTTTGCTCAGCACTTTACAATATAACGGGAGACAATACAGCAACAATACAGTTCAATACAAGAGGGTTAGGAGGGGCCTGGTCCTTGGAGCTTACAATCTAAGATAAATATTATATAATTATATACAAAGTAGCTCTGACATATACTGCAGTGCTGTACAGAGAACACTGAGCCAGTCACATCAGTCTCTGCACCAGAGGAGCTTACACTCTAATGCCCCCACAGTCACACAGAATGAGGTGGGCTCTATCTGACTTACTGCAGATTCTTTTTTTTTTTCTTTAAAAACATGAAAAGCTTCACGAATTTGCATGTCATCCTTGTGCAGGGGCCATGCTGATCTCTGTATCGTTCCAATTTTAGTACATGTTCTGCCCGAAGCAAGCACGACTTACTGCAGCTTTTGATGCACAATGTGAGAAGCTCACAGTGTGCAGTCAAATCAGTAATTTCAGTCCAGGAGAGGGGCAAGCCTGAAGGGAAGGTCAGAGATCAGATTTCAGACTACTTCAGTGATATCACGCTCTATAGATTAAGAATAGAGCAGTACAAGAGCTCCTGTTTTTGGTTCCTTATATAAGGATAGTGAAAGGGTCAGTCCATATTATATTTCACCTTTAGGTGGCGTCTGGTGGGGATCAGAAAGTCATCTTCTATCTCATAGAGAGAGATCTCCTAATAATCCCTAACAAGGCCGGCCTACATCACTCTCACATCACCGAGATGCCAGCTCAGAGATGACACAATCATGCAAATCCTGTGCCTGTAACAAGGGCCAGAATACAAATAACAAAATCTAGGAGGAACCCCTCATAATGTGCACAGCAAAAGTAGAGACCTGGGAACTCAGCAGAGGGATGGTGGGAGCCCCTCTTAATGGGCACAGCAGGTGTACAGACCCAAGAACTCAGCACAGGGATGGTGAGAACCCCTCATAATGGGCACAGCAGGTGTACAGACCCGGGAACTCAGCACAGGGATGGTGGGAACTCCTCATAATGGGCACAGCAGGCGTACAGACCCAGGAACTCAGCACAGAGATGGTGGGAGCCCCTCATAATGGGCACAGCAGGCGTACAGACCCGGGAACTCAGCACAGGGATGGTGGGAACCCCTCATAATGGGCACAGCAGGTGTACAGACCCGGGAACTCAGCACAGAGATGGTGGGAGCCCCTCATAATGGGTACAGCAGGTGTACAGACCTGGGAACTCAGCACAGGGATGGTGGGAACCCCTCATAATGGGCACAGCAAAAGTAGAGACCTGGGAACTCAGCACAGGGATGTTGGGAACCCCTCATAATGGGCACAGCAGGTGTATAGACCTGGGAACTGAGCACAGGGATGGTGAGAACCCCTCATAATGGGCACAGCAAGAGCACAGATCTAAGATCTCAGAACAGGGGTGGTGGGAACCCCTCATAATGGGCACAGCAGGTGTACAGGCCCGGGAACTCAGCACAGGGATGGTGGGAACCCCTCATAATTGACACATCAGGTGTACAGACCCTGGAACTCAGCACTGGGATGGTGAGAACCCCTCATAATGGGCACAGTGGGTGTACAGATGCAAGAACTCAGCACAGGGATGGTGGGAACCCCTCATAATGGGCACAGCAGGTAGGTAGTCCAGGAAACTCAGTGCAGGGACTTCACTAATAGGGTCCCTGAGAGACAGTAGAGACTCCACCAAAAAATTAAATATTTTAATCGCTCGTTATTAATGGTTTCCCTTCCAGCTCTTCTCAAAACAAAACCTCCTTTTCAACCAGAGCGGAGTTCTCCTTTAAGCTCCCCGAATGATAATAATAAATCTTGAGCTCTCCAGATACATTGTTGTGCAGATCTGTAATATCATATGATGGCGTTGATGGCACATTCAGCATTTTCTGTGCGGGGGAGGGGGGGGGAGCCGTATAATATATGTGGATCAGACAAAATGGAAAAAAAAAAAAACTGTCCTTTTCCCCCCTCCCTTCCCTTTACCTCTCTTTGAAAAAACATAATTTATCTGCACATTATCGGAGCGCCAGACACTTTAATCAGCGGCCTATGAAGTCAGTGTTTCCAGCCTTATCTGGCGGAGGAGTGGAAATGGGAGCGATCGGCAGCTCCCAGGCCCATCGCTGGTGGGGAATGTTAATGGGGGGAGGCGAGCTGCCATTGGCTGAGCCGGCCCGGCCTTATCTGCGCCATTATCGAGGCCTTATCAATTCAACCATCGCGGCGCGGTAATGGGGCCAGTTCAACTTTCCGCCTTATCGCCGAGGCCGATTCGAGCCGGAGGGACGCGAGGCGGCGCGGGCTGAATAAGCATCCAGTGTATTTAGAGACGAGATTATTTTATACCTATTTGTGCTGATCCGGCAAACGTTAACCCAGCTCGCTGCCGGCACCGCGACGCCTAGAGAAGAGGCGACTGCTGGACGGACGGCCTGGGACCTAGATGGGAGAAGACAAACTCCATGCAGATATAAAAATGATTGCGATCCTGTAATTATTAGAACATTATTATTATACAGGATTTATATATTATTATTATTATTATACAGGATTTATATATTATTATTATACAGGATTTATATATTATTATTATTATTATACAGGATTTATATATTATTATTATACAGGATTTATATAGCGCCAACAGTTTGCTCAGCGCTTTACAATATAACAGGAGACAATACAGCAACAATACAGTTCAATACAAGAGGGATAGGAGGGCCCTGATCCTTGGAGCTTACAATCTAGGAGGGAGGGGCTAGTGGTACAAAAGGTGGTAACTGTGGGGGATGGACTGGTTGGAAGAGTAGAAGATTCCATTATTAGGGGAGGGCAGGATAGGCTTCCCTGAAGAGATAGGTTTTCAGAGATCACCTAAAAGTGAGCAGAGTAGGTGATAGTCTGATAAATAGGGGTAGAGAGTTCCAGAGGATGGGGGAGGCTCTGGAAAAGTCCTGGAGATGAGCATGGGAGGAGGAGACAAGGGAGCTAGAGAGCTGGAGGTCTTGTGAGGAGCGGAGAGTACGGTTTGGGTGATAATTAGAGACAAGATCGTTGATGTAATTTGGGGCAGAGTTATAATTGGCTTTATACTATATAGTATCTTTTATATACAAGCAGTGTAAGTACCTGAATGTGACCAGTATCAGCTCCCTGTACAGCAAAGCTCAGACTGGAAGAGGAAAGATAGCACAAGTAGCCAATCAATTCATGTGCTTACAAGAAGAATGCTAATAGGAGGAGAGATCAGAGTGACAGATGAGCTCATCACTGTGCTGCTTCTCCTTTCACTGTCCAGTCAAAAGCTGGGGGTGGGTGCAGGACAATACGGGCCTCAGAGGAATTGTGTTGAATGATGCTGACCATCAGACTGAAGACATCTATTGACAGACATAAGTACTGCAAGGGAAATCTCTGGAATAATGTTGAATACTGCAACAAAAGTTGATTGTTATTTTATTCTAATGGGTTATTCATTTTTTTTCTTATTTATGGCTGGAGTTCTGCTTCAGGCCAATTCCTCCACCCCATCAACACAATTATTATTATTATACAGGACTTACATACCGCCAACAATTTGCTCAGCGCTTTACATTATGGAGGGAGACAGTACAGTTCCAATACAGTTCAATACAAGAGTGGATCGAGGGCCTGATCCTGGCAGCTTACAATCTAGGAGGGGATAGTGGTACAAAAAGGTAATAACTGTGGGGGATGGACTGGTAGGAGAAGTAGTGGATTCCAGTATTAGCAGAGGGCAGGGTAGGCTTCCATGAAGAGGTGTTTTCAGAGTGCGCCTAAAAGGTGAGCAGAGTAGGCGATAGCCTGATAGCTTGGGGTAGGGAGTTCCAGAGGATGGGTGAAGCCCTTGAGAAATCCTGGAGACGAGCATGGGAGGAGGAGACAAGGGAGCTAGAGAGTAGGAGGTCTTGCGAGGAGCGGAGAGTACAATAATGACGTTTTTAAATTCCACTGTCATTACATTCTTTATTTCATAGTTAGTCTGGCTGAAAAAAGACAAAAGTCCATCCAGTTCAACCATAAAATTTCAATTTAGAGGATATCATCACTGGGACTCTGTGCTTCTCTATGTAACACAGGCATATCATAGCTAGTGGGAGGGGCCGGCAGGGTGCTGTACACAGCTTCTTAAAAAACATCCCAGCACCCTGCCTCGGTACTCTTTTCAAGAGCCCTGAGTCCTGAAGAAAGTAGTGGGCTGACTCTTGGGAGGAGGTATTCAAATATCATAATGCCGTGATGGGCGGGTGTCAGTCTGGAGGAGTGGGTGTTCCTAAGCAGGCAGTATTTACATGAAGACCAGCCTAGGTAACGCCCACATGTGATGCTGAGCCTCCATTATGGAAAGCACTGACATCCAATGAATGAAAGGAGCGGACCAGGGACAGTCAAGCTAGGGAGGAAAGGGCTGGATGATACTGGATGATGCTAGACATTCTCCTCCATGAAATCTAACTGTCTGACTTACTGCAGCTTCTAGTGCACACTGTGAGATGCTCACGTATTTAATACCTCTCACGGAGATCACAGGACTACCACTGACCATGTATTCATCTGTTTTTCTCTCCAGAAGGACGGCACCATCTTTGTCAGGCATCATACAGGATCACCGTCTACTTCCTGGACTGAGATGCCAGAACAGAGGACACAATCATACAAATCCTGATGTCTGTGCTGTGTTCACAAATGTTTGACACAGACCGGCCCCTGCTGCAGCTTCTCACCTCGTGCTTGGCTGCAAAGTTACAATGTACAGTCTGATCACAGGGGAAGGGGAGACTGGGGAAATGTTTCTTCCTGTCAGCAGCGGACTGATGAATTCATCTCAGCCTAGGCAAAGTCACTGGACTGAAGATCAAAGGACAGATATTTATAGAGACATATATATTATTATTATTATTATACAGGACTTATATCGCGCCAACAGTTTGCTCAGCACTTTACAATATAACGGGAGACAATACAGCAACAATACAGTTCAATACAAGAGGGATTGGAGGGCTCTGCTCCTGGGAGCTTACAATCTAGGAGGGAGGGGCTAGCGGTACAAAAGGTAGTAACTGTGGGGGATGGACTGGTAGGAAGAGTAGAAGATTCCAGTATTAGCTGAGGGCAGGATAGGCTTCCCTGATGAGATAGGTTATCAGAGATCGCCTAAAAGTGAGCAGAGTAGGTGATAGTCTGATAAATTGGGGTAGAGAGTTCCAGAGGATGGGGGAAGCTCTGGAGAAGTCCTGGAGACGAGCATGGGAGGAGGAGACAAGGGAGCTAGAGAGCGGGAGGTCGTGCGAGGAGCGAATGGAGAGGGGACCTGATTGGACAAAATAAATTTCATTCATTTGTCAAATATTATTTCCAAGGTTAATGACTAAAAAAAATACATTCACACAAATAATAATGGACGGACGGTTCCCCAACACACTGAACTCCCAGCAGCGAAGAGGAACTCCAGGAAGGTATGGCGTGGGATTTCTGCAAATGTCATTTGAATGCACCAGGCTCACATCCAAAAACACTTTGTGGTGGGATTTGTGGTGATAATTTGAGAACATCGGGGAAGACTGGCCAGGAATTCGATTTGTGGCTGAAAAACGAGCCCCAGCATAGTGATCCAAATTTTATAGTATTCCCCTCCCCCATTCTCATTGGCCCACAGTGATCCTGGAAGTCATACTGCTTCGTGCCAGTTGGTCAAGAGAAAACATTAAATTCCTATCCCGATGGTTGGGGGGTTGGTGACAACCTGAAGTAACGGTGACGATTTATGAACCTTCCCAGATTGAACTGGGTAGATCCTTTAAGGTGCCCAAAGACATGATATATTGTGATTGGTCAGCTCCCTATCGCTCACCTATGGGCACTATACATCAGGGGTGTAGGAGATTGGAGCAAAGTCATTAGATCCATCAGGAACCCCTGCCAACAAGCACAAAGAGATCCTACATTCCCGAAGACCTTTCTGCAGGCTAAATGGCAACCAAGCAGTACAGCCTGGTCTGGGACCCGCCCCTTCGCCTGTGATTGGGTAAGGCAGGAGCAGCAGCATCCAGGTTAAGCCATCACTCTGCCCTCTACGCCTACTTTAAACAAGTGGCAATGAGGTGTCTTTAGTATTAGTGTCCTCCTTAGCCCAATCTTTGCCTTGTGGTCGCAAGATGTACACCTCCCTGCCACATAGCACAGCCTGGGGTCCTCACTTTTGTGTCAAGCCTGCCCCAGCCTGTGATGGCTTTAAAAAAAAAAAAAGGAGCAGCAGAAGACTGATGAGGTCAGCTTTTCACTCTGCTCTTCCTGCTAGGCCTTGAAGGACTCCTGATTGGCTCCCTCAGGCCAAGTGCTGCTGTACATGGGAAGGAGGTGGGGATTTAACTATTTAAAAAAAAAGGAGCAGCAGAAGACTGATGAGGTCAGCTTTTCCCTCTGCTCTTCCTGCCAGGCCTTGCAGAACTCCTGATTGGCTCCCTCAGTCCAAGTGCTGCTGTACAGGGGAAGGAGGGGGGGATTTAACGATTTTAAAAAAAAAGGAGCAGCAGAAGACTGATGAGGTCAGCTTTTCACTCTACTCTTCCTTCCGGGCCTTGAAGGATTCCTGATTGGCTCCCTCAGTCCAAGTGCTGCTGTACATGGGAAGGAGGGGGGGATTTAACTATTTAAAAAAAAAAGAGCAGCAGAAGACTGATGAGGTCAGCTTTTCACTCTGCTCTTCCTGCCAGGCCTTGAAGGACTCCTGATTGGCTCCCTCAGTCCAAGTGCTGCTGTACTGGTGGTGGTGCGGGGGGGGGGGGGGGGGGAATTTAACGATTCATACTGGTTGACTTTTGAAGTTTGTTTGTTTTTTTATTAATAAACTCCATTGGTTGATGATTTCCTATTTCTGGCTGAAGTTCAGATTTGGTATATCTGCTCTCATAGTAATTATAAATCTGATCTCTAAATCAGGAGTGTTCCTTTAATGTCACCATCGATGCAGCGGCGGCGCACAATAGAGAAAAAAAGTCGCACTGATTAAAAGGCGCCGCGCCACGCTTTCATTAAAGGATGTGACTGATAACAGGGGATGGGTAGGTGGCCTGGGGTGGGGGTGGGGGGGGGGGTCCCTAGCCATACACATACAGCCCCCCATCCCCCACCCCGCAGACAGGCTGGCATCAATCATGGCCAGCCAGTGACCCAGCAGAATGGAGCCCGGGTGTCTTTGCCTCTATTCAGTGTTTGTTATTATAAGCCGAATCCTCATCTGCTGGCTGCAGATAAGGGGCCGTTATCAGCCTGGAAGATCGCTATCAGGGAGCAGATCAGCCCACGCCTCTTATCTGCCATTTCCATCTAGTGGAGAGGCTGAGCAGAGAGGAAAAACAGGCCCGCCGACTCCCCGCGCTCACACGCCCGCCATGTTTCCTCTTCTGCTCCACTTGGTAGGGACTCCACTCTGACCTGGACTGCCAGGACCGTCTGGTGTGTGAACGTAGAGGCGGTATGGGGGCCCATTCAGAATGAACGCACATTGACGCACTTAACATCGCACCGGATCCTTTAGCTTGGGTTCCCATATATGCGGTGCGGTATATTATTATTATTATACAGTATTTATATAGCGCCAAAAAGTTTTCTCAGAGCTGTACATTATAGTGGGGGACAGAACATGAGACAATACAAGACACGAGGGGTTCGAGGGCCCTGCTCCTTGGAGCTTACAATCTAGGAGGGAGGGGATAGTGGTACAGGAGGAAGTGGCTGTGGGGGATGGAGTGGTAGGGGGAGTGGAGGAGATCGGCTGTTAGGTGAGGGCGGGGTAGGCTTCCCTGAAGAGGTGGGTTTTCAGGGTGCGCCTAAAGGTGAGGAGGGAAGTTGACAGTCTGATGGATTGGGGTAGTGAGTTCCAGAGGATGGAGAAAGTCCTGGAGAAGTCCTGCAGTCTGGCGTGGGAGGAGGAGACCAGGGAGCTAGAAAGTAGGAGGTCTTGTGAGGAGCGAAGGGTACGTGTTGGGTGGTATTTGGATATCAGGTTGGTGAGGTAGCTTGGGGCAGCGTTATGAACAGCTTTGTACGTCAATGTTACTAGTTTGAATTTAATGCGTTGGGCAATCGGAAGCCAGTGGAGGGAATGACAGAGGGGGGTGGCAGATGCTGAGCGGTTGGTAAGGTGGCTGAGTTCAGGATAGACTGAAGCGGGGACAGCCTGTGTTGAGGCAGGCCGGTGAGGAGGGAGTTGCAGTAGTCGAGTCGTGAGATAATAAGGGAGTGAATGAGTATATCGCATGTGATTCGCACAGGAACCGTACGGCAAATCACATGCCATTTGTGTGCGGTGCAATTGGAGCCATGTATCCACACCAAAAATGTGCAGGACCCTTTTTTGGGTCCACACTAGAATCGGATCTCATGGGTATTCACATCTATGCAATCCGATTCTGCACATCGCACCGCATTTTGCGGACCGCTTTCAGGGAGTTGTTAACTTAACATACACACCCGCAGCGGTTCGCATGAATGGGGTGCGATTCTGATGCGGAATTCGCACAGAAAGCGCTGCAAATTCCCCACTGCATCAGTGTGAACCCGGCCTCAGGCATTCACACCTGCCTTTCCTAAACACACAAAAATGTGCATTTTGCTGCATGTTTTGGAAACACACTGCAATCACGGGTCACGCTTGGCTGTGCAATAAAAGGCGACAAAAAATCCACTGAAAAAACGCCCAACCAAAAAGGTTCTGGAGCTACTTGTCACATGTAGGGCAGCCGTAGGTACAACACACGAAAAACACACATAAAAAAATGCAAGCGGGAACGCTCATTCCTGTTACGCTTAGATGTGAATGGGGCCGTCAATGTAACACGCTGCCAGGCATTCTCTTCATGCGTTGGGGTGCCAATGAAAATAGATGGAACATGTTGCATGCATTATTGCGTATTGTACACGGTACCACCACTCACAAGTGTAAGGACATTAGATGCATTTTTTGGTGCATCAATGTACATCATGCAGACCAGATTTAGGCAGACTGCCATTTATCAGAACACACGATTAGATGAAAGCGTATCAAAGTGTAGGCCAGCACAGTGTCTAAATGGTTAGCACTTCCACCTGGCAGTACTAGAGTCATTGGTTCGAATCCCAGCCACGGCACCACCTGCCTGGAGTTTACATGTTCTCTCTGTGCCTGTGTGTGTTTCCTCTGGGCACTCCGGTTTCCTCCCACACTACAAAGACATGCTGGTAGGTGAATTGGCTCCTGTCTAAATTGTCCCCAGTATGTGTGTGTATGAATGTGAGTTAGGGACCTTAGATTGTACACCCCTTGAGGGTTAGGGACTGATGTGAATGTACAATATATATGTAAAGTGCTGCGTACATTGACGGCACTATATAAGTACCTGAATGTACCATGGGCACACACATGAACTGGCCCCTTAGGTTAGACTCCTATAGAATAGGATAACTTCACAGGGTATAACATAAGGTATGTAATGAAAACAGAAAGGTTTTGTTTAGTATCGTCTTTCTTGGGTTGGGGGGGGGGATTTAAGAAGGCAAAATATAAGCAGGTTAAGCTTCCACTTTAACTATTTCTTATTCATTCAATCATCTTATTAGGGCAGCACACTGGCTAAATGGTTAGCACTTCCCCCTGGCAGTACTAGAGTCACTGGTTCAAATCCCAACCATGGCACCACCTGCCTAGAGTTTACATGTTCTCCCTGTGTCTGCGTGGGTTTCCTCTGGGCACTCCGGTTTCCTCCCACACTCCAAAGACATGCTGGTAGGTTAATTGATTCCTGTCCAAATTGTCCCTTCTATGTGTATGTATGAATGTAAGTTAGGGACCTTAGATTGTACGCCCCTTGAGGGTTAGGGACTGATGTGAATGTACAATATATATGTAAAGTGCTGCGTACATTGACGGCGCTATAGAAGTACCTGAAATAAATACAATAATAAAGTCCTGCATGATACACTTCCATCAAAACACGCCTTCTAATAGAGTTCAATGGCAGCATGCGTAAAAATGTGTCAAAAACACACAAATATGCCAAAACCGCACACCGCACACAGGTGAACTGGCCCCTGAGCTTAGACTCCTACTGGAAGCATTCACCTTCAGATTGACTCCTGTTCACCCGCCCTGTCAGAAAACATCTGCTTGATCAGTGCTGCAGGCAATAGGCTACAGAGCTGATCTAAGTATTCTGACAGTAGGGGAGTCTCCCTGCTATCGGAATACAATAATGCAGTGGGAGGATTCCCCCATCCATCACAAATGTATGGATGGGGGAATCGGTTCAGTTTTTTTGTTCAGTCTGCTGGCTGAACCACGTATGGCCAGCTTAAGGCACTCTTCACACTAGGCGTCTGCGCGTCGTGCGTAGAAATGAATGGGCTGCCCTACACAAGAGAAACATGCATAAAATGTCGCTGATTCTTCTGCAAAATCGCCCCACGCCACGCTCAACCACTCCATGCACTTTGGCGCACACGTGAGCAGATGTACGGTGGTGTCATGAAGAATTAATGCCACCGCCGCACGTCTGCTAAAAGGCAGCGCATTTCTAGAAAGCGTGCGACTCTGAGCACGTTCCCGTCAGGCATAGATGTGAATGTAGCCTTTGGGGCCAATGGACAGCGAAACGTTTGTGTGTTCCCGCACCAACTAGCCATTACACAGAATGCAATCCCTGCGCTCTTCTCTAACCAGGCACTATTAAACACCACTATGGGTATGGTAAAGTCAAAACTCATTTCTTATTTTTATTGGTTTTGGGTTGAGTGGTGAGGGGTTGGGACCCCTGTCAGGTTTTTATTGCGATTTGAGGGTCACGGTCAGCAGGATGATCCAAAGCTTAGCAGGATTAGAAGTGAAGTCTTCCATTGGGGATTCCTGATCCAGTGACAGCGCTCTGGGATTTTCCTATTGTGTCTACAGGACAGGAAGGGATGATGGCAAACACAAAAAATCTGACCTCCGGCCTTCCCTTCAGTCTTGCACAGAGTACCGGCTCCTCTCC
The DNA here is from genome assembly GCF_062004578.1 of Staurois parvus. NCBI lineage: Eukaryota > Metazoa > Chordata > Amphibia > Anura > Ranidae > Staurois > Staurois parvus. The sequence continues at coordinate 1,735,963 of NW_028318541.1, read as the reverse complement.
TGGACTGAAATGGCTTACTCTGATTTCACTGCACACTGTGAGCTTCTCACAATGTGCATTAGAAGCTGCAGCAAGTCAGATAAAACCCGTCTCATTTCCTGGCTGTAGGACATCCAGCATCATCTAGCACTTTCCTTCCTAGCCTTACTGTCCCTGGTCCACCCCTTTCATTCAATAGAATTCAGTTCTTTCATTAGTGGAGGCTCAGCATCACATGTGGGTGTTACCCATTCCAATACAGCCTGCCTAGGAAACCCCACTCTTCCAGTCTGACACCCACCCATCAAAGCATTTTGAGATTTGCACTCTTCCCACTGCTTGCATCAGGGCTGGAGGCTCTTGAAAGGAGTACTGTGGTGTTTACAAGAAGCTATGTACAGCATCCTGCTGGCCCCTCCCACCAGCCATGATCTGCCTGCAATACACAGAGAAGCCCAGAGACCCAGTGATAACATCACAGGGCATAAAATAAGGAATGTAATGAAAACGGAAAGGTTTTGTTTAGTATTGTCATTCTTGGGTGGGGGGGGGGGGGGGAGGCAAAATATAAGCAGGTTAAGCTTTCAATTTAATCATTTCTTATTATATCATTATCATCATCTTATTTGGGCAGCACAATGGCTAAATAGTTAGCACTTTTGCCTGGCAGTATTCGGGTTGTTGGTTCAAATCCCAACCACGGCACCACGTGCCTGGAGTTTGCATGTTCTCCCTGTGCCTGCGTTGTTTCCTCCGGGTACTCTAGTTTCCTCCGATACTTCAAAGATATGCTGGTAGGTGAATTGGATCCTGTCTAAATTGTCCCTAGTTTGTGTATGTATGAATGTGAGTTAGGGACCTTAGATTGTACACCCCTTGAGGGTTAGGGACTGATGTGAATGTACAATATATATGTAAAGCGCTGCATACATTGATGGCGATATATAAGTACCTGAAATAAATAAATAATAAAATTCTATCAGAGTAAAGTCTGAGCTTTAGATATACTTAAAAATAAATTCCTAAACACATAACCAGACAGGTTTAGAGGTTTTTACTCCTTTAAAGCACCCCAGTCATTACCTAGTCTGGCCCCACAGATGGAATACAGGTGCTCTTAGCCGTCCACCTTCATCAGATTGTCCAATATGCAAATCTCGACTCGAGACAAAGTCTAGCACTGCCTATACACAGCTCCTTATTAGTCCATCTGTGTAAGTAGCGGCCTCAGCGACCAATAGCAGGCTGGAGGAGGAGAGGGACTCCGCACTTACCGCACAGTTGGAGATCTGCACCCCCCGGTATGGAGGCGCTCGTATACCACCTGCTGGTACGTCCCTCACCTGAGAGCGCCTTCACTTCCACCGCCAGCATACAATGTACTAAAACTCTCACCCACAGAGAAGAGGACAGATGAAAGTCCCGGGTGAGGTCACCATCACTCTTCTCACAGGGGAATTCGGATTTTATGATGGCTGAGATCGCAGAGCCCGTACATACCGCACAGCGCCTGTCACACGCCATGACATCGGGGGCGCGGCACAGCATGCAGGTGAACCTACGAGATTGTCAGGTGGAGAGCGCATCACCGCCACTTATCAGACACACAGATCTTCAATGTTGAGGAAGATACAGTGAAGAGGCAGAGATGTATTCCGATGGTCCCAGGGTGCGGGGGGCTCATCTGTACAATCACAGGTTGCCTGACCAAGGATAAAGCCAAACTCCAAAAAAAACTGCTAAATACACATACAGGAGCTGCATTACCTGCCAAAGGATCTGTGTCCATCCAGTTCTGAGATTTATACATCTCTGCCACAAAGCACAGACCTGACTTTTCTCGGCTTCATTTTGGTAACACTCACAGGTCCCTCCCTCAGTCTGTGATTGGACAGTGAAAAGAGAAGCAGCCGACTAATGAGCTCATCTCACTGTCACTCTACTCTCTCCTCCCATCAGCACATGCCATGTCAGCACATGTACTGATTGGCTCCTTGTGCTGCTTCTACCTCTTTCAGTCTGAGCTCTGCTGTACAGGGACTGCAGGAGGCTTTTTCACACCAGAATGTGTGTCTGAGTAGGGGTTGTTGTGTACGTTCCAAAATGTGACCAATAATTTTAATGGGCTGCCTTATATGTAGGAAATGTGCATAAATAGTGCAGAGTTTGTAAGCTTGGGCCACACAAACTGCGAGATACTACGGCACCACGCATAAGCTACTTTTGTTGCACATAGGGCAGTCCATTGAACGAAATAAAAACACACACATACATACACACACACACATACACACAAGCTACTTTAGCGTGTTTGTCATGCGTAGGACAACCCACTGAAATGGAACAAAAACACGCAAAAGAGTGCATTCGCAAAACGCTTGGTATGAACCAAGACTAAGCGTTTTGGTGCTTCATACCTCAAAACGCTCAGGTGTGAATAGGGCCTTACAGTCTTCTCTTAGCCCCTCACCAAAGTCCTACACATACCTGTCGATTATGGCAGCTTCCTCTGTTGCGGTGACAACGATGCTGCACTGCTCCTGAATTCCGAGCAGAGTTGTCACCCTCTTGTAGGTTTTGTGGAAGTAAACGATGTTGCAGGGGGCATGGCTATCACAAGTCTCTAGCTGAACAGTCAGCACCTGGCCACACCTAGTCCCGCCTACTGTTTTATGGATCGACAGCACTGCCTTTGCTGAAACCTCTCCCTCTGTGAGCTGCAGTGTCTGGGAGGGGGAGAGTGTGAGACACCAACAAAGGAGGATTTGGCTCAGTCAGGGAAGGTAAAGAAAGTTTTTCTGTTTACTTAATGAGGCTTGGGTATCTTCAGGGGCAGACTGACAACTCATGGGGCCCCCGGGCAATAGGGGATCATGGGGCCCCTGTGTCTTTGCCCACACTCAAAGCACACCCAAAAAAGCCTATAAAAAAAAGGTACCAGGGGCATTTCATGGGGCCCCCTTCTGACCCTGGGCCCTCGGGCATTGCCCGAGTGCTCGAATGGTCAGTCCGCCCCTGGGTATCTTGTCATGCAGAGGTCTGCAGTTGTGCTTTAATTGGATGTTCCATTTTTAATTACAAGCAAGTTTAAAAGTGGTTCTAAAGTCTAAGTTTTGTACCTTAATGCATTCTTTGCATTAAGGCAAAAAAAATAAATAAATAAAAACTCCCCACTAACTGTCCCCATTCCACCTGACAGCATTGGCTCCTGCTGCTGTTGGAGGGCGTGGCCCAGTTGTGCTGTGTGTGTCTTTGGATGCACACAGCTCAGATTGGGAGCATACCCGCACAGGTGCCACCATAGCTCACAGCTTGCACCCGCAGGAATAAGAGGACAGCTCCAGCGGGGAACTCCAGAAGAGGAGGTAAGGGACTTCTCTGTGCAACAGCACTGAACACAGCAGGTAAGTATAAACCTCTTTTTATTTTACATTTTAAATATCAGCTTTAATATCTATGTAAGCAATAAGAGTAAGAGAGAAGAGTTTGGCATTCAATCATTTGCATGATGTGGGTGAAAATGAAGAAGCATCAACACACACAGACTGGCTCTTCCTTCTACAGGATCATGAAGTATCCACATGCTGGGGGTTATTTACTAAAACTGAAGAGTGCAAAATCTGGTGCAGCGCTGCATAGAAACCAATCAGCTTCCAGGTTTTATTGTCAAAGCTTAACTGAACAAGCTGAAGTTAGAAGCTGATTGGCTGCCATAGCACATTTTGAGTGTTTATGTTTTAGTAAATTCCCCCCCACACTGTGTCTTGAATACAAGTATCTGGTACAACGCAGAATCCTGTCCAAGAAAATAAGATGAAAAATAAATGAATTCCATTTAAACACGGACCATTGTATTCATTCAGACGCAGCTTGACCTTTGGTGTGCCGGCGGCTTCAAATATGTTTAATGGGTTAAACTGGGAGGAAAATTCTTCATATAGAAAAAAAGTTATCTTCCCTCCAGACTGTAATCTGCATTGCCATCAGTTCCCAGCATTAATCTGCAGCATCAATCTGGAAGCAGAGGAGAGCCTGGAACCGGAGCCCACTCTGATCTCATAGACCACCGACCAACGCACAGGAGCCGCTCCCACAAAAAACACGCAGTGAGTGGACCAATCACAGCTGAAAGTGCTGGACTGCATTCCAAAGTATCGCTCAAGACATTTTATATTATACAGGAGTGACATCAGAGTTCTCTAGATATAAGTTATAATTATATATATATATATATATATATATATATTATATGATGGTGACATCCCCGCTCCCAGATATTTAATTATACAGGAGTGACATCACTGCTCTCCAGATATAAGTTATATCAGGGCTTGACAAATCCCAGGCACCAATTCGCCACAACAACTAGAAAATGCGTCCTGGCACCGGGTTCACACACCGTCTCCCATCGACTTCGACGGGGAAACCGTGCCCCAACGACTTCGATGGGGAAACCGCGCCCCAACGACTTCGATGGGGAAACCGCGCCCCAACGACTTCGACGGGGAAACCGCGCCCCAAAGACTTCGACGGGGAAACCGCGCCCCAAAGACTTCGACGGGGAAACCGCGCCCCAACGACTTCTACGGGGAAACCACACCCCATCGACTGACAGGAAAACCGCGCCCCATCAACTTAATTGGGAAACCTCGTCCCATCAACTTCAATGGAAAAACACCCCCCCATCTACTTCAATGGAAAAACGAGCCCCATCAACTTCAATGGGAAACTGCGCCCCATCAACTTCAATGGAAAAGCGCGCCCCATTGACTTCAATGGGAAACCGGGCCCCATGGAATTCAATGAGAAAACGCCTCCCATCAACTTCAATGGGAAAACGCCTCCCATAGACTGCAATGCGAAAATTCCTGTCAAGAGCAATTCTACGCGAACACTTATCTCCTCATGCCACTCTATCACTTCTGAGTCTGGAACGCACCGTTATATTTCTCACAGGACCCTTTTCATAATGGCACTCAAAACACAATGTGTGTGGATCGCATCTATGTTAACTACCTCAAATCGTACACAAAATATCTAGCCTGTCATGCAAATCTGTGAGTTTCAAAACAAATCCAGAATCGCATATGTGTAAGGGTGGCTCCATTCACTTGACTGACCTGCACAGAGTCCTGACCTCAACCCCATAGAACACCTTTGGGATGAATTAGAGTGGCGACTGTGAGCCAGGCCTCCTCCCCCGACATCAGTGCCTGACCTCACAAATGTGCTTCTGGAAGAATGGTCCAACCTTCCCATAGACACCCTCCTAAACCTTGTGGACGGCCTTCCCAGAAGAGTTGAAGCTGTTATAGCTGCAAAGGGCGGGGCCAACTCAATATTGAACCCTACGGGCTAAGACTGGGGGGCCATTAAAGTTCATGTGTGTGTAAAGGCCAGCCGACCAATACTTGTGGCAATATGGGGTATATTATACAAGAGCGACAACACTCCATTCCAGATATAAGATATATAATACAGGAGTGACATCACCGCTCCCCAGATATAAGATATTATACAGGAGTGACATCACCGCTCTCCAGATATAAGATATATTATACAGGAGTGACATCATCGCTCTTTAGATATAAGATATTATACAGGAGTGACATCATCGCTCCCCAGATATGAGATATATTATACAGGAGTGACATCACAGCTCTCCAGATATAAGATATATTATACAGGAGTGACATCACCGCTCCCCAGATATGAGATATATTATACAGGAGTGACATCATCGCTCTTTAGATATAAAATATTATACAGGAGTGACATCACCACTCCCCAGATATAAGATATTATACAGGATTGACATCATTGCTCCCCAGATATGAGATATATTATACAGGAGTGACATCACAGCTCTCCAGATATAAGATATATTATACAGGAGTGACATCACCGCTCCCCAGATATGAGATATATTATACAGGAGTGACATCACCGCTCTCCAGATATGAGATATATTATACAGGAGTGACATCACCGCTCTCCAGATAGAAGATATAATATACAGAAGTGACATCACCGCTCTCCAGATAGAAGATATAATATATAGGAGTGACATCACCGCTCTCCAGATATGAGATATATTATACACATTCATCTATGAAGTTGGCTCATTTATCTGGTGTAAAATCCAGATTCCAGCCAGTTGTCGGGACGCTCGCAGCGTGGTCTATGGAGAACATTCCGAGTCGTTATCCCGCACCTCATTATTAATTGTTATGGATACATCAGCCATGAATTGTGCAATCCTATCATAAGGACAACGGTTAAGATTAGAATAAAACACGCCAGGAACAGCTGTGAGCCGTCTGAAGACGCCGACTGTAAAATGTCCACAGTGGTGGACGGCTGGCAGGGCAGCACATTGCTTGGTGTTCAGAACTGCCGCCCTGATGCCCTGGGGTCCTAGGTTCAGTATTTTATGTAGTTTCCAAGGGAATTTTGAATATTTTTAAATCCGCAGCTTTCATTAAATTAATATCTGGTGATCCTGCCACGAAGATAATTTTTTTTAAGTCATTTCCTGTAATGGGGGTGACAACACACTTTCCCTGTCTCCCAACTGTGCATAACCCCATTACAAGTTGCTGCTTTAACACACATTACACAGGCATAGTCCACGGTTGTCACCATCAGGAAACCCACCCTGATAAATGCCCTGCAGCCATCACTGGGGTACATGTAGACAGGAAGTCGCTACAAAGAGGTTACAGGAGATCACCTGTTGCTGATCTCCTGGAACCTCTGGGCAGCAGAGTGGCTAAATAGCACTTCCACTTGGCAGTACCAAGGTCGTTGGTTCAAATCCCAACCACAGCACCACCTGCCTGGAGTTTGCATGTTCTCCCTGTACCTGCGTGGGTTTCCTCCCATACTCTAAATACATTCTGGTAGGTTAATTGGCTCCTGTCTAAATTGTCCCTAGTATGTGTATGTATGAATGTGAGTTAGGGACCTTAGATTGTACGCCCCTTGAGGGTTAGGGACTGATGTGAATGTACAATATATATGTAAAGCGCTGAATAGATTGACGGTGATATATAAGTACCTGAAATAAATAAATCTCTTTGCAGTGACTTCCTGGCTACATGTACCCCAGTGATGGCTGCAGGGCATTTATCAGGGTGGGGTATTATTATTATACAGGATTTATATAGCGCCAACAGTTTGCTCAGCGCTTTACAATATAACGGGAGACAATACAGCAACAATACAGTTCAATACAAGAGGGATAGGAGGGCCCGATCCTTGGAGCTTACAATCTAAGAGGGAGGGACTAGTAGCACAAAAAGTAATAACTGTGGGGGATGGACTGGTAGGAAGAGTAGAAGATTCCATTATTAGCTGAGGGCAGGATAGGCTTCCCTGAAGAGATAGGTTATCAGAGATTGCCTAAATGTGAGCAGAGTAGGCGATAGTCTGATAAATTGGGGAAGAGAGTTCCAGAGGATGGGGGAAGCTCTGGAGAAGTCCTGGATACGAGCATGGGAGGAGGAGACAAGGGAGCTAGAGACCAGGAAGTCATGCGAGGAGCGGAGAGGACGGTTTGGGTTTCCTGATGGTGACAACAGTGGACTATGCCTGTGTAATAACAAAGGAGGAAACTATGATCTTACTGAACAAATGCTGATGATACATTGTAGAACAAATGTAATGCCACCCAGGTCAGATTCAGAGGGTACTTACTACGCCTTTTACAACCAGTTCCAAGACTACATGAGCATCTCCAGTGTGGTGATGATCACTGGCAACCCAGATGGGAGGTAGTGGGCAGAGCAGTGGCACGGAGCGCGCAGAACTGCAGGTTCCAAATGGTGTTGCCACCCTCTTTATGGTATACAGGAACAGGGGAGGGTGGGACAGTACAGCTCTGGCTACTCAATATACACCTCAATCAAAATCTGGAGACCTCACCAAATTAGTTTTTGGGGTTCCAGTTTTGTATTGCCCGATTGGAGAAGGGATGGCCAAGCGTTGCAAAGCTCAACCTTCATAAAAGGAAGCAAATGAAGCAGCCGAATGCGAAGCATCCCACCAGCACTGAGGGTTGGTCGAGACGCCCTGACCTTTGTAACGCTTAGCTGGTAAAATGGGTTATGTCACGTCATTTGTACACAATTAGGGGAATTCTTAGTATCAGAGCAGCAATAATACAGAGTGGGCGCATCTCCAACACTAAACCTCGCCGTGCCCACATGCGGTACCAGCTGGGCTGAAACCCACACACTGCGCTTCCTGAACCTCGCTTATCTCATTCCAGATCAGTATTGTGTTCCACTGGCTGAGCCTCTGAAACTCACCAGCAGCAGACAGCATGGCAACCCGGCCACGTCACAGGAGTGGGAGCCTCCATAACCCTTTACTGGCTAGCACTGGAGTAGAACATTTATAAGGGGGGGGGGGATCATACCCACCAACGGATTTGTATTTCTGTCCATCCAGTTCTGAGAATTACACACAAGGCGTCTTGGTTGGGTGCAGCTACTCCAATCCTCATTTTTGTAATTATGTATCCAGCATCATCCTTATTTATTGCCAATATCTAACCCCCGGATCACATCTATATGGCCGTGTGGGCACGGGCACTAAAGCCCATTCATTTAATTCTAATGGCACTCCACCCGCACTGGAAAACGCAACCGTTCTGTGAACCGAGGTTCCCGTGCGGGCTGCGTTTTCCAAAGTAGTGCAGGGATTTCTTTCCCTGCATGTCACAGGCACAGGAGTCCATTCAAATGAATGGGCTCTCGTGCTCGTGCAAAACACGGCCCACACAGCCGCATAGATGTGAACCGGGGGTTAGACAGGAGAATGAAGGACAGCAGACTGATGAGGTCAACCCTCTGCTCACTCTGCTCTCTCCTCCTAAGAGCATGTGCCTTATCAGCACATTTGCAAGCAGCACATGTAATTGCCTCTCTACCAGTCTGAGCTTTGCTGTACAGAGGATTGCACATAGGTGCTTATACTGTTTCTATTTTTAAAGGAAACACAGAATGTATTTTTGTGTTTCCTAATTTTGCTAGAACCATAAATCCCAGCATACCTACCTAGATGTACTCCAAAACATTTCTGAAACCTAACAACTTGCACAGAGTTTTTATTTTAAGCTGTTATTCCTTTTTTTAATGTAGCAGTTCCTTTTTTTAACCCAGTTATTGTTTACCGTTTCACTATCAGGAAGAATTGTCACTTTTTCAATAAAATGCTTAATTTTCAAATTTTTTTCACCCTTAATTATATGCTGCTGATCTACTGCAACCTTTTTGCAGTCACTTCCTGTCTACATGCACTCCAGTAATGGCTGTATGGCGCTCCTCATGCCGGGTTTCCTGATAGTGAAAACATTGGACCATGCCTGAGTAATGTGCATTGAGAATGCCAACTATAGTTTCCATCACAAGCCTGTGTGACAACACAGGAACACAATGTGGGAGACAGGGATAAAGCACTGTCACACCAAAACAGGAAGTGCCTGAACAGGGACCCCATAAATGGCAGGATCACCAGGGATGGTTTTAATGGAAGCTGCAGATTTAAAAAAAATAGTATTTTCCCCTCCTTTTACTGCTGTGTAATCGACACACACAAAAAAAAAAAAACCTCATGCCCACCACTCTACTGCTGCCTCTCTTTCCTGTGCCACCACCTTCTTCTAGGGTGTCACAGGTAGCCAGATGTCTCTTCTGGGTTCTTGCAGCTGCTCCCCTGTTGACTCATGTGCACCAAGACGCTTCATCAGAGGGATGGCTGTCTCTTCTGGGTTCTTACAGCCAACTAACCAATGACGTCCATGCGCATTTGGTGCATTTCAAAGCATTTGGCTGTCTCTTCCCAGTTCCGTGAAGCCCCCCGATAATGCACATTCACCAAGGCACGTCATCAGGGGGCTGGCTGCCTCTTTTGGGTTCTTGCAGCCGACCCCCTAATGACGCACTTGCCCCTCGGTGCATCATCAGGGGACTGCCACCCAATGACATTCATGCGCCTTCGAATGTCATTGGGGGGGGGGGGTCATCTCTCTTCCAAATTCTTGTAGTCACACCCCTGATGATGCATGTGTGTCGAGGTGCATCACCAGGGGACCAGCTGTCTTATATAGGTTCCTGCAGCCTGCCACCCATGAAATGCATGTGCCTGCTTTCTCTTCCATGTGCACCAACACGCTTCGTCAGGGGGCTGGCTGTAGAACTCAGAAGAGACAGCTAGCCCCCTGACGAAGCACGTCGGTGCACATGCAGCATCACATGGGTGGCTGCACGAACCTGGAAGAGAAAGCGGACACTTCATGCATTTCATGGGTGGCAGGCTGCAGGAACCCATAGAAGACAACTGGTCCCCTGGTGATGAGCCTCGACACACATGCATCATCAGGGGTGTGACTTGAAGAACCTGGAAAAGACAGACATATCATGGTGCATGTTTGTCATCAGTTGCTGGCTGCAGAACCCAGAAGAAACAGCCAGCCCCCTGATGAAGCTGGAAAAAAAAAACAGGCCAACCCCCAAATGACTCTGTGCAACCCATGTGCTGTGTAGCACCCTGAGGTGCTCTGGAAAGCGTGACCCAAGTATCCCAGGAGGCTGTAAGCAACTGGTACACAGCGGCGGACTGACCATTTGGAAACTCGGGTTATGCCCGAAGGCCCGGGGTCAGTAGGGGGCCCATGAGATGCCCCTGGTACCTTTTTCATAGGCTTTTTTGAGTTTGGGCAAGGACACAGGGGCACCATGATCCCCTATTGCCCGGGGTTGTCAGTCCGCCCCTGCTGATACATCATTCTTGCATATGCCAGAAACCCGGAAATGCAGGGATCTGTTCCCTAAAAAATAATGTAATAGAAAACAAAAATTTCTATTGTGAGAGAGAAGGAGGGTAGAGTAGAGTAGAATAGCGAAACGCTGGGTGTGGAGGGTGAAGGATGGTCAGCTTTAGCTAGCCAGGGCTAGCTGGAAGTTGTAGTTCCCCCTACAGCTAGAAAACCACCGATTGGCAGACCCGGCACACTGCAAATACCTCTCACCAGAATATAAAACAACTGCAACTCACAACTCTGAAGCTTTTCCCGTGTTCCATCTCAGACAATACAGCAACGAAAGGATTAATGGGAGAGGAAGCGGACGGGAAGGAAGTGGGTCGAGGGATTTGGAAAGTGGGAAGAGGAGATACGGAACGGAGAGACAGAGGAAGAAAAATAGGACGAGAGATAGAGATTCAGATTTATCAATTTAATAATCGCTTCTGGAAAAACCCAGACAGGTAGATGGAACTGGAGGATTGCAATTACTTCCCCCGTCAGATAAACCAGTTTTATCAGCCAGCTATTTCTGACAACCCTAAATCGCCTCGCAATCAGCAGCCTAGATCTCTTCCGAGCAAACAGCGAGCTCCGAGTGCCCGCCAACACCGATGGAAAGTTCTGGGAGACACAGGTGGCCCCCACCACCTCCAACCCCGGCCCAAAAAAAAAAAGACCCCCTGATATATCTCGCCAACCCTTATCACGACTTTCCATCTCACTATAAGCGCAATTCCGCTATGCCATCTGCTCCCCCATGAAAGGAGTCATTTAATTTTGGTGTTTTTTCTTTTTTTTTTTATCTCGGTTCAGGATCATCATTAGAAAAAAAAAAGCTTATATGTCTGCTGGCTGCAAAGTAATATCTAGTGGGGGGAAGATAAGATCACGGCAGCTGTGAGATCTCTAAAAGAAATACTTTCCTGCACACGTGATCCTTTTAATACAATGAATGCTAGAGTCACAGCAGATAAGGATCTGCATTGAGGCCTGTCCCGACACAGCGATTCTATCAGGACCTGACTGCATAATGGAATATTTTAAAGCTTATCTGGCCAGCGATCAGAGCTCGCTTGTTATCCCGCTCAGCATCTGGGTGGGAGCTGCAGCCTTCAGAAACGATGCAGCTTCTCACCTTTCGACACCCCATCCCCCCCCCCCCACCACCACCTCTATCAAAATAATCTGCATAAAAGCGAGGCGAATAATGAGCTGGAGGAGTCCAAGCGGCCTCCATCTCCTCCACATATCTGGGCTGGGAAGATAAGCCCTACATGTGACCATGTGTACATGTAATATTCCAGGAGATTGGAGGCTCCTTTTTTTGTGTCGCATCTAAAAGAAAAAAGGAATACAATTCTGGGGTCTTATTTGCAGAGGCAATAGTGAGGTTTTTTTTTTTTTCAGGGAACGTCCGACCAGTTTCGACAATTTATAACGCACTAGACTGTTTCACCGCATTTGTTTCTAGGTTTACCAAGAACTAAATGGTTTAATCCATTCAACCATTTAGTTCCACCATTTCAACTTCAGAGGAACCCTTAAGAGTGACGTTTAGGTCTCAGGGAACCCCTGCTAAAATCAATTGTTTTGGGGGACTATTGGAAAAGTGCCCCTTACATTGGTGGTCAGTGTGAAGAATGCACCCCCTACAGTGGTGGTCACAATGCCACCCTTACTGACAGCTGTAGAGTTCCCTGGTGTTTTGCCATTGGCTCTGCTATGTGGCACTGGACATGGAACATGTAGGCACCAGCAATTGAGATGTCAATCAGCCATAACTCAAGGAACCCCTGGCAACCTTAGGAGGAACCCTAGTTGACAATGGCTGGTTTAATAACTCAGTGAGGACTCAGCGTATTAATGCAGCTCAGCCCTCCAGGAAATTATTATTATTATTATTATACAGTATTTATAAAGCGCCAATAGTTTGCTCAGCGCTGTACATTACAAAGGAGGACAGAATACCAATACAATGCAAAACATGAGGGGATCGAGGGCCCTGCTCTTTCGAGCTTACAATCTAGGAAATGATTATGGTTTGTTCACTTTACTGATCTGCAGAGATTAACACAACTCAACGAACATGGTGTGAATGATCCTTTTATTGGCGGTATGGCCACACATTGTTCCAGTGTCCTCTAAAAACTGAAATGCACTAGCCTGACAGAGAGGCTAATATTGGTCTAATTTGGTACATACACCCAGGGTGGCCATTTGTGGCTGGGTTGGCGCACACTTGGCGATGTCATAAAATACTGAAGCACTGCAGTGAGATGAACACTGTCCAATCCGACCAGACGAGGCAGTGAGATGTGCCACCTGTTTGCATTTTAGGCTGCTCTCCCACCCTTATTACTTCCTTTGGTTATCATTGTTTTGATAATTAGAACACAATGTTGGGTTTACAGCAAATGGTCAATGGAAATGCTAATCACCATTGCAAGAGGACAATAAGGTCCTCATATACATGTATAAATGGAGTGCATTCTTACAAATTATCTGAGGGACATCTAGTATGAATGGGCTCCCAATTACCAACAGGCCTTATGCAGCTGCACAGTATACAACCTCCCCCTTATGCAGTTCATGATGCAGAAAAAGGGTCATTGAGGCAAACTGCACCAAACGGACACAGGAGCTCAGATCTCGAGTCTTGCCATGCAGTCCATCTGTGCATGGAACCGAGACCCCAACTCACAGGTTTTTATTTCTCTACCATATGGGGGGGCGGTCTGACATAGAGGTTTTTAAAGGGGAACCTCTGCTCCCAGCACATGTAAGTACACACTCTCCTAATCTCCTAGATTGTAAACTCCAAGGAGCAGGGCCCTCAAACCCCTCATGTATTGTATTGTTACTGTATTGTCTCATGTACTGTCCCCCACTATAATGTACAGCGCTGAGCAAACTTTTTGGCGCTATATAAATACTGTATAATAATAATATAATAATAATCTAAAAGGTGCCCCTAAAGAGAACCTGTCAGACACTGTTAGCCATGTTATCCAAATACTCTATTTCTAGATGTAGCCATTTATTAAGCAGTGCTAGTTTCAGGACCAATGCAGGCTGCATCACTGAATAAGTCTTGGCAGAGTTAGTTCAATCAGGCTGCTTTAAAGTCTCCAACTTAAAATAATGCAAGTACAGGAATGGCGATGCATAGTGCACTAACACACAAATAGATTAAGAATTCAGGATCCAGTCAGTTCAACTAAAAGGGCAAAGAACAGTGTACACAGAGAAGGCTCAGAAAAGTAAAATCGCATGGACAAAAGTCTATGAACCCTTTACCACACTTATATAAGAGTTTGTTGGAAATCCCATTCCAGAATCATGGCCATAAATAAGGAGTAACCCCTTCGTCCTTGCCTGCAGCAGACTGATAGCATCATCTCAGCCTAGGCAAAGTCACCGGACTGGAAAGAAGTTGTGGCTTTTTAATGATAAAAAGTGGAGCTTTTCTGACCAATGATACTCTTGCTGTTTAAGGAGACATCAGGAATTTATAGACCGTATCAAATTACCAACCAATGTGTTAGCTACCATTTTCTCCTTTTGCATTTGTGAATTGGGAATGAGGCTGAGCCCTTAAACCCAGGTTCACACTGATGCGGTGCGGAATTCTCAGCAAATTTCGCACCACATCAGAATCGCACCCTGCTAATGCGAACCACTGCGGGTGTGTATGTTAAGTTAACAACACCCCGAAAGCGGTCCCCAAAATGCGGTGCGATGTGCAGAATCGGATCCCATAGGTGTGAATACCTGTGCAATCCGCTTCTAGTGCGGACCAAACAAAGGGTCCTGCATGGCATGTTTTTGGTGCGGGTGCAGTGCGGTTAGAGCCATACAAGCTGTACGGCTCTGATCACACCGCACACAAAATCGCACGTGGTTTGCAGAGGAATGCGGTGCGGATCCCATGCGAATCACATGCGTTATACCGCACCGCATGTATGTGAACCCGGCCTTAGTGTACTTCTGGGGAAGAGTAGAAGGTACTCTCATTCAAAAAATAGGATACTATCCAGGGTGGATTTAATTTAAATCTAACTGATTTAAATCACGATTTAAATCACTAGTCAGTAAGGCTTGATTTAAATCCTAGTTTTCTACATAAAGACTAATTCTTGCTGGTATAACTTTAATATGCAAGTAGATGAAGATTTTTAGAATAACTTTTCATATTAGTTTTTTTTATCCCCAGTTTAATAGGTTAATCATTCATATTTGGACAACTTTTCTGTTGTATTTAGGAAGGAGAAAAATAATCATTACCTTAATAATAACAATTTAAATAGATTTATTCAACTGAAACAATAACATTCCAGCATATGTGATTTGCTTAAACAAACATCCATGTTTTGTAACTAATATGGCTAAACAAAATATATATATTTTAAGAAACTTAGACTGTCAGCCCCTCCCCCCTCACACTTAGTTTCACTTTCTTCTTGTGCAGATCTATTCCACTCGAAACAATCAGAAAAATATTGTTTCTATTCTATTCACTGAACTTCTTGAAACTTAGCACTGAAGGGGCTGATTCTGTATTCATAGGTTTGTAGAAGTTAGGATGAAGGTCTTTTTCTTAACTCTGTTCATGTTATAACATTTTTGCTGTGAAGAAGAGGCATGTGATCTCCACTGAGTCAAATTCAGTTTTGAGAACTGCAAAGTAAACCAAACATCTGTGATAATATCTTGTAGGCAGAGAAACTGCCCAATAATCTTACAAAAACCTCTGGAAGAGCATGACATTGTGAATGGATTCATGGAATTTATTTACCCAAAAAATTAAACATATACAGCCTTATTCTACATAATTAAAAAACTAATCTTTATTTCATGATGGAATAACCTTTGGATGGTAATATATTTTCCTCAAAAAGCATTTTATTTAAAAAAAATCCGATTTAAATTAAAAAAAATCCGATTTTTTTTATTTTTTTTAAAAAATCATTGATTTTTATCCACCCTGATACTATCATTGTGCTTGTGTACTTGCTAGGCACCTACATCAACATTTCTGAAAGTTTTTCTAGTGAACTGCAGATGGATCACTATCATTAGGGTCCATCACATCATTGCTGCAAATACAAATGCATTTGCAGAAATTAGCCTGAACTTAGAGGGCACTGAAATGCCATTACCAAGGAGCACATGACAAAGAACTGCACATGACACAAAGCAGCTGATCGTCTACAAAATCTGGGAAAAGTGTCTGAAGGTTCACAGACAGCCCTCTGGGCACAAATCTAGGAGTGGGATACTTAGATGAGCCCATGATAGCTCCCAAGGAGAACACAAACTATGTAGAAGCTGGATGGTCTATTTCTAGGTTTCCTTTATAACAAGCCCCCATGCCATGCTCCATAAAATGCACCAAATAAAGCAACTGCAGGTAAGTTTAAAACTAAAAGAGCGAAAATGAGGGTTAAAAATTGCAGAAATCCATAGCAACAAGGCTTCTATTTTAACAACGTTTTTGGTACTCCACTCCTTTACGTTGCTGCGTCTCCTGTCACATGATCTCCTAACCCTGTGTAGGCAGAAGTATGCTCTACTGCAGGGGTCTCCAAACTGTGGCTCAAGGGCCAGATGTGGCCCTTTGCTACCCTTTATCCGGCCCTTGGGGCACTATTCCTCCCACTGAGACCAACAATGGGGCAATACTTCTTCACATTAAACCAATAATGGTGTACTATTCTTCCCACTAATAACAATGGTGGGGCACTACTTCTCTTACTGACCAACAACCCTGAGGCCATGTTTATTCTCTCTGATGGGGCCAAGACATTTTCTATCCTCACTGGCCCTAATCTGGCCCTCCTAAAGTCTGAAGGACAGTATACTGACCCTTTGTTTGAAAAGTTTGCAGAACCCTGCTGCAGAGGAAAGATGTCTATACTTACTGATTCACAGGGTACTCCGGTCCAGGCAAGTGATTGACTCCCAATGCTGGCTTCAGGGGAGAGGATGGACAGCTGACAACAGATGCCCCGTAGAAAGCCTATGGGTGACATCAGAGCCCAGGCATTGCAGCGATTGTTGTGACGATCTCTCCTCTCCCCTGAAGTTAGGGCAGGGAGCCAATCACGTGATCACACCAACAATGGGACACTGTACCTCCCATCGACTCCAGCGATGGGGCACTATACCTCCCATCGACTCCAGCGATGGGGCACTATACCTCCCATCGACTCCAGCGATGGGGCATTATACCTCCCATCGACTCCAGCGATGGGGCACTATACCTCCCATCGACTCCAGCGATGGGGCACTATACCTCCCATCGACTCCAGCGATGGGGCACTATACCTCCCATCGACTCCAGCGATGGGGCACTATACCTCCCATCGACTCCAGCGATGGGGCACTATACCTCCCATCGACTCCAGAGATGGGGCACTATACCTCCCATCGACTCCAGAGATGGGGCACTATACCTCCCATCGACTCCAGAGATGGGGCACTATACCTCCCATCGACTCCAGAGATGGGGCACTATACCTCCCATCGACTCCAGAGATGGGGCACTATACCTCCCATCGACTCCAGAGATGGGGCACTATACCTCCCATCGACGCCAGAGATGGGGCACTATACCTCCCATAGACACCAGAGAGGATGGACAGCTGACAACAGATGCCCCGTAGAAAGCCTATGGGTGACATCAGAGCCCAGGCACTGCAGCCATTGTTGTGACGATCTCTCCTCTCCCCTGAAGTTAGCGCAGGGAGCCGATCACGTGATCACACCAACAATGGGACACTGTACCTCCCATCGACACCAGCGATGGGGCACTATACCTCCCATCGACACCAGCGATGGGGCACTATACCTCCCATCGACACCAGCGATGGGGCACTATACCTCCCATCGACACCAGCGATGGGGCACTATACCTCCCATCGACACCAGCGATGGAGCACTATACCTCCCATCGACACCAGCGATGGGGCACTATACCTCCCATCGACACCAGCGATGGGGCACCATACCTCCCATCGACACCAGCGATGGGGCACCATACCTCCCATCGACACCAGCGATGGGGCACCATACCTCCCATCGACACCAGCGATGGGGCACCATACCTCCCATCGACACCAGCGATGGGGCACCATACCTCCCATCGACACCAGCGATGGGGCACCATACCTCCCATCGACACCAGCGATGGGGCACCATACCTCCCATCGACACCAGCGATGGGGCACTATACCTCCAATCGACACTAGGGTAATTTTTTTTTTTTTTAACTCCCACTGACCACCAGGGCAGTTTACACCCACCAATGCCAGGGAATTTTCTACTCCCACTGGCCACATTCCGGCCCCCCTAAAGTTCGAGGGCCAGTAAACTGGCCCTTTATTTTGAAAGTTTGGAGAACCCTGCTCTACTTTACCCTAAGGCTTCAATCAGTCTTGAAGCTTGCTGCTTCTTTCCCAACACTACCCACCAATAGGGAGCAGACTACAGAAGAGAGGGTCAAGTTTTGTAAATGCTCCAAGATACTGTCCTCACAAGAAGAGTACCGGGCAGCCATCTTGTTCCTTTTCCAAGGTGGACATACATGGGCCTGCCTGTAACCCAGGAAAGTTCATGTAGCGTGATATATCTGAGCTACTGTTCTCATGAGGAGAGCACTTGGTATCTATTTTGGTTCTCTCCAGGATAGACACATATCCACCTGTCCCAACAAATACAGATCAACACAGAGATAGGAACATATATGCAGAACTATGCACATGTTCGAAGATACTGTTCACACAAGAAGAACACTCGGCAGCCATCTTGGTTTTTCCAAGGGTGGACACACATGTTCCTGCGAAGCATGGATCAATACAGAGATAGGAAAGATCATGTAGAACTATATGCAAGTTCTGAGATACCATCCTCAGAAGAAGAGAACTGGACACCTATATTGGTTCTTTTCCAGGCTGGACATACATGGGCTTGCCTGTGACACAAATAGATCTATACAGAGACAAAGTTCAAGTAAAACTATGTGCATGCTCCAAGAACTGTTCATAATAAGAGCCCTGAGTACCTATCTTGATTTTTTTTCCCGGGCTAGACATTCATTGGCCTGACACACATACAGATATATGAAAGTTTATGTTCAGCTATGTGCAAGTTCTAAAATATTGTCCTCCAAAGAAGAGCACTGGGCACTCATCTTGGTTCCTTCCCAGGTTGGGCACACTTAGGCCTGACTGTGACACATATGGGTCAATACAGAGACAGGAAAGTTCATGTAGAACAATGTGCAAGTTCTTTGATACTGTCCTCACAAAAAGAGCACTGGGTACCTATCTTGGTTCTCTTCAGGTTGGACATATATCCACCTGCCACAACACATATGGATCAAAACAGAGATAGAAAAGTACATGTAGAACTATGCACATGTTCTGAGATACTGTTCACACAAGAAGAATACTGGACACCTATCTTGGTTCTTTCCAAGGTGGACACACATGGGCCTGCCTGTGAAACATGGATCAATACAGAGACAGGAAAGTTCATGTAGAACTATGTGCAAGTACAGAGATACTGTCCTCACAAAAGGAGAACTGGGCATCTATCTTGGTTCTTTCCCAGGTTGAATTCACATGGGCCTGCCTGTGAAACATGGATCAATATAGAGACAGTAAAGTTCACACTGAACTATGTGAATGCTCCAAGAAACTGTGATCATAAAATGAGCACTGGATACCCATCTCAATTCTTTCCCAGCTTAAACACACATTGGCCTTCCCCGATACATTTGGATCAATATAGAGATATGAAAGTCTATGTAGAACCATGCGGAAGTTCTGAGATATTGTTATCCTCACAAGAAGAGCACTTATCTTGGTTCCTTCCCAGGGTGGACACTCATGGGTATGCCTGTGACATATATGAACAAATACAAAGATAGGAAAGTTCATTGTAGAACCCAATTATAGTACACAAGGTGATGTTCTTCCAACAACTGATGTGAGTCAATAAAGCTTTGTGCTGGCTACAAATTTAAGAGCGTTGGCTGTCCAGTTCTTGGGATCTGTACAGCTCTGAGCTAAATTAGGACAGCTGACAAAAGAGGACATTGCCTTCAACACCAAAGATTTAGTTTTTCTTAACTGTAACAGAGGGCTGAACAAATTCCAGGAACCAGGTAGGGAATACTCCTTAAAAGTTACAGCTGGTGCCAGACGTTTGAGGTTTTCTATAGTTGTTTTGGTCAACAGCTGACTCCTATAAAAATCCTGTTGTCTCCTGGTTCAGACAGACTGGCTCCTGATCTCCATATAAATTTGTCCACCCCTGCTATAGCGTAAGTATATGCACACATATCACCTGAACACAAAGTTCTGGCCTGACCTGACACAAAATAACCATCAGTTGGAAGCATTAAAAAACAATGGGAAGGCGTCCACAGCCAAAGGGATGGATTAACACCAACACCTGTTGACTTATTGAAATGACAAGTATCTAATGTTTGTTGGCCTATTCCACCCAATCAGTAAACATCTTTTACAGATCTGACCATTGATAAGGCTAAAAACCTTGAATCTAATTACCTGCATTGGGGTTGATAAAAATAACTGACTGCTAACAGCTTGGCCTTAGAATATGTCTCTAAATGTTCTCTGAGCACATCAAAGAGACTTGTAGTTCTCAATGGAACACAAGTTCAGCGTAGTCACCACACTTGAAGTCTATGGATACCTCCTCCAACCCCATAGCTGAAGGTCTGTACCTTGTTACAACCTGCAGGTGGAAGAATAGTCTGCAGTAGCCAGATCATTGCACCTGTGAATTGCAGTTGCAGTGCTTTAAATGCTCCAATGCAAAAAATAAATAAAATAACAAATGCACATTTGTTTTTATTAAGCAATATGGGAGCTTTTTTTTCTTTTGGATTTGGACTTTAAGTAATAAGATGCCATAGCTACCTTGCACCAAACAAAAGAATATCTACTGTTACTAAAGAGATCACCAGGTGAAAATAAAGGAAAAAAAGAAAAAAACGAATGCAGCCACCACATCTAAAGACTGCTCAGAAGCAGCGTATAAAAAAATATGTTTGCTATTGGGTTTAGAAACAACTTTAAATTAGGGTTGCCACCTCATCCCTTTAAAACCGAACACATTAATTACACAGGTTCTGTGGCTGATTAGGTGGTAATTAAATTCACCTAGTGCCTTAGCGGCATTAAATTAGCCTCAGAACCTGTGTAAATACTGCAATATGTGTTCAGTTTTAAAGGGATGAGGTGGCAACCCTACTTTAAATAATCTTTGGAAGAATTTGAGGTAATACAATTTAGAGTTCATGTCAATACACTGAAAAGTGTGAGCGATGATAAACTTTTCTAAGGCCAAATATAACCAGCATGTAGGTAAAGTTTGGAACAGAATTCAAATCAGCAACAAAAATAAAGGAAGGGCTGAAAAAAAAAGATAAACGTCAAATGGCCCATTCATTCATTCTGCATAACAGATCCTCAGCCTTCATCTACATCTCCATGCAACCAAGAGCAAACATTACAAAACACACAAACTTTCTTTGAGTCCGCCATCTTGACTCCAAACGTTAGAAAAAAATTGGGGTCTGAGGAGCGTCCCATTTGTAAAAGTTCTATATTAGCATTCTTCATTACCACTGCGAATAGAGCTTTAGTATGCCAGATTCTGAGGGTTAGTATAGGTTGACATCATACATAACAACAGAGTACAAAGAGCAACCATGTGCAGTAAAGCACAGCAGCCAATCACAGCTCAACATTCAATCTTTTACTACATGGACCACCTGAAAAGCTGATCTGTGATTGGCTCTTAGGGGTTACGGCACCCTATTACTCTACTGTTAGTTATAATCTGGGAAACTTCACAATGAAACTTTTATATTCACATAATTGATAAAGTTGGAAAAAGCCACCAGGTCACCCATTGTGTGCATAGGATTTTGTGAATTTCCATAGTATAACAGGAAATGAACCCCCACAAAGCATTCCCCTATGGCCAACACCCTTCAGTATGATAAGGGTAGGAAAGAGAGAAAGAAAAAAGGAAAAAGCAACTGATACAGTTACTGAGGATTCATGGCCTTAGGGTCAGCTGACATGATAAAACATTGAAGGGATGGAGGCTAATTATCAAGCTATCAAAACGAAAGTGAGCGATCAAAATTTTAATCATACTCTGATTTTTTGGGGGTTACTGGTTTCTGGGGCATCCTCCCTCCCATGCTCAACACACAATCCCTTGAAATTGATACAAAATGATCAAAATTGACTGTTGATGATGGAGAGAAATTTTCCATCTGTTGGGTCGTTTCTTGACTCGATCTCAAATGTTTGGTGGATCTCTTGATTGCCCTGACCAGTGGCTCATGTGTGCTCATCCCAACCCAACAAAACCATTAGCCAACGCTCGTAGATTGCACTGATGTCTCAAGCAGTCAACGAACTTGGCACAGAGTATCCCACCCCAAGGCACTATGACTGTCCCCAGACACTGACTGCCCTAAAATAATTGTGTGACCACTAATGATCCTGCAAGTGGAACGTCACAGGCCGGATTTGTAGACGACCTGAGGGCAGCATTTCATTCTCCTGGGATGTGGAGTTGATCAATGGTTCTACAGGGTAGGAGATATCTTTCTACAGGGCTCCAGAATCAAAGTGGATTATAACTCCCCTAGTCTTCCAATGCCAGCCTGGACTGGGCATCCCTGTTGACTGGAATTCCAGAGTTTTATGTCTGCTGTCGGTAAAAGTTTATAACGTCCAGCAGAGAGTCATAAAACTCATAAACAAAGCAGTAATACAATAATAATAAGCACCACTGTGATGGTGACATTCTCAAACACACACATAGGCATCCAGTTCTGCTTGCTATTGAAGAACTACCAGTCCCAACGTGCCCCGAGATGCTGGAACTTGTAGGTCCCAAAATCCAACAAACGTATGTTACAATACACAGGTATAAAAAGAACTTTATTCACAGATCAATGGTAGTTGAGATTGACTTACGTTTAATCTGCCTGGGATTACGTTGTTTTCTTCTGGACATCTCTCTGTGGTGGGCAGTCAGGGTGGCAGGGAGGGGGCCTCAGGTTCTCCTCATGCCCTCAGCAGCAGTGCAGTCCGTTCAGAGGTTCAGGCGAGAAGGTTCGGCATGAACAGGGCAGCAGAGATTTCCAAAGGCAGGCTCCCCCAACCTGATATACAAACCGTGGTGGCACCCGTCAGCAAACCACAGCAAAAGCATATGTCATCAGCAGAGAGCTTCCAGCCATGAGCAATTCCTCTTTAAAGGGAAAATTCCCCCTCCTGTCTCCTGCAAGGGCAACTGCCAGACTCTTCCGGGTGGCGATTCCTCTCCAAAAGCCTCCAGCAGGAAAAATTGCTGATCAGTAATTATTGTCTACAGACTCCACCAGGGGTAGGGGATTATTGAGAGCCTACACCAGGCTTTGCCAGGGCTATCTTCCTTTCATTTAGGGGTATGAGATCCTCTCTGTCTTTTAGTAGCACCATCCATAGAAGGTGCCTCTGCCCATAGTAGGTGATTAGGCAGAAGGATAATAGTCCCAGCAGCTCTCTCTGGTTTGGTCAGCTTTCTTCCAGGGAATTTGCCCAGTTCTCTATGATCAGATCCTACAGGGAAGTAGATGTTACAGATCCTACAGAGGGTAGGTGCCCAGTCCTCTAAGATCGGATCCTGTAGAGGGTAGATTCCCAGTCCTGTGTGTTTAGACCCTGCAGGGGGTAGCTGCCCAGTCTTCTGAGATGAGATCCTGCAGGAAGATGTCCAGTCTGTGACCAGATCCTACAGGGGGTAGACATCCAGTGTGTGCCCAGATCTTAAAGGAGGATGGATATCCACAATGTGCGCAGTCCCGTGATCAGATCCTGCAGGAAGTGGTTACCCGCTCCTCAATAATCAGATCCTGTAAAGGGTAGATGCCCCCATGTGCCCAGCCTTCAATGATCAGATCCTACACTCTGGTCAGCTTCAACTCCTCAATGATAAGATCCTGTAAGAGGGTAGATCCTCCTTATGTACCAAGTCCCCTGTGACCAGACCTTGCCGGGGGTAAATGCCCATTCCCCTATAATCAAATACTATTTGGGGAAGGGGGGGGGGGAAGCCCCCTATGTACCAAGTCCCCTGTGATCAGATCCTGCAGCAGGTAGCTGCCAATACTTTAATGATCATATCCTGTATGGGGTTGATGCCCAATGTGTGTCCAGTCCCAATGGTCAGATCCTGAAAGATTTAGATGCCCCCTATGTGCCCAGTCCTCAATGATCGATTATTGTGGGACAGCAGATGTCCAGTTCTAAGAAATCAGATTCTATAGGTAGATAATGCCAAATAAGTGCCCAATCCTCAAAGATCACATCCTGTAGGGTGCCAGATACCCAGTCCTGAGTTATTCAGTCCTGTATGGGGTAGGTGCACATTCCTGGGTGATCAGGTCTTGTAGGGGGTAGGTGCCCCGTCCTGTGTGATCAGGTCTTGTAGGGGGTAGGTGATCAGGTCCTGTAGCGGGTAGGTGCTCAGTTCTGGGTGATCAGGTCCTGTATGGGGTAGGTGCCCAGTCCTGTGTGATCAGGTCCTGTATGGGTTAGGTGCCCAGTCCTGGGTGATCAGGTCCTGTATGGGGTAGGTGCCCAGTCCTGGGTGATCACGTCCTGTAGCAGGTAGGTGCCCAGTTCTGGGTAATCAGGTCCCGTAGCATGTAGGTGCTCAGTCCTTGGTGATCAGGTCCTGTATGGGGTAGGTGTCCAGTCCTGGGTGATCAGGTCCTGAATGGGTTAGGTGCCCAGTTCTGGGTGATCAAGTCTTGTAGCGGGTAGGTGCCCAGTCCTGGGTGATCAGGTCCTGAATGGGGTAGGTGCCTAGTCCTGGGTGATCGGGTCCTGTAGCGGGTAGGTGCCCAGTCCTGGGTGATCGGGTCCTCTAGAGGGTAGGTTCCCAGTCCTGGGTGATCGAGTCCTGTATGGGGCAGGTGCCCAGTCCTGGGTGATCGGGTCCTGTAGGGGGCAGGTGCCCAGTCCTGAGTGATCGGGTCCTGTATGGGGTAGGTGCCCAGTCCTGGATGATCAGATTCTGTAGGGGGTAGGTGCCCAGTCCTGGGTGATCAAATACTGTAGGGGGTAGGTGCCCAGTCCTGGGTGATCAGGTCCTAATTGGGGTAGGTGCTCCCTGTGTGCCCAGCCTCCAATGACCAGGTCCTCAGTGTCCCTTATCCCCGTGGCAGTAGCAGCGTCGCCCAGCGTGATCAGCGCTGCCAGGCTGAGTGCCCTCCCATCGTTCAGTGTGGGATCGGTGCTCCCGGAGACCTCCAGCCCGCTCTTCCCGGGCTCTCCGCTCTATAGCCGGTCAGTGAGGAGCAGCTCCGGGCTCAGCAGGTGCAGATAACGGTGCGGGGCGACAGGACGCTGAGCACACAGGGTGGGCGGGGCTCCGGGGTCCTGAACACACAAGGTGGGCGGGGCTCCGGGTTCCTCACTTTCTCAATGGAACCTGAAAATGTATCAAAGCCGCCGGAACGCAACATTCCAAACGGGGCGTGGCCGCTGGAGGGAAAGGAGGCGGAGACGCGGAGACCGCCCCCTGAGAACCCTACACCCGTAACCACCGCCCTCTGTGACGTCACGACGCAAGCAGTATGGACTAGGATAGAGGACTTTCATATTACACGCCCCCCAGAGGGCGTGCCACCACGGGGGGCGTGTTATTACGGGAGCCGGCTTTATCCAAACCTAATACATTGTAGGCAGTGCGTACAGTAGTGAATAGATCTGCTACAGGCTATGGAACTACAATTCCCAGCATGCATTGCTGGTCCCTGGAAATTGATCTTCTATTTTTACATTATTTAATTATGGATAACATTAATTAAACATCATTTAATAAAGCAGAACTAAAGGAAAGCTTATTTTAATTGAAAAAGGAGGGTTATGAACAAAATCTGGGGGGTTTTGCCATTGGGCTCCCATTGGGGAGATTTCCCTTCACTTCCTGTCTTATAGCCACAACAGGAAGTGGGAGGAAATCACCAGAACTAACGTCCCCATTGGAAGATTTCCTCTCGGTTCCTGTTTCAGTGACAACCAAAAATTTGGGATTATCACTCTTGGTGATAATGATCATCAAGCAAATAGTGAGGGTAAATCTCCGTAACGGGGACACAGACCGCAATACAAGACCAACAGGGTTTCTAATCCCTCTTCACTTTATCCAAAACTAAAAAAAAAAATGCCTTTATTTATATGTACAGCATTATGGACACTTTCAGATCCCTTATTTATATCATACAATGCATGGGAGATATTCTCAAACCAAAAAATGCATTTAAAGCACAAAAACTTTCATTGAAATATATTTCTAAATTGCTACAAAGGATATCCACAAGCCCAGATATTACCTTGTAAAAGTGGCAGTGACATCATCACTGTGCTGTACATAGCCTGTGCAGAGAGCAGAGCTGTGGGAGGGACCCAGCAGGCCCCAGCTACTACAGAAAACTACAGGAGGGATGGAGACAAGACCAGTCACCCTACACAAGGAGAGAGAGCAGAAGTGACCAGCCTTTATTACAGGAGGGGGCGGAGTCAAGACCAGTCACCCAGCACAAGGAGAGAGAGCAGCAGTGAGAGGTCTTTATTACAAGAGGGGGCGGAGACAAGACCAGTCACCCTACACAATGAGAGAGAGTAGCAGAGAGCGGTCTTTATTACAAGAGGGGGTGGAGACAAGACCAGTCACCCTACACAAGGAGAGAGAGCAGCAAGCTGTCTTTATTGCAGGAGGGGGCGGAGACAAGCCCAGTCATCCTACACAAGGAGACAGGGCAGCAGAGAGTGGTCTTTATTACAGGAAAGGGTGGAGACAAGACCA
Organism: Staurois parvus; assembly: GCF_062004578.1. NCBI lineage: Eukaryota > Metazoa > Chordata > Amphibia > Anura > Ranidae > Staurois > Staurois parvus. Next base: position 1,709,262 of record NW_028318541.1, on the reverse strand, counting down.
GTCACCCTGCACAAGGAGAGAGAGCAGTAGAGAGCGGTCTTTATAACAAGAGGGGGCGGAGACAAGACCAGTCACCCTGCACAAGGAGAGAGAGCAGCAGAGAGCGGTCTTTATAACAAGAGGGGGCGGAGACAAGACCAGTCACCCTGCACAAGGAGAGAGAGCAGCAGAGAGCGGTCTTTATTACAGGAAAGGGTGGAGACAAGACCAGTCACCCTGCACAAGGAGAGAGAGCAGCAGTGAGCGGTCTTTATTGCAGGAGGGGGCATAGAAAAGACCAGTCACCCTGCACAAGGAGAGAGAGCAGCAGAGAGTGGTCTTTATTACAGGAAAGGGTGGAGACAAGACCAGTCATCCTGCACAAGGATAGAGAGCAGCAGAGAGTGGTCTTTATTACAAGAGGGGGCGGAGACAAGACCAGTCACCCTGCACAAGGAGAGAAAGCAGCAGAGAGCGGTCTTTATTGCAGGAGGGGGCATAGAAAAGTCCAATCACCCTGCACAAGGAGAGAGAGCAGCAGTGAGCAGTCTTTATTGCAGGAGGTTTCACACTGCACAGATCTGGAAGAAATACACATTGAAATTCAAGAAGTAGAAACATGACAAATGTATTAAGGGGATTAGGGGACGGGGACAGAGTGGAATCACCTAAAAACAGGAAGTGCCTGAATAAGGGCCTTCATGGCAGGATCACCAGAAATAAGTTTAAAGAAAGCTGCAGACTTACAAGGATTGAAAATAACTTTTGAAATGATATGAATGTGTTCAAGAAGAACACCGGGTATAATCTGTATTGTATTGTAACAATGTAAGTCTGTATATCTCATACCTGAGGGAGAGTGCTGGTTAAGCTGACAATCAATGTAGTAGTTGCTGCTACTACAGTGATTGATGCAATCCTCTGGGTCCTGTGCTGAGCGGCTGCCCCACCACATACTGACTACAAAGGGTCGCTCACTCGGCATTGCTGCCATTCGAAGAATGCCTTGTATTTTTATCAATGAACACAAGGCATTTTCTGATAGGACGATGTTGAGAGGAGGGACAGTGATGTCACAATCAAGAGCTTCTATGAGAATTTTGTGAATGGGCTTACATGTTTTTTTGCTACGACTCTAATCATCTTTCCCTGATGTTTTGCTTCCTGATGAATTTGGGGATGTCTTAGTTTATCTGTTATAATTCTCATAATGTATAAGTGGAGAGTCCAATGTGGAGAATGTGAAGTTGGCTGGGAGTCAGGAGCTGCGAACAGCAAGAGGTGTAAGAATTGGGTATAAGGGAGCGCTTTTGGGTAGACTGACATTCCTTCATTCATACATAGGATGGATTTTCACATTAGGGCCCCTTTCAGGCGGGGATGGCTCTATTTAGATCAGTCCGCTGATCCCCCACTGATCAGAGCAGATCGGGCAATGACAGGTCTGTGTCACCCAATAACAGGAAGTGCCCGAATGAAGACACTCATGGCAGGATCACCAAGGATAATTTTAAAAAAAGCTGCAGACTTAAAAGAATTGAAAATTACTTTTGAAATGATATGAATGTATCAAAGCGGCATGATCTGTAAGTCTGCATATCTCATACCTAAGGGAGAGCACTAGGGAGAGCACTAGGGAAGCGGACAATTGCTGTAGTAGCTGCCGCTACTACAGTGATTGATCTTCCCTGCTGTCTTTTCCTTTTCTAAATAAATTATTTTAGTTCCATAAATATAGCAAATCATATATTGTATTCAACGTACAAAGAGGTACAGTATGGTGTAATAAGAAAGACAATTTAAAGAATTGTCACATTAGTAAAGCAAAACATAAAAAGCCACTTTTACACGGGGCAGAATCCTCTTGCTCAGCGAGGGGATCTGTCCACCAGGGGCGGACTGACCATTCGGGTACTCGGGCACTGCGCGAGGGCCCGGGGTAAGTAGGGGGCCCCATGAAATGACCCTGGTACCTTTTACAGGCTTTTTTGGGTGTACTTTGAGTGTGGGCAAGGACACAGGGGCCCCATGATCCCCTATTGTCCGGGGGCCCCATGACTTGTCAGTCCACCACTGCTGTGCATTGATCTCTCGCTGATCAATCCAGAGTGGGCAATGACAGGTCTGTGTCCGCTCAGTTTATGCAGAGCAGACATGGACAGAGTCCACTCCGCTCTGTGGGCAGCTGGGTTTAAAAGGACTCCGCTGTCCATGTACATCCACGTCTGATCAGATCCACCGGAAAAACTGACAGGCAGACCTGATTGGAACGATCGTGTGAAAGGGGCCTTATGCAAACAATTGCTGGTGAGCCATCCTGAAATAATCCGAAATCCTCCTGCGCTATACAAATGGACCTACTAAACCTCTTCTCTAGCTGCCAGCACCCAAAACTGATACCAAACACAGTGTGAATAACTTATGAAAGAATAGTGCAGCGCTCAAAAATGATACAAATAACAAAACAAAAAAAAAAAAAACATTCAACAGTGATAAATATTAGTGCCAACCCTTAATCAAAAACAGGAAATTAAGTGCCAAACCATGATCATAAACATATTGTGCATACATTGATAAATATTGTTTCAAAAAAATGTCCAATAAGGAAAAAACTATAATGGTGCTCACACAGTGCCACACAAATAAAACCACATAAGTGTTTAAATTAAGAACAATGTCCTTTCAGTGAAAAAATATATATTCATGCGGTGTGCAGCTGTGATGATGAATAAAGCCGTGACTGTGTCAAAACTCCTTCCATAAATGGCTAAATTGCCCCCTCACCTCCTCCTACTGACCCCGAAGGGCCAACAGGCTTGCAGGATCACCTGGATCCTTATATTTGTAATGGCCAGCAGCTTCCTTCCTTCCCTGGATCTCCTCAGTAGAATTCCAAAGAGCCCCTAGTCAGTCAGGGCAGTCCTGGGGAGTAGTAGCTCACCAAACCAGTGAGCCAAAAAGAAACTCTCTAAGTGTAGTATTAAATCCACTTGATTTTTATTTCCAAAGAGTAAAAGAGGATAACACTCACATTGCAGACAATCTTCCCTCCTCACTGATGTGTGGGTGTACTGCATGCGAATGGGACCTCTTGGGTGTAGCAAGATGGCGTCTCCCGCCGGAAATGCGTCACCACGCACCGGAACTACGGACTCGCGTACCTACGCGTTACGTCACCGTCTACTCGTGACTTCATCTGGGTAACCCATCCTGAAATTGCAACCAGTAAAAAAAAAATGGCAGCAGCTCCTAACCTAACTCATCCTCCCCTCCGGAGACACATACTTGCCTTGATCTGACGGCTGTAGATTTGCTGTTCGCTTACATCCATTGCTGTTTTTTTGCACCCAGTGCTACTTGTTTACGTAGCACAACCCCCATGGGAGCCGCTGGATTTGGGTCCCCTTTAGGCTTCTTGCACAATAGAAAGCACAGCTGGAAAAATGCTGGATAAAAAATGCTGAATGAAAAACGCTGGTAATAGCATTTTGTTGTAGCGTTTTAGTAGCATTTAGGAACATTTAGGAGTGTTAGTGTTTTGTGAGCATGTTACAGTACATGTACAGTCAGGTCCATAAATATTGGGACATCGACACAATTCTAACATTTTTGGATCTATACACCACCACAATGGATTTGAAATGAAACGGACAAGATGTGCTTTAACTGCAGACTGTCAGCTTTAATTTGAGGGTATTTACATCCAAATCAGGTGAACGGTGTAGGAATTACAAAAGTTTGCATATGTGACTCTCACTTGTTAAGGGACCAAAAGTAATGGGACAGAATAATAATCATAAATCAAACTTTCACTTTTTAATACTTGGTTGCAAATTCTTTGCAGTCAATTACAGCCTGAAGTCTGGAAGGCATAGATATCACCAGACGCTGGGTTTCATCCCTGGGGATGCTCTGCCAGGCCTCTACTGCAACTGTCTTCAAAAGTTATGAATGAACGCAGTGAGTGATCAGTATCAATCACTCATTGTTTTCATTCAGAAAAGGAAGGGGCTGATAAATGTGACATATGTACCGGACCCTTCCCCAACTCTCCATCCTGAGGGATCCTATTGTGTGCTTTCAGTTTCCGATGGGAAGGAGAGGAGGGAAGCCGGCAACACTGTGGGGTTGGGGGCATACAGAGGAGCCTGGGCAGTAGGGGGAAATTTATGGTGCACAGTGGGGGAAATTATTGTGACTGATCACATGTATGACTCTCTCTGCTTCAACCTTAAGCCAGCATGAAGGAGAGGAGAAGCCGGTTTTCAGCTGCTGCAGAGAGCCATACAGGGGATCGGTTCCAGTAATTTCCCACCCAATCTTGCCGAGCACCATCTCTGCCCACATCCAATTCACCCAGCTGCCTGGTCCCCCCTGCTGGCCTGGGCCCTGTACAGGAGGACTGGTGGTACCCTCTTATCCATGGCCCTGCTCACACCCTGACTTCTAGCAAGCCTCTAGCTGTACTAAATAAACAATCTACCCTAGAGGGGCATCTATCCAGTGTTGGTTGTTTATGTCCAATGCTGCAAGTCTTCACTTCCCTAGCACAGGCTTCTATGGAATCATCTCCAATCTTCTCTGACCTGGGGACACGGCCTATATAAGTCTTTGAGGCAATAATTCCAATGTGGCCAGGACACCGAAGACTTACGCTTCTGGATGTAAGCAAACAGCAAAACCACAGATGTCAGGTGGAGGTAAGTGTGTGTGTGAAGGGGGGGGGGGGTTAGGTTAGCTTAGATCAGGAGAAGGGGTCATCAAAGAAAAGTACACTCCTTCTTAGGCTCCATGCACACGGGGTGTTTTGATAAAGCTGGTAACGTTGGCTGTGTAAAGTCACATTGAAAGCATTTTTGCATTAGCGTTTAGCAGAGTTTTCCCGCGTTTTTCTGCGTTTGCGTTTTTTTTTGGTCAAAAAAAGTAAAAAAACACCGGTTTGCAATGATTTACCGTGTTTACTGCATTTTGCCATGTTTTTCAGCGTTAGAGCATTTTTACAGCTAGAAAAACTCCTCTAGAAACCCACTAGTCCTGGGTTTTTTTCTCAGCCAAAAAACATTGATTACAGTCTGTGTGTATGGACACATAGGATAACATGCTGGGGGGTTTACTGACTGTAGAAAAAAACATCAAAAGCCAAACACAGACGCTGTAAAAACGTCAAGTGTGCATAAGGACTAATTAATATTATTATACAGGACTTATATCGCGCCAACAGTTTGCTCAGCGCTTTACAATAGAACGGGAGACAATACAGCAACAATACAGTTCAATACAAGAGCAAAAGGAGGGCCCTCCTCCTTGGAGCTTACAATCTAGGAGGGAGGGGCTAGTGGTACAAAAGGTAGTAACTGTGGGGGATGGACTGGTAGAGTAGAAGATTTCATTATTAGCTGAGGGCAGGATAGGCTTCCCTGAAGAGATAGGTTTTCAGAGATCGCCTAAAAGTGAGCAGAGTACGCGATAGTCTGATAAATCGGGCTAGAGAGTTCCAGAGGATGGGGGAAGCTCTGGAAAAGTCCTGGAGATGAGCATGGGAGGAGGAAACAAGGGAGCTAGAGAGCAGGAGGTCTTGCGAGGAACGGAGAGTAAGATATGGGTGATATTTAGAGACAAGATCGGTGATGTAATTTGGGGCAGAGCTATAAATGGCTTTATACGTTATTGTTAATGTTTTGAATTGTATTCCTTGGGCAATGGGAAGCCTGTGGAGGGATTGGCAGAGAGGGGTGGCAGATACAGAACGGTTAGTAAGGTGGAAGAGTCTGGCAGCAGCATTCATGATAGACTGAAGATGGGATAGCCTGCGATTCTGTAGGCCAATGAGGAGGGAGTTACAATAGTCACGGCGAGATATAACAAGGGAGTGAATAAGTTGCTTAGTGGTTGCCGTGGTCAGGAATGGGCGTATCTTGGAGATGTTGCGGAGGTGAAGTCTACAAGATTTGGACAGTGATTGGATTTGGGGGTGAAAGGACAGATGGGAGTCTAGGATTACACCTAGTATAAATGTTACATTTTGGGTTATAAGAAGAGTTTTTTGGGAATACACTTGAAGCCAAACTGCCCCATCCAGCCTCCTCTGCAAAGTGCGTTCTCTGGCTCCAAACTGTCTGAGCCCCAACTGTAGGACACACTGTGTACAGTATGTCCAGCCTGGAAAAGAACCAATATAGGTGTCCAGTTCTCTTCTTGTGAGGGCGGTATCTCAGAACTTGCATATAGTTCTACATGAACTTTCCTGTCCAGGGGCAGACTGACCATGGGGAAACTCGGGCACTGACCGAGGGCCCGGGGTCAGTAGGGGGCCCCATGAGATGCCCCTGGTACCTTTTTCATAGGCTTTTTTGAGTTTGGGCAAGGACACAGGGGCCCCATGATCCCCTATTGCCCGGAGGCCCGATGAGTTGTCAGTCCGCCCCTGTTCCTGTCTCTGTATTCATCCATGCTTCACAGGCAGGCACATGTGTGTCCACCCTGGGAAATAACCAAGATGGGTGCTGAGTGTTCTTCTTGTGTGAACAGTATCTTTGAACATGTGCATAGTTCTACATATATGTTCCTATCTCTGTGTTGATCTGTATTTGTTGGGACAGGTGGATATGTGTCTATCATGGAGACAACCAAAATAGATACCAAGTGCTCTCCTCGTGAGAACAGTAGCTCAGATATATCACGCTACATGAACTTTCCTGGGTTACAGACAGGCCCATGTATGTCCACCTTGGAAATGGAACAAGATGGCTGCCCGGTACTCTTCTTGTGAGGACAGTATCTGGGAGCATTTACAAAACTTGACCCTCTCTTTTGTAGTCTGCTCCCTATTGGTGCGTAGTGTTGGGAAAGAAGCAGCAAGCTTCAAGCCTGATTGAAGCCTTAGGGTACAGTAGAGCAGGGGTCTCCAAACGTTCATATTCACTTTTTTCAACACACTGCTATTATTTTGAACACAACTGTATATCCTTCTATTGTAAATATATCAATCAGTGACACACAGGTGTGACCGGCCCACAACAAGCTCCTCACCTTACTTGCACCCTGCCATCACCTTATAAAACATGATTTGATGTATAAAGAAGGAGAAGGTGCCTATTAGTACATTAAGAATGTGTGTGTCACATGTGGCGTCATGCTCTTGCAATGACTGATATTATCTCCGTGAGATCTTATCTCCTCCTGCACTGTTGTTGTATATGTGGAGCTGATTCAAGACATCTTCTGGTTGCTGATGAAACAGCTTCAGAAAACTTTGCATGAGAAGATCTTATCTCTCTAGAGATTGTATCTGCCATCTGCTTCATACGCCCACCCAGTTCCTATTTCGTTAATTAAAGGTACATTATTAAACCAGTGGAGGGTGAGCGAGCTGCTGCAATTCAACCAACCTCAGGAAAATACCCGCCAGGAAATTTGCATGTACAGAGGGCGATAGGTGTGGAATGGCAGCAGGTAGTCAGCTGGTCCTGTGACCAGTCAAGGTTTTCTAACCAGTCCAATCGCTTTCCTACCCCAAGATCTACCTGTATATCTGGATGTAATATTTATAGTCACATTAAAGGGAACCAGGTACAAATGATGCTAGAAAGGGAAGGGTCAAAGGTTTTCTGAAATTTGACAAATGCATATCTGTAAATCACTTCACCTCACACTCTGCCTCCCAGCTCCTGAGAGCGCATAACAGCATCTAATGATATAGCTCATGATGTACCTGAAAACAATTTATCATCAAGGATCATTATAATGCTGAAGTTGAAACTGCTTATATTTTGTCTTCTCTGGCTTCCTCATCCCTCCTACATTACATACAGTGGCGTCCCTAGGATGGTGCGGGGAGTGCGCACTGGGTGACACACCTAACGCACGGGGTGACACCAAAATTAAAAAAGACCAGAAATTACATTTGGGCCGGTTGGCCATACTCTTTCCACGAGCTTTTGCAAGGCAGTGGCGCCAAATTCTGGATTGACCATTGATCCCCAATCCGCAGATCCGATCTATCTTGTGGGGATCATCAGCTTGCAACCTATACGGGGTTAACTGATCTTGCAACACCATTCTGGGGGGTGCGATGGGGACACAGGGAGGGGAAGAGCCAGCCAGGCTGTGTGTGCACGACAGGACCCACCTACCTCTGGTGGGGTGACACTACATGTTACCGCACCGGGTGACACCAACCCTAGGGAAGCCGCTGATTACATACCTTTATGTTTGTGTCATCACTGGGCCTCTGTGCTTCTCTATTCACTGCAGGCAGATCATGGGTGTTGGTAGGGGCCAGCCAGGTGTTGTAGCTTCCTGAAAACATCACAGCACCCTGCCACAATACTTCTCTCAAATGCCTGCAGCCCTGATGCAAACAGTGGGCTGGCTCTTGGGAGGAGTTATGCAAATATCATAATGCCTTGGTGGGCGGGTGTCAGTCTGGAGGAGTGGGCATTCCTAGGCAGGCTGTATTTGCATGCAGACCTCCCTAGGTAACACCCACATGTGATGCTGAGCCTCCATAATTGAAAGATCTGATATCCAATGAATGAAAGGGTGGGCCAGGGACAGACCAACCTGAGCCCTACCTACACAGATTGGCTCATGCAGGGCTCCTCCAGTGGCAGTAATGACACTTCAGCTTGTCTCACATACACATCTGCCAGCTTTCTGCAAATTGTCTGTGCATGGATCCTGCCTTTTCCTGTGGTGAGAAGGGAAATAAGGTGCAAAATGTGCATCAGCCAAGTGCAGACGACCTAACTGCCATTTTTTTGCTTAGGCTACCTCCATATTGCCATGTTCCCCTACCCATACACATGTAAAATGTATTCTGATTTCAGTTTATTATAAGATCAGTACAAAATTAACTGCTTCCCATCCACCCTATAGCAGAAATACTACTACAGGGCGGCACGGGTGCGCAAAATCACGTATATATACGTGATTTTGCATTTCTGGGTAGGGGGTGAGCGCCCTACCAGCGTCACCATTTGTGGCCATGGCTGTCAGTCACTGGGTCCTGCCCAGTGATTACTCGCCGGTGATTTCCGACAATCTTCGATGGAGAGGAGAACTGTTTTGTTTACTAACAGTTCTCCTCCCTGTCAGCTCAAGCACACTGCTCTGGATGGCTGTGCACAACACAGCCATCCAAAGCAGTGTACTTACAGTGAAGCACAGGGACACAGCCCCATAGTAAAACACTCCCAGCACACAGTTAGCCCTTTGATCGCCCCCTCATATTAACCCCTTCCTACCCAGTGACATTAGTACAGTGTCAGTGCTTTTTTGTTAGCACTATTAACTGTATTGATGTCACTGGGGATGTCAGTGACACCAAGTCAGAATGCCCGCTGCAGTCCCACTATAAGTCGCTGATCACTGCCAAAAAATTCCAGTATCTATACCGCCATTTGTAAACGCTATAACTTTCACATAAGCCATTTCTTTTACACGTATTGGGATTTTTTATTTTAGCAAATACATGTCACAGAATACATTTTGGCCTGAATTTATGACGAAGTTAGATTTTAAAAATTGTTTTACTGGACATGTTTATTAGCAAAAAGTAAAAAAATATAGTTTTTTTTTCTCACAATTGACGGTCTTTTTTTTTTTATATAGCGCAAAAAATAAAAAACACACAGGCAATCAAATACCACCAAAAGAAAGCTCAATTAGTGGGAAAAAAGGATGGAAATTTCATTTGGGTGCAGTGTTGCATGATTGCGCAATTGTCAGTTAAAGTAACGCAGCGCCGTAACGCAAAAAATGGCCTGGTCAGGAGGGGGGGGGGGGTAAATTCTCAGGAGGGCAAGTGGTTTTTGAAGGGTTGGTCTAGCCAAAAATATATATATATAGGTTCTGGATGAGTACTGCAGTTTTCAATACTTATGGCTGCTTATATCTAACAGAGACTCCAGCAATAGTAATTACATAAAATAAATGCATTTCACCTTTTTCATCCTTTGTTACATTTCCGGGTGGCTGATCTTCTGCAACCTCTTTGCAGACATTTCCTGTCTACATGCCCTCCAGTGATGGCTGCATGGCATTTCTCAGGTGAGATTTCCTGATGGTTATAAGAGCAGACCATGTCTAAATGAAACAAATGTGGTGCGCTGTCTCCTCATAAATAAAACCATCCATTTTGAGAACATAAAGTGACAGTCCAAAGAAATTATGATAATGGATCCAATTCAGTATATATTGTGTTAACATCCAGCAATAATCAACACTGTGCTTGAATTGTGGCCCCACTCCCTGCTCACCTTGACCACTGACCTATAAGCTATAATAGGCCAAAAATGCTTTATAACGAAAGTGTGTCTCCAAATTTCTGATCTGTGACATGTTCCTTCCACGTATTATGTCTGTTCAGACTCCAGATCCGTGCAAAATACAGTATCCACATTACACAAATTATATATTGCTCTTTATTAGGATGAACAATAATATGTATTACTCCGCCGTGCCGACTATATTGTGGTGTTTCCCATCACCGGGTAGGTGCACCATGCCATCATACACATTTACCAAATTCTGCTTATCCGCTACCAGTCCTTAGCAGTTACTTCATTTGTTCTGGCCTTTTAAGGAAACATGCTCTCGGATATCCAGTGGGATTAAGGTGTATATGATCAAAGATAAAAGGAACAGATCATAGTGCAAACCCATAAAATGTAAACACTTTTATTCAAGTATGGCAGCACAGTGGTGCCAGGGGCATCTCATGGGGCCCCCTATTGACCCCGGCCCTCGGGCAGTGCCCAAGTTTCCAAATGGTCAGTCTGCCCCTGGTTAGCACTTCCACCTGGCAGTACTAAGGTCGTTGACTCGAATCCCAACCACGGCACCACCTGCCTGAAGTTTGCATGTTCTCCCTGTGCCTGCATGGGTTTCCTCTGAGTACTGCGGTTTCCTTCCGCAATCCAAAGACATTCTGGTAGGTTAATTGGCTCCTGTCTAAATTGTACCTAGTATGTGTATGTATGAATGTGAGTTAGGGACCTTAGGTTGTATGCCCCTTGAGGGTTAGGGACTGATGTGAATGTACAATATATATGTAAAGTGCTGTACCTGTAATAAATAAGTAAAAAGATGCACTCACAAAGGTAATGAATCAAAAGCATATCATAGCCATCATTTAAAATGGTTCCACACATCCCTTGTGCCTGTTTGAGCATGACCAGAAGTGACGTCACTAGGCCCCACCCAACACGGTGCGTCACAGGTCACGTGACTTCCTCAGGGATGTCTAGTTAACCTCTTCATGCTGACCATACACAAATTAGTGGCCCCACTGGACTGGGCTTTTATACGTGGGGCCGCTAATTTGCATACCTGTCTTTGTGCTGGGAGCGCGCCTGAAAGAGTCTCACTGAAAGCCCTGGTTCCCGTTCTAAAGATCGGGACCTGGAACTCCCAATTCTGGGTCACCTGATCGCTGTGATAGCCTCTGATTGGCTATCACAATGATTAGTCACTGTGAAGCCTGTGTTTTCGCTCTCTGAATGGAGGAGAGAGATACACTTCCTTTCAGAGAAAAAAAGTGTGTGTAAAAATAAATACAAATTAAAAAAGCAAAACAAAAACTAGATAAAGGTTTGATCTAGGTCAGTGCCAGGGTTAGTGTTTGGGTCAATGTCAGGGTCAAAGGTCAGGGTCAGTATTTTTTTTTTGTCAGGATTTTTTTTTTATTATTAGTTTTAAATTAGTATCTGTGTTTACACTCCTGGAAGTGTCTGATTCTGCAGGATCTTCCACCATTGATATCTCTTCCTATAAAGACATATTGATGATAATAGAGGCAGTAACACTATCTGAAAACTGATTGGCTCTGCTGTTCTATACTCACCGGACACTTTATTAGGTACACCTTGCTTACGGTGTGGTCTTCTGCTGCTGTAGCCCATCTGCTTCAAAGCTTGACGTGTTGTACATTCAGAGATGGTATTCTGCATACCTTGGTTGTAACAAGTGGTTATTTGAGTTACTGTTGCCTTTCTATCATCTTGAACCAGTCTGCCCATTCTCACTGACCTCTGACATCAACAAGGCATTTTCGACCATACAACTGCCACTCACTGGATTGTTTTTTGACCATTCTCTATAAACCCTAGAGATGGTTGTGCGTGAAAATCCAAGGAGATCGGCAGTTTTTGAAATACTCGGACCCGCCCATCTGGAACCAACAACCACGCCACATTCAAAGTCACTTAAATCCCCTTTCTTCCCCATTCTGGTGTTCAGTTTGAACTTCAGCAAATTGTCTTCAGCACATTTAGATGCCTAAATGTATTGAGTTTCTTCCATGTGATTGGCTGATTAGCAATTTGTGTTAGCAAGCAATTGAACAGGTGTACCTAATAAAGTGGCCGGTGGGTGTATACACTTTTACACTTTTCACACTTTTATTCTCCAGTTTCTTGTTTGATTCAACTTAGTTGCTATGAGAAATCATACACAATATATAAATCAGCCACTGAGCACATACTCCCACATACCTATATACATAGGATAAGGATCTGTGATTGTATGCAGACAGTTAATTTATCTAAACTGATATCTTATAAAGACACGCTTGTGTTTCTTAGGAGGATGTCACTAGAAACATATATTTTTGGCTAAAATTGTTTGGGTCCTTTTTCATTCACCAAATGGTCTTTTTACAGATCTATTTTTTTGATTGTGCTTTAAGATAGTGATTCTTTTGAAATATTTCTATTTCAAATGCTGTTTTATGCATTGACATACCTCCTTGCACCCAGTCTGTTCAGACAGTATGGTCACCTGCTGACTTGGTACTGTCCACAGGCAGATTAACTCTTCAATAAGACACAGAAGTTGATTCCAAAGCAATTTTACTAATTGCAATACCGAAGATGTTTTTCCAATATTTTGAAGTAAAGGGAGGACAACGACTTTTCTAAGCCATGAATAAATAACACTGCCTGAGGGAACTTGGAAGAAATTGGGAGGGTCTTGGTAAGGCCAGTGGCGGACTGACCATTTGGAAACTCGGGCACTGCCCAAGGGCCTGGGGTCAGTAGGGGGCCCCATGAGATGCCCCTGGTATCTTTTTCATAGGCTTTTTTGAGTTTGGCAAGGGCACAGGGGCCCCATGATCCTCTATTGCCCGGGGGCCCCATGAGTTGTCAGTCCGCCCCTGGTTAAGGCTAAACTAACTAGCCCTAAACAGGAGGGGAGGACAGAGGAAGTTACCAAAATCACATTAGCAAACAAGTTACAGTGGTCCAAAACCACCATTAGATATCAGAATACTGCAAAAAAAAATATTAACCACATGCAGTGCAATACAAGACATAAAAAGACATGAAAGTGGGGTAGAACAATTCGATATAAAACACATTCATGTATCCCACACCTGCCAACAGTCTGACATTATCCAAGACCGTTGCTTGTGTATTTTAATTTAAGCTGTGTGTATGGAGGTTCACTTCCAAATCTGGTCAACACTTCCTTTTCCATATGCATGCCCTTAGGGTTGTTTTGTGAGGCCCCATATTTGTGTCCAATTTGAGCATTCTGTGCAGTGATAGGCGACCAGGCCATATGGAAGGTGAAGGAGAGATGCAGAAGAATACACGAATATCTGCGTCTCCGAAGTCGCATTCATGCAAAATACTCTACTGGAGAGCGTGACCTTTAAGAGAATTGTTGACACGACATTTTTGTAATCTAACTCATAACAAGCTGTCAGTTTTACCCTTCAGGATGTTTACAGAACACAAAAACATACCAACTGACATAATTGGGAAACGTTTCAGAACAAAAGGCTCGATTCGCTAATCTAATACACCGGGCTATGGATCCTTACACAAAAAAAAACAAAAACAAAGTATCTTATCTTCAGCTGCATTTAATGAGATTTGAACATTACAGTCACATAACTACATATTCAGATACTTATCCGTGTGTCAGAGCTTTGTAAATTGAGCCTAAAGTCTCAGGCATTGGACAACCTGGCACTGCTTATGACAAAGAACATAATATCAGCATGGAGTTTGCATATTCTCCTTGTGCTGGCATGGGTTTCCTTTTAGGTACTCTAATTTTCTTCCATATTCTGAAGACATGCTGGTAGGATAATTGGCTCCTGCTAAAAATTGGCCCTAGTATATGCATGCATGTGAGATAGGGACAGGGACGTAACTCGCAATTGCGGCCCGGCTCCATGCTCCAGGGGGTCGGTGCGGCTCCCCTGTCACATTTGGTTCTACATCTGGATAGGAGAGCGGCATATAGAGGAACCAATCTCCTCTATATTCCTCCTGCAGCCAGTGGTGTATTTAGGTTTTGTGCTCCCCAGCGGAGAGAGCCTGACACCGACCAACACCAGATACCCCCACAGAGAGAGCTTGACAGTTACCAACAACACCCCTGCCGCATCCGCTCCCCCCCCACCGTAGAGAGCCTTCCACTAACCCCCCATTCCCCCCCCCCCCCCGGCAACAGAGAGAAAGACACTCACCTTTACAACTCTCTGGACATCTCTGGGAACAACAGTCGGGCTCTGCATACACCATCAAGCAGCCTGCAGCCTCTCTCAGATCTCCCCTGGATCCCATGCCGCATATGTCCCTTCTTTCGGGTGGCAGAGCTGCCCCCCGAAAAAATCCCACCCTAGGCTAGTGCCTTGTTTGCCTTGTGGTAAATACACCCCTGCTTGCAGCCTCTGAATGCCAGCGGAGCGCAGAGGTGGAGAAGCAAAGCAGGCTTTAATCTGTATGTCGCCCCTCCTATCTAGGTGTAGAACCAAATGTCACAGAGGAGCAGCACGGGCCCCCTGACAGGTTCCTCTATATGTTTCCCCACCCCCTCGCCAGCCCCTCCTATCCAGGTTACTCATCTCTGCTTGCCACGAGAGGCACTGCCAGCGGTACCGATAACTGACTCTGTTCATTTACAACTGCAGCATACTAAACTGTGTTTAGTATGCTTCAGTTTGTGAATGAACGGAAAGCTCTGTACAGAGTTCTTCCTGTCCATTCATTCTGGTCAACTGAGGCTGCAGATAAAGAAACTGAGGGCTCAATTCCCTTTCTCTGTCTCAAAGCTGGAACATCAGAGGTTTTTTTTAGACCCCTGATATTTTACCAAAGCCCCCAACTGGACTCCTAACAAAAATTGTAAAAAATTACAAATAAAGTATTAAAATAGTAAAAAATAATAATAATAAAAAAAACCACAATTATAAAAATAGAAAAAACTACTGACACCAGCAGCGGAATTACCAGTGTTACAAAGGTTGCACTTGTGACTGGGCCCTGGCATTTCGCCACTGTGGGGGGCAAGAAGGGGTCCATTGCAGAACATGTGAAAGGGTCCCGCTGCTGGACTGTAATAAAAGGCCCTGTGAAGGGAGTAAAGGGGCCCTGGGATCAGTGGGAAGAGCTTGGGGTTCAGAGGAAAGGGCCCTCGCCAAGGATCAGGGGGGCCCTTCATGGTTTCTAGAAACTGAAGGTTTTAGTTATGCCTCTATATAGAGACCTTAGGCTGTATTCACAGTTTAGTGTTTCGTGAAATGCATGAAAGACACCTGTCGTGTTTGCGTTGGATTTCAATGTTAATAGGCCCCCTTAACATGTCAGAAAAGACAAGTGTCTGACAAGCCAGAAAAACACGAGGTTAAAAACTGCATAAACCTCAGTGGTCATAGGTGAATGAGCTACTTTATCATGTTTGTTATTATTATTATTATACAGTATTTATAAAGCGCCAATAGTTCGCTCAGCGCTGTACATTACAAAGGGGGACAGAACATGTGACAGAACAATAACAATACAATGCAAAACATGAGGGGATCGAGGGCCCTGCTCTTTCGAGCTTACGTGTAGAAATGAAATCAATGGGCTGCCCTATGCATGTGGAGTAAAAACATGCAAACGCATCATACGCCTTTGTGTACATTTACAAAACACCAAACCTGAGTGCAGCCTTAGATTGTAAGCTTCTTGAGACAGGGACTAATGTGAGTGCACAATATGTAAAGTGCTGCATACACTGTTGGTTGTGTATAAATACCTGCAATAAATAAATAAGTTAAATTAAAATAATGAGTGGTAATGGATTGGTATAACCCATCAATGTTTCTTCAACCAATAACCAATTTATGTACAGTATAATAGTGTTAGAAAATATCAAATACAAAATACTGAGATTGGATGAACAGAAAGACAGAAACACATTTGGGAACATTTGAAGGGAAAAGAGGAAAAGGGAATTGTCTAGAGTTGGTTGTACAAAGAAGCTAAATATATATAACTGATACACAGTATAAAGTACTTCATATTGTAACTTGCAAGTGTAATGAAATTGCTACTTTTTTTTTTGCAAGGAAAGCATCACTTACACAAGAGTAATAGCGACATCAACAGGTCATAAGTGAGAACTACAAGCATTAAAACTGCCTATATTTAAAGTATAACTATTATTACAGGTACTTATATAGTGTCCTCAATTTATGTAGTGCTTTACATATATATTGCACATTTACATCAGTCCAGGTTCACATATGTGCAGCCGTGGTTTGCGCAGCCACAAGAGCCCATTTATTTGAACGGACTCCTGTGCCCTGGAACACACAGGGAAGAAGTCCTTGCAGTTCTTTGGAAATTGCAGCCCACACAGGAACCAAGGTTCCCAGCACAGTTGCAATTTCCAGTGTTGGGTGCGTGCCATTAAAATTAATAGCACCTGCCCATGGGTCCTGCATTCCTCTGTGTGGGTGGTGCAGCTGCAGGTATTTGTGTGGGTCCTGCTGTGACACCACCCACACAGATGTGAACCAAGCCTTAAGGGGCATGCAATCTAAGGTCCCTAAATTACATTCATACATATACTAGGGTCAGTTTAGACAGGATCTAGTTAACCTACCAGCATGTCTTTGGAGTGTGGGAAGAAACTGGAGTAGCCAGAGGAAACCCACGCAGGCACAGGGAGAACAAGCAAACTCCATACAGGTGGTGCCATGGATGGAATTTGAACCAACAATTCTAGTACTGCCTGGCAGATGTGCTAACCATTTAGCCACAGTGCTGCCCTAAAGGCAAAACCTTTTTTTTTAGTTTTGCAGAGAGTGGCGACTGGAGTGGGATTAGAACCCCTGTCAGGTTTTCACTGCTGTCTGTTTCCCCATTAAGGAGATTCACTCTCTCAGTTTGTCCTGTTTACCATTATTACTGAAAGTGAAAGTAAAAGAAAATATTAAGTTTTGGGTTCTCCCTATAAAAGTAGGAAATCTTCCAATGGGGACACTAATTTTGATGACTTGGGGGCCCCAAGGGGTTCCCATAATTTGCAGGAATTTCCTCTCACTTCCGGTTTTAGTTATGTGACATGAAGTGAAGGTAAATCTCTCCAATGTGACACAGATGGCAAACAACTGATAGGGTTATAACCCTCCCTTACTCTATCCGAAAAAAAGCTTTGCCTATAGTTCTGCTTTAACCAGGGGCGGACTGACCATTTGGGAACTCAGGCACTGCCCGAGGGCCCGGGGTCAGTAGGGGGCCCCATGAGATGCCCCTGGTACATTTTTTTGGGTGGGATTTGAGTGTGGGTGAGGACACAGAGGCCCCACGATCCCCTATTGCCCAGGGGCCCCATGAGTTGTCAGTCCGCCCCTGTCTTTAACATTACAAATCCAATGACTGTAACAATCTTGCAGAAACAATAGTGCAATATTGTTAAACACTTGCAAAAAATAAAGTAACATTGTTTGCAAATTTTCACAAGTCCATTACAGCCACAATGCAAACAAGAAATGTTTGCTACTTTATGGCCTGTCTCCCATGGGCTTCAGCTTGTATAAAAGCACTGTGAAAAGCAAGCTTTTATGAAAATATCAGCAAGCTTCCAGCAACGTACTCTAAGCCTTTAAAGCACCCCTCCACTCCTGTTTGGAAATATTATACTCAGATATTAATGGGAGTGCTGATTGCCACTTAAACAAGCTGCTAGCAGGCTTTCAACAAGCTTCAAGTAGTGCTGAAGCCTGCTAGTTCAACATTTACAAAGTGGAGCTGAATGGTACTTTAAAAACTTTAAAAAAGCTTGCTGAAAGATCTTCAAATACTTTGTAAAAGCTTACTGTTCACACTGCTCTTATACAAGCTGAAGCATGTGTGAAATAGGCTGAAGGCTGCCATTGCTCACTTGTGCTTAAAGGTGCAGCTTACAGGGCCTGTCATTTTTCTCCTAGCTTCAATACCTAATGAGTTACTGACCAGGAATAAGTGTGCAGGATGGTGCCTGAGAAAAATCAGACTCTTTCTACACAATATTCTGCTCAGAGCAGGGGCGGACTGACAACTCATGGGGCCCCCGGGCAATAGGGGATCATGGGGCCCCTGTGTCCTTGCCCAAACTCAAAAAAGCCTAGGAAAAAGGTACCAGGGGCATCTCATGGGGCCCCCTACTGACCCCGGGCCCTCGGGCAGTGCCTGAGTTTCCAAATGGTCAGTCCGCCCCTGGCTCAGAGTATTTTCTACCTTATGGAGGGTCTTGTTGGAGGTGTGATATCTCGATGGTGGATGTAATCAGAAAGGTTGAGAGAAAGTCAAGGGCAGAGTATTCTCTATCTTGTAGAGGTATCAAACTGGTGACCCTCCAGCTGTTGCCAAACTACAAGTCCCATAAGGCATTGCAAGATTGACAGTTACAAGCTTGACTCCGAAAAGCAGAGGCATGATGGGACTTGTAGTTTCGCAACAGCTGGAGGGATGCCAGTTTGACACCCCTGTTGTAGAGGGACAAGTTGGAGGTGTCATATCCTGGTGGTGATCAGAAAGATCACAGGTCAGAAGCAGAGCATTTTGTACCTTATGGGGGTCAAGTTGGAGGTGTGATATGTTGGTGGTAATCAGAGAAGTAGAGAGGTCAGGAGCAGGTTTGCAGGGACTTCAATATGTCAGAAGAGCATAGTCTCCTGTCCTGGAGGAGCCATCTACACTGTATAAGCATCTGTTCCATATATTATATGTGGAAAGAGATTTTCTCAATGCAAGCTCAGCCTTTTCTCATGATAATTCCCGCTATCTGTACATTAAATATATTTAATAACTCAAGAAGTTAAGGCCTGCAGCATCATTTTCAATGAATGATCAGAGATTTGCTTGTTCTTCGAATTATCACTGATACATCAGATCAATGCACACACAAGCAGCAATTGCTTCCTGCTGAATCAGCTGATTCCTTTTTCTGATGGTTGGCTGTGGAGTAATAGTAGGCCCACAGATTTATATCCAGTTTTAATTTCTACTCTTCTGTGGTCCTCTTGACTTTGTTCTTTGTGTAAAAGGTATTTGTGCAATTTTATTTTATCTGCAGAGATGTACATGAGGGTGAGTATGACTCCCAACTGTCTTATCCTGCTTTTAGTTCAACGTATATAACAAATCATATGTTATATTCAACATAAGAAGACGTACAGTAACAAGGAAAAACAATGCAGGTATTTTCTGATACAAACAATTTATGGAACTATGGGACAACATTAGTAAAACAAAACATAAAACACCTTTAAATTCCAATTTGTTCAGGACACACTATATTCTTTGTTACCCCTATTCCCCCTTTATGGTCATATTTCCTATTTGCTCGTCAGGTTAAGATAATCTGAAGACTGGCATTCTAAGGCAGCGTTTCTCAACCTTTTTTCAGTCAAGGCAGCCTTTAAAATTATGGACAGTCCCGAGGCAGCCCATTCTAAAATGTGAAAAACTATTCTAATAGTTTTATATAATGCAGAAACATCCACACATGTAGGACACCCAACATTAGAGGGGATTTATTCTTTCAAAGCAAATACACTTCTGCACACTGGTACTGACTAGTATGCCAATGTTTCTCTTCTCCCTCAGTTTTTCTCCTTCACTGAGTTAATGTGACCCCAACACTGATGGGCAGGGGAGGGTCAAACTAGGATGCTGTGCAGGTGGCTGACAACCTCCTTATCAACTGATGTTATTGGCTGTCAGGATGCATGCGGCTAGAAGGTCGTAATGGTGCACTATGAAAACCTGTGGCTTTGTGTAACTAATTGTTCCACCCATTGGCTTGTATACATG
Source organism: Staurois parvus (assembly GCF_062004578.1). Taxonomy (NCBI): domain Eukaryota; kingdom Metazoa; phylum Chordata; class Amphibia; order Anura; family Ranidae; genus Staurois; species Staurois parvus. The sequence continues at coordinate 1,689,202 of NW_028318541.1, read as the reverse complement.
TTTTGGGCAATTTTTGGACATTTTGCCAAGGCACCCCTGAGGAAACCTCAAGGCACCCTAGGGTGCCTGGGCACCCTTGCTGTTTTAAGGAATGGCTACATGCAGGGTAATCCCTTGTCTATCAACGTATGTTTATAAACAGCGTGGTATACAAGGGGTAAAAGCAAGATCATGGCTGCTGCTGCTGTAGTTGTGAGCTTGCTATTACTTTTTAGATTTAGCTAAGGGTTTTCAGATAAACGTAATCTAGTTGGTTCTGCAGGCGGACCCTTTCCCTCCCAAGCCAGTGGGTTCCTGGGATCTCCTGTTCCTCTGGGGAGCCTGGGACTGTGGGGAAACGGCTCTCACAGTGAGACGAGGAAGTGAGAACATCCATTCCCTGATCCTCTCTGAACTGATAAACCTGGAAGAACCGTTTATTATGCCACTTCTGGGTTTGCAGCTGTCATTCCTTAGCTACTGTTACTGATAATGCAGCTAATCAGACACAATCTGGCTTGATTAGCTGCATTGGAGGACCGGAGGGACATTGGGGGTCCAATAGACCTCTGATGTTACCATAAAGAGGCCCTGTCCCCTAATCAATGCTTTTACATAGCACCCGGTTACCCCCATATACACACAAATTTAAATGTGCAGTGTAAGCTGTGTACAAGTACATAAGCATCATTTGCTCCACGCATGTGAGGTATTGTTGCAAATGTTGTAGCAATAATTCTAGGGCCATCATTCATGGTTAACTGTAAACTGATAACATGTAAAGGCTTTTAAATTATCACCTATGGACAATTTTATATACTGGGGTAGTGTCCCTCCTTTGAATAGGCTAGTCTGTATCGGCGTCAGTCCTCCACACTTGGTTACCAGAATGTATACTGTGAAGAAAGAGCCTTCCCTGACCTATTCCTCCTCGACTGGAACCTGACCCTGTGCTAAACACTGTCCCTTACAAGTGGGTTCCTTTCATTACTACACACTCTTCAGAAGCATGCTTAAATAATGTGGGGTCATGTATTTAAGGGGTTCCCTCACTCAAGTTGGCTGCTGAAGTCTCACAAGAGTTAGGTGTCCAATTGGCTGCTTTCCTCTCTTAAAGAAGTATTACACCCAAAAGCAAACATTTATTATATTGCAACTTACCAATTCTTAGATGTGATTTCTGAATTCATTTTCTTTTTAAGGCTCTCTTTTATTTTTTATCTGGTGATCCAGCCAGTAAGTCTGTTTTTCAAAAGCAAACGTTCTCCAGCAGAATGTATCAGTTACAGAGATTAGAAAAACCATCAGACAGTGGCAGGGGTGCTTACAATGGTCAGCTTTTATTTATTCATGTAAAACCTTTATCCCAAAAGGGGGGAAAAAACCTTTTTGCTGTAATTATAAAGTGTGAGCTGGAGTTTGGCTTAAATTTGTTAGTGTATTTAAATCTGCTAATACATATAACACTCCCCCTCCATCCCATACTGACAATGCTGTTGTCTGCTGTGCCCCATGTGATCATTCATCCAGACTGAAGGCGCTCTAATACAGGAGGTATGGTCCTAGAAAGATCACCAGGTGAAAACAGAGGGAAGAAAATCTAAGAAAAGAAAACTGATGCAGCCATCCCATCTAATGATTGGTAGTGATTCAAGTGTGAAAGTGCTGAAGGACCAATTCCCTTTATGAGACTTTGCTTCGCCTGCAATAATGGCATGAGGCCATCTACAGCTGGGAAAGCTAACTGCACCTCTTGAAGACAAGAGGATGGTCATTTTGTTAATACAAATTTTGCCAAAATTGCCAATGAATATTGTCTAGCAATCACTATAACTGCAGCTTTGGTGCACATGTACTATGTACAGCTTTGGTGCATCATGCTTTCATTAGCCATTAATTGTTATTATAAATTGCACTTCATGGTTCCCTGGGCATAGTGATCGATCGAAGGCCAATGATTTCTCTAGCAAAAATTCCCCACATGCACGTACCCAAAGTGTTGGCACCAGATTCTGTTTAGGTCTTGTGAAAAACCTTTTTAGATGGAAAAAAGCAATGCCCTGCATAATTGCCACCAGAATACAAAACTGGAATGTGGGCAGCACAGTGGCTAAATGGTTAGCACTTCTGCCTGGCAGTACTAGGGTCATTGGTTCAAATCCCAGACATGGCACCACCTGCATGTTCTCCCTGTGCCTGCGTGGGTTTCCTCTGGGTACTCTGGTTTCCTCCCACACTCCAAAGACATGCTGGTAGGTGAAATGGTTCCTATCTAAATTGGCCCTAGTATGTGAATGTGAATTAGGGACCTTAGATTGTACGCCCCTTGGGGGTTAGGGACTGATGTGAATGTACAATATACAGTCATGGCCGAAATTGTTGGCACCCTTGATATTTTTCCTGAAAATCAAGTATTTCACACAAAAAAGGTATTGCATTAACACATGTTTTGCTATACACATGTTTATTCCCTTTGTATGTATTGGAACAAATATAAAACAGAGGCAGAAAAGCAAATATGACATAATGTCACACAAAACCCCAAAAATGGGCTGGACAAAAGTATTGGCACCCTTAACTTAATATTTGGTTGCACACCCTTTGGAAAACATAACTGAAATCAGTCGCTTCCTATAACCATCAATAAGCTTCTGACACCTCTCACCCGGCATTTTGGACCACTCTTCCTTTGCAAACAGCTCCAGGTCTCTCTTATTGGAAGGACACCTTTTCCCAACAGCAATTTTAAGATCTCTCCACAGGTGTTCAATGGGATTTAGATCTGGGCTCATTGCTGGCCACTTCAGAACTCTCCAGCGCTTCTTTGCCATCCATTTCTGAGTGCTTTTTGACGTATGTTTGGGGTCATTGTCCTGCTGGAAGACCCAGGATCTTGGACGCAAACCCAGCTTTCTGACACTGGGCCCTACAGTGCGACCCAAAATCCTTTGGTAATCCTCAGATTTCATGATGCCTTGCACACAGTCAAGGCACCCAGTGCCAGAGGCAGCAAAACAACCCCAAAACATCATTGAACCTCCACCATATTTTACCGTAGGTACTGTGTTTTGTTCTTTGTAGGCCTCATTCCGTTTTCGGTAAACAGTAGAATGATGTGCTTTACCGAAAAGCTCTATCTTGGTCTCATCTGTCCACAAGACGTTTTCCCAGAAGGCTTTTGGCTTACTCAAGTACATTTTGGCAAACTGTAGTCTTGCTTTTTTATGTCTCTGTGTCAGCAGTGGGGTCCTCCTGGGTCTCCTGCCATAGCGTTTCATTTCATTTAAATGTCGACGGATAGTTCGCGCTGACACTGATGCTCCCTGAGCCTGCAGGACAGCTTGAATGTCTTTGGAACATGTTTGGGGCTGCTTATCCACCATCCGGACTATTCTGCGTTGCAATCTTTCATCAATTTTCCTCATCCGTCCACGACCAGGGAGATTAGCTACAGTGCCATGGGTTGCAAACTTCTTGATAATGTTGCGCACTGTGGACAAAGGCAAATCTAGTTCTCTGGAGATGGACTTGTAACCTTGAGATTGTTGATATTTTGCCACAATTTTGGTTCTCAGGTCCTCAGACAGTTCTCGTCTCCTCTTTCTGTTGTCCATGCTTAGTGTGGCACAGACAGACACACAATGCAAAGGTTAAGTGAACGTCTCTCCTTTTTATCTGCTTTCAGGTGTGATTTCTATATTGCCCACACCTGTTACTTGCCCCAGGTGAGTTTACAGGAGCATCACATGCTTGTAACATTCTTATTTATCCGCAGTTGTGAAAGGGTGCCAATACTTTTGTCCAGCCCATTTTTGGAGGTTTGTGTGACATTATGTCGAATTTGCTTTCTTTCCTCCCTTTTTTTGTTTTGTCCCAATACACACAAAGGGAATAAACATGTGTATAGCAAAACATGTGTTAATGCAATACGTTTCGTGAGAAATACATGATTTCCTGGAGAAATATCAAGGGTGCCAACAATTTCGGCCATGACTGTATATGTAAAGCACTGTGTAAATTGACAGCACTATATAAGTGCCATAAATAAATAGAATGTGACCCAAAAAAGCTCCCCTTCATTATTTTTTTCATATGAAAATAGGCATACTACGTTGATTCCATTCATTTATTATTTTTCTTGTTTGCATGCTTGCGCTAATGACTTTTCCTTGCGATGAATGGGATTGGAAGGCCTATTAAGATATATTGTGTCTTCGTGGCAACAGTTAATCCCGCTGCTGTATTTTTTTTTTTTTGCCGCACTCCTATCTGCATGGCTATTGTTCACAGAAGAGGAAATAAATACTGCGTTTTTGAAGAAAAAAAATGAGTCCCAGGTCTGCAGGGAGGAGATAATACGGCAGGAACCGCAGTGCCTATTGTGCTCTCCCTGACACCTCTTACATAATTTCGCACACTTGTACCAGGAGCCAATTAGTCTGAGCTGATATTGCTGGAGAACGGAGTGGAGCTGGTTGAGGAATGTTATGGTTGGTTGGTGTGTGCACTGTGTGGAGGACTTAATTCCTTTTCAGGCTGTCAAGTATAAAAGCCAGCTGCGGCCTGAACCATTCTTGTCGCATCTGCTGCCTGGGCAACGAGAGATAGAGGACGGAGACGTCGAGTCCACTGCCTGAAGTTATCAAACTGTGGACTTTCGCTGTCCAGAACCTCCATTTTTTTTGCTTTTATGGGGCATCTCTTTAAGGTCTACGAAATATTTTTTTTACTAGCCTTCTTGCAGAGCATTTTTTTTCTTTTATGGGGCATCTCTTTAACGTCTACGAAATATTTTTTTTACTAGCCCTCCTGCAGAGCATTGCTTTGTCTCTACTAACAGGCTTATACATATATTCTGTAGATAATTACATTACTTGTAGGGTGACCTACACCAAGCATGAGAAACACTGTTAAAGCAGGGGTGGACTGACCGTTTGGGAACTCGGGCACTGCCTGAGGGCCTGGGGTCAGTAGGGGGCCCCATGAGATGCCCCTGGTACCTTTCATAGGCTTTTTTGGGTGTGGTTTGAGTGTGGGTGAGGACACAGGGGCCCCATGATCCCCTATTGCCCGGGGGCCCTATGAGTTGTCAGTCAGCCCCTTTGTTAAAGTGTGAGTTCAACTTTTTTCCAAGGTTTTCCAAAAGTCCCCCTGTGCAATTCCATATCTACTGAATAGTACATACCAGTGCTACACCTGTTTCTAATGCCGTACTGTCTCCCATCACATACACCACTGGCCCCTTGATCCCTCTCTGTCCAGCCATTTGCAAGACGGGCTGGTCATTACTATTGTGAGCCCCATAGTGGCCCTTGCAACCTGTGCATGGGTGATCTCTCCACCTCCAGCTGAGCTCAGTAGTGGCCTCTCTGCACTGTACAAACTGCTTATGTGCGCTCCCACCTTCCCCTTTTGAGTTCCCCTTGTGGGTGGAACTCCGCTTTAAAGCCGGAGGAGATAGAAATAAAGGAGTGGTGACATTTCTAATTTATGTGCTGCCACCTTCAGGTCAATAACTGAAATACTCAGATTAAAGCAATAAAATGAAAGTGGTTGTAAAGCAAAATGTTTCTTTTACCTTTCTCTGCACTAAGATAAAAACTCTTCCAAAAGTAGCGCCTTTCCAGACCCCTCTTAAACACTTACCTAAGTCATGTATCGATCCAGCCCTGTGCCGGGCTTCAGTTCTTCTCTCCCCTCTTCCTGCTCTCACAGACTTGGCTGAGAGCATTGGAAGCCATTGGCTGCTGATGCTGTCAGTCAGATCATGTGAGGAGGGAGCAGGAGGCGTGGCCGAGCCACACTGTGTTTGTCTATGGACGCACACAGCCTGACTCAGTAGCACCCACAAGGAGGATCGGACAGCAGAAGAGGAGGAGCACAGAGCAGGTAAGTATAACACGTTTGTTATCTGAATTTAAAAAAAAAAAATTACAACTGCTTTAAGCCGTAAATTGGAGTTGAAAACCCATCCCGTGCTCATATTTATTTATTTCAGGTACTTATATAGCGCCGTCAATTTACGCAGCGCTTTACATATATATTGTACATTCACATCAGTCCCTAACCCTCAAGGGGTGTACAATCTAAGGTCCCTAACTCACATTTATACATACACATACTAGGGACAATTTAGACAGGAGCCAATTCACCTACCAGCATGTCTTTGGAGTGTGGAAGGAAACCCACGCAGGCACAGGGAGAACATGCAAACTCCAGGCAGGTGGAGCCATGGTTGGGACTCAAACCAACGACCTTAGTACTGCCAGGCGGAAGTGCTAACCATTTAGCCACTGTGCTGCCTTTCATATAACATTTTTTTTGTATAAGTTGTACCGACTCCTTTCTTGGACTGAAATGGCTTACTCTGGTTTCACTGCACACTGTGAGCTTCTTACAATGTGCATTAGAAGGCGCAGCAAGTCAGATAGAGCCTGCCTCATTTCCTGGCCGGAAGACATCCACCATCATCTAGCACTTTCCCCTCCAGTCTGGCTGTCTCCAGCGTGCCCTTTTCATTCATTAGAGTTCAGTCCTTTCATTTATGGAGGCTCACCATCACAAGTGAGCAGCCTGCATGCAAATAAAGCCTGCTTGGGAATGCCCACTGCTCCAGACTGTAAAAAAAGAGCATGAATACTGTACGTATCTGTCCAGGTGTTCATGCCCCTGAATGCCACTCCAATCAAGTAGAATAGCCAGGTGAAGCTTTGTCTGAATTGGACTTCTCCAAAGTGTCGATATCCTGTCACCCCCCCCCCCTCACTGGTTCCTCCCACTGACCCCTATGTCACTACAGGACACAGTAGTAGAAGTTCAGTTCCTGTAGTGAGCTGACAACACTGCCTCTGCTGCAATGAAATCCTAAGCAGTCTCATCAGCCCTTTCCAGTTTTCTCCTGTTGAACTACATAACACCTCCTCATATGTTGTGAGCAGGAGGAGTTCTGTAGTCTGCCAGGGTTGACCTCAAGCAAGTCTAACAACACTCATTGGGATTTCCGTGCAGCGGGAACAGTGGTATCAGCTCCATCAGGAAGTTACTAGGTTTTATGGGGACATCCATAAAGTTAAAAGTGGATCGGTCATGACTTACTGGCTCATAAAGGGGTAGCCGCCATACTCCAGCCAAAATATTACTTTGAGCAAGTGAGTAAGGAATAGAACCTCTGCTATGTTTTTCTGTAAGTGCGTGTCCCCATTGGAGAGATTTTCCCTCACTTCCTGTCTTAGTGATAGGTAATCAGGGAGACAGGAAGTGATAGGAATTCTCTCCAGTGTAGTGCAGGCAGGTTAGAATCTTGATCAGCCCACTCTTTTTCTGAAGCACGTGTTACTTGGGAGGTAATGCGTTAAGACCCTTTAGCACTGGTCAGTTTTTCAGTTAACCCCCCTGGCGGTATTCCTGAGTGTAGCTCGGGGTTAACTTTCAGTACCAAAAGCAGTAACCCCGAGCTACACTAGGGATTACTGTGCAGCGTTGCTCTGGGATCCCATCGAGAACTTACCTTGTCCTGCGCTCCAGCAATGTCCCCCCTGCAGCGTCCCCGGCCATGTCCTCCAGCCAATGCCAGCATCCGTCTTCCAGGTTCCGTTCCCTGCGAGCGTCGGGATGTTATAAAGCAAGCCGACGATCCCCACAGGATGGATCAGATCTGCGGATTGGGGAGCATAATGGATCGGACTCCGATCCATTATGCTTCCCAATCCGCAGATCCGATCCATCCTGCGGGGGTCGTCGGCTTGCTTTACAACTTACCTTTTCGTGGAGCGGATCCGGTGTCACCCTATATAGGTTGCATGCCAACGATCCCCGCAGGATGGATGGGATCTGCGGATTGAGCCTAATGGATCAGAGTCCAATCCATTATGCTCCCCAATCCACAGATCCGATCCATCCTGCGGGGATCGTCGGCTTGCTTTACAACTTACCTTTTCGTGGAGCGGGTCCGGTGTCACCCCATGTGGTAGATGCCACCCGGTGCGGCGCACACCCTGTGCACCTGCCTAGGGACGCCACTGGGGCCAGTTCACACTACAAAAGCACACTCCGGATATGTTTTTGTTTACAGTTTGCACCACATGCAGTTCCGGTGCAGTTTGCCATGTTCCAGTATGGTTCTGTGCAAAAAAAAAATGCAGCATGTTTTACTTTTTTCTGCACTGGAAACTGGTGTGAACTAGGGCCATTGTAATACATGGAAAACACTGCATGCATATTTGATTCAGAAAGAAAATGCCCTGGACAGCATCTAGTGTGAATTAGCCCTAAGCCCCCCCGGTCACATCAAAGCCGATTTTGAAATCGTGCGACTTACAGTGAAGTCACACAATTTCAAAATCGGGTGACCTGAGGATTTCAGTAGCAATTTGCAAGACATCTGACACAGATGTATATGTAAATCGCAACAAAAGTAGTGCATGTGCTACTTTTGAAATCCGTGCGGCTCTGACCAAGTCAGAACCGCACCGATATGACCGCTCTAATAGCGGACAATAGGGTGTGACTTGGCATACGATTTGCAAGTTGCCTGGCATGCAAATCGCACCCGAGGTGAACGGAGTGTAAGAGTTCTAAAAGCCTGGAGACGGGCATTCGGATCATGTGACCGCTGTGATTGGCTGTCACATGATCAGAAAGTCCCATTTTTAAGTGTGCATCTGGAGCTTACCGATCCCCACCAGCTACCGTGCAAGGAGTGTGCAAGGAGTGCGCAAGGAGTGCGGAAGGAGTGCGGAAGGAGTGTGCAAGGAGTGTACAAGGAGTGTAAAAGGAGTGCGCTCTCAGCACAGTAAGTTGTTGTAACAGGTTCGCATGTATTCGATCGCTTGGCGTTAAGGCCCACCTGATGAATGGCCACCTATATGCGTATGGCTGCCATCAAGTGATTAAAGTGTTGCCTGTTGGGAATTTTGGATAGTTTTTCGCAATTCAACAGGCATGCGCAGTTTTAAATCTCATGTATAAATGTGTGAGTTAGCGAGCGCACCATATAAAGCTGCTAATGCACAAAAAGGAACCACAAAACCTTTCTAGGAATATAACATAAAAATGGAGTCTGCAGCGCTATACAGATAAATACACTGTCATAAATATGACAAAAATATGACAAAAAGTAGAAAAGGTCCTATAAACTGAATGGTAAACAGTCCGAGGTAATATGATATCAGTCCAAATAGGTATATTCCCGTGATGGAGTATATATGACTTCAATCCAAATGGGTATATTCCAGCATCCTAACATGAAGGTGTAGAAAAATTGCCCACTCACCGGAAGTGCAATTTAATGTGCACATAGAAATTCCATGTAGCCGGAGGTCCCGTGAAGGTACAGCCTGATGATAAAGGTATCCTCTGGTGGTTAATGAGGTGACGGCTGCCAGAGATGATGGTCTGGACCTATTTCCCAAATCCTCCAGCCTGGGCGGACTCCTGGAAAGCTGGGCTGAGATGTGGAGGCTCAGTGCCAGGTAATAGAGATGAAAACGCTCATGGTGTAGTAATGTAAAATGTATTTATTTCGGTATAAATCATTATGGTAAAAAGTAAGCGTACAGGGTGATATTAACCACTTGCCTACCAGGCACTTATACCCCCTTATTTACCAGGCCAATTTTCAGCTTTCAGCGCTGCCGCACTTTGATTGACAATTGCGCGGTCATGCAACATTGTACCCATATGAAATTTTGATCATTTTTTTCTCACAAACAGAGCTTTCTTTTGGTGGTATTTAATCGCCACTGGGCACTTTACTTTTTGCGCTATAAATAAAAAAAGTGTAAAAATTTGAAAAAAAAAAAGTTTCTTTGTTTCTATTACAAAATTTTTCAAACAGGTAATTTTTCTCCTTCACTGATGTGCGTTGATGAGGCAGCACTGATGGGCACTGATAGGCGGTACTGATGGGCACTGATAGGCAGCACTAAAGGGCACTGATAGGCAGTACTAATGAGGTAGCACGGATAGGCGGCACTGATAGACAGCACTAATGAGGTGTCACGGATAGGCGGCACTAATATGCAGCACTGATAGGCGGCACTGATAGGTGACACTGATGATGGGTACTGATAGACGGCACTGACTGGCATCACTGCTGGGCACTGACTGGCGGCACTGACTGGCACAACAGCTGGGCACTGACTGGCAGCACTGCTGGGCTGCACTGGTGGGTGGCACTGGTGGACAGCACTGGTGGGTGGGCACAGGTGGGTGGCACTGGTGGGCACAGGTGGGTGGGCACAAGTGGGTGGCACTGCTGGGCACAGGTAGGTGGCACTTCTGGGCACAGGTGTGTGACATTGCAGAGTGGCACAGGTGGGTGCACTGCTGGGCACAGGTGGGTGATCTGCTCGGCACAGGTGGGCGGAGCTAGTGGGCGCACTGCTGGGCACAGGTGGGCGGAACTTGCGGGTGGCACTGCTGGGCACCGATCATCAGGGCACTGATCATCAGTGCCCTGATGATCGGTGCCGATCCCCGCTCTGACAACTGCCGGTTCTCGGCAGTACTTTCCTCACGATCTGACAGCGTGAGGAAAGTGCAGCCGAGAACCGACACTTGCATTTCCCTCTGATCAGCGTGTCATTGGACACCGCTGATCACGTGGTAAAAGGCCGCTGTGATTGGCCTTTTACCACATCACGTGATCAGCTGTGTCCGTAGGACACAGCGATCACGGAGATCGCCGGGTGCGCGCCCCAGGGGGCGCGTTCTGGGAGGACGTCATATGACGTCCACTCAGAACTGGCCGGCCGCAGTGCAGTCGTCATTCGGCTATCTGCGGTCGGCAGCTAGTTAACCTATACAAATATAATGTTAATGAGCTCTTGAATGCACTGACCAGTGGATAAATATGATGGCCACTGGACCTCCTGATCTGGTGGCGTGACGTCAAGGCGTGCAGAGGCTCCTCCTAGACGCGCTTCGTGTAATAACACGTCTCCTGTAGGGGTGATGCCATGTTAGGATGCTGGAATATCCCCATTTGGATTGAAGTCATATATACTCCATCACTGGAACATACCTATTTAGACTGATATCATATTACCTCGGTCTGTTTACCATTCAGTTTATAGGACCTTTTCTACTTTTTGTCATATTTATGACAGTGTGTTTATCTGTATAGCGCTGCACACCCCATTTTAAAGTTTTAAATCTCGAGATATTTGGTATCTATTCATTCGATGCAACATCATGGCTGCCATCAAGTGATTAAAGTGTTGCCTGTTGGGAATTTTGGATACTAGTTTTTCACAATTCAATAGGCATGCTCAGTTTTAAATCTCGACATATTTGGTATCTATTCATTCGATGCAACATCATCTTTTACCAAAAAAATTGGCTATAATATTGTGTTTGTGTGAATTAAAACTCATTTTAGTGTTTTTTTTCCTGAAAATGTGCCTTTGATAAATAACTCTGCAAACATTGTGCAGTATAAAAAAGAATGCAGCTAAGACCATATTATTCTCCATGGTTTTTGCTTTCAGAAAATATATAACATTTGGTGGTTCTAAGCAGTTTTCTAGCACAAATTGCTGACTTCATTTATGCAACAGGGCCCTCGATCCCCTCATGTTTTGCATTGTATTGGTATTGTTCTGTCACATGTTCTGTCCCCCTTTGTAATGTACAGCGCTGAGCGAACTATTGGCGCTTTATAAATACTGTATAATAATAATAATGCAACAAATTTGCCAAGTGGTCCCTGTGTGAAGTAAGCACAACCTCCCCTCAGTGACTTTGAAACGTCTGCTCCCAGCAGTGACAGCTTCTCTTCAGTGAAGCCCTCAGCGCTTTATTGGGGAGGTCATTCAGTAGGCTAGAGGCCTTCCGCAGGGGCCTGTACATAGCAGTTACCATAGCAACTGCTTCACCACATAAAAAGGGCGGGAAGCCGCCTCTTGAACGAGTCGTGGGGACGTCATATCGAGAACGGTTGAGAGCTTCTGGAAGACCACGGGGGCGTGGCCTGTCGTCTGCTGAAGGTGGAGCGGCAGCCATTGTGTCGTACTGCGCGGAGTCTGAGGAGAGAAGGTGGCTGTGAGAGGAGGGGGAGCCCCGGACCCTGAGGAAGGCAGAGAAGGGAGGAGAGGCAAGGTGAGGAGACTCTCTATACCCGGCCAGCCCTGTATGTGAGGGGTAGGCAGAGATATGAGCCAGTAGTATTCATTATAATGAGGACTTCACCGTACATTGATATATATTTCTCATCCTCTTATATATGTGTGCGCACAGCAAACCACCCTCCTGTATATATGTGTGCGCACAGCAAACCACCCTCCTGTATATATGTGTGCGCACAGCAAACCACCCTCCTGTATATATATGTGCGCACAGCAAACCACCCTCCTGTATAAATGTGTGCGCACAGCAAACCACCCTCCTGTATATATGTGTGCGCACAGCAAACCACCCTCCTGTATATATGTGTGCGCACAGCAAACCATCCTCCTGTATATATGTGTGCGCACAGCAAACCGCCCTCCTGTATATATGTGTGCGCACAGCAAACCGCCATCCTGTATATATGTGTGCGCACAGCAAACCACCCTCCTGTATATATGTGTGCGCACAGCAAACCACCCTCCTGTATATAGGTGTGCGCACAGCAAACCACCCTCCTGTATATAAGTGTGCGCACAGCAAACCACCCTCCTGTATATATGTGTGCGCACAGCAAACCACCCTCCTGTATATAGGTGTGCGCACAGCAAACCACCCTGTATATATGTGTGCGCACAGCAAACCACCCTCCTGTATATATGTGTGCGCACAGCAAACCACCATCCTGTATATATGTGTGCGCACAGCAAACCACCCTCCTGTATATATGTGTGCGCACAGCAAACCACCCTCCTGTATATATGTGTGCGCACAGCAAACCACCCTCCTGTATATAGGTGTGCGCACAGCAAACCACCATCCTGTATATAGGTGTGCGCACAGCAAACCACCCTGTATATATGTGTGCGCACAGCAAACCATCCTCCTGTATATATGTGTGCGCACAGCAAGCCATCCTCCTGTATTTATGTGTGCGCACAGCAAACCACCCTCCTGTATATATGTGTGCGCACAGCAAACCACCCTCCTGTATATATGTGTGCGCACAGCAAACCGCCCTCCTGTATATATGTGTGCGCACAGCAAACCGCCCTCCTGTATATATGTGTGCGCACAGCAAACCACCCTCCTGTATATATGTGTGCGCACAGCAAACCACCCTCCTGTATATAGGTGTGCGCACAGCAAATCACCCTCCTGTATATATGTGTGCGCACAGCAAACCACCCTCCTGTATATAGGTGTGCGCACAGCAAATCACCCTCCTGTATATATGTGTGCGCACAGCAAACCACCCTCCTGTATATATGTGTGCACACAGCAAACCACCCTCCTGTGTATATGTGTGCGCGCAGCAAACCACCCTCCTGTGTATATGTGTGCGCGCAGCAAACCACCATCCAGTATATAGGTGTGCGCACAGCCAACCACCATCCTGTATATATATATATATATGTATGCGCATAGCAAACCACACTCCTGTATATAGGTGTGCGCACAGCAAACCACCCTCCTGTATATATGTGTGCGCACAGCAAACCACCCCCCTGTGTATATGTGTACGCACAGCAACCCACCATTCTGTGTATATCTGTGCGCACAGCAAGCCATCCTCCTTTATATATGTGTGCGCACAGCAAACCACCCTCCTGTATATATGTGTGCGCACAGCAAACCATCCTCCTGTATATATGTGTGCGCACAGCAAACCATCCTCCTGTATATATGTGTGCGCACAGCAAACCACCATCCTGTATATATGTGTGTGCACAGCAAACCACCATCCTGTATATAGGTGTGCGCACAGCCAACCACCATCCTGTATATATATATATATGTGTATGCGCACAGCAAACCACACTCCTGTATATATGTGTGCGCACAGCAAACCACCCTCCTGTATATATGTGTGCGCACAGCAAACCACCATCCTGTATATATGTGTGCGCACAGCAAACCACCATCCTGTATATATGTGTGCGCACAGCAAACCACCATCCTGTATATATGTGTGCGCACAGCAAACCACCATCCTGTATATATGTGTGCGCACAGCAAACCACCCTGTATATAGGTGTGCGCACAGCAAACCACCCTCCTGTATATAGGTGTGCGCACAGCAAACCACCCTGTATATATGTGTGCGCACAGCAAACCACCCTCCAGTATATATGTGTGCGCACAGCAAACCACCATCCTGTATATATGTGTGCGCACAGCAAACCACCATCCTGTATATATGTTTGCGCACAGCAAACCACCCTGTATATATGTGTGCGCACAGCAAACCACCCTCCTGTATATATGTGTGCGCACAGCAAACCACCCTCCTGTATATATGTGTGCGCACAGCAAACCACCCTCCTGTATATATGTGCGCACAGCAAACCACCATCCTGTATATATGTGTGCGCACAGCAAACCATTCTCCTGTATATAGGTGTGCGCACAGCAAACCACCCTGTATATATGTGTGCGCACAGCAAACCACCCTCCTGTATATATGTGTGCGCACAGCAAACCACCCTCCTGTATATATGTGTGCGCACAGCAAACCACCATCCTGTATATATGTGTGCGCACAGCAAACCACCCTCCTGTATATATGTGTGCGCACAGCAAACCACCCTCCTGTATATATGTGTGCGCACAGCAAACCACCCTCCTGTATATATGTGTGCGCACAGCAAACCACCATCCTGTATATAGGTGTGCGCACAGCAAACCACCCTGTATATATGTGTGCGCACAGCAAACCATCCTCCTGTATATATGTGTGCGCACAGCAAGCCATCCTCCTGTATTTATGTGTGTGCACAGCAAACCACCCTCCTGTATATATGTGTGCGCACAGCAAACCGCCCTCCTGTATATATGTGTGCGCACAGCAAACCGCCCTCCTGTATATATGTGTGTGCACAGCAAACCGCCCTCCTGTATATATGTGTGCGCACAGCAAACCATCCTCCTGTATATATGTGTGCGCACAGCAAACCACCCTCCTGTATATAGGTGTGCGCACAGCAAATCACCCTCCTGTATATATGTGTGCGCACAGCAAATCACCCTCCTGTATATAGGTGTGCGCACAGCAAATCACCATCCTGTATATATGTGTGCGCACAGCAAACCACCCTCCTGTGTATATGTGTGCGCGCAGCAAACCACCCTCCTGTGTATATGTGTGCGCGCAGCAAACCACCATCCAGTATATAGGTGTGCGCACAGCCAACCACCATCCTGTATATATATATATATGTGTATGCGCAGAGCAAACCACACTCCTGTATATAGGTGTGCGCACAGCAAACCACCCTCCTGTATATATGTGTGCGCACAGCAAACCACCCCCCTGTGTATATGTGTATGCACAGCAAGCCACCATATTGTGTATATCTGTGCGCACAGCAAGCCATCCTCCTGTATATATGTGTGCGCACAGCAAACCACCCTCCTGTATATATGTGTGCGCACAGCAAACCATCCTCCTGTATATATGTGTGCGCACAGCAAACCATCCTCCTGTATATATGTGTGCGCACAGCAAACCACCATCCTGTATATATGTGTGCGCACAGCAAACCACCATCCTGTATATAGGTGTGCGCACAGCCAACCACCATCCTGTATATATATATATATGTGTATGCGCACAGCAAACCACACTCCTGTATATAGGTGTGCGCACAGCAAACCACCCTCCTGTATATATGTGTGCGCACAGCAAACCACCCTCCTGTATATATGTGTGCGCACAGCAAACCACCATCCTGTATATATATGTGCGCACAGCAAACCACCCTCCTGTATATATGTGTGCGCACAGCAAACCACCCTCCTGTATATATGTGTGCGCACAGCAAACCACCCTCCTGTATATAGGTGTGCGCACAGCAAACCACCCTGTATATATGTGTGCGCACAGCAAACCACCCTCCTGTATATATGTGTGCGCACAGCAAACCACCATCCTGTATATATGTGTGCGCACAGCAAACCATTCTCCTGTATATAGGTGTGCGCACAGCAAACCACCCTGTATATATGTGTGCGCACAGCAAACCACCCTCCTGTATATATGTGTGCGCACAGCAAACCACCCTCCTGTATATATGTGTGCGCACAGCAAACCACCATCCTGTATATATGTGTGCGCACAGCAAACCACCCTCCTGTATATATGTGTGCGCACAGCAAACCACCCTCCTGTATATATGTGTGCGCACAGCAAACCACCCTCCTGTATATATGTGTGCGCACAGCAAACCACCATCCTGTATATAGGTGTGCGCACAGCAAACCACCCTGTATATATGTGTGCGCACAGCAAACCATCCTCCTGTATATATGTGTGCGCACAGCAAGCCATCCTCCTGTATTTATGTGTGTGCACAGCAAACCACCCTCCTGTATATATGTGTGCGCACAGCAAACCGCCCTCCTGTATATATGTGTGCGCACAGCAAACCGCCCTCCTGTATATATGTGTGTGCACAGCAAACCGCCCTCCTGTATATATGTGTGCGCACAGCAAACCATCCTCCTGTATATATGTGTGCGCACAGCAAACCACCCTCCTGTATATAGGTGTGCGCACAGCAAATCACCCTCCTGTATATATGTGTGCGCACAGCAAATCACCCTCCTGTATATAGGTGTGCGCACAGCAAATCACCATCCTGTATATATGTGTGCGCACAGCAAACCACCCTCCTGTGTATATGTGTGCGCGCAGCAAACCACCCTCCTGTGTATATGTGTGCGCGCAGCAAACCACCATCCAGTATATAGGTGTGCGCACAGCCAACCACCATCCTGTATATATATATATATGTGTATGCGCAGAGCAAACCACACTCCTGTATATAGGTGTGCGCACAGCAAACCACCCTCCTGTATATATGTGTGCGCACAGCAAACCACCCCCCTGTGTATATGTGTATGCACAGCAAGCCACCATATTGTGTATATCTGTGCGCACAGCAAGCCATCCTCCTGTATATATGTGTGCGCACAGCAAACCACCCTCCTGTATATATGTGTGCGCACAGCAAACCATCCTCCTGTATATATGTGTGCGCACAGCAAACCATCCTCCTGTATATATGTGTGCGCACAGCAAACCACCATCCTGTATATATGTGTGCGCACAGCAAACCACCATCCTGTATATAGGTGTGCGCACAGCCAACCACCATCCTGTATATATATATATATGTGTATGCGCACAGCAAACCACACTCCTGTATATAGGTGTGCGCACAGCAAACCACCCTCCTGTATATATGTGTGCGCACAGCAAACCACCCTCCTGTATATATGTGTGCGCACAGCAAACCACCATCCTGTATATATATGTGCGCACAGCAAACCACCCTCCTGTATATATGTGTGCGCACAGCAAACCACCCTCCTGTATATATGTGTGCGCACAGCAAACCACCCTCCTGTATATAGGTGTGCGCACAGCAAACCACCCTGTATATATGTGTGCGCACAGCAAACCACCCTCCTGTATATATGTGTGCGCACAGCAAACCACCATCCTGTATATATGTGTGCGCACAGCAAACCACCCTCCTGTATATATGTGTGCGCACAGCAAACCATCCTGTATATATGTGTGCGCACAGCAAACCACCCTCCTGTATATATGTGTGCGCACAGCAAACCACCCTCCTGTATATATGTGTGCGCACAGCAAACCACCATCCTGTATATATGTGTGCGCACAGCAAACCACCATCCTGTATATAGGTGTGCGCACAGCCAACCACCATCCTATATATAAATATATATGTGTGCGCGCACAGCAAACCACCATCCTGTATATAGGTGTGCGCACAGCAAACCACCCTCCTGTATATATGTGTGCGCACAGCAAACCACCCTCCTGTATATATGTGTGCGCACAGCAAACCACCATCCTGTATATATATGTGCGCACAGCAAACCACCCTCCTGTATATATGTGTGCGCACAGCAAACCACCCTCCTGTATATATGTGTGCGCACAGCAAACCACCCTCCTGTATATATGTGTGCGCACAGCAAACCACCCTCCTGTATATAGGTGTGCGCACAGCAAACCACCCTGTATATATGTGTGCGCACAGCAAACCACCCTCCTGTATATATGTGTGCGCACAGCAAGCCATCCTCCTGTATTTATGTGTGTGCACAGCAAACCACCCTCCTGTATATATGTGTGCGCACGGCAAACCACCCTCCTGTATATATGTGTGCGCACAGCAAACCGCCCTCCTGTATATATGTGTGCGCACAGCAAACCATCCTCCTGTATATATGTGTGCGCACAGCAAACCACCCTCCTGTATATAGGTGTGCGCACAGCAAATCACCCTCCTGTATATATGTGTGCGCACAGCAAACCACCCTCCTGTATATAGGTGTGCGCACAGCAAATCACCCTCCTGTATATATGTGTGCGCACAGCAAACCACCCTCCTGTGTATATGTGTGCGCGCAGCAAACCACCCTCCTGTGTATATGTGTGCGCGCAGCAAACCACCATCCAGTATATAGGTGTGCGCACAGCCTACCACCATCCTGTATATATATATATATGTGTATGCGCACAGCAAACCACCCTCCTGTATATATGTGTACGCACAGCAAGCCACCATTCTGTGTATATCTGTGCGCACAGCAAGCCATCCTCCTGTATATATGTGTGCGCACAGCAAACCACCCTCCTGTATATATGTGTGCGCACAGCAAACCATCCTCCTGTATATATGTGTGCGCACAGCAAACCATCCTCCTGTATATATGTGTGCGCACAGCAAACCACCATCCTGTATATATGTGTGCGCACAGCAAACCACCATCCTGTATATAGGTGTGCGCACAGCAAACCACCATCCTGTATATATGTGTGCGCACAGCAAACCATCCTGTATATATGTGTGCGCACAGCAAGCCACCATCCTGTATATATGTGTGCGCACACTCCTGTATATATATATATATATATATATATATATATATATATGTGTGTGCGCACAGCAAACCACCCTCCTGTATATATGTGTGCGCACAGCAAACCACCATTCTGTATATATATATATGTGTGTGTGCGCACAGCAAACCACCCTCCTGTATATAGGTGTGCGCACAGCAAACCATCCTCCTGTATATATGTGTGCGCACAGCAAACCACCATCCAGTATATAGGTGTGCGCACAGCAAACCATCCTCCTGTATATATGTGTGCGCACAGCAAACCACCCTCCTGTATATATGTGTGCGCACAGCAAACCATCCTCCTGTATATATGTGTGCGCACAGCAAACCATCCTCCTGTATATATGTGTGCGCACAGCAAACCACCATCCTGTATATATGTGTGCGCACAGCAAACCACCATCCTGTATATAGGTGTGCGCACAGCAAACCACCATCCTGTATATATGTGTGCGCACAGCAAACCATCCTGTATATATGTGTGCGCACAGCAAGCCACCATCCTGTATATATGTGTGCGCACACTCCTGTATATATATATATATATATATATATATATATATATATATATATATATATATGTGTGTGCGCACAGCAAACCACCCTCCTGTATATATGTGTGCGCACAGCAAACCACCATTCTGTATATATATATATGTGTGTGTGCGCACAGCAAACCACCCTCCTGTATATAGGTGTGCGCACAGCAAACCATCCTCCTGTATATATGTGTGCGCACAGCAAACCACCATCCAGTATATAGGTGTGCGCACAGCAAACCATCCTCCTGTATATATGTGTGCGCACAGCAAACCACCCTGTATATATGTGTATCTGCAGTCTGAGTGAGCGGAATTGTAGGAATACAGAGGGGAGCAGTATGATGCCAGTGCTGGACCACTAGAGAGGCCAGAGCTCCTCATATGTCCCCTCCCCCTTCTCTCCTGACACCCCTCCCCCACACCTTCCTCCTCACATGTCCCCTCCACCCCTCACATGTCCCCTCCCCCTTCTCTCCTGACAACCCCCCACACCTTCCTCTTCACATGTTCCCTCCCCCTTCTCACTTGACACCCCCCTTCCTCCTCACATGTCCCCTCCCTCCTCGTATGTCCTCTCCCCCTTCTCACCTGACACCCCCCCACCTTCCTCCTCACATGTCCCCTCCCCCTTCTCACCTGACAGCCCCTCCCTCCTCATATGTCCCCTCCCCCTTCTCACCTGACACCCTCCCACCTTCCTCCTCACATGTCCCCTCCCCCCTCACATGTCCCTTTCCTCCACATATGTCCCCTCCCCTTCTCACCTGACACCCCCCCTTCCTCCTCAAATGTCCCCTCCCTCCTCCGCATATGCCCCCCCTCCTCAGCTGACACCCCGCCACTTATCCCCTCCCTCCTCCTCTTATGTCCTCTCCCCCTTCTTACCTGACCCCTCACCTTCCTCCTCACATGTCCCCTCCCTCCTCCTCATATGTCCCCTCCCCCTTCTCATCTGACCCCCCACCTTCCTCCTCATGTCCCCTCCCCCTTCTCACCTGACACCCTCCCCCCTCACATGTCCCCTCCCTCCACATATGTCCCCTCCCCTTCTCACCTGACACCCCCCCTTCCTCACATGTCCCCTCCCTCCTCATATGTCCGCTCCCCCTTCTCACCTGACACCCCTTACCTTCCTCATCATATGTCCCCTCCCCCCTCACATGTCCCTTTCCTCCACATATGTCCCCTCCCACTTCTCACCTGAGACCCCCCTCCTCCTCACATGTCTCCTCCCCCTTCTGACTTGACACCCCCTTCCTCTTCACATAGCCCCTCCCTCCTATATCCTCTTCTCATCAACCCCTCCTCATATGTCCCCTCCTTTTCACATGGATCCTCCCCCCTCCTCACATGTTCCTTTTCCCTACACACATGTTCTCCTTCCTACCCATATGTCTCGTTCCTCCTCCTCACATGTCCCCTCATTCCTCCTTATATGTCCCCTCCACCTCACATGTCCCCTCCTCTTCCTCACATGTCCCCTCCTTCCTCTTCATATGTCCCCTCCCCCTTCTCATCTAACACCCTCCCCCGCCTCACATGGCTCCTCCGGCTCCTCACATGCACCTTTCCCCTAAACACATATACCCGCCCTCTTCCTTACATGTCTCCTCCCTCCTCCCCATATGTCTGATTCCTCTCCTCACATGGCCCCGTCATTCCTCCTTATACGTCCCCTCCCTCCTCCTCACATGTCCCCTCTTTTCTTCTCACATGTCTACTCCCTCCTCCCCATATGTTTCATTCTGCATCCTCACTTGGCCCCTCATTCCTCCTTATATGTCCCCTCCCCTGCCTCACATGTCCCCTCCTCTTCACATGGCTCCTCACCCCTCCTCACATGTCCCCTCCCTCCTCCCAATATGTCTTGTTTCCCCTCCTCACATGGCCCTTCATTCCTCCTTATATGTCCCCTCCCTCCTCCTAACACGTCCCCTCCTTCCTCCTCACTTGTCTCCTCCTTCCTTCTCACATGTCTACACCCTCCTCCTCACATTTCCCCTCCCTCCTCCCCATATGTCTTATTCCTCCTCCTTATATGTCTTATGCCTCCTCCTCACATGGCTCCTCATTCCTCCTTATATGTCCCCTCCCTCCTCAAATGCCCCTCCTTCTCACCTGACCCCCCTCCCCACACATCCGCTTTCTTCTCCTCACATGTCCCCTTCCCCATCCTCATATGTCTCCTCTCCCCTCCCCTCATGTTCCGTAATTCCTCCTTTTATGTCCCCTCCCCCCTCCTATCATGACCCCTCCTTCCTCTTAAGTCCCCTCCCTCTCCTCTCATGTTACCTCCTTCCTCCACTTATGTCCCCTCCTCCCTCCTCTCATGTCTCCTCCTTCCTCTTCATATGTTTACTCCCCCCTCCTCTCATATCCCCCCTTAACATGTCCCCTTCCTCATCCTCCTCACAGGTTTCCTCCCTCCTCCCCACATGTTCCCCCTCTTCATATGCCCCCCATCACATGTCCCCCTCTTCCCCTCCTCACATATCTACTTCTTCCTCCTCACATGTCCCCCTCTCCCCCTTCTCACATGTCACCTTCCTCCTCCCTCCCTGTTGGCACCACCCTGCCTAACATCCTTCAATTGAAAAATCAAAGGAGCCAGCCAGCAAATTGTTGGCTGAACAGCACCTGCATCCAATCAGATGTAGGTACTGTTCGGGTATTCTGACAGCAGGCAGCACTGACTGTCAGAACACAATAGCCAGAACTTCAGATTTATCTATTCACTTTGTTTAGTGTGGATAGAGTAATCTGTTAGATTTCTTTTGTTCAGTCCACAGGCTGAACATTTCTGTATGGCCAGCTTTATCTGCATTGTGCTTTACTAATCACTTGGGACCTTGTTCCATAAACAGTGCTCAAGGCAGACTGTAATGCTCATGTAAGGGAAGTCTAAGGCCCCATTCATATGGGGCATATGAATCTGTGCCCCATGTGAGGGCCATGTAAACGTGCATGGGATGCACAAGTGTTCTGTGCATGGATCTACAGGCATTCCCATTGCTATCAATTGGGACACAGTGGCTGCATAGACAGAGCTTCTGTTATCAATGCTGCCAATCCATATGGGTGCACTTTGTGTCCATGCAGCCGCTGCTGCCAAATAGGCAAATATCAGAGGTCCTGCTTTTCCATCTTTTCAGTGCAGCGGCTGTGTACCAGTTGACAGCAATGGGAATGTCTGCGAGGGCATGCACAGAACATCTGGGCATCCTTGTGAGAGTTTTTTTGGCTCTCAAACAAATCATGGATTCACGTGAACAAGACCTAAAAGGTTAAGTTCACCCTTTGGAACATGTTCCATCTGTTTTTAGGGTAGAACATGTAAAAAGTTCCCAGTGCTGCAGCCGCTGCCCCCCTTCCTGTGACAGACGTACGGGGAGAAGTTCTCTACTAACTGTCACTTTTTAAAAACAGCGCAGCCATGCGGTGCTCCGTCTTTCATTCACAGTGTTAATCAATGAACTACAATTCCTGACAGCAGTCACCAAAGATCCATTATCTCCTGCACTCAAAGACTCAGATCAAACAGGCATTAGTGACAAGCAGCGTGTTGTGTGTTCATCCGCTGGGGAAGCTTAATAAAACTGTAGAGGAAGATGAAAGAAAGAGCGCACAAACCTTGCGCATTACCTCAATAAATAGTGACTAATTTCATTAATAAGGAAATATACTCACAAAGTGATGGTATAACAGGCATAAGTAACCATAATCCAAACAGGGTTACAGGTAAATCGAAAAGGGGTCAAAACAGGCTGAACTGCTGTAATACTGACACTCAGTGGCTGAATATCTCCTTGCCATGGGAACTCTGCCATACTGAAGTCTCTATCTGCTCAACCCAGCTCTGATGAAGAAGGGAGCACCCTTCGAAACGCGTTAGCCTTCAACCCCCCCTTTTCGATTTACCTGTAACCCTGTTTGGATTATGGTTACTTACAGTCAGGTCCATAAATATTGGGACATGGACACAATTCTAACATTTTTGGCTCTATACACCACCACAATGGATTTGAAATGAAACAAACAAGATGTGCTTTAACTGCAGACTGTCGGCTTTAATTTGAGGGTATTTACATCCAAATCAGGTGAACGGTGTAGGAATTACAACAGTTTGCATATGTGCCTCCCACTTGTTAAGGGACCAAAAGTAATGGGACAGAATAATAATCATAAATCAAACTTACACTTTTTAATACTTGGTTGCAAATCCTTTGCAGTCAATTACAGCCTGAAGTGTGGAACGCATAGACATCACCAGACGCTGGGTTTCATCCCTGGTGATGCTCTGCCAGGCCTCTACTGCAACTGTCTTCAGTTCCTGCTTGTTCTTGGGGCATTTTCCCTTCAGTTTTGTCTTCAGCAAGTGAAATGCTCAATCGGATTCAGGTCAGGTGATTGACTTGGCCATTGCATAACATTCCACTTCTTTCCCTTAAACTCTTTGGTTGCTTTTGCATTCTGCTTTGGGTCATTGTCCATCTGCACTGTGAAGCGTCCAATGAGTTGTGAAGCATTTGGCTGAATATGAGCAGATAATATTCCCGAAACACTTCAGAATTCATCCTGCTGCTTTTGTCAGCAGTCACATCATCAATAAATACAAGAGAAGCAGTTCCATTGGCAGCCATACATGCCCACGCCATGACACTACCACCACCATGCTTCACTGATGAGGTGGTATGCTTAGGATCATGAGCAGTTCCTTTCCTTCTCCATACTCTTCTCTTCCCATCACTCTGGTACAAGTTGATCTCGGTCTCATCTGTCCATAGGATGTTGTTCCAGAACTGTGAAGGCTTTTTTAGATGGCATTTGGCAAACTCTAATCTGGCCTTCCTGTTTTTGAGGCTCACCAATGGTTTCCATCTTGTGGTGAACCCTCTGTATTCACTCTGGTGAAGTCTTCTCTTGATTGTTGACTTTGACACACATACACCTACCTCCTGGAGAGTGTTCCTGATCTGGCCAACTGTTGTGAAGGGTGTTTTCTTCACCAAGGAAAGAATTCTTCGGTCATCCACCACAGTTGTTTTCCGTGGTCTTCCAGGTCTTTTGGTGTTGCTGAGCTCACCGGTGCGTTCCTTCTTTTTAAGAATGTTCCAAATAGTTGTTTTGGCCACACCTAATGTTTTTGCTATTTCTCTGATGGGTTTGTTTTGTTTTTTCAGCCTAATGATGGCTTGCTTCACTGATAGTGACAGCTCTTTGGATCTCATCTTGAGAGTTGACAGCAACAGATTCCAAATGCAAATAGCACACTTGAAATGAACTCTGGACCTTTTATCTGCTCATTGTAATTGGGATAATGAGGGAATAACACACACCTGGCCATGGAACAGCTGAGAAGCCAATTGTCCCATTACTTTTGGTCCCTTATCAAGTGGGAGGCACATATGCAAACTGTTGTAATTCCTACACCGTTCACCTGATTTGGATGTAAATACCCTCAAATTAAAGCTGACAGTCTGCAGTTAAAGCACATCTTGTTTTTTTCATTTCAAATCCATTGTGGTGGTGTATAGAGCCAAAAATGTTAGAATTGTGTTGATGTCCCAATATTTATGGACCTGACTGTATGCTTGTTATACCATCACTTTGGGAGTATATTTCCTTATTAATAAAATTAGTCACTATTTATTGAGGTAAAGGGAAAGTTCCGCTTTAAGTCTTTGTCCCCCGCTCCCCATTAAGGATTGGAACATTTGGGGAGCAGAGGGGGAGTGGGTACCTGAATTTGACAGGTACCCGCTCCCACTTCTGCTGTAAAATTGTCCTCCCTCCCTCCCTATAGTCTTCTGGGACACGTGACAGGTCCCAGAAGACTACGGGACCATTCACAAAGCGCAGCGCTTCTCACGCATGCGCAGTGGGCACCTGGCTGTGAAGCCGCAAGCTGTCACAGCCGGGTGCCCAGAAGACGGCCGGTGAAACCCGCGGTGGTGAGGACACCACTGGACTGAGGGACAGGTAAGTGGCTGTATTTTAAAAGTCAGCAGCTACAATTTTTGTAGCTGATGACTTTTATTTATTTTTTTTGCAGGTGGAATTCCACTTTAAGATTTCCCTTCATCAACTCCATTGGCTGAATTAGAAAAATCACTCATACTTTATCATTTGGGTGCATGCTTACCACAATATTTGTTTACATGAATCTTTGTGCTGTGGAAATCGTTGTTTTCAGCTACCATTATCATTTATTCATTAGTAACGCTGTTTATATAAAGCTTTTGTGTCTGTTTTAGTTTGTATGAATCAAGCTTCCTTATTAACAGTGGAAAATGTTGTTTGTGCTTTCATTATATCATTACGTGTTAGATTTATTCCAAGATTACTCAATCCTAATGGCTTCTTCTAGTTTAATTTTTGTTGCCAACAGCAGAATGTTTTGGAAAATGCAGCGGTGGTCACAGAAATCAGTGCTTATTCTGACTCGATACAGAATCACATTTTTTGCTTTAGAAAGTGCTTGCTGTAAACACTGAGATTGCTATCTGTATTGTTACAGTGTTCCCTGAACGCTACTAATATCTGTACCTATTTAGATATGCAGATAAGGTTAGACGAAAAACTGTTACTCAGAATTTATAAGATATTTAGGTAAGTGTCAAAACGAAACCTGCAAGACTTAAAAAAAAATATCCTCTGGCAGAATCACTACCAGTATTTTGGCAGATTCTAGGTACTCAAACCTTTTTCTTTCGGGAAGTTAACATTTTGTTAAACCATTTTACCAACAACTGTGTCAGTTGAAGGCTGCAATGTTGTATTCGAAGCCCAACTCCATGGAAATTAAATAAAAATAAAAAAACATGCTTGCAGTGCCCCCCACTGCACACAGGAGACGATGCTGGTGCTGGTGAGGTGCTGGAACCGTTGTGGGAAAGGTAAGTATTGATCCCTTTAGTTTAGCTTTGTTTATTTACTCTAGGGCAGGGGTCTGCAACTTTTAAGACATAAAGAGCCACTTGGACCCGTTTCCGAAGGGAAAAAAAAGACTGGGAGCCGCAAAACCATTGCAACATTTAAAACAAATCCGACACTGCATATATTGTTTCTTACCTTAATGCTATATACAGGATCGTGCAGTTAGCTTCATCCCCCATAGTAATTCATCCCCCATATAGTATTTCATCCCCCATAGTAATTCATCCCCCCTATAGTAATTCATCCCCCCTATAGTAATTCATCCCCCCTATAGTAATTCATCCTCCATAGTAATTCATCCCCCATAGTAATTCATCCCCCATATAGTAATTCATCCTCCATATAGTAATTCATCCTCCATAGTAATTCATCCCCCATATAGTAATTCATCCCCCATATAGTAATTCATCCCCCATAGTAATTCATCCCCCATAGTAATTCATCCCCCATAGTAATTCATCCCCCATATAGTAATTCATCCTCCATAGTAATTCATCCCCCATAGTAATTAATCCTCCATATAATAATTCATCCCCCATAGTAATTCATCCCCCCTATAGTAATTAATTCCCCATATTGTCCCAATTCACTTACCTTTGCTCCGCGCGTTCCTCTCGCTGTGTTCCCGCGCTGTGTTCCGGTCTTCAGGGCGGACTGTGAGAGGAGTTCGTCACGCTGCCCCGCCTACATCCTGGCTGCCCCGCCTACATCCTGACAGCTAATGTTCCGCGCTCCGCGGGCCGGATTAAAAGAGTCCTGACTTTTGAGGCGGCCGCCCGAGAGGAGGGAGGGGAGCGGGCGCCCGGCACACAGAAGAGCCGCATGTGGCTTGCGATCCGCGGCTTGCCGACCACTGAAACCCTATTGCCTGTCACCTGGTGGGCAGTGTGCTCCGGAGCCGCAGCAAAGATGAAAAAGAGCCGCATGCGGCTCTGGAGCCGCGGGTTGCCGACACCCGTTCTAGGGGAAGAAGATTTGGGAGGAAATACTTATTCTTTTTTCTTGCTTCATCGGGTCCCTACAGTGCTGCCACCAGCCCCCCACAGCTCCTCCATAAGCTTTGACCGGCTTCAATCACATTCCCGGCTCTTCAGCATACAATACAGGGTTAATGTCCCTGTATTGTATGTCATGACACCAAGGGGTTTATTTACTAAAGCTGGAGAGTCCAAAATCAGACTCCCTTCTGCATAGAAACCAATCAGCTTCTAACCTCAGCTTGTTCAATGAAGCTTTGGCAATGAAACCTGGAAGCTGACTGGTTTCTATGCAGAAGGGAGTCTGATTTTGGACTCTCCAGCTTTAGTAAATAAACCCCCAAGGCTCTGCCCACAGGCCAGAGCTTCAGGTAGAGAAAAAAATCACTGGAGCCAGCTAGAGTGAGGAATCAGGTAAGTGAAAGTGCCTCTTCAGCTCTCCTCTAGAACTATAGAATTAATGAGCAATTAACCCTTACAGATTGGTCCGATGGTTAGAACTTCTGTAAGGTTTTTATTGCAGACTGCGTAACCATTAAGAGATTTCCAGTTAAAGTGATTCAGTTGCTTCTTGTATTAATTTAAACTGCAATGCATTTCCTGTGCCTAGATAATCCCGTGCCTGAGTACCCATAAGGATTCCCCATGGGGAATAATTCCTTTCTCTGACACCAATGATGGGGCACCATTCCTTCTGCTGACACTAACGTTTGGGCGCAATTCCCCCCACTGACACCAACAATGGTGCAATGTTTCTCCTCCAATACCAAAGATGGGGAATTGTTTATTCCCACTGGGCACATTCCGGCCCCTCCTAAAGTCATAAGGACAATAAACTGGCCCTTTATTTTAAAAGATTGGAGACCCCTGATCTAAGGCAACACTGCCAATAAGTGCTGGTCTCACAAGATCTGAAGTGAGATTATAACTATGAGTATGACTAAGCATTGATGTGTGAAATGTGTTAACTGTCTTGTGCAGCTGTGTTTTAGTCCTTTTCATGATTATTATGGAATAAAGAAGTTTGCTTTTTGTTATTCTAGAGTGCAGCTACCTTTCTTCTCTTCACTGAAGTTAGAAGCTGATTGGGTACTACGCACAGCTGCACCAGATTCTGGGTGTACCAGTTTTAGTAAATCTCCGCCATTTTTTTGTGTGCGCTAAAATTAATTTCCTGCACCCAGGAACTCAGCAGTTTTGCAGTTTTATGGGCTTGCTTTGGAGTGGTTTGCACCCCACACGCTCTTCATTCAGCTTCTAACTTCAGCTTGTTGAATTAAGCTTTGACAATAAATTCTAGAAGCTGATCCAGTATTAGTAAATCCTCACCAATGCAATACACAATTTTTTGGCCTCCCTCACATGAGGCGTATTGCAGTGTACACCTGTGTGAGTGTATGTTTACCTGCACAGGAATATGCAGGTTTTCCATGCATCCCTGTGCAGGCCGTCCCATTCATGTCAATTGGGATGCAGTGGTTGCAGGGACGCAGGCGCTGCTCCTAATTTGCCATCGGTGTGGGTGCGGGTGCATGGCCCTGAATGTAGACAGTGTGCATTATTTTTATTTTTTTAAAAACTTTTTTTAAACAAAATGTTTCCTTTAACTTTATTGCTATCACAAGGGGGGTAACAAGCCACCTATGTGATAACCTTGGGCAGGTGACAGATACTCCTTATGGAGACATCAGGGACTCCCAGTGTCTCCGTTGCTCCCCAAAACAGCTAATTAAGCAGGGAACGTGATTCTTAGCTGCTTAAACCGGATATTACAAAATCATCATTGCTTCTAGCTTCACTGGTCACAGAGGGGATTGGGCAATTGATGTTCTTCCATCTCCTCTGTGTAAAGCTATCATGGCCATTTACCATAGTCTCCGGAGATATGGGAGAGCCTGGCAACCACCATGGGTAGCAGCAGAAGTGGGGCCCGTAAAAGTGATTGGGTGGCTGAAGAGCCGCTCTGATCACTCTTACTGAAGAGCGAATTGCCGGCTGTAAAGAATGAAACTAAGCTCATAGCTGCAGTGGTGAAGTGGTGGAGCTGTAGTGGTGGAGCACCTATTGTTCTCTTGGCTCCCAGGCAGGAGATGCCTGCAGTGTAGGTGTAAATTATTATTATTTATATAGCACCAACAGTTTGCTTAATTGTAGATCCATTCAAGCTGTTCACAGGCTAGGGGCTCACCCATCACACTCATCACTAGTGATAAATGTATTTGTTTTTTTTGCAACATAATTGTATTTTGTTTTGGATTCATCGTCATTTAACATTCCATATACCTTTACAAATACCATGGTGTTGTTCATCTCATATTTTATTTAACAACAATATAAAGATGCATTTAAGTCATACAAAATAACAATATAAAAATGCATTATGCTCTTTCTGTGTTTTTTTTTTTCTTTTTTGACAAAAATATCAAAATAAAATCTTTTGAATTATTCATTGCACCAAATAAGTAGAATATTTATTTTATACAATACAATGCACTTTAATGATACATATTAACAGGTTAAAGCCTTGTTGCGCGTATGTTTCTCAGGATTCTGTGCAGAAAGCGTACTCTGGTCTCACAAGCTACATCAGTGCCTTAGAACGCTTACGTCTGTTAGAGGTTTTCAGCTCAACCAGGGTGACTGCACCTGAGTTTTCGTATTTCTCTCTTTATATAGAAGATACATCTGTATATAGGCATATATAAATCAGATAGAGGATAGAGTGATTTTCTTTAACACTGTTCCGGCACTGGACAATGAACATTTCAGTTAGTTTTCACATTACTTGAACTATGAAGAAATAGCACCATGGATTTCATTGTTACGCTAACTGTTCTGGATGCATGTTACAGTAAGATTGTCAAGCATTTGATACTATGATAAAGCACACCAAGTCCTTCAAAATCAGGGAGACATCTGCTATGTATGGGCAAGACTAAGTCAAAAGTATTAGTCTGCCACATTGTAGATGCTACAAAGGATCACTAGCAGCTGTGTAAAGACAGGTTTATGTTACATTTTGTAAAAAGGGTACAAAATACTGATAATGTTTGTTTACAGTGGTCACAGAAACGGCTTACATAAAGAAATACTTTGTATGAAGGTAATGGTCAGATACTTGTAATTTGTTAAAACTGTATTCAGGAATATTTTTAAACCAATAGCCTGAGAAGGTTTCAGTGACATTAACTCCTTCCTATTGTGTGTTGTGTGTGTATCATCAGTCAGAATAGTTTATTAGACTTGTTGTGTGACACAGAACTGCCATCTACATACAAGCCTGTTCAGTGCAGAGCAGATTTGTGTAGTATGTAAGTAAGCTTCACAAGCCTTAAAATAAATGAGAAAAGTGCATGAGAATGCCAAAACACATGGGGTGGACAAATGAATGTCCAGCTACAGTCTTTTTAAAAAATGGACAGAGTGGAGAAGAGATAGACTCACTGGTAAGTTCATTGTGGTCTGTGTTCCTTTGGGGAATATTTCACCTTAATTCCTGTTGAGATAGGAAGTGATGGCAAATCTCCAGTGGGGTCACAGACTGGAACATGACCCTTAAAAAAAAATGTGAAGGGTTATAACCTCTGTTGGGATAATAATACTGTCAGTATCTTCCTGTGCCAGTGTCAGCTGCTTCACTCATTTCACAGGGACAGAAATTGAGGTGAAATCTTCTCAATGGAGCTCACAAACAGAAATTAAAAACCTGGAATAAAAAAAAGTATCCTGCAGGTGGGCTTTAAGAAATCAGGGAATATTTGTTTCTAACCATAATGTAAGTAGGACACGTGCTTTCAAATTTAATCACCTGGCTTCTTTCTCATTTACTTTTAATGGTGGAATATCCCCGGTAAAATTCCCAGAGTCCTCCGTAATATAGAATAAACAAATACAGTAACTTCGGAGTTCCTCTGCAATACATTTGTTATGACGTTTAGTGAAGGATGTGTACAACAATGTGCAAGAATGTCTCCTTTTGAGTCTCTAAGATATGTAACTGACCATGTGGGTAAAATCAACCCTGGTGGAGGAAAATCATAAGGGGTCTGTCCCTTTTTATTTTGGATTAAATTGTAATCCTTCTCATTACTGCATAAAACATACGTCTAGAATCTTGTCTGTAAAGTTTAAATGTTTTTAGGACCTTTCTTTTTTTAGTAAAAAATGTTTCTGCAAATATCTATTCATCGAAAGTACTGAACATATTAATGTTTGCATTCTGACCCAAAACATTTATACATGCATTTGACTTTAATGTATTGACTAGAGAGTGTCATTGTAACCAGATAACTAGAAAACACTAAACACATGTCGTAATTAATCATGCTGTACCTTAGAGTCATATATATTTATTGTTAAATGGTCTGTCTACACAAACCTGATATTGGTAGTTACTGAAGAGTTAACCCACCTAACATTTTATCATGTCTCTGGGACTCCAGTGTTATAATATTTGCCCTTGAACTTCCAGGCCTGAATGCCTGTTGTTGGCCATTACCAGGAGTTCCACTTTCTGTTTTAGATGTTTAATTTTTTGATATTGTGGATAATTAAAACAAATAAAAAGAATACACCCAATTAGGCTGGAACATTCAAAACTGCAGGTTAGATGAGAAAAAAGGCCAGGAACTGTGGCAAAAGATCTGTGCCTGAAGCCCCCAAGATTAGAGCAAGGGAGGCCAGCAAAGTAGTAGACTGACCCTTTAACGGAATATTTTAATCTGTTCAAAAAGGCAGCATAAAATATAGAGCATTTAATTGATTTTTTGTTTTTTAAATATATTTTTTGGAAGAGCATGGGTTTAATTTTTAATATCAAACCTTAACTCTTCAGCCAAAAAGAAGTTAATAAGTAAGAAATAATGTACAACAGTAGAAAAAAAAAAAAGATTTTGACTATTGTCTGTCCAAAGCAATTAAAAAGTTGGTTCAGTAAAATCAAAATACATATGCACATTGCAACATTTGCATAATATCAGGTGTTTCAATGTAGATTACAGAACAAAAGGAACTATTTTACAAGGGTGGCAGTGCAAGTTTGGCAAAGCTTAATGGGGAATATGGGGAATGCAAAAGAGTAAAAAAAACAAAACGAATATATATATATATATATATATATATATATATATATATATTTATAAACCTTTGCTTTCAGTTTTTTTCCCTTGATTGGTCAGTTTTCTTCACAAAGAAGGATAGGTATCATGTCATTCGGTTATATCCCTTCTTAAAGGAATTTTAAAGCTAGTTATTTTTTGCCCAAAAAGTTGACTTAGCAAATTGTTCTGTGATTCAGCTGTCCTGTAATTTGGTGGCTCAGTGGGTTTGGTATTCGTTCCCAACCTACGTTTGTGAGGGGGGCCATTCATGGACAGAGGAGAGCTTTTAGGGGTAAATGTGTGCAGACCTTTTGTAAGAAGAGCTCTTTTGCTTTTGTACTCTCCGTTGCTTGATGCAGCATTCACTTTCCGTTGGTTATGTGTATCTAACACAGACTTTTTATATTGACCAGTGACCCCTCCAGAGTTCAGCTTGTGGTAGGCCCTATTACTTGGAGCTTCATCTTTAGCATCTGCAAGGCTGGTAACCCAGTCTGTTTTCTTTGCAACAGCTGAAGACTCGCTCTTTACGGTTATTGCCAACTTGATCTTTTTTTTCTTTATCTCTCCATCTAAATTCTCTTGTGACCCTGCATTGCTTTTATGACCAAATATTTTTTGTTCTTTGCACTTCTTTAGGTGGACCTTTGAAGCCGCGGATACCAACATTTTGTCAGTTATTTTAAACTCTGTGTTTTTGGATAAGATAACAGTTGGGTCTTTTTTTGTTAACTTTTGTTGGCTGGATGTTGTCTCTTTCAAAGTGCTAGTGCTGCCGTCTTGAGAGCAGGCAGCCTTGAATTTTGGTGTGGAAGACTTTAATACGTTGTCACCATTAGCAGCTAAAACATTGGTTTGAGTTGGCAATATGCTGTTGAGTTGGTTGACTGACTTATTCTTTTTTGTGAACTTTTGTCCTTTTACTAAGACATTTGTGTCTGTCCCAGGTGACTTATCTTTGGGGGTATTCGCCACAGTGAGCTGTGCCACATCTTGTGACAGTGACTTTTGTTTATGCTGTTTGGGTTCAGCTGTGATATCAGATAGTAAGCTCTGCTGCTCTTTAGAACTGTCCCCAGATGATATTACTTTGTTAAATGTATACAGTTCTGCCGGTTCTTGCAACACCAAATTAGAAATATCATCCACTTTAACTTGCAGTGTTTTAGTATCTGTTTGTTCTTCCATGTCCTCCACTCCTTTTTGTTTTGCTTGCTCTTTTGTCTCTGGCTCAGTTACTTTGGAATTTTGATCATTGCTTACTGGAAAAGTTAAATTTTTTGATGCACAGATCGAAGAAGAGAAAGATGTGTCAACATTTAGAATGGGGAGCATCTGTCGAGCTATTTCATCGTCTCT
Organism: Staurois parvus; assembly: GCF_062004578.1. NCBI lineage: Eukaryota > Metazoa > Chordata > Amphibia > Anura > Ranidae > Staurois > Staurois parvus. The sequence goes on along the minus strand of NW_028318541.1, from coordinate 1,655,257 downwards.
TTTCTCAGAAACATTCAGCTCACAAGGTACAGGAGACAAATGGCATAACTCAGAATTAACTGTGATTGGTTCTTCCTTCCCTTCAGCATGGAGCTCAGGAGCTTCCAGTATCATCTCTGTTTTCACTGAATTCTCATTTGCAGGGCTTTCCTCTGACTCTTTGTCAAAGAAAACACCAGGTGATAACATTGGGTACTGAGGGAGCTCGCCAGCATCTGGCACATCAGTAGAAATGTCTGAATAATCTGACAACTTTGGCTTTTTAGAGGGTGGCATACATTCATATTCTGGGGAATCTATTACTTTTTCTTTCACCTCTTTTCCAGATGGGGTTGGCCTTGTTACCCCCCTAAATTTGAATGTCATACTGCCACCAATAAGATGTTTTTCCATGTGTCTATCATATTGTTCTTTCTTAGAAAACGTGTAGTTGCATGTGCTACAAATAAACGATTTCTTGATCACGTGCATAACATCCGCACAGAGTTCACAAGCATAGAGGGTGGTGTGCTTTATTTCAGATTTCTCTGTCAGTTGGTGCTCATTAGTAAGATGACTTCTCAGTTCCTGCACTTCTTGGTAAGATTTAGGACATCGATGACACAGGAAGATTTTTTGCAAACTGTGAACAACAAGGTGTCTTTGCAATTTGAATGGTTTGGGGAACTGTTTTCCACAATGATGACAATCCCTAGATGGGTCTTTGCAGTGTGGATGCATACTTGCATTTTTGTGTATTGAATCATTCTTATGAGAACTGTCCAGTGAAGGGTTTGTGGGCAGCTTTGGAGCTGGCAGTACCACATGAGCAACGTTTTCTGATTCTTTCTCAATAAGTGCCTCATCTTCTTCTTTGTGCTCTTTTAGTTCTTGACTTTTAGTCACTGGGCTTTTTTCATCTATCTCTATGTTTTTTGATGACTTAGTGGGCGTTCTATATATAAAAGTGCTCAAAAATGTTCTAACCATGCTCTCTTCTCCAAAGCACCCTGGAATCCCCATGACTGATTTTTGAGCTTGTCCTTTCCTTGCAAACTGAGTGGCATGTTCCCTCAGATGCTCATTGTACATCCATACATCAGAGATCTCTTTCAGGCACATTCCACAGATCCAGAGACCTGCCTTGTTTTTTGCATGTTTTTCTTTTAAATGATCCCTTAGTTGTTCTCGAGAACTGAACTTGCGCTGGACACACATATAACAGGTGGGGGGTGGTGAAGGGTTATGAGTTAGCTTATGAAAATCCAGCTCCCCCAAAGTCAAGAACCACTGAAAACAGACTTTACACTTGTACTGTTTGTCCTTGGTTTTAATTTTCACATTGTTGCGATTTTTCAACTGCCTCTTTTCATCAGTTTTACCTTTTGCATGTCTCTTACGTCGTCCTGATTTTTGTGCAATGTCTGTTGCATCTGAATCACACTGGTCAGAGTCATCGCCACATGCACTAAAAAAAGACAGTTCTCTCATGTCAAACTTTGCACTTAGCATCTTCATATCTATTGTGGGAAATTCAGGAAGTCCTGATTCATCATTGGTTTTACAATCAAGGTTTTCCTCCACTTCAGATTCTCTAATTTCTGAGCCAATCTCTGCAGAAAAATCAACAGATACTTCTGGTGGCTTGAAGAGGTTTGTATGCATGGAGATACCTGAATCTTGTTCCAGTGGAAGTCTTTCAGCGAGTGATTGTTCATTCATGTTTTCTGGTTTACTCTGATGCACAAAAGACAGCATTTTAGCATCTCCATCCATACCTTCCTTTAGGGAACAGGGCTGGTTGTATTGTGCTAGATGCTCTGTTTGGGCCGAAGAATTTATTACCAAAGATGAAGAATCCCTAGGAATGGATCTATAATCACAGGAGTAGTGGATTTGTGAGGAGTGGCAGTGCTCACCTTTTTCTTCTTGTCTGAAATCTGTTTCAAAGGGTGGTGTTTGTCTTTTGCTTCTCTTTCCATATACACGTGTACACTTTCTTCTAATAAAGTGATCATCTCTGGGAAAGAGTTGGGAAAAGGAGTTATCGTCGTCAAACAAACTGTGAAGATCTGTCACTGTTTCCTTGGGTAAATTTGAATCTTGGACATCGTTTTTATTGCTGGAATGCTCTAGAGTGTTTAACTTCTCCTCTGCACGACTTATCAAATTCTGGTCATTTGTCAGCAAACTATTTATGGGTTGATTTTCACAGCCATTTGTAATTTCAACGTGTCCTTTAATATTATCTGTCCATGTTTGTTCTTGAATTAAAGCTTCTCTATTCATTTCCATATCTAGCACATCACTTACTAACTTCTCATCATCATCTGTACTGATAGTGCACATTTTTACCTTGACTTCTTTCAAATCATTTTGCTTCCTTGGTATTTTTTTATCCGAAGGCTCTTGCCGTTCTGTCTTGTCTTCAGTAGAGTTGAAGCTGTTCGAGTGCCCGATTGCCTTTAGAATATTTGTTTTCAGGATGTTTAAAACATCATCAGGTGGAACTTGTGAATCTGTACACATAGTATTTTGAGTCTTCACCTTTCTTTTTTTGACTTTGACATTTATTTTCTTTTTGCAGGTGATATCTACAGAAGATGTATTCTCGGAAAGTCCATTATTACTTTTCTCTCCTTTGGTTTTTGATGATTCTGTATGTAGCTGAAAAGAGTTGCTTTGGTTTAGAAATTCGGCGATTCTGTGCTGAGGTGTGGTATCAGTCTGCAGGTTTTGTTTACTTTCACTATTGCATTTCCACTCCCCCATTTTATTTATCCCTCCAAGAGTTTTATCACCTGTGGAATCTTTGGATGATGTCAGGGAATTGTTATGTTTAACAGCTTTGTGCCTGGTCAGACCTGGCTTAGAGCGGAAGGATACCAAACATATATCACATGTTAGTGATACTCCAGATAGTTTCTTTTCTTTGATTTGGCTACTCTTTGAGGTAATTCCAATGCTCTGCAAAATTTCTTTGCTTTTGTCACCTTCCAAGATTCGGAGTACACCATCTATGACTGAGTGCATATCATTGGTACCTTTTTTTCCAGACTCACTATTAGATGTACTGTTTTGTGTTTCTGTTACATTATTTTTTTCTGCAACTGCTCTTCCAGCTGTATTTTCTGTTGCTTGATGACTGTTGAAATTTACATACTCTGGAGAAGCTATATTCATTAGATTGCATACCATAGCTGTTGTGCTCTTGTCTTCACTTTGGTATACATGGTCAATGCTAGGAATGTCTTGTGATTTATTCCAATCATTTTTAGGGGACTCTTCCTTGCGATCGCACAACAGTGGTGGTACAGAGTTTTGCATGCTTTCAGAAAATAGTTCATTATGGAGTGCTGGAAAATTTTGGTGGTTTTCTGCAACATAAATTGGAGGATATGTATCATCTGCTGCCATTGACTGACACCCCAGAATTATATCTGCAACAGATTGTACTTGCTGATGTTTAAAGTGTGGGCAGACCAATTCAGAGCAAAAACATGGACTTAAACCATCTTCAACAACTGGTGTCACAGTGATAGTGTCTTTTGCTGTCAGCTGTTTTTGGCTAGCCTCTGTAGATGTCACAATTCCCTCTTCGCTGAGAAATAGTTGCATACCTGTTGATCCCATTGAACTTTTTTCAGATAATTGATCTGATGGACTCGTGGCTACACTGGGGAAAGCTTGAGTGCTGCTACATACGGGGTCCTTTTCATTTGGATCCAACTCATTTTGTGAGGTGTACAGATGTTTTTGCTGTTCTGTTGGATCTTTAATTGGTTCAACTGTGAGCAAGTCAAAATTCAACAATGATTGCTCTGAAGTTAGTCCAAGGCCATGAAGTTGAGCTCCATATTCATTACTGCTGTTTGGCTGGACATCACTGATATTAGGTTGCAGGGTAAAGTGAGAAGACTTGTCATCAAGGTCCGAGACATGACAGTTACCTTTACTCAGCGTTGAGCTAAGTTCTTGGGTTTTGTTATCTACCAAAAAAATTTCTGTTTCTTCAAGCATATTTAGATCTTGCATATGGTTGTTTGGACATACAAAACCAGAGATCTCCCTGTTCAATCCTTGGTTGCTTTTATCTTGCACTACATCAATATTTAAAGAACTTGGTTCCAGACATCTAACATCAGGTCTGTCACATGGAATTTCTTGAACACTGAGCACCTTAGATGTAATTATTGAATCAGTTGTATATTTTTCTTTATCAGATGTGTGGTTGGACCTGTCTGCCCTTTTGGTTTTCATAACAAATGAAGATAGTCTCTTTCCATCATTTCCTCGATAATGACTGGGTTCTTCAATAACCTTCACTTGTTGTTGTCGCAAATTTCCAGCATCTCTGCTGTCAGGTAGAAGATGATCATTATGGTTTCTCACACCCTCTACACCAATGTTAATTACATCTAGGCTGGGGCATTCATTATCTAAATGATTTATCTGTTCATCCTCACAAGGCGCTTTGTTGATTATGGGTTCTGCCAGCATACCAGAAATTGAGTCTTTGTGCCCAAGCACGTTGACCTCATCATTCTGTGAGGTTTGTATTCCTGATTCTGATAACTGTGTTGCTCCTTTTATCTCTGTCGTTTTTTGATTATTCTCTGATTCTGCTGTAAAAGGTTCTGCACTTTGGAGAATATATGAAGCATCTGTTTCAGCTTCTGACTTGTTCTCTGCAGTAACTGAAGCTGCCAGTATCACTGGAAAACATGGCATAAGCATCTCTTCCTCGTTGTTTTTGGCTGTTCTTGCCACAAAAAGTTGGAGCTGCTGCAATGGATTCTCTGTGGCTTCCTGAATTGCTGTAGACTTTTCGAGAATTGTGCTCTCCTCTTTCACTAAGACTGGCATATCAAGGAGCACAGACTGTTTATTGTCCTTGTATCCATGTTTGTCTGATGCTTCCTTGTCACCAAGGATTACATGACCATTGCTATGTGCTGTGGTATTTGCAGTCTGAGGAATTGATAACTTGATTAGTGGATCAGAAAGATTTGGTTCAGTTGTGCTTTCATTGTGATCTGGCATTACAGTCATATTTAAATCAGGAGCACTATCATCTTTCAGACCAAATTCAGAATTAGTGTCAGGAATACTTTGAAAGTGCTCCAGCTCAGGTGGCTCATCAAACTGCTCATCCAGTTTCTGCAGTTTATTTATTGGATTGTCATTGTCATTTTGTTGGCTTTCTTTTTTTGGAGTATCATTTTCTTTGGATTTGGAAAGCAGTGTTTCAGTTGTGACTAGTGTATCATGTAAAAGTTCATGGTCAGAAAATGTCTGGCATTCCATATGGTTGGAGAGGTTAGGCAAGTAAATCCCTGAGATCATTGAGGGGGCACCATGGTTAAGAGACCTTATTTCTTCTGTTAGGCAAACATCACTAGCTGCTGATTGATACTGGTTGCTGTCTTCTTCAGAAGAAAAGGAAGCTAGTGATCTGGTTTGTTTGTGACATTCGATATTAGAACTAAAAGTGTCAAATTGAACTGAACAATCCCAGGGGCTTTTTAGATTTTCAGGTATGTTGTCTTTAACAAGTGGTTGAGAGTCAAGAATGTTACAGTCTACTTTGGGAGGAGACACTAAACTGTTCACATTACTTAGACTGTTATGATTCTCATTCAGATAAGAATTATTTCTGCTATTCTCAATTTGATTTATCTCCATCTCTGGAAATGGAAGAGAGGAATCTGTGAGCTCAGGGGTAATATGATGTTTGGCCAGTGTTTGAGAAGGTACCTCTTTGTGAGCTTTGTTTGTCTGAAGCTGATTTTCTAGTTCTGTAACCAGCCTTTTAATTTCCAACTCATCCTCTGACTGAACCGTGTTTATATATGATGAACTGTAATCAGTAATATTCCTTGACAAATCTTCAGAAATTTGTACAGATGGCACAGGTACATGTTCAGCATATTTGTCTGCAGTTTGATTGTCATTGCCTTGAAATTGAGTAATGTTAGCTGATAATACTGGAGGATCCTCCTCAATGAGGTCCCAACTTTTCTCTGGCAAGTACTGTGTGAATGGATGTTCAAAAGGGATTGGTTTACTAGGTTGGTTGAATTCCATGTAATTGTCCTTTGGTGGTGATATATTATTGTACATAGTGGATTCAAAATCGGATATTGGCAGCTCAGCAAATATAGATGAAGAGTCAAATGAAAAACTTGAAGAAACTTTATCAGGAGGATAAGATGGTATATCTGTGCATTTTTGCGCAAAAGAGTTGATATTATTGTCATTGCTTTGATTTGCATATATCTGTTCAACATTAATGGCAGTGGGCATTTGGGTTTTAGAAAATATATTATTAGTGTATAAACCAGGCAAGTCCTCATGTTTATCCTCTGGAAACTGTTGACATTCAGTTACAAACTCTTTTTGGTTTTGTTGAGGTAAAATATTTACTGTTGAATCCCCACTGAAACAAGAAATGGATAAAGCAAAGTCTTTATGACCATAGCAAAGTTCTTCACTTAGAGTTTTTACATTATTATCTGAGCAGGTTGGATTACTCTCAGTGTTAAGCATTTCAGGCATGGAAGATGAAGAGTTAAGTTGCTTCCTCTGGTAGTCTGTGTTGTCTGAATTATAGGAAGACAACTCTTGGGACACATTATTTATGGCTAATATTAAGTTGGGTGTATAATTATTTTGTGATAAGTTGCTAGCTGCCATTGCGTCTTCATAAGTGCTTGCGTTTGTCTGTTTGCTTTCTTCAAAACTGTGTACTTCTGTTATTTTGCCATCCACTGTTGGGTCTATGCTTTGCTGTAATGTGCCCTTTTCTTGGTAATGTGTTTCAGTGTTCATTGTTGATGGAAACACCTTTGAACTTGCAAGTAGGAATTTGGCAGATCCAAACCTTTTGGTCCCTTTGGAAACTGAGTGTAGCCGGCTATCTGATATATTTTCTCTGTATAGGGGCTTGATAAGGTTTCTTTCTAGATTTGTGTTCTGACCTCTAGTGTTGAAGGTTTTACACCTCAGTGCTGTTTCTTGTTCATTTTCAGAGTCTGTCCTCTCTGTACTTTTAGGGCTAGAGCCAGCTTCACTTGACATACTTGTACTTTGATCACTGCTATTGGATGACTGGCTGCTTCTTCTTCGGATCCTGGTGGAGTTGTCTTTATTTGTACACCTCAGATCTTTACTTTGGAGCTGGAATCTTGTTGCCTCTCCCATGCGCCAAACAGGCTCTTTTAACTTTTGCCTTCCACTTCTCCCTTGGGGATCCCGGTTTAAGCTATACTTCAGTCTACCATTTGGTTGCATTTTACTAGGCAGTAAATTAGCAGCAGCATCCTCATCGGAATCTGAAATGTAGTCGTACTCACCAAAGGGATGGTTTTTAGTTGGTGGAAAAAGTCTTTCTGTCACCAGCGAAAATTGCACATTTTTGTTACTCTTCACATGCAACTTGTGAAGTTTGTTTTTCTGTTGCACAATTTTGTGTATAAGCTCTTTACTCCAGGTCCCATTGTGAGACTTCTTTTTTTTTACATCCTTTAAACTTGTCCTGCGTGACTTTGGGATTTTCATAATGGAGATATCTTTTGGGTCATTTTTTCCTTGCTTAAAATCATAGGGTTTTATGACTTTATCTTCTGTACCTTTAAAATTATTTTTGTTTAAGTTAATTTTCTTTTTTTCCTGTGATGTGAGAAAAGTTTTAATGTCCCCTTTTGTCTGCTGATCACTGTCCTCAGACCTTATAACATGTTTAACATTTGTTGTTTCAGTATCTACAGAATATGGGTGAGCAGTTCCCACCGCTGCAGATTCTGATACATTTCTCATTCTTATTGAGGTTCCGTGCTTGTAGGAAGACTCTTTTTCAAAATGTTCACAATTTCCTTCACAGGCATATGGGACTTGGTTATGGTGAGTATGCGTTTCCTCTGCAATTTCATTTTTTCTGGTGTCTGTAGATTCTTTAACCTTGTGAGGCTGGCTACATGCAGTAGCTTTAGATGAGGTGAGGTCATCATCCACAAAAACATCAATAAAGGTGCTGTCTATTTCAGGGTTGTCCACTTGAAATTCAAGGCCATTCAGTGCTTCAATGATTAGACTGTCAAGCTTTGCGTCATCCATTTCCAATGTCTCACAAGCAGTCATGGGCAGCAAATGTGCTGCTCCATTGTGGAAACTACTGTTTTTTAGAGGGTCCTCTTTGGATTCTCCTTTTGATTCGCAGTCAAGGAGATAATCTTTGTGAAAACCTGCTAACTGGGAGTGAAATTCTATTTGTCCTTTGTGATGGGACAAGCCTGGTATTGTTTGAGAAGCAGCAGATTTTCTTATGTCTGCACCATGCAGAGTGTCCTTCATCTCATTTTGGAGAGTTGCATTTAAATTACAATACTGCCGGTGCTCCAGAAATGATGACAGATTTCCAAAATTTTGGTCACACTGTTTGCAGGTTAGGAGAACGTCAAGCTGATCCAAATTTGCACTGCTAAGAGAGCTGGCAAGGAAGTGGTGGGAAGAGTAGGGAGGTGGGGGTTCACTTTCAAAGCTCTCAATACATTCTTTACTTGGTTCATTGGCTAATTTTTGGTATTGGTTCTCTTGTAGGTTTTTAAAAGTTTGTTCGTCTTTTGAAGAATCCAATAAGAAGGGTACATTTTTTGTAAGTTCAGCTTTGTGATACAGAAAGGAGCCAGAGTTAAGTGGATCATTTGGGTGAAAAGATTTATCTGTTGGATGACATGGCTGATGAAAGTATGGAGACAATGTCAGAGTGGGTGGTACTTGGCTCTCCTCTGAACTTGGGTTCACAGGACTATTGGACATAGGTGAAAGAGAAGAGCATGTGCTTCCAGTCACAGGATTAGTGACTGGGGAAGGAAGTGGAGATTCACAGGGAGATTCAGCTACAAAAGTCTTACCTGACAGTGGTACTGACTGGTTGGAATTATTCCGTGATTGTAGAATTGGTTGGCTCATGCCATACAAAATGCCTTTAGTTCTTGAATCATTTATCTGAGAGTTTGTATCCTTCACGCTGTCGTACAAAATATCATTGGATGAGCTGTAGCTTTGCCTGCTCATTTCAGACCTTTGAGTGGAGCTCCCATCTACCACAATATGTTTTTTTGCATGATAACTTGGTAAAATCTTTGGCATAATAGTGTTGTTTTGCCAGTCTGAATTACCAAGATTGTATGGGAGTTTTTGGTTCGTGTTGTGCCTGGATAGCTCAATGTGATTTTGGTTTGCTGTGGGTGAAGTAAGGTGAACTTGCTGCCAAGGCATCCTTGCATTTTTCAGTGCCTGTCTAGGGTCACTTGGCTGGCATTGATAGGGTATTGAGTTTCCAGAGGCATTTGGGTAAGACAAAGAGTTTTGGTCCAGAGGTGGGAAACCGTTGCTACCTGTATCCCAAGTCTGAGGTATTCTGGAAATGTTTTTATCAAAAGGCACAGATCCTGTGTTTACATTGTTATAGGGCTTATTGGGGAAGTGCACTTTGTTCAAAGAAGTCTGTGGTATATTCCTTCGTAGCGTATTGCCTGGAGTTAGGAGTCTTTGACTGTGTACAAAGTCTTTAGTTGGCTGTTGCCTTTTACTGATTAATGCTGGCACACTGTTATTATGTAAACTAAATTCACTAGGATTAAAAACTGTTTGTTTTTCTTGAAAAGTGCTTTGGGTTTGTTCTATAGCACCAGAAGGAGTTAGAGCACCAGATGAAGAAATAGCACCATTGTGTTCAGCCGAGTGTTCATGCCTTCCTGTGTAGCATGGGGGTGTGGGCGGATGCTGAACCCCCTGCTGTGTATGGAGGAATTGAGATTGCTGGGAAGGTAAACCATAAGTACGGCTGTCCGGCAAAACAGTATTATAGGATCCATTGCCCTGTGGATCCTCTGGTCCTTCTCTTGAGGAGGACTGGAAGGAGAAAGTATTGTGTGCTACCTGGGAGGCAGCCAGAGAGACATCAACAAAGTCTTGGCTGTTTCCATTGTTGCAAAATGTATTCCCATTTGGCTCCTGTAATGGCTGAAATGGATACTGAAATGACAGGGGTCCAAAGCCATGTGAATCAGATTTGTTGCCCTCTGGATAAGGACATAGCTTTTGGTTTGGAATAGGATACCCATTGGTCCCAGGAAAGAGTTTTTCAGAGGGATGCCACTTGTTTCCATTTGGTTGAAACTCTAAGTAATGTAATTGTCCATTGGAGTTGGATTTGTCATGGAGATTGCCCGGCTGAAGCTTTAAGCCATGGTGAGTTCTATTAACTGGAGCAGTTTGTGAGGTATAATTGGTGGAGGTCAGATTAGAACTTGGCTCTGGAAGAGAACGACTGAAATTTAGGTCCTCTTGTTGGAGTTCTGCCTCCCTCTCTGGAAGACTTGGGACATGAAACCGATAACTTCCAGAGATAGGTCCATGACTTACTTCTACTTTTTTTGGTGGTGTCACCTTTTGCTGAGGGTAAGCAATCCCAATGGTAGGGTTGGACCTTGCGCTATTAAGGCTGAGTCTGTAGAGCTGGTGCTGGCTACGATCTCCCTTTCCTGACCTTTTATTTTTGTCTTTTCCTCTATTCTTTCCTGTTGGAGACAGCGGGCTAGTTTTGCCATTAGTCCATGTTGTATCACTCGAATACTTTGGCCTGTTTTGAAGAGATTTAAAGTCTATTTTGCCTGCTTGTTGCGGCCTTATTACAGCCTCCCGCTGACTACAAGTATCTCTTTCCCTACCATTCAGTTTAGATACTTTATCAGCAATTAAGGCACTTTCTGAGTTGTCTGGCACCCTGCTCAAGTCATTCCCAGCATCCTTCTTGCTGAACTGTTCACGGGTAGTGTCATTTTCTTTGGAGCTGGGTGTTTTCGCATTGATGGCATACACATGCTTTGTCTCTCCCGTCATGGTACCACTCAGATGAGGTGGGAGGCACTTGGCACACCGGCCACTTTTGTTTTCCTCATGTTCTTCACATAATGATTTTTTCCGATCCTTCTATGTGAAGTCTGGCAGGAGATCAAAAAAGTAGGCTGATCAATGGCATGTTCATTCTTGATATTCAGACTCCAGTGCTGAGATCATCACTTTCAGGAATTCCAGGATCAGACTGAAATGTAAGAGAAAAAGAAAAATGAGTCAGCTAAAATAGTGACATGACATTTACTAAAGCTTATATTATAACTAAAGGCAAAACTTTTTTCTTTGTTTTGGATAGAGTAGAGATGGATTAGAACACCTGCCAGTTTTTATTGCTGTCTGTGCCCCGGTTAAGGAGATTCACCCTCTCTATGTGTCCTGTTATCCATTATCATTGAAAGTGAAAGTAAAAGAAAATCCCAAATTTTCGGTTGTCCCCAGAAAAGTAATAGAGGGGAAATCTTCCAACTTGGGGGTCCCTTCATCTGTAGGGATTTCCTCTCACTTCCTGTTTTGGCTAGGGGACAGAAAGTGAAGGTAAATCTCCCCAATGAGACAAAGAGGGCTAAAATAAACCTTACATAGGTTATAACCCTCCCTACCTCTATACAGTACTCAGCATAAATTAGTACACCCCTTTTGAAAAGTAAGATTTTAATCAATATCTCAATGAGCACAATTTCCAAAATTTTTACAAAACTGAGTTTTATAGAACATTTGTTTAGCTCATTACATGAAAGTTAGGTTAATAATATAACTTAGATTACAAAATCTTCAGTTTTATTCAAATTAGTTAGTTGATGCAAAAATGAATACACCCCACAACAAAAACTACTCAATCTAGTATTTTGTATGACCTCCATGATTTGTAAGGACAGCACCAAGTCTTCTTGACATGGAATGAACAAGTTGACGACATATTGCAACATCTATTTTTTCCATCCTTCAAGAACGACCTATTTTAGAGCCTGGATGCTGGATGGAGAGTGATGCTCAACTTGTCTCTTCAGAATTCCCCATAGGTGTTCGATTTGGTTCAGATCAGGAGACATACTTGGCCACTGAATCACTTTCACCCTGTTCTTCTTGTGTATTTTGGACCATTGTCATGTTGGAAAAGTGCATGACGACCAAGGGCAAGGGTCTTCAAACTGTTGCCCGAGGGCCAGATAAGACCCTGTGCTACCCTTTATCTGGCCATTGGAACACTGTTTATTTCAGGTACATATAGCATTGTCAATTTATGCAGCGCTTTACATATATATTGTACAGTCACATCAGTCTCTAACACTCAAGAGACATACAATCTAAGGTCCCTAACTTACATTCCTCCATACACATACTAGGGCCAATTTAGACAGGAGCCAAATCACCTACCAGCATGTCTTTGGAGTGTGGGAGGAAACCGGAGTACCCGGAGGAAACCCATGCAGGCACAGGGAGAACATGCAAACTCCAGGCAGGTGGTGCCGTGGTTGGGATTTGAACCAACAACCCTAGTACTGCCAGGCAGAAGTGCTAACCACTCAGGCACTATTCCTCCCACTGAGACCAACAATGCGGCAGTACTTCCATTTTAACCAAAGATGGTGTTCTGTTCTTCCCACTAATACCAATGATGGGGCACTACTCCCCCTCCTACTGACCATCAACCCTGAGGCTATGTTCTTTCTCACTGATGTTGGGACCAGGACATTTTCTACCCCCAGTGGCCCTAATCTGGCCCTCCTAAAGTCTGAAGGACAGGATACTGGCCCTTTGTTTGAAAATTTGGAGACCCCTGACCAAGGGCATAGAGTGATGGTATCATCTTCTCTTTCAATATAGAGCAATACATCTGGGAATTTATGATATCAATGAAATGCATCCCCACAGAATGACACTGCCACCACCATGTTTCACTATTGGCACCATGTATCTTTCTTTGTACTCCTCACCTTTGTGATGCCATACAGTTTTAAAGCCATCAGTTCCAAAAACATTTATCTTGGCCTCATCACTCCAGAGTACAGAGTCCCAATAGTCTTCTTCTTTTTGAACACATTCCTGGCAAATTCTAGGCGACTTTTTTTGTGCATGGGCTTTAATAGAGGTTTCCTTCATAGACAACACCCATGCATGCCAATCCTCTGCACTGTACGCCGCGTTGTGTCACAGGAAACAATCACCCCAGTTTGGCTTTCTACTTCTTTAGCTAACTGCAATGAACTTGCATGGTGATTTTCTTCAACCCTTCTCATCAGAAGACACTCCTGTTAACTTCTGTGGACGGCATGGACATCTCTGTGAGATGGTTGCAGTTTCATCTTTGTTAAATTTTTGTATCACTTTTGCTACAGTATTCTGACTGATGAGTAAAGCTTTGCTGATCTTCTTGTAGCCTTCACCTTACTTGTGTAAAGAAATTATTTTCTTTCTCAGGCCTTGTGACATTTCTCTTCCATGTGGTGCCATTACTGGCAGCATGAAATGGGAGGAGTTTTCTTTGTTAACCAGCTGCCAACCGCAGATAGCTGAATGACGGCTTCACTGCGGCCGGCCAGTTCTGAGTGGACGTCATATGACGTCCTCCCAGAACGCGCTCTCCTGGGGCGCGCACCCGGCGATCTCCATGATCGCTGTGTCCTACGGACACAGCTGATCACGTGATGTGGTAAAAGGCCAATCACAGCGGCCTTTTACCACCTGATCAGCGGTGTCCAATGACACGCTGATCAGAAGGAAATGCAAGTGCCGGTTCTCGGCTGCACTTTCCTCACGCTGTCAGATCGTGAGGAAAGTACTGCCGAGAACCGACAGTTGTCAGAGCGGGGATCGGCACCGATCATCAGGGCACTGATGATCAGTGCCCTGATGATCGGTGCCCAGCAGTGCCACCCGCAAGTTCCGCCCAGCAGTGCGCCCACTAGCTCCGCCCACCCGTGCCCATCAGTGCACTCACCTGTGCCAAGCAGTGCACCCACCTGTGCCACTCTGCAGTGCCACCTACATGTGCCCAGAAGTGCCACCTACATGTGCCCAGCAGTGCCACCCACCTGTGCCCACCCACCTGTGCCCACCAGTGCCACCCACCTGTGCCCACCCACCAGTGCTGCCCACCAGTGCCACCCACCAGTGCAGCCCAGAAGTGCTGCCAGTCAGTGCCCAGGGGTTGTGCCAGTCAGTGCCGCCAGTCAGTGCCCAGCAGTGATGCCAGTCAGTGCCGTCTATCAGTACCCATCATCAGTGTCACCTATCAGTGCCGCCTATCAGTGCTGCATATTAGTGCCGCCTATCCGTGACCCCTAATTAGTGCTGTCTATCAGTGCCGCCTATCCGTGCCACCTCATTAGTACTGCCTATCAGTGCCCTTTAGTGCTGCCTATCAGTGCCCATCAGTGCCACCTATCAGTGCCCATCAGTGCTGCCTCATCAACGCACATCAGTGAAGGAGAAAAAATACCTGTTTGAAAAATTTTATAAAAGAAACAAATAAACTTTTTTTTTTCAAATTTTTTGCACTTTTTTTATTTATAGCGCAAAAAGTAAAGCGCCCAGTGGCGATTAAATACCACCAAAAGAAAGCTCTATTTGTGAGAAAAAAATGATCAAAATTTCATAAAGGTACAATGTTGCATGACCGCGCAATTGTCAATCAAAGTGCGGCAGCACTGAAAGCTGAAAATTGGCCTGGTAAGGAAGGGGGTATAAGTGCCTGGTAGGCAAGTGGTTAAGCAAAGCCCTTTTATAATCAGCTTTTTGCTGGACACCTATTTAATGAATAATTAGACTCTCCTGCAGTTGAATTCTTGGTAGTTAGGATTTTGTTGTCTAAAATTTACATTGGCTCCTAAGACTTTCATTGGGGTGTATTCAGTTTTGCAACATAGTCTTGAATGAATTTGTTAGGAAAAATACTTTTTTTGTGTGTGCAAATGAACAAATCTTGTTTGCAATCAATGGCCAACATTTGTTGGAGCGTTTTGTAGTATAGTGGCCCATAGAAAATATTGATTCTGAAAGGAAAGTAAATGTTTTCGGACAAACCTGTTGGGGTTAAGGACTGCTACTGATAAAGGAAGTGAGCTGTATTTGTGTGTCTAGTGCTGTATGGCATTTACTGTATTTGTATAGTTGTCTTATTATTGCCATACATTTTTTTGGCAATATACAGATATTGTTCTTGTTTGTAAAAATAAACCCATAAGAAATTAAATACATTCTAACTCCACACAGGCATCCTAATTAACATTCAAATCCAAGACTTCTGTACTGCAGAGCTTAACCAACATGCTGTCCTGTTGAATTGTGTATAGGTGTGATAGGATTGTACAGTTAGGTTAGGTATAGGCAGAGATCCCATTAAGGTGTCTTGTTTTTTTTTTTTTGTTTTTTTTTGATCAGCCAGTGGGTTGAATGCAAAAAAAAAATAAAAAGTTAAAGGATTCTTTTATCCACACAAACAAGGTGGATGAAGAAATGGGGTAAGATGTATTCTGACAGCAGAGACTCTTTGCTGTTGGAATACACTGATTAGCAGCAGCAACCACTGATAGAGAATCGTTTTGCCAAAACCTGTGTTTTTAACACGGCATTCTCCAGCTAACGCAATGGCGTTTTTATAACATCCAGTGTCCATGGAGCCTTATAGGAGGAGAAAAGTTCTTAAGATGTAAAACATGCAAAAAACGTGCATATTGCATGTTCACAGGAGCTGCCATTGAAGTCTATGGGACCAAAATATGTTGAAGTGTGAATGGGGGCTAAGAGTCAATTGTTACGTGGCTAACAGTAATTTTTAAATAATTTTAATTCTTCGATGTAAATGGTGTTTGTAATGGATTTGTACTTCTTGTACAATATGATTGCTCCCTGATATGCCTATGTGTACCTTTGAGCCCCACTCTTACTTGTGGATGAGGTGAGGTTACTTTGTGATTATCTGCAGGAGAGTCAGCGGGCGACTATGCAGATAGGTGAGGGCGTGAAGCCCCATTAAATGCAATGGGAGCCTGACAGTGCCCACTGCTGTTCCCAGCCGTTCATATGCAGTCACTCATGCAGCGAGTACCTATCAGCTCTGGATGTAGAGTGTACTCAGACACTATTATCTAACAGCACCTGTGATGCAGGACAGCTTAGGGGAATTTACATCATTCAGACACTGGCAGGACATGCTGGGTTTTGTTGATTCTGTATTTCTATCTACAGCATTTATAATTAATATATTTAATAGTTAAAGCGGAGCTCCACCAAAAAGGGGAAGTTCTGCTTTAAGGCCTCCTCTCCCACTCCCCGTTAAGGATTGGCACCTTTGGGGAGTGTGTGTGTCTGTGTGTTTGGGGGGGAATTGACACCTGATTTGGACAGGAACCTGCTCTCTCTTCCAACGCAACCACCTAGGCGATCGTAAGTTTTCCTCCCTCCCCATAGTCTTCTGGGACACGTGACAGGTCCCAGAACGCTACTGGACCATTTGCAAGGCACAGCGCTACTTGCACATGTGCAGTGGGCACCTGGCGCCACAAGCTGTCACAGCCGCGTGCCCGCACTTAAGATGCTGGGGAGAGAGGACGGCAGGTGAAACCGGCTGAGGCTAGCAAACCGCTGGATCGAGGGTGGGGGTTGACATCTGGACCAACAGGTGAGTGTCTGTCTGTTTTTAAAAGTCAGCAGCTACAGTTTTTGTAACTGCTGACTTTTATTTTTTTACGTTTTGACTATAGCTCTACTTTAAGACACAAATGTGTTCTGTTGCTGGCAGAATATTTGCTTTGAAACATCAAACAGTAATTTCAGTTCAATATGTTGAAACTTTCTAAGTAGTTGTAATATGTTTTTTCCCCCTCATGTTACTGAAACAGAATGAGCTTGATACTGTATGTATGGTCTTTATCATGATGAATTAGGAAAATTAAGCAAGACTGCTGTATAGTATGTGGAACAGTTTTAAAAAAAGGACTCAGTGTGTAGAATAAAAGTCCTTCCAGATCTTTCATTCTTGAACATTTATTCCTGGAATTCACAGGCTAGGTGGTACAGTAAGTGAGAATGAGAATAATGGAATGATTAATGTATGGCAAGTCCCGGCTGTGCAGTGAACCCTGCTTGTAGATGTTCGAAAAATGAGTACGGACTGACAGCTGTCAGTTCCAGCCTCAAGGACTATCCCCATTTCCCCATTGCATGCATAAACATTTCTGTCAGGGCTTTCTGGAAAATGCCAAATTAGTTTCAAAGTACTGAGACAAACGTCTACTCCAAAACTGCGGTAGAACAGCATAGCCATGCAATTTGTCCCTTTTCCCGAAAAATGTAATCTACTATCATCAGTTCTATTTAAACTTCTTTCATAGAATCTATGGATTATTCTGCTTAGTTTAGGACTTGTCATGGTGAGGTTTACATTGAGGGGGAATTATTAGTTATACTTTATACATTTATCGAGCCTTCCCCTAGAATACTGGAAAGAAAGGTGAGCAGTATATAAGTATCTCACAGAAGTGAGTACACCCCTCACCTTTTTTGTAAATATTTTATTCTATTCATGTGACAACACTGAAGAAATGACACAGCTTGTACACAGAAGTGTACAGCTTGTATAACAGTGTACATTTGCTGTCCCCTCAAAATAAAATAACTCAACACAGCCATTAATGTCTAATTACCAAAGCCTTTGGTTTCTGCAATCCTGAAAATAGCTTTGTTATGTGACAGTCTTTATCAGCAGAGAGTTCAGCTGACATGAAAACCTAGCAAAGACTTGAAACTTTTGCTTCAATACAGAGAAAATAGTATTTAGTAATAAAAAATCTGATTTCTACAATTGTCCATTTATGACTGGTTCTCTTTAACCTCCCTGGATGTATTCCCGAGTGTAGCTCGGGGTAAAGTTTCAGTACCAAAAGCGGTAACCCCGAGCTACACTCGGGCTTACCATGCGGCGCTGCTCCGGCATCTGTTCTTCACTTACCTTGTCCTGCACTCCCGCGATGTCCCTCCTGCAGTGTCACCTGCATTGTAATCCGGCAGATGCCGGCATCTGTCATCTGGGTTCCATCCCTTGCAAGCGTTGGGACGTACGGGGGACGGAACGGCAGGAAATTTGAAAATGACCAAAAGTGACATTCACTCAATACACTAAAATCACATAGTAAAACATTCCTGTATCAACCCATTTCACATACATTTTGTCCCGAGTGCTTTGTCCGGCGCCCTGCCTGCATTTTTACTGTTCTTTCTGCCTGGAAACTGAGAAACGTCCATGGCATCCAAAAAATGTCCCTTTAGGTCAAAATCGGTTTTAGACCAGCTAGAGAACAGCGATAGTAAATCAGAACCACTTGCAGAATTGAGTGATAATGATTCGTGGGGGAGATTCGTCATCGGACACTTTAAACGATTTTGCGATTTTGCTCAGTAATGTGCAAACTTGGCGCTATATTTCAAATTTCAGTGTTTTTGGTTTGATTATATTATTGAATTAAATTTATTATTATTATATTGTTATTTTTTATGATTATTTATTAAATTATAATTTATGATTTCGTGTTTCAATTTTTATCATACCCGGGATGTTTACTAGACTCTTGTTCGGACAGATTTCAGTGAGTTATTCCTAAAAATTACAGGCCTACAATAAAAAAACTATATATTTCCATGCAAAAAAATGTACCGCTTTGAGCACAGAAATATGGACATAATCAGACCGCTAGGGAGGTTAATATAGTTTGCATGCAGGTCATAATAGATAGAGATGGATTTAAGGAAGGTACAGTAAATGGTCAGTGTAAGTTAAATAATCATTATATGAGATAAGATTTTATTAACCATGACTCACAATCAACCTATACATTAGGTTCAGTTCTAGTATCTGCTCTCCCCCTTCCTGCCTATCATGCTTTAATAGCAATCTCTAGCACTTCACAAGATTAGACACCATTGGCAGTGCTGCCCTCCTGTGGATTTGACTTTGTAAGAATGATGCTATCCATACAGCTGCCGGCTCTCATTCAGGACCTGCTGAGTTGACTTAGCTAAATCCACAGGCAACCTTTGCGCATGATATTAGCTTGACAACAATCCACCTCTTATACCCAATACTTCTATAACTATCAAGTCTGTTCAAATCTGCAAGGGATTTCTGCCAAGACAAAACAGAGCAGCCAATCCTTGCCACATTATCACAGTTGCAGTCTTTCAGCTGCATAAAGAAGGTATTTTGAGCCTCCAGGCTCTATCTCGTGCAGAAAAAACTCTACCGTCTGTCCATTGCGGGGAATCCTGATTAATGTTTATTGCTTAGAAATTGCCAAGAGAAACAGCCGTTTAACTAAATGATTTTAAAGAACATTTCCTTCCCCTGATGGCCTTGCTTGTGGGGTGTTTGCAGAGCAGAGGTAGCCAACTTGTGGAAAAGAATTAGTGAAGCACCTATCCATTGACTATTTGTGCATCATGCAAGAATTGTAGGAATAGGTGTCATTGCTTTCATTAGATTTGCAATATTATTATTTTATGATTAGATTTGCAATACCATCTGTGATGACACCGCCGCAATATGTATTGTAGCTTTATATTTATTTTTGAAGATTGTAAAAATAAAATTTCATACTGTTTTTATAAAAAAATCTCTTTTGAATTGTTGAAATTTATCATACAAGTAAATTGTGTCGTTAAAGTCCCACCAAAAAAGAGGACTTTCCCCCCCCTTGTATTCGTTAGGGATGTTGGCACTTTGTGTATTATATCCCTTCCTCTCTCAGTAAATCTGTAAGTCAGATGGTTAGTATGGCAGCCATGCAATTAGCATTCTCAGAATCAAAAGTCAAAATTGGCAGCCTGTATATTTTCTTATCATAGGTTGCATTTTGTACAAAAAAGTGTCCAAACCAGTTGAGATTTATTTATTTTTATAAAGCTGAGAAAACATATTTTGGAAATGTATACTCCCTCAGTAGCAAGATTACCTTAGGTGACTTAAAGTGACCCTGGTCTGGCCTAAAATACCTAGGGCAACAATACTGCTGAAAAAAGCAGGGGCTCTGTTCGCCAGGCATTTGTTTGCATCCATACACAAGCCAATGTAAATGTATAGCAACTCAGATGCAGTTAAGCAATAATTCAGAAAGAAGTCAAAAGGAAGCCAAAGCAGCTCTAAAGCATAACACATTTGATTTGCTTTGGAGTCTGATCCCATGTACATGAGCCCTGAGAGCAACAATCTGATGCAAATGTGATGATGTCCTGCATACACAGGTTCACATGTGCAATTTAGCCTGTTGTCCACCAGGTGGCAATTGCAGCTTCAAAAAAGAAGTGAAAAATCCAGCACCTTGTAAGACAGTAAATTATTTGATAAAGAATATTTTACTGTGGTCAGTGAATATAAATCATTTCACAGCATATGGGCCACCTGTTTATGAAATATATGCCTTGAATGAGGCATTTTAGAGACTTGTACTGAGAGAAATATCTAGGCTGCCATTACTAATCCAGTGACTCTAATACTTTCTAAACCAGTCAGCAGTTCTGATTTTCAGCATATGTGTTCCAAGCCAGTATTGATGTCAATGGCAGCCAGGCAACTAGGATTTTCAGAAGGAGAGAAATGAATACACAGGCAAAGGCATTGCTGACCTTCTGAAAATGCTAGTTGACTGGCTATCTGTGGTTTTGAGACACTGACCTAGAACAGGCATATCGGGAAAATCAGTGTAAAGTCAGGACTCTAAATTTCAATACCTATTTCAGATTAGTAACCTATAAAGTACTGAAGCCATTGGATCAGTATTTGCAGACAGAGAGGTCAGCAGTGGCAACCTACAGACTGCTCTCATTTATAGTTTTTTTTTTAACTGGGCATTTTAGGCTCATTGCATAGATTTGACAAGTATGCTTTATGCATTTTAATAATACTTGGTCAGATTAGATCTGGCCTAAATAAATCCCTTCAGAAGTTTTCAGTGGCAAAACTATCTAGAGCTCTGTCTGATTAACAGTTTTGCCTTGGCACCTAAAGCTGGAAGGGTTGGTATTATGCCAACAAGCTGACCTGTTACCCATACACCCTCAATAACTTGTGCACCCTGCTTTAGAATCATTACCCTTATTTTTCTTATTGTGTGTGTTTCTATAATTCTTTTTTTTTTTTTTAAAGCAACTCTATCACTGGGTAAGTAATGTTATAAAGAAGGACCCTCAAAAGAAGATCAATTTGTCATAAGAATTTTGACACATGACATTACCACAAGTTTCAGATCCCTCCATCTCTTTCCACATGACATGGTTTCTTCCGCTGTCTGCTGCAGTGATGTAGCTGCTAGCAGAAAGGACCACAAAATGCAGCAGAGGTATCAGGCATTCTGTTATATGTGTCAGATACAGGGGCAGACTGACAACTCATGGGGCCCCCGGGCAACATGGGATCATAGGGCCCCTGTGTCCTTGCCGAAACTCAAAAAAGCCTATGAAAAAGGTACCAGGGGCATCTCATGGGGCCCCCTACTGACCCCGGGCCCTCGGGCAGTGCCCGAGTTTCCAAATGGTGAGTCCGCCCCTGGTCAGATATGAAGGAGTCGCTGCTTTGCAAGAGGGTGAAGATTAGAAAAACTCAAAGTAAGTTTAGTAACAGTACTTTTTAAAGCATTTTTTTTTTTATGTTCTAAAACAAGAAAATTCTAAACTAGAGCAACAGTTATATTTACAATTCTTTGCAGAGTTAATGGAGCTGATTTTTAAAGACATGGGTATTGCTAAGGGTATTACACATGATGAGATTCAAACTGTTGTTAGGAAATGATTTGCAGAGTATGCATGTAAGGTGCTGCATCATAGGCTATTCTATTCTATGATTATGGGACAAGGCGTGATTCACGGAGCTTTATTCTCTGACTTAAGCTGCAATCGACGAATTGCAGTTCGGTTGATTCTGCAGGAACTGGAGGAATTTTGATCCATCTATGGACAAACTGGTTGTACTGAGGTCGATCTATCAATTGACTTAAGTACAAACAGCCTGTCAGGTATTTTTTTCACCCGATCATGGTCTTTACAATCAGGTAGTAATCATTAGTTATAGTTAAGTAAAATCTTTGCCTCCCCAACAGCAGAATTTTCTGTCTTAGAACACTTTGTAAAGAATCTAAATATTTATAACCTCTCTGGTTTCACCAAGTACGATATGTCCTACTTGACACCCTCCTCTTTATCTGCATTAATCTGCAGTCTCGCAGGCCCATGAGTTATATACAGCAGCAGGTTTAGTGTGGGGAACTTGCCAAGTCTATGGCTTGCCTGCAAAAAATGACTTCCTTCTGTGAATTGACCCCTCTCAGGAGCTAATTGTGGTTCACATTGATGCTAGGGTTTCTAACACTGCAATGACTGAACCACCAGACAGATATATCAACTACATCATATTCTTCCTTCTCAAAGCTGGGACATAGATTCCACGTTCACTTTTTTTGGGGGGGCGGGGGGGCACAGGCAAAGCAGCAGTATGTAGGGATCGATTACTATCTGCTGTGTAATGCTATGTCCTTACAGATAAGTAACTTTGACAATATTCTTCTAAGGAGAAGCTTTGTATTAATTGCCAGTAAGCTATGTGTTAATTAAATATTCAGATATATTTTCTACATTTTTCTTTACTCACTTTGGTGCAATTATTAAAGAACTTAGAGCTTATAAACTATTCTCTTCAGCTCTCATGCAAGTGAAAGATTAACAGCAAGCCCTTGACGCACACAATATATTAAATGCTATTGGCAGGTCCCTATGAAAGCTTTCAATCATTTACTGGTCCGCAGACCTGACAGCTCAGAACCTCACATCCCACCTTGGCAGGAGCTCAGCCCCTTCATGGAATTGAAATTCCTTTAGCCAATGTCAAAGTTTAGATATTTGAGGAATCTGCTTGTGCTTGCCTGCCGGCTTCTACAGGCTTGAAGAAAGCACAGAGGACTCATCTGAATGTCCACTTACTGAAGAGTTCAGCCTAGATAAATAATAGGGGTGTGTTTATATTTCATTGGAAGATGAGGGAAAACATTTTTAAATGGCTTTAAGAGATTTTTAAGCACCTGTGGCTCTGGGTTGGTCTGGATCATTGTTCTGTGGTCGTATATGTTGACATGTTTTTGGCTGGTAATGGCAAATGATCCAACGACTGTTCACTAAATGCTTGCTGGAAACATTTGGCTTTTTCTATTTTCTTGAATAAATTAAAAGTGTATGTAATAGGTTTTCTTCACAGTTCAGTGTATTCTGCCAAAAGAAGTTCAATGCTCTGCAGAAACCTACTGGATTAGGTGGATTTCAGGCACACTTGAACAGTTTACA
Organism: Staurois parvus; assembly: GCF_062004578.1. Taxonomy (NCBI): domain Eukaryota; kingdom Metazoa; phylum Chordata; class Amphibia; order Anura; family Ranidae; genus Staurois; species Staurois parvus. The sequence goes on along the minus strand of NW_028318541.1, from coordinate 1,632,040 downwards.
GACTGGGATACTGTTAATGAAACAGCACAGGGCAAGTCCAATCAGAATATTACTCTGCTTGCTGAGTGGCTCTAGTCCTCCTTCTCAAATCCATATTTCTAAACCTTTGAGAATGAAGCGAATATGTTCTCTTTTTCCAACACTGCCCCATGTCTGAGCCCACTGAATCTTCACCAACATGTAGGACATGTTCACACGACACAAATGAAGATCTTGCTGTATTTGGCTATTGTGAAACTCAGATTACAGTTTGTTAAAGTACGCCCCAGGAAGTTTTAGCCATAATGTGCTAGTATACATAATGGCAGACTTGGGCTTCATGTACGCTGGGAGGAGAAGAGAAGAAGGAGAAGGGCTTTCAGGAGAAGAGGCTTTGGAGCAGAAAAACTTGTGACACGCATAAACACTAGAATGGCCAGAATAAATTAATATTCTGGCCAATGGAATCCATTAACACTCAAACGCTTGCCACGCCTAAACGTGTCTAAATGCATCTAAATATTTGTGTAATACTTGGCTTTAGGCACGATTTTAGACAGTTTTTCTTTTGCCAGAGTTTTGGTGTTTGGAGGAGAAAAGCAAACACCCTGTGTGCATGAGGCCTTACTTGTCAAACAAAGCCCATGGGAGTCGCTTCATCACAGCACAGACCGGGTGTCGTAAATGTGGTCTGAGCTGCACATGAGTGGCTCAGATTACAATAAAGTTGAACTCCACCCAAAAGGGGAAGTTCCTCTTGTTGGCATCCCCGCCCCCTTCCAAAAACAATGAACAATATTTTAAAGCAAGACTTGTATTAAAACTAAGGTGCTGCTAATAGTTAATTTAGCTTTGCTCCTTTTTCTAAGCACCTGATATTGATTCTTTAAGCAATCTCTGACTGATGTCAGTCTCTGTCCTGACTGTTGTATCTAATTTTCTGTTTCCATTTTATATGATGCCATGAATTCAATTTTCAAAAACTGAAAAGAGCACTGCTTTGGCAGTTGCCCCATGTTTGCTTTAGCTTTCTTTGCTCTGTTTTTGTAAATCATTTCCTTTATTAACTCCAAAGTCCAAAAAATTGTGCTGTGACCTGCCACAGACAAGGAAATGAAAAGAGGCCAATACTAATCTATCTATCATAGGTAACTCTAATTAACTATAATGAATGGCTTTTCCATGCACCTGAATGAATATGTGTAGTTGTCCATTAAAAAAAATCCATTGAGATGTCCCAGATTATAGATGATAGGAGCACTCTTGTAACGCTATATACATATGCATTTAGAGGAGGTGATTGGGTCATGGTGTGGGAACAGTTAAATGTCTTCTCTGTTACCACAGCTTCTGATAAATCACTGAGTAAAGTGATATCTCTGCTGATACAGTGCAGACAGATACATTTAAACATACTTCCTAAATTATCTACTGCATTAATCTTAATGACTTTGGTAAGAGTATATCCAGTACTGTGTGCTCAGTTGGAGCATGCTGGGCCTCTATTAGAGCACATCAATGAAATCTACAAGGAGCCCTGGAATTGACAAGAGATAGTTTTGTATTTTCAAATAAATGTCAAAGTAGTCATTTATAGAGTACACACAATCAGTCCCAATAAAGTGCGTTGTGCAATAGTCATTGACCCATCAGCATCTTTAGGGTTTCTCAAAAACATATTTCAAAAAAACGTTCTGCACAAAGAACTTCAAATACGCTTTTATGGCCTTGAAAAGAGCTGATTTAGGCTTGAAACATTGCCATTATGCTCATATGATTTTTATGCTGCTGCTTTTTGATACAGAAATAAAAGAATTACTTTTTGCAGGAAGTATATTTGAAGTCCTTGATGCAGGACTTCTTTATGAAAATAATAATTTTCTGCATATCAAGAATTCATATAGAGATAGCCTTCATCTCCTCAAACTCTTCTTCAGCTTCTTTAAACGGAAGCTGAGGATTGAGCTAAAATAGGATTTCTAAGATTTGTAACTCCATTCTGCTGCACACCTGCTGGCACTTCTAGGTTGCAGCCTGAGTGGCATAGCAGCAAATCAGGAAAGCTGTCTGCAGATTGGCGGCAGACCAATCAGGAGACAGCTCTCCTGATTAGCATACTAGACCAAAATACCCAAGCACTGCCTATAACAACGGCAAATTCCTAATCACACCAAGAACTGCTGAATACATTCAAAGTGTGTTCCCACATCAAATAAGGGCACAAAATAAAAATCAGTGTAGCGCTGCTCTATTACAAAGAAATACACTGCAATATAAAATAACCTTAAATCACAGTGTCAAAAATCAATAAAAATATATCCGTGAATAAAATAATAATAAAAAGTGAATTTTTTATTATTATTATTATTATTATTATACAGTATTTATATAGCGCCAAAAGGTTTGCTCAGCACTGTACATTATAGTGGGGGACAGAACATGAGACAATACAGTAACAAAACAATGCACAAGGGGTTCGAGGGCCCTGCTCTTTCGAGCTTACAATCTAGGAGATTTAAATGATCATTTGAAAAATATGGCTCAAAAGGCATTCAGACTTTCAGGTTGATTTCATCTTAAGAAAAAGTCTATATTGCACACCAAATTCCTAGCGGTACAATAAGGTGTATTCTTCTGAAGAAACATTCCACAAGGACCTTCCTTTTTATACCTTACTGGAGCCCTGGTCCTCCTCTGATGAAACTGATGAAAGGCTAGTTTCCCTGACCAATATAATGATCTACCTCCGATCATGACTTCCTTTGGTAGGGATTGGGTTAACGAGAGAGCTCCTGTTAAAGGTATTTACACAAGTGGAGCTTATTATGGTGGCATGCCCCTTCTATTTAAATAGCCCACTGATAAATCACCTCATTGTTCAGCGCAGTATGCTCTGAGAAATTAGATTTACTGTAAAAATAACGTAGACATCAGACTATATTCTCTACCAGAGGACTACTTTTTGGGTTTTCCTTCATCTCACGCAATCTCATGTGGCTAAGGGAAAATCCCAGATTTGTGATCTTTTTTTTTTTTCATTAGATCTCCTAGATCTACTGTATGTACTTAGATTGTTTTTTTTTTAACATCATGAGTGCTGATATACAGTACCTAGAACATTACAAATTGTGCCTGAGCCCCTTTTATGATTTATAGACCTCTCACACACTTCTTTATGAACAGAGTTAGCGAGTTGGTGACATGGCAGACTAGCTTTCCTGACCAGTATAATGATCTTTCTCCGATCATGACAATAACAGTATACTGTCATTGTTTCCAGGGTATATATCAAAGTTTCTGAAAATTAGAGTAGAAAAAATGAGGGTGATATAGCGCATGGGTCAGTACATTTCAGTGTCGGGAGTTCAGTGCTGTTTGATTTTGAACAAGATGATTTTGGTATTGAGTGCTTTTAAAGCTTACTTTATTGTCAAGGGCTAAGTAAGGCTGGTCACAGATTATTCATTTTTTTCGATCAGCCATAGGGCTGATTTAAAAAAAAATTAATGATTCCCCCATTCACACAAGGGAGGTGAATAGAGGAATCCCCCTTGCTGTGCTAGTGTATTCTGATAACGTGGACTCCTCTGACTCTGTCCACTGATCGAGAAACATTTTCGAGTGGGAACAGCCATAGATAGATCGAAATCAAACCAATCCTGAACTGACCGAATTTCGATCCATATATGGCCATCTTTAACCCCTTCACGCCTAAGGGTAAAACAAATCTAAATGCCTAAGCACAATTTTGCAACGTAGACATGTGGTATTAAAACCGTCGATATCATCACAACTACTTTGTACATCCAGGTGAATTATACCGCATTTTTTTCAGGTCAAATTGGAATTTCATTTGGTGGTAAATGTTAATGGATATCTCCTGGTTTTTTTTATTATCAAAGGAAAACTGGCCCAAAATAGTGAAAAAAAAAATTTTTTTTTTATTTAGCTGTTTGTTTCTTGTTACTACCATAACCTACCACCAAAGAACAACCCAAAATATATTCCCCAGCTCTTGACGATCACAGCGATACTATATATGTGTATGTTATTTGTTGTTTGTACTCTTAGTACAGCCCAGAAACAATAGTGCACATTTTGTTTTTTTTACCTAAAACACACTGACACTAACACTGATACCAACTTTTTTTTAATCCTGACCTTTGACCTTGACCTTTGACCCTGACCTTGACCCAAACAATGACCCTGGCACTGAACTAGATCAAACCTTGATCCAGGTATTTATTCTTTATTTTTTATTTTATTTTTTAATATTGATTTCTTTTTTTTTTTTTTTTTTTTTTACAAACATTTTTTTTCTCTTTCTCTATGCCAGGAGTTAGAGAGATACAATGTATCTCTCTTCTCCATTCATAGAGAGAGGAAAAAAACAAGGCAGCTGGGCTGCACAGTGACTGATCACTGTGATAACTAATCAGAGGCTATCACAGCGATCATGTGACCTGGAATCGGGAGTCCCGCGTCCCGATTGTTAGAACGAGACTTGGGGCTCTCAGTGACACTGCGGTCTTTGTGCTGGGAGCGCGCAGTGCGGTGCGCTCCCAGCACAAAGACAGGTACGCAAATATGCGGCCCCACGGAAAAAAGCCCAGTTCCGTGAGGCCGCATATTTGTATGACGTCGGCGTCAAGGGGTTAAGATTAGGTGTTTCAGGGTTAGGTTTTTTTGGGTGCATTGTAATGCTAACTGGTAAATCCCAAGTGCAGTTTTTTTTATTATTATGGTCACCTCGTCCCTGGAGCTGTGCCCCACACACTTACGTGCTCTGTAATTAAGCATCAGTCCTCTTCCGTAAGATCCTTGTCACCTTGCACTTACTAAAGTGCAGTACTTCATGCTTCTGCCTGCTGTTGGGGCCATCAGTATGCCTCTTGCATGCACAGTACAGTGATATTCTGTATTCATTACTGAAGACCACCCAGCTCCCAAGAAGTGGAAGAGGGTCCTGAACCCAATGTGACCATTCTAAGCTTCTGAAAAAAATGCATGCTAAGGGTCAGGAATGGGCTGGAGCTGGGGTTCTGGTTACAACTTAAAGCGGAACTAAAACCATTGATGTAACTATTTCCCACAGCAGTTACATTCAAGGCACACAGTGAATGATAACTGTCACAGTTGCTTGTGCTCTTAATTTAAGTATCAGTCCATGCTGGTGTCATAACTGATCACTTGTGCAGTACCATGGCAACTGCAGATCAAACAGAGGCTAAGATGGAAGCTTCCTTGGCTGTAAAGGACAGGAGGGTCTAGTTCCGCTACAATTTTAAATGATAGTGTGAGGGCAATCACTAAAGCCTAACTCCAGGAATCATGTTATGTTAAATATTTTGTTTGGGCCAAGTTATCCCAAACAAACTATTTCCATTTCTAAAAATAATGCAGCTGTATGTAGCATTAGCTTGGCCCAAACAAACTATTTAAACTAACACAAAACTTGGAGCTAGGCTTTAGGCTCCATTCACACTACGGTTTTTCAAATCTCAGGTGGAATCTCCGCCCGTGATTTGAAAATGCATTGTAAAAGTGTGAAAATGCTGATCGCATGTTCAGGTGGCACTCCTTTCAATGGCACCTGAAAATTATTTTGTTTGCGCAATGCAGCTCATTTGCTGCACGGAAAAACGCGCCTGCATTTTCAGGTGCCATTCAAAGAAATGGCATCTGAACATGCGATTTTCACTCTTTTACAGCGTTGTTTCAAATCGCGGGCAGGATAGCAGAGATTCTGCCTGCGTTTTCAAAAACCCTAGTGTGAATGGAGCCTAAAAGTGTATGTTATTCCAACATTTCATATTTTTGATACAGTGCATCCAGAAAGTATTCACAGCACTTAAGTTTTGCCACATTTTGTTATGTTACAGCCCTATTCCTAAATGGATTAAATTCATTTTTTTCCTGAACATTCTACAACCAATACCCCATAATGACAACGTGAAAGAAGTTCATTTAGAATTTTTTGCAATTTTTTACAAATAAAAAACAAAAAAAAAACCATGCACATAAGTATTCACAGCCTTTGCGATGACACTCAAAATTGAGCTCTGGTGCATCCTCTTCCCACTGATCATCCTTGAGATGTTTCCACAACTTGATTGGAGTCCACCTGTGGGAAATTCAGTTGATTAGGAAAGGCATAAACCTGTCCCACAGTTAACAGTGCATGTCAGAGCACAAACCAAGCCATAAAGTCCAGGGAATTGTCCGTAGACCTCCAAGACAGGATTGTATCAAGGCACAGATCTGGGGAAGGGTACAGAAAAATTTCTGCAGCATTGAAGGTCCCAATGAGAACAGTGGCATCCATCATCCGTAAATGGAAGAAGTTTGGAACCACCAGGAATCTCCCTAGAGCGGGCCGCTCGACCAAACTGAGCGATCAAGGGAGAAGGGCCTTAGCCAGGGAGGTAACCAAGCACCCGATGGTCACTCTGAAAAAGCTACAGCATTTCTCTGTGGAGAGAGGAGAACCTTCCAGAAGAACCATCTCTGCAGCACTCCACCAATCAGGCCTGTATGGTAGAATGACCAGACGGAAGCCACTCCTCAGTAAAAGGCAAATGGCAGACTGGAGTTTGCCAAAAGGTACTTGAGGGACTCTCAGACCATGAGAAACAAAACTCTCTGGTCTGATGAAACAAAGATTGAACTCTTTGGCCTGAATGCCAAGCGTCATGTCTGGAGGAAACCAGGCACCGCATACCATCCCTACAGTGAAGCATGGTGGTGGCAGCATCATGCTGTGGGGATGTTTTTCAGCGGCAGGAACTGGGAAATTAGACAGGAAATTGGACCTTAGACTGGGGCGACGGTTCATCTTTCAACAGGACAACGACCCTAAGCACACAGCCCACATAACAAAGGAGTGGCTACAGGTCAACTCTGCGAATGTTCTGGAGTGGCCCAGACTTGAATCTGATTGAACATCTCTGGAGAGATCTGCAAATGGCTGTGCACCGACACTCCCCATCCAACCTGATGGAGCTTGAGAGGTACTGCAAAGAAGAATGGGAGAAATTGCCCAAAAATAGGTGTGCCACGCTTTTAACATTACTCAAAACGAATTGAGGCTCTAATTGGTGCTATATGTGCTTCAACAAAGTATTGAGCAAAGGCTGTGAATACTCATGTACATGTGTTTTTTCCGTTTCTATTTTTAATAAATTGCAAAGATTTCAAAACGATCTTCTTTCACGTTGTCATTTTGGGGTATTGTTTGTAGAATGTTAAGGAAAAAATTAATTTGATCCATTTTGGAATAAGGCTGTAACATAACAAAATGTGGCAAAAGTTAAGCGCTGCGAATACTTTCTGGATGCACTGTATGTGTCTGTTGTACCATGTACTTGTATGAAAAGTATCCTGTTCTTGTTGCATTGCTTCCTTTGTGTTGAATACCAGGTGATCTTACCAGTCCCTTTGCTTTCTTATTTCAAACTGACCCCGATAGGCAGGAAAGCCTTTCCATCCCTGTGTGGTCAGATTACTTGTTTGCATTCTAATTAGGAGCAAAGCCCACCTGTACTCCAATGGTCAGGCTTGTGTTGACATGCCCTCCTGCACAGCTTTTCACTGGGAAGATCTGTGTACTGCTGTGTATCTGCCTCTTGCTGACACCCCCCCCCCCATGGTCTCCACCCCCAACTCTCTAAGCCTCTTATGCAGCAGAGAGCAAGGTTATGTGATCACTTAAAAAAAGACACACATACACACACACATTTTTGCTTTGCATTTCTATTTTAAACTGATTGGTTATTTTACAAGGTATGTTTACATATACTTTAAGTGTTTTAGGTAATAGTAAGTTTACTGCTTTAGGGATAGGTTAAAGGTCAAGGGCTTTGCTGGATAGGTTTCAGTTGTTGGATAAGTTTTTATTTTAACAATCATCCCCTGGTGGTGGTGGTGATGGGGGGGGGGCAGTATTTTCCAGCACATGGTTTGAAAACTGTCTATCCCCAAGGCATCTAAACAAATGTCTGTTTTTTTTTTTTTTACCTGTAATACCAATTTACTGAGTCCAGAGCTTGTCAAATATCTGTTTCAATACAGATAGCTGTAAATGTTATACTTTTGTTTTTAAATAATTCATGTGATTTAAAGGTTAATAGCTCCTTTTCCATAAAATATGCAGTCAAGGCATCCCAGCCACTGGTTGTTAAATGCATGTGTTGCTATGTAAGATGTTCTTTCATTTTATAGTCATATCTGTAGGCCATTTGGGACTCCCTGGAAGCCTGGCCGAAAAATCAGTCAGTGATCTCCACTCCCTGACGTGTTGCTAGAAGGTCTGCAAGTATAACAGTAAATTTATTGAGCATTTTACAAAGCTGCACTTTTTTAATATCCACTGGTGCCCATTGACTGCATAGACTATTTTCTGTAAAATGTGAACTTCGACCTTTTATGTGACATTAAAGTATAGCGGCCCTTTAACCACCTCCCGACTGGCCCATGTATATAAACGGCCAGACGGTGGCAGTGCAGGGCCAGGTGGCCGTTTATAAACGGCCTCCCCGCACCTTGCTTGTGCGCGCTCCCTGGGAGCACACAGCTCCGTGAGCTGGAGCCCACTGTGGAACACTGGAACACCGATCATCCGACGGGACCTCTGTGCGAGGTCCCAATCATGTGATCACTGATTGGCCAATCAGTGATCACATACAGAGTAGTAAGCAAGATGTCACTTCTGACATCATTGTTTACTACGTGTGAAATCTGTGAATGATCACAGAGGTCACATGATGCAAGGCTATTCACAACAGCCTTGTACCGTGTGACAAGCTGTGACCAATCACAGCTCACACAGTAGTTCTCAATGGCTGCAAGAATGCAGCTAGAGAGAAGGAGAAATGATTGCTTTTACAGCCTTTATGGGTGTAAAAGCAATCAGTGTAGAAAAAAAAAAAAAATCTTCATCACCCCCCACAAGTAGTACAGTGTCACCATGGTGACACTACTGCTAGGGTGACAGTATGTAAAAATAAATAAATAAATAATAATATAAAGAAAATGTTTAAAAATTATAATTTTTGGTTATAAACTAATTTGGGTTATTTCTTTTTTACTAAAAAGATAACGGAATAAATTCTGGCCAGAAATTATGATGAAATACTATTTGCAAAATTTTATAAGAACACTTTTTTTCAAAAGTTTTTAGACTTTTTCATTTACATAGCAAAAAAAATAAATATCCCAGTGGTAACTAAATACCACCAAAATAAAGCTTTATCTGTCTCAAAAAAATGCTAAAAAATTCATATGGGTACAGTGTTGCATGACCGTGTAATTGTCATTTAAAAATGTGATAGCACTGGACAGGAAAGGGGTAAAAGTGTCCGGACTGGAAGTGGTTAATGGAAACACATGTTAACTGGTTCATGAGCTGGCTGATTGCCTCCTGAAAGTCTACAAATATTTGTCTTTCCCTGTATTTCATAGTGATACTGTGATCGAATTCTGAAGCTTTACAACCTGCTTGTTCACTACGTAGGTCCACGTTGATGTAGATATGGAAGAACTACCCTCATGAGCACATAGGGGCACCTTTGGACAACAGGATTGTTAATTTGGGGAGAGGGAGGTATTAGATGTATTAGCAGATTTAGATACATTAACACATTGAAGCCAAATTCCAGCTGACATTGCAGTTACACAAGCAGTTAATGCAGCAGTTTTTTGTTCTTTTGGGATAAAGATTTTACATGAATAAATAAAGTCTGGTCATTGAAAGCACCCCAGGAATATTGAATTTATATCTTAGATTGTAAGCTCCAAGGAGCAGGGCCCTCCTAACCCTCTTGTATTGGACTGTATTGCTGCTGTATTGTCTCTCATTATATTGTAAAGCGCTGAGCAAACTGCTATATAAATTCTGTATAATAATAATAATATTGCCCGATGCCTGGGACATGTAGTTCTGGGCGCCAGACAGGTCGTTTTTCCTTTTCCACCTCTCAGATGGAAGCAGTTGAGGCGGCTGCGCTGCCACCCGATTGCCTCCACACAGCCCACTACAGTAAATAATTAAAGTTACACTCAAGCACATAACCCCCCAAAATTTTTGAGGCACCCCTGCACCCCCAAATATATGTACAAGCGTAAAAGCACACGCTGGGGCGCCTACGCATGAAAACGTTAATTGTGATATACGTTACATATCGCCATGCATGCCAGAATGAAAGCAATAATTCTAGCACCAGACCTCCTCTGTAACACTAAACTGATGACCTATAGGGGGCTTTAAAAGCGTCACTTATAGAAAATATAGGGTGCTGAAATTTTGTCCCCATTTCACAAGCGCACGCAAATTTAAGGTTTGTAATGTTGGACATCTATTTACTCCGTGCAACCTCATCTTATATATTTAACCAGAAAATGTTGTAATTTTTTGCTTTTTTCTACCCTAAAATTAACTTAAGTGTATTTTCCTAGACCTTTGCAGTAATATCGTGTGACAGAAAAATTGGAACTACCACTAATGTATTCTCTAGGGTCTCTGTTTTCAGAAAACAGAATGTTTGGGGATTTTGTGTAATCTTCAGGCGTAAAATGATTTTTGAAACGTGCAAAAAACACCAAACTGGCTCTGACAGCAAAAGGGATAAAGGATAAGCCCGGCACTCCCCTTTCCTGATGAGGACCCAATCAGTGCTCCTTAAACTGCAAGTTCTCTCTTCTCCCGCTAGTCCCTTGGTACGGTGCTGGAGACAGGCAGGAAAGTGAGGATGAAATAAACAGCACAATCTTAAAAATATTAAACGTTTAAGTCGCCCTAAAGCCCCTTTTGTTTTTAAAAGCCTCAGACATTCCTAAAAGCAATTCTGATTTAAATACGGTTTTGGTTAAAATGTATTTTTTTATCTGGAAAAATAGATTGTCATGAGGGACAAGTAGATTGGGACACCTGTTTAGTTCTTGGACAAGCAGTTTTTTCAAGAATTTCCACACCTCTGCACCCCTCTCTGGTAAATGGTTTGTCTGAACACTCTGATACATTTCTGTTGAAAAACAACAGACTTACTGGCTGCTTCACCAGATGAAACTAAAGAAAATAGAGCCTAAAAAGAAAATTAATGCAGCCTCCACATTTAAAAATTGGTAAGCTTCTATATAATAATTGTTTGCTTTTGAGTTTAATACTGCTTTAACCTCCCTAGCGGTATGATTATTTCAGATTTTTGGTGCTGAAAGCGGTACCATTTTTTTGCATGGAAATATTTTTTTTTTTATTGTAGGCCTGTAATTTAGGAATAACTCCCTGAAATTTGTCAACAAGAGTCTAGTAAATATTCTGGATATGATAAAACTTGAAACACGAAATCATAAATTATAATTTAATAAATACTCATAAAAAATAATAATATAATAATAATAATACATTTAATTCAATAATATAATCAAACCAAAAACACTGAAATTTGAAACATAGCGCCAAGTTCGCACATCACTGAGCAAAGTCGCAAAATCGTTTTCAGTGTCTGATGACGAATTTCCCCACGAATCATTATCACTCAATTCTGCAAGTGGTTCTGATTTACTATCACTGTTCTCTAGCCGGTCTAAAACCGATTTTGACCTAAAGGGGCGCTTTTTGGACGCCGTGGACTTTTCTAAGTTTCCAGGCAGAAAGAACAGTCAAAATGCAGGCAGGGCGCCAGACAAAGCAGTAGGGACAAAATGTATGTGAAATGCTTTGATACAGGAATGTTTTGCTATGAAGTAATCGTTTTAAAAAAAATGTCATTTTTTTTTAAATTTTCAAATTTGCTGCCGGTTCCGGCGCCCGTACGTCCCGACGTCACAGGGACCAGAACACGGAAGCCAGATGCCGGCATCGGCCGGAGGAGATGCCCGGGGACGCTGCAGGGGACGCATCGCGGGAGCGAAGGACAAGGTAAGCACTGTAGGGAATCCCTGTGCAACGCCGCATGGTAAGCCCGAGTGTAGCTCGGGGTTACCGCTTTTGGTACTGAAACTTTACCCCGAGCTACACTCGGGAATACCGCCAGGGAGGTTAATATAAAGGTGAGGGACTTTCCATAAATGTGCGAAGCTTGTGATTCTATGAAGTCTCAGCCTTCAGGAAATAAACCACCCTCACGGTGGCTGCAAATTGGTACTCCGCCACAACATACATTTGTAGAAACTGGTCAAACATCTGCCTTTATACTGTGGATTAGTGATATGTAGACAGATATAACAATCTCCTGTTGTATTCCTGTGCTGAATATTAATCCAACTCTCAGCAGGACTGCCTTCATCCTGAAAGTGTCAAGTTTACTTTACAGTATTCCGGATCTGATTGTAATGAAAGATGTGTATCTTTTTTTTCTTTTTGAATTTGCATTATAACAGTGAGAATCGAAAGAAACAATCTGTGTTTCCTGAGACACAGTTTGTTCTCTACTGCTACTGTATTTTCTTACCAATAAATAACAAATCCAGAATATGTGATGCTACATTTCCCAGTGATCATCAATGTGATAACAGCCATGAAGCCGAAATCTGTTTTCATTAAACAGATTAAACGTTGTGTGAGGTTTGGTAATAACAAGTCCACACATTAAGAGCAGGAATGGCCCTCTGAGGAAGATCAGGCTTAATGCGCACTGGAATGGATCATTTAGATCCATATAGATTGAAAAGCCAAACAGAACTGCACTGTGGACTGATTGAGAGGTGGGTGAGAGAAAGAACACGGGGGTGTTTCATATAAAGATATAATAAATCACAAATTCACTCAAGCATTAGAGCAGCGCTGAGCAAAGAATGAACTTTCACAGCTGCTGATAACAATTTTAAGCGTAATCCTCGGTCAGGTGGTAAACTGGACATATGTGTCAAGCTTGAAGAATAAATCAAGTTGTTTAAGGCCCCTTTCACACGAGCGAATTGATCAGGTCCGCCTGTCTGTTTTGTAAGCTGACCCAATCAAACCCCCTTTTTCCTGAACTCTCATATAAGCATTTTAAATTCAGCACTTTGAACAGCTGTAGAAAAGAGAGGCTGCAGACAAACAGGTACAACTTATGTAGGATGATTTGTTTCATTTCTGTGTATCACCTGAGGCCAGTCACTTCACTGGGTATATGTAAGGGTTTACAACCCCTTTAAATTGTTGCGTTTAGTTGTGCTTTAAAACCTTTGTCCCATAAAGGAAAAGATAAACTGGTTCTGCAACTTCCTAAAAAAGATAGCTGGAGTCAGGGTTTAATATCAAGTTGCGGACTAGCAATGTACCTGTACATCATTGGACTTCAAGTGGTTATACCGGAGTGACAACTGCAGCTGCAGGCATCACCCCAGTACCATTTTATACAGCTGGCAGTCAGCTATGTTGTACAAGAAATTGGAGCTGCTCGATTGCTTGTACAAGCAGTGGGAGGGGACATCCCTCCCTCCTGAGGCTTTCTCAGGATCTCCTGTCCCAATGGACGATTTGTGCATTTCGGAATGCTTTTTTAAAACAATCTACTGAGCTGGCCAGAATTAGTTCTTGGGGAGTCTGTTCCACATTTTCACAGCTTTTACTGTGAAGAAGCCTTGCCATATGTGGAGGTTAAATCTTTCTTCCTTCATACGTAAAGAATACTCCCTTGTCCTCTGTGATGACCTGAAGAAAGTAACTACACCACGTTCACTATGTGGACCACCTAAGTATTAAAACATGGTGATCATATCCCCCCCCTTGTGTATTTCTACATTGTCATCTTATCCTCTTATCTATACAGTGCATTTAAAAGTATTCAGACCCTCTTCACTTTTTTCAATATAAATTGCAGCCTGATTCTACGGTTTAAATTAATTTTTTTCTCATTAATCTACACTCAGTACCCTATAATGATAAACCAAAAACAGACATTTAGAAACGTTTGCAAATGTATGAAAAGGGAAAAACTGAAATGTCACATTGGAATAAGTATATAGTCCCTTTGCAACAACACTTAAATTTAGCTCAGGTGCCTCACATTTCTCTTGATTGTTGCTGAGATGTTTCTACATCTTGATTGAAGTCCACCTGTGGTAAATTATATTGACTGGATATGATTTGGAAAGGCACACATCTCTCTTTAAAAAAAGGCCTCACAGCTGCCAATGCGTACTGTATCAAAGAAATTGCCTGCAGAGCTCAGAGATAGATCACAGATCTGGGGAAGGCTACAAAAAACATTTCTGCTGCACTTAAGATTCCCAGGAGCACGGGGACCTCTATAATTCCCAAATGGAAGATGTTTGGCACAACCAGGACTCTTCCAAGAGCTGATCACCTGGCCAAACTGAGCAATTGGGGGTGAAGTGCCTTAGTAAAAGAGGTGACCAAAAACCCAATGGTCAATCTGAGTTCCAAAGATCCTGTGAGATCCTGAGGAGAATAATTCCAGAATTCCACAACCATCACTGCAGCCCTCCCCGGATCTGGGCTTTATAGCAACTGTGCCAGAGAATCTTGTTCCTCTTACACTGTGAGGAACAAGATTCTCTGGTCTGATGAAACCAATATTGAACTGTTTGGCCTCAATTCTAAACATCATGTCTGAAGGAAACCAGACACTACTCATCAACTGCCCAATACCATCCCAACACTGAAGCATGGTGGTGGCAGCATCATGCTGTGGGGGTGTTTTTTTAGCAGCAGGGACTAGGAGACTTGTCAGAGTTGAGGGAAAGCTGAATAGAGCGAAGTGTAGAGATATCCTCAATGAAAACCTGTTCCACAGCGCTCAGGGCCAAAGGTTCACCGTCCAACATGACAACAGTCCTAAACACAAAGCCAAGACAACACCGGATTGGCTTAGGGACAATTCTGTGAATGTCCTAGAGTGGCCCAGCCAAAGCCCTGACTTCATCACTATTACACATCTCTAGAGAGACCTGCAAATGGCTGTCCCCATCCAACCTGACTCAGCTTGAGAGGATTTGCAAAGAAGAATGGCAAAAAATCCCCCAATCCAGGTGTGCAAAGCCTGTCACGTCATACCCAAAACGTTTTGAGGCTGTAATTGCTGTCAAAGGTGCTTCAACAAAGTATTGAGTAAAGGGTCTGAATACTTAAGTACATGTGATATTTCAGTTTTTTCTTTTTATTAAATTCACAGACATTTCTAAAATTCTGTTTTCACTTTGTCATTATGAGGTTCTGAGTGTAGATTAATGAGAAAAAAATTAATTTAAACAACTGTAGTATCAGGATGCAACATAACAGATCTGAAAAATGTGACGGGCGTCTGAATACTTTACAAATGCACTGGATATACATGGTGATCATATCTTCCCGTAATTGCTCAAGAGAGAATACATTCAGTTCAGCTAATCTTTCCTGAGCTCTTCCATGCCTCTTATCAGTTTGGTTACCCTTCTCTGCGCTTTCTCCAGTTCTCTGATATCCCAAAACTGAACCACATATTCCCAGATGGGGTTTTACTAATGGTTTGTTCAGAAGATGGGATTGATTTACTAAACATGGAGAGTGCAAAATCTGTTGCAGCTGTGCATGGTAGCTGATCATCTTCTAACTTCAGCTTGTTCAATTAATCATTGAAAATTTAAAAAAAAAACTGGAAGTTGTTTTTTGGTTTCTATGCAGCGCTGCACTGGAGTTTGCACTCTCCACTTTTAGTAAATCAACCCCAATGTCTCTCTTTCTCTGGAGTCTATACCTCTTTTAACCACCTGCCCTCCAGAATATTTACCCCCCCTTACTGACCTTGCCATTTTTTGTGATACAGCGCTGCGTTACTTTAACTGACAATTATGTGGCCATACAACACTGTAAATGGAATTTATGTCCTTTTTTTCCCCACAGATAGAACTTTCTTTTGGTGGTAATTGATCACCTCTACGGTTTTTACTTTTTGCGTTATAAACAAAAAAGACCGACAATTTTGAAAAAACAAAAAAACAATATTTTTTATTTTCTACTATAAAAACATATCCAATAAAAAATGTAAACAATCAAATTTCTTCATAAAGTGAAGCTAAAATGTATTCTGCTACATATTTTTAGAGAAAAAAAATCCCAATAAGTGTATATTGATTAGTTTGCACAAACGTTATAGCGTCTACAAACTATGGGACATATAGTGGACATTTTTTTTTTTTAACTAGTAATGGTGGCGATCAGCGACTTGTAGTGGGACTGTGATATTGGGGTGGAAATTTTAACACTGACATTAACTGACAGTTTGTGGGAACCAGTGACACTAAGCCCTCCATCACATCAAAGACTATTTTGAAATCGTGCGACCTGCCGATTTCAGTTGCGATTTGCAAGACATCTGACACAGATGTCTATGCAAATCGCAACAAAAGTAGTGCATGTACTACTTTAGAAATTGGTGCGGCTCAGACCAAGTCGGAACCGCACCGATATGACCGCTCTAATAGCGGAAAATAGGGTGCGACTTGGCATATGATTTGCAAGTCGAATGGCATGCAAATCGCATACCAACTTGCACCCAATCTGACCGGGGTGTAATACAGTGATCAGTGCTAAAAATATGCACTGATCACTGTACTAATGACACTGGTTGGAAAGGGGTTAACATCTAGAATGATCAAAGGGTTAACTGCATGCCTAGCTATGTGCTCGGTGTACACTAGGTGGTGCTGTTACTAGGGAAGTGAAGGACTGTGTTCCCAGCTTTCCAGGAACACATGATCCTTCACCTCCGTCCCAGAACCAGAACCCTGCCTTGTTTACATGTCCAGCCTGACGATTGGCGGGTGCTGGCGAACATCCGTTCACCGGGACTCGATCGGCTTCTGCGTGAGTTTTCACAGCGCCCCCTGTGGCAGAACTCCAAAATCACATGTGTATATATACGTAGTTTTGCACAGGAGGGCCACGCTGTAGAAGTAAAGGTTTTCAAGTGGTTAATACGAGGTAGTATTTTGCTAGCTTTAGAAACTACAGCTTGTTACTGAATTATATTGTTAAGTTTATGATCTACCAGAATACACAGATCCTTCTTAACCATTGACCCCCCAGTTGTACTCCTCCTAGAATGTATGTCATTAGACGTCACTCAGTAAAGGATGAACACTTGGCATTATCCTGTACAATGAGGGCACCTCTATAGGTTCCTGAATCACTCTAACCAGGGTGATGGCAAATGGGGGGGGGTGCTAAGCCCTGAGTGCAAAAAAAGCAGATTAGGAGAGCCACAACATGAAGGTTTACTTGCTAATAAAGTTATTACAAGGATCTTCTGGTAGTTTCTCTTGCGCAGTGCAAGTGCAGCACAAATCCCCATCGAGAGCCCTCGGCTTTGCATTGTGGTATGTAATGAGGGCATAAATAAGTTCAACTTTATGAAAAGTCAAGATATGCCTAAAGCTTGCCACATAGTTTTCAGTCTATACACTGTGAAGTTTCATTTATATGTAACATCTCTGTAGTGCAGGGGCCTGAGTAAACAACTTATGGTAGACCTATGCATAACATAGTTTTTGGTAAGTGAAAATGGAGTTTGTGTGGCCAGCCTGATA
This sequence comes from Staurois parvus, assembly GCF_062004578.1. Classification (NCBI taxonomy): domain Eukaryota; kingdom Metazoa; phylum Chordata; class Amphibia; order Anura; family Ranidae; genus Staurois; species Staurois parvus. The sequence continues at coordinate 1,614,553 of NW_028318541.1, read as the reverse complement.
ATATTTTATTGAGCTAACATGTTAATATTTAAATGAAATTTTGATTTGTAGGTAACAACTAGCATTTTTCTGGTCTGGAATGACAGATCACTATGTTATCCACTGCTCTGAGGCTAGAGCAGGGGCACATACAGTAACTACGGCCTTTCCTCTCACACAATTAGGATTTCTAGAATTACCAAACAAATGTAGGCTAACTAATGTGTGGTGTACAACAATGCAAAATGTCTCTAAGCCTTCATTGTGTGTGTTACTTGGGTCAGTTTTAATATACTTTGTGTATTTCAGACCCAGAATGGAAACTTTGGCACATCGAAAATGTCCGTACAGGTCAGCATGCAAATGATTTGGTACGGAGAAAGAAGTTCTGGATACAGTGAGGTGGACACCATTTGGTCAGTAACTTTGTTCAATAATAATATATCTATGGATGCATTTGCCGCACGGTTAGAGCAATAACCAGTAGAATCCACAAGCCATTATTTTTCTGCTCCATGCTGGGTAGTCTTTTTTTGGTCAGGTGATATTGTAACAAGCATCCCTACTCAATGAAAGCTTGCCATTAGCCATATTAATATAACAGTTATAGCAGATAGTTGCATTTTGTGTTGCCTTGTTAAACAAGCTTTATTTTTAACGATCTCCACTGAGTCAATATTCCATTGACAGTCAACAAGATACTGTTTTCAGAGAACTGCTAGTGATGTCTATTCACATAAACCACAGAAGAAAAGAATTTGTAACTGTTCTAAATTAGACATTACTTGGCAACTTCGAAGACTTCCTGCAGAGGGAGCCAGTGTAGCCTAAATACAATCATTTTATGTATTTTGCTATTATACTGTTTGAGTGCATTTACTATATATCAGCAATGTGCACTTACACACCTTAAGTGAGGTCATATCTGCCTTATTTCTGCTGCTGGAACTGAATAACCTGAAATCTGTAAATAAATGGACATTCAAAATCCTAAATATACTGTATATGTGTGTGTGTGTATATCTATGTCTGTCTATCTATCTATCTATCTATCTATCTATCTATCTATCTATCTATCTATTACCATTGTTTGTACTCAGGAGCTAATTTTGTTTTAGCATAAAGTGCTGGATTCTTAAGGTGGTCAACTTGGATCAAAATTCGGATGGTTCAGCAGGGGCTGGCCAAATTTCAATACATCTATGGCCATTCCCACTCGAGAGAAGATGATCTGACGGGAGAGTCCTGCTGTCAAAATATAATGGCACAGCACGGAGGGTTTCTCCATCCACTTTGCTTGTGTGGGTGGAGAAATTTGTTTGTTGTTTATTTGCTCGGTCCACTGGCTGCAAAAAAAAATAATCTATGATCAGCCTTAAATATCTGCAAAGCAGTGAAATGCTTCTGCATAATGGTCTACTATGTGCATTGTTCCCATATTACATTAAAAGTGTCTGGTTTACGAGTCATTCCTTTAGAGTGTATGACTTGTAAACTAGCCAGTTTTAATGTAAACCATTTGAAATGGGAAATCTAATGATGTGAGTCTACTAGAAAAATGTATAGAGCATACCTCAAGGCACTCTGTTTAACACTATGTTTGCTGGATACTTGGTTCAGCAGGGGTTAAGACAGCCACAGATGTCATAAAGACACTTCAGGCAGGCTTTGGAAAATGGACCCTTTTGCCAATTTTCACAGCTTGCAGTGAGAGATTTGAAGCCGGCTCCTGTCTGGCTGTTCCATTTAGTGTCAGCAGCGTATCCAACAAGGTCTTCTTTAAAAGACAGCCTCTACTAATTGGAAAGTGTCCCTCCCTTAAAGAAAAACACACACACCTTGTTCTGTGGATGTGGCTGGGAAGAGACATTGACAAGTCCTGGGCACGGTGTAGGCAGCAGTCAGACGGAAAGTCACAGAAGGCAGGGAGTTAAGGTCGATGTCATATTATTCGTTCACCCCGTACACGTCTAGGAGCAGGCTGTGGAAAAGGAAGGACACATGTAATATACAGTAAAGAATCAAAGTACCCTGTAAATGTTAAAGTGGTTGCAAAGGCTGAAGGTTTTTTTTATCTTCATGCATTCTATGCATGAAGGTAAAAAGCCTTCTGTGTGCAGCAGCTCCCCCAGCCCCTCATTACTTACCTGAGCCTTATTGCAATCCAGCGATGTGAATGACAGCTTTGGCTGTCCCAGGTCTCTGCCTCCTCATTGGCTGAGACAGCAAGCGGGAGTCATTGGCTCCTGCTGCTGTCAATCACAGCCAGTCAGCCAATGAGGAGAGAGAGAGCGTGGAGCCACCTGGAGCAGATGGTGCCCCCATAGGAAGCAGCTTGCATCCGACAGACAGGAGGAGCCAGGAGAGCCTGCGGGAGACCTGAGAAGAGGAGGATCCAGGCTACTCTGTACAAAACCGCTGCACACGGTAGGTAAGTATAGACATGTTTGTTATTTTAAAAAAAATTTAAAAATGAACCTTTAGAATCGCTTTAATGTCAGCTGTATAGTAATGTCTGGAGTAGGGAAGGACTGGAAACCCTGGGCCTTTGGGGCAAACATAACCATGGTAGAACCATATTTGTGTGAGCTAAAGTGAGTGTACCAAGCATTGTGACCCATAGCTCTGCATTGATTGGTGGGCATAGTGAAAGGTGATGTTAAAGGACATGATTTATTGTGACACACAATCTTACATCTATCAACTTTGCTGGCTTCAACATTTGGTTACATGACATCTTAGAGCCAAAGAGGAAATTGAAGGAGAAAATTTTCCTTCTTCTAGACACTGCAATTCCCTAATTGAACAGGGTAGTCGTGTAATTCGCAGCAGAGATTTCCACTCTAATTAATCCATGGATGGTGTAGTATATCCACTGAGGGCTACCTGCCCAAAATACATTATTGTTACTGGTTTAGAGGACATATATTCCCTTGCCCTCAAGTCCAGTTCTTTCCTGGTCTGGATTGTACTGATGTTGTCTAGTACAGGGTCAGTAATAAAACTGGACACATTGGGGTTTATTTACTAAAACTGAAGAGTGCAAAAGCTCTGCATAGAAACCAATCAGCTTCCAGGTTGCATTGCTAAAGCTTAATTGAACAAGCTAAAGTTAGAAGCTGATTGGATATCATGCACAGCTGCACCAGATTCTGAGTGCACCCGTTTTAGTAAATCTACCCATTTCTGTTGTCTGATGGAAACACTTTTCACTTCCTAAAAATGTTTGCTGGTTCCTAGTCAGCATCAACCTATTGGTTGGCTCTTACATTTTACATTAATGTGTTCATTCCTATGCAGCAAACCAGTGTCCCTCATATGGAGTTGGCACAACCTAAAGTATGGCTCTATGTAAAACCTTTTTTTTAGATTTGGATAGAGTGACGAAGGGTTAAACCCATTGTCAAGTTTTCATTGTTATCTGTGTTCCAATTGTGTTCAGCTGTTTGTCTTGATGACTTTTATTACCAAAACGGAAACTGAGGGGAAAACAAAAATTTTTGAATTGCCCCAAAGCAAAAGACAATGTTAAATCTTCCAATGTTCCAGGGACAGCTGTCTAAGAAGAGAATTGCCCTTGTATTGGGAGATTTTCTCTAAGGTCCTGTTGTGTCTCTGGGACAAAAAGGGAAGGAAAAATTCCCAAACAGTAAAAAAGTATTTGATAGGGGTTTTTCACTACTCTATCCAAAGTAAAAAAATTGTGTTTTGGCTATACATACACCAGAAAATTGTTTTTGCCTTTTGATAGAGTACAGATTGTTTAACCGCTTCCCGACCGCCCTATAGCTGATATACTGCTACAGGGCGGCATGGGTACGCAAAATCACATATATATATATATATATATATATATATATATATACATGATTTTTCATTTCCGGGTAGGGGGCGCCCACGATGCGCCACCACTCGCGGCCGTGGCTGTCACTCACCGGGTCATGGCCAGTGATTACTTGCTGGCGCCCGGTGATTGCCGAGCATCTCCGACGTGGAGGAGAACTGTATGTAAACAATACAGTTCTCCTCCCTGTCATCTCCTGTACACTGCTTTAGATGGCTGTGTGCAGCACAGCCATGCAAAGCAGTGTGGTTACAGTGAGGCACACGGCCACAGACACAAGTAAAACAGCACACAGGTAACCCTTAGTCCTGCTATAAGTTGCTGGTCGCTGCCATTATTAGCAAAATTTAAACAAAATTCCAGCATCTATACCACCATTTGTAAATGCTATAACTTTCACATAAACCAATCCATTTACACGTATTGGGATTTTTTTGTAGCAAAGCCGTAGCAGAATACATTTTGGCCTAAATTTATGAGGAAATTTGATTTGTTATATTTTTTTACTGGACATGTTTAATAGCTAAAAGTCAAGTATACTGTTTTTTTCTCAAAATTGTCAGACTTTTTTTTTTATAGTGCAAAAAATAAAAAAAGCACAGGTTACCAAATACCACATAAAGAAAGCTCAATTCATGGAAAAAAAAGGACGTAAATTTCATTTGGGTGCAGTGTTGCATGACCGTGCAATTGTCAGTTAAAGTAACGCAGCACTGTAATGCAAACAATGGCCTGGTCAGGAAGGGGGGTAAATCCTCAGGAGGGCAAGTGGTTAAATCTGGAAACAGCAGGCTGAAAATCCATCAGCTTCTTATATTCTCTTGTAGAATTGAGCATTGAGAACCCACATAGGAGCTCCTGGTTCTCTCCCTGTCTCTTCCCACAGGAATCGTCACTTGCCCCTACAGGGTTCTTCAAAGTGTGAAATAAACAAGTAAATATAGTGTCATTGCCAAGATTGTCAGCTTCCACACAAAAAACAAAACCTAAATATCAGCTTTAGGTACACAGCTTTTTATCTGTGACACAATGGGGATTATTTACTAAACCTGAAGAGTGCAAAATCTGATCCAGCTCTGCATAGGAACCAATCAGCTTACAGGTTTTATTGGCAAAGCTTTATTTAACAAACTGAAGTTAAAAGCTAATTGGTTACCATACACAGCTTCACCAGATTCTGAGTGTTCCAGCTTTAGTAAATCTCCCCCATAGTGCTTCAGAGTTCAGGTTCATCTTAAATTCTTTCCTTTTATTGTTTTTTGAAGAGAGCTTTGCCCTACTATTTTAGGTGTTGGGGAAATAGATTCAGAAAATTTTGTATGGGAGAATCTTTTGACACTCTCCACAGGCTGTAATCTATTGGCAGCAGAAGCGATTAGTACGTCAGTTTCAGAGAAGTTATAAATCTTGAAGATGCATCACACAAGCGGACTTATTTAGTTCTCTAAATATAATTAAATAATACCTTACATTCAGTTTCAGAAGCCAGGAGGAATGCTCATATGCAAATAATGTATGTCCTTGTTGTCAGCTGCGGGATACAGTGTAGGACACAGGTGTCAAACTGCAGCCCTCCAGCTGTTGAGAAACTACAAGTCCCATCATTCCTCTGCCTTTGGGAGTCATGTTTTCAACTGTCAGTCCTGCAATGCCTCATGGGATTTGTAGTTCTGTTTCAGCTGGAGGGCCGCAGTTTGACACCCCTGGTGTAGTATATAGTGTCCCTTAAGGGGAATGTTGACAGGTGCAGGGCATAGTGTAGGGCATAGTGCCCTCCCCCTCCCCTCCTGATGTAATGGGTGGGGTCTGTGCCCCTTTTAATACCAGCTGTGGATGGGGCCTGACAGTTCAGATATGGGAATGGGACACCTTTGACCAACATCATATAGGAATGTGCCCTGTGTAGAAAGAAAGCAGGGAGCTGGGCAACCAGGTGCATGAACAAGGACTCACAAGGTGGAAGAACCTTGCTATCCCTAACCTTCGCTTAGCAGGTCTGTAGTTTGCTTTAGATAGTTCTTAGGGCCTGGGACTGGGAAACACCTACGTGAGGACCCACTGCTAGGGGACTTACAAAATAGCAAAGGGAGATTTGGCTGGACTTAAAAGAAAAGTTTATTTATTTATTTTCTGAAATCATACTTACTTAGTTGGATGCAGCGTCAGTCAAATGCTGCAAATGTCCCCTGCCGGCTCTAAGTGTGAGAACGATCATTTCCTACACCCCCCCACACATACTGTTCTCACTGGGCTATGGAGAGGGAGGGAGCGGCTGGCTCAGATCGCTGAGAGGCTGAGCTAGGTGCCGCTTCAGACTCTGGGGTGGATCCCTACTTTAAAGTTGGGATCTCTCCTAAGCCTGGACCAGCTGAGTGACTTCAGCCCTCTGTCAGCTGAAAACAGGTCACAGGAGCGCAGAACAAACTGTACTCCTGTGATCCACAGGAGAAGTACAACCAAAAGAGCTTTGGCTGTACTTCTCCTTTAACGTGTTTGTGATAGCTGTAGTATATTTCTCCATACTGTAGAGACTAATGTTTTTTTACATATATTTAAAAGATTATATAAGCCCCCCGGTCACATCAAAGCCGATTTTGAAATCGTGCGACTTACAGTGAAGTTGCACAAATTTCAAAATTGGGTGACCTGACGATTTTAGTTGCGATTTGCAAGACATCTGACACATATGTCTATGCAGATCACAACAAAAGTAGTACAAGCACTACTTTAGAAATCGGTGCGGCACCAACCAAGTTGGAATCGCACCGATATGACCGCTCTAATAGCGGACAATAGGGTGTGACTTGGCATATAACTTGCAAGTCGCATGGTATGCAAATCGCACCTGATGTGACCAGGGTGTAAAAGATTATTTTAGGTCTGAAGATTACATAAATCCATCAAACATTATATATTTTCTGAAAGCAGACACCCTAGAGAAAAAAAATAGTGGTAGTTCCAAATGTCCAAATATATAAGAGCTAAGTTTTACGAAACAGAAAATGTCAGTAAAAATTACAGTGAAGTAATTTTGAGGGCACAAAAACTCAATACGAGGGTGGGCTGAAAAGTTCTCTGCCCGACCAATTAGGAAATGAACTAGGGCAAAAAAAACTTGCCTGCTGTTCTAAATATTCTCCCCTATGTTCAACACACTTCGCACATCCTTTCTTCAATTTCTTTAACCCTTCCAAAAAAAATGTTTTATCTGCCCTGTGAAAAACTGCTATGTTGTTGTTATGACCTCTGAATCCATCAAAAATGTCTGTCTATGAATAATGGGCCTAGAAATATTGTTTTCACTCCAGCACATGCGAAGATATGTAACATGTAACATAAATAATTTACATTTTATGCATAGCCTGACGCGTGCATGTACATTCATGTTGGGGTGGGAATAGCGAGGAAGCTCAAAAGTTTTTGAGCAAAAGATTTTAAGCTCTTGGACGGAACTTAACTTTACATTGTTTGTGAAGGCTGGATATTTTTCATTGGTTCCCGCTGCTGTCAATAACAGCCAGTGAGCCAATTAGGAGAGAGGGAGGGGGTGGGGTGGCCAAGCCTCGGCTCTATGTGTCTTATGGACGCATAGAACAGCGGCTTGGGGATGAGCATGCAGCTGTGCCTCCAGGGCAAATGGCTTTCCTTGGGGGCACTGCTCAAGGGAGAGGAGCATCGGCGGGGACCTGAAAAGAAGAGGATCGGGGCTGCTTTGTGCAAAAACACTGCACAGAGCAGGTAAGCATAGACATGTTTGTTATTTAAAAAAAAAAGAAGACAAAAAAATGAAACTTTATTGTCAAAAAAGGGTAAAAATGGCCCTGTGTCTTTATTGTCCCCTCACCCCCCCTTATACTTACCTGATTCCAATCTCGATCCAGCACTGTGTCGGTTTGCAGTGGCTCCATCCTCTTTTGTTGTCAATAAACTTCTGTGAGCAGAGGCTATAGATGCAGGAAGTGGCTTCCTCTGGGAGCACATCAAGAAGAGGAGGAGTGGAGCGTGCTGGTGGACGACCAGAGAAAAGGAGGTTTGGGACCGCTGTGTGCAATCCCATTGCACAGAGCAGGTAAGTATAACATAATGGTTAAAAAAAATAAAGCTTTACAATAACTTTTATTTTTTTACTTTTTTTTTTTTGGTAAACCTTTTTTTAATCACATAGGGGACAAAACTCCCCTATGTGTTGATTTTGTTTTTTTCAGTGACAGGTTCTCTTTAATGACACATCTGGAGAAAGTAACAAAGGGACCCGGAAGTGAGATTTTATATGTTGCTTCCAGGTCAGTAACAGGAAGGGGAGATCAGAGAAGAGACGAGCGCTGGTCTCCCTCTCTTCTACCCTGCAGCACCTGCCATGCTGGTCCCTGGTTTGCAAATGAGTGTGCGGAGCCTGGGAAACATGGCAGGGAGAGGGGGTCGTGGTGATACCGGAGTGCGTGTAAGCGATCGCGTAGCTGTAAAGCTGCCTGTTCACTTCAGTCTGACAGCTAACAGTCAGCTGGCTGCAGCAGCCAGGAGTGTGTGTAAAACCCTACATCAGTAGCAGCAAAAGAGTTTAAAGGTTTTAAAGTGTCGGGAAAAAGCTGTTACCACTATTTTCTATAACTACTGCAGGGAATGGAACTGTATCACCTGGAAAACTGTCATGAGAATATCTTTTAATACCTAGTTTTAATAGTTTGAAGATGACTTATAGAAGTCGGACATTTTTGTACAGATGAACATAAAAGAAGAACACAGGACATAAGACAGTGATGTGATTGTAGAAAGTAGGCTGGGATGACACAACAGATATGAGTAGTTGTGCCCAACTACGTTAAATTCTCTGTTATCGTGCAATAAAACATACATCAATAGGAAAAATTGGTCAAACATGTGAACTCTGACCTGTAGCCATGGGGTCGGCAACACAGGACTCCCTGGTATTATACCTCAGGGGAGGTCAGGGGAGACGGTAATGTTTAGTTTGCACAGCTGGAATACCGGGATGTGATGTATGGAATTGGATAGTACTTTGGCTACTTCAGGCTACACACAGTGACTGTGGATGATTGCTGCTTTCAGAAATAGATCACTATGTGTAAACATTTACAATCTGAAATTAATTCTTAATAAAGAGCACAAACTGCTAGTTTCGCATCCTATATAATATCTTTAGCTGTCTCCCTGTGTGTTAGAATACATTATTAGCACAAACCTGCAGAAGTATAGTAGAATTTAGTATATAAAATATAGTATAGATTATCTATCTGTCTACTCCTCACCTTACCCCTTCAGTCTCTGCTTGCATTGCTAACTTACTAAATGACATATCAATATGGATACCACACCACTTCTTCAAACTAAATCTTTCTAAAACAGAGCTCAAAATATTCCCCATACCCTCCTTCCCAACTTCTCCATTAGGATCAATAATACAACTATTAATCCCCAAATCCGGTCACGGTCCAAATCTGGTAGACTTCACCTTCCTAACATTTGCAAAAAACATTTGAGTCTTCCTAACTACCTATAATAACTGAGCCCTGAAGGAAGGGAAGATCCTTGAGCCTTCGCAATGCGCTTGTGCTTTTTTATGTTGACATGTGATACATATGTTATGAACTAATAATGCCAGTATTAAAAAATTTTGGACTCCCAAGACCTTTGGTTTGGCACTCTAATTAGACTTTGTAAACAAGGATTTATTACTGTCTGTGTCCCAGCTAGGGAGACTCACCCCTCTAATTTGTCCTGGTGACCATTGTCTCCAAGTCAGAAAGTGATGGGAAACCAAAACATGTCTACAGTCAACAGCACAACAAGATGTGAGGGTAACTCTTCCAAAGGAGAAAACCGTCTAGAAGAGTTCCCCGCACTTTGAAGAATTTTCTTTCACTTCCTGCTAAATCTCCAGAACCCCTAAAGCAAGGGATTTTATTTCCCCACTGTATGCAAAATTAAAAAATGTTTTACCTAAACACACTTTTTTCTTTTAGTCCTGTATGGATTTTCACCTACAACACGGGTCCTATATATTTCTTGCTGGAAGGCTCAGTGGTAGTTTCTGAGGAAAAGCTTTCCTCTTTCAGAGGGTATGCACTCTTTGCACCCCTTCTACGAACAGTTATTGATGTAGAAGCAGACTACTAGGTATCCACCACAAACATCCTGCTTTTATCTTCAATGTGGGGACCAGAAACTCAACATCAAAGGCACAGCTCTAATGAATTAAATTAAGCCAAATATAAAGGCTATTTATATTAGAAACAATGCTAGCTTTGCAGTTTATATAGGGGAAAGCAAACGTCTGTTTTAAAAGTAGGATATTCTTATTCAGCAGCCTGTACAGTTTGTTCATGCTCTGGGCCAGTATAACTGTCTGTTATAAATAGTGGAAAACATTACAAGCATACTATACAAATTCTGCATTCTTTAACGCATAGCTGTACCTCCAACATTCAGAGAGATTAAAAGCCACTGTGGACTTGGCAATAGGGCACCAAACCACATTTCTGTAACCAGCATGGCTTCCCATCACCGAAACACAACTGTCCTTTTCTCTGGATATCCCACTGGGTCACGTCTGTTATGGTAATGCCAGTGATGCTAGAAGCTTTACATAACCTCATTTGTGACCACAGAATAATACCAATATTCATGCTATGGTGAGGCTTGCCTTCAGTCTGGCAGTCTATTGCTTGCCTCCTGACTGTGTTTTTTCAGGAGTGAAAAAGTACAAATTACATGCTTGTGTAATGCTGTAAGAATACGTTCACTTGTGTTGGCTTTTAAATCCTGAGAAACATTGCCTATTTGTGAAGGGGACATAGAAAAACTATTTGTAGCAGCAAAAGTCCCTTACAAGAGCAACTTTACTGAGCATGTAAAATCATTTGGTGAAGTTCTAATGCTCTGCAGGAATGTCAATGTCAGAATATCCATTCAACCCATTTTTACTAGAGTTTAATCCTAGTACAGCCTTTCTCAACCAGGGTCCCTCTGGATGTTGCTAGGGGCTCCTTGATCAATGAGCAATTTCTGCCTCTTCAAGTGCGGATACCAATGATCTTTTTAGCTATCTGTAAATAGATGACCACAAATGTAAACAGCATTCTTCTCAGTGAACATCATGTGTACGTCCCAGGAGATTTAGATATAGTAACTATTACAGGGGTTCCCTGAGACTAGAATGGTATTTAAGTGATTCCTCCCTGTAAAAAAAAGGTTGAGAAAGGCAGCTTTAGTCATTTAGTGCTGTGCAGGCTCCCTGTAATTCTTCCTGCAGCCTACTGTGGAGGCGAAAAAGGATAATATCTTTGTCAATAGTAAAGGGTATGGGTAATTAAAATGTGTCAGGAAAGCTTGGGTGGAATTTGGACATCCTAACCTGCAGAATTATAGGCATGGGTTAGATGTTCCTAGAGAAGTGAATGCCATGAATAAAAATAAAAGTCTGGTCAGGTCCACTTTGTCTGCTTTGTATATTTCCATGCTTAATTTTCCAGTTTGACCGAAGTGTAGCTTTAGGATGCCTGTAGTAAGTAAACTCAGGAAGTTAACTTTTCATAAATGAAGCATACACTGCAGCCAGTCTTTCAAATAGCTATTTTTATCTTTATTTTCCTTCTGCTCCATCAAGTGTAAAAATACACCAGAAATTATCATTGTGCCACTTTCAGGTTTTGAGATCAAGCTGATATAACATAACAGAATGTAGCCTGACAATGTTAAAGCAGCTATAAAGGCCACTAAGCAGAATTTTGTGAATAGAGATCACAGAAGCTGTACAGAGTAGAGAGAGGATAATATGCAGTGCTGTAATTCATAGCAGCCAATCATATTACTGATTATTGATGCCAGTAAAAGGTAAATTCTGAGTTGTTGCAGTGCTTCCATATTGCTTTTTGCCCTGTTTGAGGGTGTTTATTTGTGTAACAGTGGCTTGTAGCTGTAGCAGCAAAATATTATAGTGATCATTAAAGAGGAAGTTCACCGTCTCCTCCAAAATGACTATTTAATCCCTGCCTACCAGATGCTGGGTTGTCCTCAGTTCAGTTACTTATCCAGAGGATCCAACAATGTCTTGCTGCTATCCACTTCTCTGCTGCCACCAACCAGTTTCTGTGCTGCCATTTTCCTCTGCAATGTCACTGAGAGGCTACTATCTCTTCTAGGTTTAGACAGCCACCTCTTAATGATTAACACCAGACTTGCCCCTCCCTTCCTTACATGAATGGAAGCCGATGCCACCTGGGAAATTCAACATTTATATCTCAGGAGGCATCGGGAGGGCAACATGTCATTCTTGCCAAGGCAATAATGAAGGACTGGGAGGGAAGGTAAACGAAAAAATAAAAAAAAGTGGGGTGGGGGTTATTTGATGCACTGGGTGGTTGGGGAAGAGTTTATTTTTATTGTGAAGGTCCACTTTTACTGTAACCCATTACACACAAGTGTTATCATTGACCTTTTGATCGGGATTGCTTTTCAACATTGGCCTCAACTCTGATGGCATATGAAAAGAAACTACAGTGGATACATTGAAAGAAGTGTTCTGTCCATTCTAAGATGAGCATTTATTGACCATTCAGTTACTATTTGGGGAACAAACATGAAAGTTGGTTTTGAAACAAGGTTCTTTGTGTAGAGCAAATACTGCTCCTCTGTCTTGCTGTGTAAAATTCTTTGTGAAATGGGTTTTCTTAGCTGCAGGACTTGTGGATTGTAATGTAGTATTAGACCTTGGATTTCTAGCAAGTGGATTCAGCCTGTACGTTTATTGTGGTAGGGCAGTGTGATCACGTTGTCCACATCTGCAGAATCGATTGGATGCATGCTTCTATCATTACCTGCATGCTCCGTTAGGAGGGACAGAGGAAGGGTGGAGGGAGCTTAGGGCCCTTCTGAAAGGATCTGTGTTCTAGATGATGGGATCAACTTACACCAGAACTTCCCAGCACTGTCAACCAGCACAGGGCACTCTGTGTTCAGACAGCCTGGTCCCTGCCACTGACACGTGTTTTTACAGAAATACAAAGGCTACAGTTTATCTGTTAGAATGATCCTTTCTCATAGCTCCACCTATAAGAGAAATATTGTCTCTTTGCTGCCTTATGCCTTCTTTGTGTCACGGGTGCTAAATGCTAATTACCTGGAAATCATAGGTTCAAAGTCAGCAGTTACTTAGCATATTTGAACCCCAAAACTAAAATTTTATATATTGCAGCTTACTAGTCCTTGGACGAGGTGGTTGCATTAGCTTTATTTGTTCTGGCTTTTTTTGCCTTTATTTTCATCTGGTATGCCTGCAGATAATCCTATCCCTAGATGCTTGCGGCAGCCACGTGTAATGCATATTAAATTATGAAAAAGACAAGATAGAGTTTTCAGGTGCTATAGGAAAGCTAGAAAGTCTAACAAATGCACCTGTAACCAAAACATCACATTTTGTTGGTCTGATCTTTTAAAGTGATGTTAAACCTTCAGGTTTTTAGGCACTTTTATCAGCTAATTTAATCACTTTTTTATGTATTAATCCTTGGCTATGTTCTCCTTTTTTTTACAAATCTCCTGTGGAGCCATATTTGCATTCAGGAGCCAGAGTTGTGTCTCCCTATAATGTGTGCATCAATAGAAACACACAGCCCCTAGCCGGGGTGGAAGGGCATTCCCCTGATCCTCCCCCCTCCCTTTTCTAAGCTAACAGAGACTGCACTGTTAACTCTTTTCTATGAAGACTAGAAGTTTGGGGAAACAGCATTGAGAGAAAAGGTATCTGCAGCTTTAAAAGATGTAAACTCCAAGCACTGGAGTAAGAATATTAACCCCTTTTGCGCTGGCGCCTCTCGGCCCTTTAAGAGTTTCAGAAGCCAGGAGGTGGGGCTTTAGGGTTATATAACCACCGTGATTCGCTGTCATGGCAGTCACATGATCGGAAAAGGTCCCGAACGTAAGGGGAAATCGGGACCTTTCCGTGAGTCACGGACATGTGTGCTGGGAGCGCATAGGGCGCACGCTCTCAGCACATATGTATTTTCAAATGGTACGCAAATATGTGGTCGCTCGGCGTCAAGGCCCAGACAACGAGAGGCCGCATATTTGTGAGCGCTTGGCATCTAGGGGTTAACAGAGAGTTTACTGACAATGCTGCTGTCCAAAGGTGCCCCCTGTGCTTATTCATTCTGATGCGGGGGCACTCTAATACAGGAGGTGTGTTATTGGCCAGATCACCAGGTGAAAACAGGGAAAAAATCATAAAAAAAGAAAACGAATGCAGCCGCCACATCTAAGGATTGGTAAGCTTCAATATATTACATTTTTAGGTTTGGGTTTACAACATCTTTAAACTAAAAACGCTGAGGGTTTACTGCTACGTTGAACTAATACTTTAGTATTAGTTTGCTTTTGCAGGGAAGTTAGGTGCTAAAAGTGTAACTAACTAAAGGAAAAACTTCTTTTTGGTTTTGGTCGAGTAGAGAGGGAATAGAACCCCTGTCAGGTTTTTTATTGCTGTCTGTGCACCCATTAGGGAGGTTCACCCTCCCTATTTCTCCTGTTCCATTATCATCAAATGTAAAAGAAATCCTACATTTTGGGTTGACACCAAAACAGTAATAGAGGGGAAATCTTCCAAAGGAGACACTAGTTCTGGCGACCCTGGTGACACCTTGAGATTCCCTCACTTTGGGGAGATTTCTTCTCACTTCCTGTTTTGTCTGTGGGACAGGAAGGGAGGAGAAATCTCCCCAGTGGAACACAGATGGCAAAACAAAAAACGACAGGTTATAATCCTCCCATACACTATCCAAAAACGAAAAAAAACATTATTCTTAGTTACGCTTTAAAGGAAAAAATTGCAATGGGTGACACAGCCTGAGCACACAAGGTCTCTAGCTGTCATCTTACTATCTTTCCTTTTTATTTCACATTTATCTTTTGTAGGATGATTTGTAGTGGTCACTAGCAGCCAGTCAATAATCGTCTTATTCAGTCTACACTGAAAGTCACTCAATGCCATTAATGTAATTTTAGCCACACCTAGGTTTAGATTAGAGCCAGCGATTGGCTCTGTGCCTCTTTATCCTTTGCTACTTTACCGGTGCTAGTTTATATGTTGATGGACACTTTCAGACATTTGTGTAATTGTCTCTGTTCTTTCAAGTAGCACCCAAAGATCTTAGAGTGGCTAATTAAAGAAGAGCTTTTATATCAACACCTATATTTTAGCTATGCGTGTAGTCAGTGGTTTCATGCACATGCAGTGGACATTTAATTTCAGGAAATTCCGGGAGACAGGAGAAAACCTCTGAGATGAAGGGGAGGTTACCGCGTGAGACTATCTACTGTAATGGCAGTAAAACTGGGAGTAACATGCAGCCAATGTGCAGTACAAGAAGAAAAAGTGTCTGCCTGAGGCGGCCAAGCTTTGTAAAAACACCTTGTAATGCATTGTTTCCTTGTGGTTACTGCTCATTCAGAAGAAGGAAGTTGGTTGTTATTACTGGTGCTCTGTAGATTTGCATAAGACTGCTGTGTCAACATCTATGTGTCCTAAATAACATTTCTTTTTTTTTTGTTTTTTATAAACCACCTTTCAATGACAGTGCATACAACCCCAATTCCAAAAAGTTGGGATGCTGTGCTACGTAAAAACAGATTGCAGTGATTTGTAAATCTCATAAACCACTCATTTATTCACCATAGAAATATAAAAAATACGAAATTGACGGCAGCAACACACCTTACAAAAGGTGGGACAGGGCCATGTTTACCACAGTATAGCATCCACTCTTCTTTTAACAACACTCTGTAAATGTCTGGGAAATGAGGAGACCAGTTGCTGGAGTTTTGGGAGAGAAATGTTTTCCCTTTTGTTGCCTAATTAGGATTCTAACTGCTCAACATTCCTGGGTCTTCTTTGTGGTATTTTACATTTCAAAATGAGCCATACTGTATATATTCAATTGGTGACAAGTCTGGACTTCAGGCAGGCCAGTTAAGCACTCAGACTTTTCTACTACTAAGTCATGCTGTTGTCATAGATGCAGTATGCTGTTTAGCGTTGTCCTGTTGAAATATGCAAGGCCTTCTCTGAAAAAGAAATTGTTTGGATAGGAGCATATACTGCTC
This sequence comes from Staurois parvus, assembly GCF_062004578.1. NCBI lineage: Eukaryota > Metazoa > Chordata > Amphibia > Anura > Ranidae > Staurois > Staurois parvus. The sequence goes on along the minus strand of NW_028318541.1, from coordinate 1,598,616 downwards.
TAAAACCTGGATATATTTTTCATCACTGAATCTGCCTTTCCAGATGTGCAAGCTGCCCATTCCACTTGCACTTATGCACCCCATACGATCAAAGATGCTGAGCTTTTAACTGAGCGCTGATAACATATCCCTAGGACACAGCGGATCACCGATCACTGTAAAGAGCCGATGACATCTGCTCTGTCATGTGATCAGCTGTGTCCAATCACAGCTGATCACATGTAAATAGAAAATGCCGGTTATCAGCAGTCCTCTCCTCACGCTGACAGCTTGTGAGGAGAGGAGAGCTGGTTATCGGCATTCCTCAGAAGGGACATCTACACTGATCAGTGCCCAGTGCCAATGATCAGTGTAACCCCATCAGTGCCACCTGTCAGTGCCCATCAATGCAACCTGTAAATGTCCATAAATGCCACATACCAGTGCCCATCAGTGCACATCAATGCCACATATCAGTGCCCATCAGAGCTGCCTTTCAGTGCTGCCTATCAGTGCCAGTCAGTGCTGCCTATCAATGCCAGTCAGTGTCGCCGATAAGTGCCGCCAATCAGTGCCAGTTAGTGCCGCCTATCAGTGCTCGTCAGTGCCGCCTAACAGTTCCAGTCAGTGCCGCTTATCAGTGTCCATCAGTGCCATATATGAGTGCTGCCATTCAGTGCCCATCAGTGATGCCTGTCAATGCCCAAAAGTGATGCCTGTCAATGCCCATCAGTGCCGCCTATCAGTGCCACATGTCAGTGCCCATCAGAGCTGCCTTTCAGTGCTGACTATCAGTGCTAGTAAGTGCTGCCTATCAATGCCAGTCAGTGTCGCCTATCAGTGCCAGTTAGTGCCTCCTATCAGTGCTCGTCAGTGCCGCCTAACAGTTCCAGTCAGTGCTGCTTATCAGTGTCCATCAGTGCCGTATATGAGTGCTGCCATTTAGTGCCCATCAGTAATGCCTGTCAATGCCCAAAGGTGATGCCTGTCAATGCCCATCAGTGCCTCCTCATCAGTGCCGCCTATCAGTGCCCATCACTGCAGCCTCATTAGCACACATCAGTGAAGGAGAAAAATTACTTATTTACAAAATGGTGATTAAATACTACCAAAAGAAAGCTCTATCTGTCTAAAAAAATTATAGCACAAATAAATCACTTTAAAAAATCAACTTATAAGAGCGTTATCCCATCACTGTCCTATAAATGGATTTTTTAAAGTGATTAATTTGTGCTATCCAATCTGTGTGAAATAACATTGCTTCCTGTGGTGCCCGTTCACATATGTCCGGTGCACTGTGCGCAGTGCGGATTGAAAAAGAGTCCTGTACAATTTTTGAGCAGTGTGGTCTGGTTCAGGTGCAGATTACAGGCTATTGACTTCTATAGGAACCGTTTCTAAACCATACATGTGTAAACAGGATAAAATCTTGACCTGAACCTGTCCTGAAACTGATGTAAACCTGACTTGAACCTCTGAACAACTACTGTGTAAATTAGCTGTGAAACATGAGCTTCAATCCACACTGCACATCTGTGAATCAGCTCTGACTGTTAGTCACCTGCTTTTTGTTCTGTTCCTCCATCGCTCACTGGATTGCCGGGCTGTGGAGGGGAGGAAGCTGCTGGCTCAGTCTCCCAGCAGTGCAGCTGAGAGGCTGAGCCAGCTGATGGTCCAGGCTTCTGGGTGGATTCTGACCATATGGCTGGGATCTTTTCACAGCCTGGACCAGTTCTGTGACATCAGCCGGCAGTGGGCTTTAGACCGCTGTTGGCTGAAAATGGGTCACAAGAGTGCACAACTAACTGCAGTCACGTGATCCATAGAAGTATAGCCAAAATAGCTTTGGCTACAGTTCTTTAAGTCGTAGAAGGTGTGACAGTTACTGGGTTCTCTGGTGTTTCAGCCTTAAGAATGTTTTTATCTAATTACTTAATATAAAAATTAAAACTTCATGTTTATGGGGCAATATAATAAGAAAGCAGCTGCAGAGCAATTCCGCAGAAGGCTTAGCACAATTAGGCCCCTGCAGTTTAACTCATGATGGTTGTACAGCATCTGTAGCACAAAACTGCTTACCAAGCACTGCATGCACTTTGTGACAAGAGTTACCATTGGTTATCAACCTTCTACAAATAAATGTAACCATAACTGTAACAAAATGAATACAATTACTCCATACTATGAGAAGCGCCCTGGAAAAGAGCCATGGTCTCTCCAGCAGAATTTCCAGATAAAAGGCAGGAAAAGGTTGACATTTCTGGACTCCCTGGAGCATGTTATTTAGCTGCATATTTTATGTGACTATTTCAGTTTGATTTATCTCTCTCGCTGGGCCGAGGGATGAAAGCAGCTCCTCACATGTTCCCTGTGAAGGGGACTCTTCACAGCTAACAGATGTGCAAACACAGGAACTAAATGGAGATACTGTAGGATCTTTGCAGTGAGTGGGCGAGCTCACAGACCCTGACACTTTGTGTGGAGGTGGCAAATATATAGAGTCTATATGAAGAAGGTGCTAGGTGGGATGTGGCAGCTGTGTCTATACCTGACTTTTAATTTTCTCTGTATTCACACACTTCTTGAACTTTTGGTGACTTCCATCTTTTTGGTGCATGTGTATACTAAAAACAAACCTCTACATCTTTTGCTAGTAACACAGTCTGTTCAGTTTATTTCTAATTTATTATTATGCTGGTAATAAAGTCAACCCTCTAGGCTATTCTTTTATCTTCCTGAGCATGTTCCTAATAGTCTGGTGGGGAAGCAAAGACCGCTTTAGAATTATTATTGGAGCCCCAACAGTACCCAGAGGGATATCAGATATTAGTTGGAGGAACACGCATTGTAGACACCTGTCATTTTCATTAGAACTAGTCATTAGAATACTGATGAGTTTGCCGACGAACAACATAGAATGCCTGTGATGACGTTTTCCAAAGCCACCTGATAAAATGTATACTTTGCAACACTGTGCCAAGATCCGGGACACATGAATGCGATGACCTAAGAAGAACCAGATGTCTATGCCATGTGGGCTCTAACTAAGTAGTAGTTAATGCGATCACGCTGAGCCAGATGAACTGGTTTCCAAGAACTTTATTTTATACTATTACTTACATAGCCTTTTAGCGTTACATAGCAATTTTTTCATCCATTTTTATTGTTGTAAATAGAAGCACCTGTTATTTGGCTTAAACCAACCTGCCAGCTCCCAGTTTGGATTGGCTGATTGTTGAATTCATATTGATTTGCTCCACCTGCCTTTATTAGGGTCATTATTTTGTTTTACACACATATTGTTATTCACTTTCTAGAGTATACCCTGCTCCATTGCAATCAAAAAGGCAGTGGCGTTCCTAGGCAGGTGCGGGGGGTGCTACCTGTCGCAAGGGGTGACACCGGACCCGCTCCATGAAAAGGTAAGTTTTAAAGCAAGCCAACGATCCCCGCAGGATGGAGCATAATGTACACCGATCCATTATACTCAATCCGCAGATCCGATCCAGCCTGTGGGGATCGTCGGAGGGGTGACACCAAGAGTTACCGCACCGGGTGACACCAACCATAGGGATGCCCCTGCAAAAAGATTCACATATTGTATAGTGAATGAAAAAAATTATTGGCTGTGGTGAGGAATCACACTTGTGACTGAGGCAATTATACCTTAAATTTAGTAAAAGAACTGCAATCAAGACAAAAGTCAGTATTAATAGTAGTTAATGTTAGGTTAATATCAACCTTAACATGCTTGGTTCTCATTGAAAGTGCAGGAAGTACTTTTGTGGTAAAGCAGAAAGGTGTTTATAGCAATTAGATGGCAGCCTAGGGCCTGTGTTTATGGGTGTTGGGCTGTAAATGCAGCTTGCTTTTGACATCAGTTGGAGATGTTTCTAAGATAATTCAGAAATCATTACAGGTGCACTTGATTTCCTTCTGACTGGCATTTGATCTATTTCCAGCTGCTTTTGCAATCCCATAGATTCGTATGGAGAAGGTAGTAGTTCTCATATGAGCAAAAGCCCATCAGCACTGACCCATATATATCTAATGTCTGTAAGGCCCCTGCAGAAGCTGATGGCTGAGGATTTCTGTAGGGGCAGTGTGAACAATCTAATTAGGTAACCTTGTCCTATTACTGTTTTTTCCCCTCAGTGTTGTCTGCAGTATGTCTCTCCTGCCATTCTGCAGGGGCTAAACACAAAACACCCTCAGAAAATGTATATAGCAATCCTTGGACAGTTTGTTCAGCTGATTACCAAACATTTGTAGGGTTTTCCTTATACTTTGACAGTGGTCAGAAAGCATTGCAAATTAAGGAATATTTAGCAGTAACAGGAAATAATAAGTAAGGCATGGAGCTTACTTCTTTATTAACCCCACAAAACTAGCAAACAATTGCAGCTGACACGGCAGCATTTTTTAAAAATGAACCACTTTTTAGCTATTGCTGTGTGTACTGTCACATTGCTTTACCGATATAAATTTTTAATTGAGAGGTTGTCCAGCTGCTGAACTGTATTTTAGCTGCAAAGACGCATTGTCTGTCAATACCTAACTGAACGTACATCGGGGTATGGAAAGTAGTAAGAGCAGGAGACTTATCAGTGCCATTAGGTGAACAGGTGAGTCCTTTCTTCAGGGTTCACATAGAACAACTGCTAAGTATTTTATTGTAAGTGTCTGCTCAGAGCTGGTGTTCTGAAGCTGCACACCACATACCTTGTATGCCATAAACTATACGAAAGTATTCACAAGCTGCCAGGTAATTGCCCTTAATGTAAGGACACGGTAAGGAGATAAAACAGCTGAGTATGTGGACATCTATTTTGGTACATAGATAAAAATGTGCCTAAAACAATGATCCACTGATGTCTGTCCCTGGTATTGTGTCACCTAAACAGACAGCCTTGTCCTTGAATTATGGACATTGGAAACATACCATAATCTGCTGTCAGCCTATGCTTCACCAGCACAGCTGTTATTGTGATAGAGATATGAGTGGCAGCCCAGACATTGATATAACCATGGAGGCAAGAGCTTCAGATGAAAGACATGCTAATTATCTGTTGACAGTGACCTTTCTTTTGGAAGACAGATATAAAAATCTGCTTATGTTTGAGGTCAGGGATTCCCTATGTCTTTCAGTCAGATCCAGACACAGTGGCAACACTGATATTCTCAATGAATACTTGAAATCCAGACATGCACAATATATGGATATGGGAATCTGAATCAGGATGATATCATAAACTCTGATTTATCTTTGCATGCCAAAGATTCAAAATCTCTGACACCATTTCCTATGGGACTTCTACTTACTGGATTTGCCTTGGAAAAAGATTTATTTGAATAAAGGGGGCTGCACATACATTGCAGTGCCGTGGCATTTCTTTGGCTCTGTTGTGCCTTGGAAGAATGTTCTAACAGTAGGCTTCCTACTCAGCCTTCTGGTTCATGAATCATCAACCAAAATCTAATATTACATGCGGAAGCAAAAAAATCCTACAGAGGCTCTTTCCTTCGTCGGAGAGCAAACTGCCAATTCCAACAATGAAGCATACAATCAATTAAACCAGAGGGTGTCTGCACTTTTCAAAATGTGTTATTGTGCCTATAGCAAGCATAACATTGATTTACACCAGGTATCCCAGAGCAGTGATGTCACTCTCCAGGCAGTCTTCCTGTTTGTAAAAAAAACGCAAGTTTGCATTTCACGTGCAGTATGCATGACTGGGTCAGGAGTTCACAGCTTTGCCCTGATGTCACTGACTTGTTGGGGCTACCTAAGGGACCACCAACAGTGTAGATTAGAGAGTGGAAAATGTTTAAGAATTGTGTGCTATCTCTGTTTTTGTGGTGTTCATTCATTTTATATGTATAGATTATTTATATGTAAAAAAAAAAAGAATGATAATACATGTTTTACATGATGGTAAATTTGTTTTTATAATTTGTTTTTATTTATGGTTATAGAACTCATAGTTTTGAGGCACAGAGTGACCCAAGACTCATCTGAGGCCCTTACAGTTAGTACTGGCTATAAAACCAAACTTTGATGTTGGCTTTTCATGAGAGGATCATATATATTATCACTTTAACCGCTTCCTGCCCGCCCGCAATGTACTGCGGCAGGGCAGCAGCTACAGGCAAAGCAATGTACCTGTACATTGCTCTGGCTGTGCTAACACAGGGGGCCTCCCCCCTTGCGACTGCTGTGTCCAGTGGACACAGCAGAATGAAGATCCCTGTGAACGGGACTTGGTGATCATGTGATCGCTATGCGATCACATGATCACAAATGTAAGCAAAGCTGTTATGAATCAATCTCTATCATAACAGCTCTGCTCCTCTTCCTAGTGAGCTGTGATTGGCCCACAGCTGTCACATGATACGTGGGGCCAATCACAGCATCCTATACCATGTGACCAGCTCCAGCCCATCATTGATCACTATCCTTAACTGTCAAAACTTAATTCATTCATGACAGTCCATGAATGAGTTAGGTTCATGACAGCAAGCTTTGCTTTGCAGGAGAAATAAAAATAATTTCTCCTGTAATGGAAAGTGTAAAAAAACAAAATCCCTGATTATCCCCCCCACACACACACACATACAGTAGTAACATGGTACTATTCTCATAAAAGTATTTAAAAAAATAATATTAATAAAAAATGTTTAAAAAAAACATTGAGAAGTTTTTTTTTTTTGTTTTTTTTTTTTAACTACTTGCCAACCACTTACCTACATTTTGCAGGAGAGCAGCAGTTCTTGGCAAAGCGACGTAATCTTGCGTCACTTCCTATTTTGGGGTGTGAACGCCCCTGCCTACTGCTGCCCCCCCACCCGTTAGTCCAGGGAGAGAAAAGAGAACATGGCACCGAGTAAAAGTACCACTACATTTTACGCACACATGCACATTTAACCCTTTGATCGCCCCTATTAACCCTTTGATCACCCCGTCAGCCAACCAGTGCCATTAGTACAGTGTCAGTATATAGAATTTTTCACTGATCACTGTATTCCTGCCACTAGTGACATTAGATAGCATCCGGGTCAGTAAGGGCCCCACCCAGCCAGGGTCAGCTAGCGTTAGATTGCCCACACACTATCACACTCACGTTATAGGTCGCTGATCATCCCCATTACTAGTGTTTGTACAGATCAATATAATGATCACGTACAGAACTATACTAGTGCCTCCTTTGTATAGTGTCTGCCAACACTAGCATTTAGCCCTTGTTTTTCACGTAAGATTTGTACCAACTGATTGTAGGCCAAGGCAATTTATGCGCACAACAGTACATCGCCGCCCACCCAAATTAAGCTCTTGCCAGACAATTCGCATAGAAACCTATCATGGTTTCTGAATTTAAAACTCTTTTGGGTCTAACCCTCAACATGGGCATTACAAAGAAGAATGAATTGCGGTCATATTGGTCCACAGAGCCGATTCATCGTATGCCCGTGTTCTCTGCGGTTACATATATGCCCAACATGGACCAGCAATGTACTGGTACGTCACTGGACTTTTAGTGGTTATACCAGGATGATACCTGCAGCTACAGGCATCATCCTTATATCGTTTTTTCAGCTGGCGGTAGGTTTCAATGTAAAAGCAATCCTAGTGACCAATTAGCTGCTGAATTGTTTTTACGAGCAGCAGGAAGGGGCATCCTCTCGCCTCCTGCTGCCTTCCACAGATTTCTTGGGCTCTCCTGTCCCACAGGGGAATCTGAGAATGCAGCTGGCTCCAATCATCTCTATAGTCTAAGAAATTGTAAGCTACGAGCATTTAATCACTTCAGTTTTGCAGGGTATAAACAGCGCCATTGTTAAACTGGTAAAGCATCTGATCACACCGATCTTGGTGAGATTAGATAATGTAAGGGCAGAAGAGATTTCTAGACTCTAATAGACCCCAGATTTCTCTAAATGGGGCTTGTATGTAGCTAGGCTGACAAAAAGTCTCTCACATGTGATATCCCCATACTTGGGAGAAGTAGAAGAATGTGTTTTGGGGGGTTATTCCACATATACCCATGGCATGCATGAGCAATATATCATTAAAGTGACAACTTTATGTGAAAAAAAAAAAAATGTCATATTCAAAAAATTTGTGGCAAAAAATAAAATGTTCCATGGACTCAACATACCTCTCTGCAAAATCCATGGTGTCTACTTTCCAAAAATGAGTCTTTTGGGGGGGGGGGGGGGGTTGTACAGCCCTGACATTTTAGCATCTCAAGAAATGTGATAGGCAGTAAGAAAGTAAAAGCTACATAAGTTCCAATATATATACCATAGTTTGTAGACGCTATAACTTTCACACAAACCAATTAATATACATGTATTGAGATTTTTTTTTACCAAACACATGTAGCAGGATGCATTTTAGCCTAAATTTATGACTAACTTTGAGTTTATTGGATATTTTTATTAACCAAAAGTAAAAATATCATTTTTTTTTCAAATTTTCGGTCTTTTTTTGTTTATAGCGCAAAAGATAAAAACCGCAGAGGTGATCAAATACCAACAAAAGAAAGCTCTATTTGTGTGAAAAAAAGGACATAAATTTAATTTGGGTACAGCATTACACGACCGCGCAATTACCAGTTGAAATAGCGCAGTGCCGAACAGCAAAAAATGGCCTGGTCAGGAAGGGGGGTAAATCCTCTGGAGGGCAAGTGGTTAAAGAGTTAATGCTTCAGTTGTCATGTTTATTTATAAGGCCACGAATGTTATTAGAAGTAGATGCAACAAATCTTGTGCCTTTCCTTTGCTAAAGAAAAAAACGTTTTCAGTGTAATGTACAGTCTGCACATTTACGGAGTTCAGTTTGGGTTGAAATGGTAAATTACATGTCAGGAGAGCTAAACTGACTCTCTGAGAGTTACTCATTATAATCCACTAGTGGACATCTGCATGAATGAATAGGATTTAGCAGACTTTCTAACCCCATATTATAAGTTTCAGAATTCTAAGTTGCAGTGCAATATAGCCGCACCCCTCCCTATCAGTAATATGGAGATTAAAATAAACTTGGCCACATCTGACAACTAGAAAAGACACTTGTAATCACAGAACTTTTTTAAGTCAGGAGAAAGAGGGACCTTGCAAATCTGGTAGCTTTGATGTGGGCCAATCCAGATAGGCCACAACCCCAGCTCCAATTCACATCTCCAAAATAGATTGTAAGCTTTTTGGGGGAGGTTGGCTTGGGTTTATTTTTCTAGCTGCTTTGTCTTTTAGTATATTTATCCCACATCTACTGACCATAATATAAAGCAGCCCAGGTTAATCTGTTGTTCATGTATGGTTAACAGCGGAAGGTTACTGAAGGGTATTACAGAGTAGAGAAGGAGAGAAACCTCCACTAGACATCAGATCCTAAGTGAAGTTAATGGTCACAATAAATTTCCTGTCAGGAGTAAGACCCATACAGATCAGGTTATAAACCTATAAAAAAAACTCTATCAGTGCTGACATAGGGCGCCAGCGATCAGACATATGTGTGCTACAAGATTAATATAAATTGGATTAACCATTCATGTGTCATGCTCAAGCAAAGATATTGCTTCGTTCATCTTCGTGAGTACATCATTTTGCATAGTTTGATTCATGCCTGTAAAGCTGGCCATATACCATAGTCATGACTACATAAAAAAAAAAAAAAATATATATATATATATATATATATGATTTGAAGGTGCAAGATGCCTATTTTGTACAGTATACAATAGAAGCATTTTGCCAGTACTGTTCAGCGGTCCCTTTAGAATGTCCTGTGTCTAATTCATGAAAGCCTTGACAGTTTTAATAAGTGCTCCAACATCTGCAACAGATTCAGGTAGTTTTTAAGTGCATCACTTTAACAACCTGTTGCTATGGCTGCAACAAAATCAGAAATATTTACCACTAGATAACAGATTAGGAAACTAGCATTAATTAAGACTAACTCTGATTTGGCATAAAGAGGGGTGCCAGTGTTGAACGTGGGGCATGTATGTCCTGGGAAGCTTTCATTATTGTGACAACCATCCACCCAGAGCTTGTTGGTTGGTGGGACTCCGGTGTCCTAGCAACCAGTGATGCATCACCGGCCCCATTCAGCTGCCAGGCAAGAGTTTCCGTGGCTGACAGCTGAATGTAAACAAAGTTGTATGAGATATTGGGAAACGTCATTACCCAAATGCAGAAATGGCTCCTGGCTGGTACCTGAATGGGGCCTGCGACCAAGCAACCAAGGACACTGTGCTGGCTGGGGACTGAAAAATGGGGGGGGCGCTGTAATATGAAGGTTTGTGAGAGGGGGGCAATAATGTGAGAGGGAGAAGCTTATAATGGAGTATGCAGTAAGGCCCTTTAACAACAGTGTTGCTCCCACCATTCCCCGATGTGATACATTCATGTTTCTATTTCTGACAGGTACGTGAATTTGTCTCGGGCACGAATAATTATCGTGCGGTGGCACAACACAATTCTAAAGGATTCTATGACACATGAATTTAAGGGCATGAGTGCCATGGTTTGTTTATGATTTTTTTCTTTTCTTATTTATAAAGCATTGACATTTAGCAGCAGAGAACAGAACCTGACACATCAGCCCAAATGAACCTGAGTCTCATGTTTCCACCACAATCACATGTGTACCACACAGTACTGCCAGTCTGGGTGGAAGCCAATGTCTGTGTGTTTTTTTTGTTTTTGTTTTTTTGAGCAGTGAAGATTTGGAAGGAAAGAATCAAGGTAATCTGTGTAGGCATAACAATGATGGGAATTATACTATAAAGGTTTAAACTGCTCAATGCAAATAGACAAGTGTTTGTGCAAGATTTAGTGTGATAATATTGATAAATAGTGGCAACCCCTGATGAAGCCACGTGACCAGTGGCGTAACGCGTAGGGGAGGGGTTACGACATCACTCTGCACCCGAGGACAACGGCGAGTATACATGCTGTGCGGCGCACACAGACAGAGATTGTTTTATCTGAAAAGCGTTTTATGATTTTATCCAATGTGAGTGCAACATTTGGGCACCTTAATAAAGGTTAACTTTTTTAAAGGATAAAGCACTATGTCCATATTTCTTTCCTTGCTATATGTTACTGAGGAATATCTAGGAGAGGATTGAGGAGGAGATTTACAGCAGCTGAAGGAGGGAGAGATCCTTGCAGGGATATCAGCACACAAGGAGAGGAGTGCTGAGAAGCACCTAAGAGATACCCACCACTCATTTTATGGTATCAGGTTCCATTTGTGAACAAAAAGCGTAATAAGCCTATCTACTATGCTTAATAAGAGGTGAGCGCATAATTTAACCGTAATAAGGATTCACGAAAGTCACAATTATCGTCTTGGATCACACTATTACGCTGTTTGGGACTATCACAAATTTATTGATTATTAGAGACGTTTATAACTCGATTTTTTTTTTATCATATCACCTTAATTTTTTTGGGCTTGTCACTATTTATATACCATTAGATATTTTATATTAATATAACTTTATAACATATTGAATATCAATTATGTGGTACGTATTGATTTTGATTTATTTATGGGTATATAATAATTGTGCTATAAGAATTAATTTACCACTACATGATTTATATAGTATTTATTTTATAATAGGAGTGCGACATTTATGGTTTATAGATTTTTATAAACACATTATATGAGGATGTGATTTATGTCAGCGACCCAGTTAATATCTTATTAGTGGCTCACAAGTTATCAACAAACGCAATATTGATAAATACAAAGCTTTTCACTTTTCCTTTTAAACATTTGAACTGGCAATGCTTGACAGGTAAACTTGCAGTCTGGAAGCAATTGTTCTCTTTGTGTTAATAATGATTTCTCTGGTAGCCAAGCAGTTAATTACCCAAGACTGGAAGGAAATCCCTAGGTAGACTTAGTAGGGTAAGTGTCAGCCAAATGAAGACACAGACATCAGTACTGTATATTCTTCCCAGCTGTAAAAACACAGCAAGAAAAGCAATATGTACAATTATATATATCTGTCTTTACATCCCAGGTATGACGTCATCCAAGTGCAAAGTTTGGTCAGAGGCAGCTACTAGTGCTAATGAGAAACACATCCCTCAGGGCAGTGCCTCTCAGTAGAGTGTCTTGGGCAATGCTAGGCCTTGTCTGTGTGAAAAAAATTGATTATATGCAGGAGATTTAATATAACATCAGGACTGCAAGGTTAACAAGTGATGATTCATCAACTTTCTTTATTGCTTTGTTCAAAGGTATGCATTACTTGGCCAGTGGCACCCACAATATTCAAAAACATATTTTTTAATTACATGTGCTCTGTGAGTTTAGTTGCTTTCATTTCCTTATTAACTTCATCACCCTTTCTGGGGAATCAAGTCTTTTTTATCACAAAGTATAGATGAACCTTTGCCTTAGGTCTGTTGTAAAAACTGTGAAATTTCCTCCCACTTCCTGACCCTGAGACTGTGAGAGAAATCTTCCCGTTGGGACATACAGAGAAAAAACTGACACGGCTTCCCCTAAATTTATTCCCCTAAAGCCTTTTTTCTTTTTTCCTGTCTGTGTGTGTGTTAGATTTTGGTTTCAGAGACACAACAGGAACTGAGAGGAAACCTCTCCAAAATGATAGAAAATCCCCTCTTAGTTGTCATTGGAACAGGTTTCCCCATTAAAAGATTTCCTTTTTTTCCTCTTCTGGTGAAGGCTCTTGACTAGGTTCACACTGGCTGCAGTCTATACTGCCCCTCCGAAAAGCGATCAGTGCTCTGTGGATTGCTTTTCAGAGAGTGGTAGAGCAGCAGCTTTTAGGCAGCAAAGCTGTTGCCTCCTGAAGGCCTACTTTTTTTTTTTTTTGGATTTGTTTTTAATTTCTTCTTTTTTTTTTTTTGCAGGATGGGGATTTTGCATTGAGCCATCATGCTGCAACCCCACGCCAAGTAGCACAGTCCTGGCAGTGCCACCTGTCACACTTGACACGCCAAGTTAAAAGAGAAGTATGGCCAAAAGCTGTGGGAGTGTACATACTTTTGTCCTCCTGTGACTCAGAATAAGCTGATAGCATGCTATTGCCCCAGGATCTGGATGGATCCTAACAATATTTTCGGGATCTACTTAGCTGCCTGATTTGCAGCTGGCCCCGCCTTTAAGCGTGCAGCTAAGAGCAGGAGCCAGATGCACCCACCCCCTTCCCCACCTGGTGTTCCAATGTGTGTTGTTGGAGCAGAGCGGAGAACTGTGACTGACAGTCATTACTCTCTGATGGGGCAAAAAAAGAACTAAATGATCAATGGCACGGGACATGGGACAGCTACAGTATCTCACCAGTGCTGCAGAATAGACGTGAGTATGGATCTCTGGTTTTTATAACCCCATACTTCTTTGAATTTGACATACCCATGAAGCAGAGCATTGCAGCTGTGATGTGTATATGAACCCCCCCTAGCTGCCATGTTAGGCTTTCAGAGGGAAGTTCAAGGGCGATAAATTGTGGTCGAACCTCCTGTTTTTACTGCCTATGTGACAGTACATTACATTTTAGATATTACAACACTTTCTGCCTCAAAGACAATTAACACTTGGAAAAAAAGATATGGTGAATCCGCTTAATAGAGGCACAGACAGCAATGGGTTCTATTCTGTGTTCCCCTTTAAAAGGACAATCCATATTGTTTCCCCTGCCTATAGGTAAACAGCCGACCTACCCAGGTCTTCTGTGTTTCAAGCCATCCTGCTGCTCAGATTATACATATACAAATAATATAAAACTGCTGGAATATTTGTATTATATCTGTCTGAATTTACAGAATATTCAGTGCTAGGTACCAGGGGGTTAAATCGCCACTGTAAATGAAGTTTCCGCTGAACCATTTGCTTCCACTTACATTCCACTGAAACCCTAGACTGCTGGCAGCCCGGAAAACATTGCATTTCCGACTCGCTACGTATATGACCAAATACAGCCATTTTGATGGGAAAAAAGTATGAAATAATGGAAAATTCTTGTGAAAGCTGGATTTTCATTGTTCTGACACTTCAGTAAGCCAGCATTAACGCCCTTCCAGCTCCATGGGCTAAGAGGGGTTAAGCTCCAAGTTGCGACTGGACTTCTGCCCAGCAGACACAGTGCAGGTGGATTAGTGTGTCTATGGTAATCTGACAAATAAGATGCTGTAATGGCAGCAGGAACATAGCTGGGTCTTGCAGTACAGTGCACACCAATGTACACATAGATGATTGCTCTGTCTTCTTCTTCAGACACTTGGTCTGCATACTGCATGCTTTAGCTCACAAATTCCACCTGTCTGCTTGCTCAGAAACTGTGTGATTGGTGGTAACACAGAGAGCTAAATTGCTGTGACTGCTGTTATATATGCAAGAAATACTATAAAGAGAAGGTGGTCCTCTTTCCAGACCTATAACAGGATTGAGGTGTTTCCATAACTGAATGTAATCTGTTTTATTACCCATAATATTTTACCCATATTTTGTAAAGGGCAAGGGTGGTTTAGCAAATCTTTTTGCTGTCTATATTTACTCTTTCCATGTGGAAAAGGCAGCATCCAGTGGGGCACCCCTAGCTGCAGTCTTATCTCAAACAATGTTATTAGGAAGTGCGATGGTATATTAGGACTTTAGAACATCACCCCTGTATTTTATGACGGAGACAGGGAGAAGATCTGTAGTCCTAATGCACTTCCTGTCCTAGGGTGACAATTATGCTGTCTACAGGACAGTGCAATGATGGCATCTATTTGTCAGACTGTGAAGTGGTTGTGTTTTATAAAGCTGAAGAACTGCTATAATATAACTCAGAATAAGAAAAAAATAAAAAGTGCAGAAAATCGCAGTACATCCTTTAGGCTTTCAGACCTTGCCTTTCTAGTTCCTCCATTTGAATTGAAAGAAATATTAAAAAATAAAACATCTGTACAAACATCCTGAACGTAAGGAACGCGTTTCTCATTGGCGCCCACACAACCCCATCCATATGCCTTACATTAAAGGCAATAACCCTCATATTACTCTCCATCTGTTGAGAGCCTCTGTACATGGATCCAACACAAGATGGAGCAAAGCCATCGCTAAGAGATTGGCTGCTTCCATCGTCTTGCTGCTGATCACCTGCCAAGTTGAAGACTCTGAATGATATGGAGTCACAGTGCATATTCGGGTCAGATTTCTAGTCTGTACAATCCTTTTTGTGGAAACCAAAACGTCAATCAAGTTTTTAAAGAAAGCCAAAGGCTTCTCTGTACTGCTGACAGCCTAGTTTTTTGATATGGTTTCATATGAATTTTGGTTTTGTTGTGCTCTAAAGATTTACTTTACACTGACCGGGTCAGTGCTGGCCGTTTGATCGAAGGCCATATTTACAGGATTTCTGTTTATTTGTGGGCATTTCATATATCAGGAAGGTTCCTGCTTGAATGACCCAGCATATTCTGAATTTCCATTATTCTTTTTTAAATGTTTTGTTGATAGTCCACAAATACTTAGGCCTGACACCAAAATTACACTTTTGAAATGTAAATGAGCATGTGCAATGCCTGCCGTTGCTGCATGGTGGTGTGGGCTTTTAGAGGTTAAAACCACTTGTTTTCCACCACAGATCGATCTTCAGAAGGCTAACGCAAGTGTAGAGAAGTTATTTATTTTAAAATGTAACTAACCCCACAACAGTAAAATCAGTCTGTATATGCAGTAAAGCATGCTTGTTATACTCACTGTGGACCCTAAGGGGTTAATAGTTTGCATTGTGTAAAAGGATGTTTAATCCTGTATTCTCTGATCCGCCCCTTCTTCTCCTGTTCCCATCCATCTGCTGATAGTACAGAGCCTTGGGGGCAAGCTGCACATACTCATTTTGGTGTGTATTGCTAGAGAGGTTTTTTATTCTTGGGAGAGTGCATGTGATCAGCACAGGGCCAATCAGCGCTGTCCAGACAGAGGATCAGGGGTCCAGCAAGCCTAATCGGATAATCAGGGGACACAAACTTTATTTGTGAAGATCCCCACACATTTACTTGCTTGAATTCTGTGACACATATTCACTGTGCCCTGTGAGCAGGCATGTGCTGTGTCACACATTTCACAGAGCCCGCCTTCTGAACTACAGAGGTGCTGAATGGAGGGGTTTGAGGAGGTGGAGTAAGTACAGGAATCGCTGCTCGCAGGCAGCAAGGTATCTGTATCAGTATCAGTTTATTCATCCACCTTCATTCAACCTAATTCATATTTGAAGGCAATTTTCTTTCCACCATGGAGAAAATTGTGATGATTGAGTTCAACAGTTTACACCAGATTCACCAGACATACCTTACAAACAGAACTTGACACACAAAGAACAACAAGCACTAGAAAGCCTAAAACAAAACACAGACATTCAGATTAATAATACAGACAAAATGGGAGGGATCATTATTCAAAATAATTCAGGCTATCTCAAAAAGGCAAAGATCATCTCGATGATAAAATATATTATATGGAATTATTTGCTGATCCCACGGACCTCTTTAAACTGGAACTTTACGCTTTGATTAAAGAGGGAATCACCAATCACTTCTTTATCAAGAATGAGAGAGTTATTGAGAGGAAATAACCCCACTATACCTCATTTTTACAATTCACCATTTACAAAAAAAGTCCTTATCCATACCTCTGGGTACAGCAATAATCTTTGGGATCAAATTCATAGCTTCAAATTTATCACAGTATATAGACTATCATCTCCATAAGTTTGTTAGAAGTTTATTTGTCACCAACAGTTGGCTCACACTAGATGTTTTATCCCTGTATTGTAATATCCATCTTGAAAATTATTATTATACAGGATTTATATAGTGCCAACAGTTTGCTCAGTGCTTTACAATATATGAAATCAAAGCAATTAGTTTCTACTTCTACATTCTGTTCCTCTTATGCCAGACGTATGGGCTGAATTAGCATAAGATTAGAAACATTCAGTACATTCTTACACAAAACTGTTTATTCTTTATGAATATATTCAGCTTATAAATATTTCTTCCCTGGTTATGCAGACTTGTGTATGTGGACACCAGCACCCTAAACAAGACTTCCTGCATCTCCTATCAGATTACCGTATTTGCCGGCGTATAAGACGACTTTTTACCCCTTGAAAATCTTCTCAAAAGTCGGGGGTCGTCTTATACGCCGGTATACGGCATACTGACACTTTTTAGGGGGGCGGCGCGTTGCCGCCGCCGCCCCCCCCCCTTCCCCCAATGGAAGGGACACTAAGTACAGGGGTGGGCAGCGGCTGTTTCTTACCTGGTTCCGGTCCCACGACGATCCGGTCCAGGAAGCGCGGCTGCGCCTTCAGTTCGGCCACTGGATGTTCGTGCGGCTGCTCGGCTCCGCCTCCTCACCAGTGATTGGCCGCCAGAACTGTAGCTCAGGAAAGGCACACAGGCGGCCAATCACCGGCGAGGGGGTGGAGCCAAGCGGCCCCGCGAAAATCGAGTGCAGGACCAGCAGGTAAGTGGCTAGTGTAGACGTGCTGCTGCAACCACATATGCTGGCTGCAGCAGCACCATACGAGAACAGGGTCAGCAAGTGTCAGTGGGAGGAATAGTGCCCCATCATTGGTGTCACTGATACCAATGATGGAGCACTATTCCTCCCACTGATACCAATGATGGGGCACTATTCCTCCCACTGACACCAACGATGGGGCACTATTCCTCCCACTGACACCAACGATGGGGCACTATTCCTCCCCCCCACTGACACCAACGATGGGGCACTATTCCTCCCCCCCACTGACACCAACGATGGGGCACTATTCCTCCCCCCCACTGACACCAACGATGGGGCACTATTCCTCCCCCCCACTGACATCAACGATGGGGCACTATTCCCCCCCCCACTGACACCAATGATGGGGCACTATTCCACCCCCCACTGACACCAATGATGGGACACCATTCCTCCCACTGACACCAATGTTGGGACACCATTCCTCCCACTGACACCAATGATGGGGCACTATTCCCCCCACTGATACCAATGATGGGGCACTATTCCCCCCACTGATACTAATGATGGGGCACTATTCCTGCCACTGATACCAATGATGGGGCACTATTCCCCCCACTGATACTAATGATGGGGCACTATTCCTCCCACTGACACCAATGATGGGGCACTATTCCTCCCACTGATACTAATGATGGGGCACTATTCCTCCCACTGACACCAATGATGGGGCACTATTCCCCCCACTGATACTAATGATGGGGCACTATTCCTCCCACTGACACCAATGATGGGGCACTATTCCTTCCACTAATGCCAATGATGGGGCACTATTCCTGCCACTGATACCAATGATGGGGCACTATTCCTCCCACTGATACCAATGATGGGGCACTATTCCTCCCACTGATACCAATGATGGGGCACTATTCCTGCCACTGATACCAATGATGGGGCACTATTCCTGCCACTGGTGTGCATTGGAAGAGGGGTAGTCTTATACGGCGAGTATAGCTCAAACACTAAATTTTAGCAGGAAAAGTAGGGGGGTCGTCTTATACGCCTAGTCGTCTTATACGCCGGCAAATACGGTACTTAGAACCCGTTAAGGTGTGTGGTGAGATCCTGAAACACCCGTGTCTCTCTCTTTGGAAAGAAAAAAACAACTGGAACTGATAAACTAACTTAGTTGGCCCTTTTTTTTTGCATATCCCCAAAAGGAGCATTGAGATAGAAAGAGAGAGCAGAGAGATGAGCTCATCAATCTTCTGTTTTTCCTTTCACTGTCCAGTCACAGGATGGGGACGGGCAGAACTTATAAATGTTACTTAACTGTGGTAAAAATCAGGTCCCTGCCATGCTAGACACTGCTGTGTTCCATGCCAGAACTGTGCAAATCTCAGGAATCACAGGACAAAATTACAAATTCTTTGAAAGATAAAACAACATAGACTATACTTGCTTGTAGCACTTTCCAGCTGCAGAGATTGGAAATGCAATAGCAAACATCTTTTCTTAATGTCTTTCTCCAAAGAAAAAAAAACTCTGAACAATAAATTAGAATATTATTTTGTAAAAAAAATCCGTCAAATTGCTATTCCTGTTACAAAATACAGTATGACTCTGTCATGCCACAAGTTCCTGGTAAGATTGGCGACATTCTGTCATACAATGATGCACCACAAAAAAGTCATATCTGGCACAGCAAAGGCTGGAAAAATCTTGCAGTCAAGTAGCTAGCGCGCAAGAGAAGATTGAGATGGCAACTTTGTTGCACTTTTTCTGGGCTCCTAAAAGTGTCTCCTTAAAGTAGTACTAAAGTCTAAATGTTTTTTTTTAAGTAAAATTCCACCGTCACAAACTGCAACCATTCAGTCTCTTTATTGCAGCAGTACATGCAATGTCTCTTCTGCAATAAAATACACCTACTTGCCTGCTTGCAGCATTCTCTAGCATGTAAACTGAGCTTTACATTTGCATTGCCTACATTGCCAGCACAGTCCCCATATGCATGTGCAGGAGTGTCGTCATCCCTCGACAGCTAATAAAGACGACCGAAGACTGGAACCCAGAAAAAGATGCTGGTGAAGCACAGGGACTGTTGAAGAATAGTTAAGTTTAGCTCCGCTTCATGGCTACATGTGGCACCCAAAGAAGGGAAGAGAGGACTGTGCTGGCGGGCGACTTATGGAGGAGAAAAGCAACCTCTGTGCAATATCTTTATGATCTCTTTTTTTATGAAAAAAAATTCTGTAAATCCTTTAGTATCACTTTAACTCTACACAGGAACACTGGTTTTGGGTGTATTTATCATACTTACTGAAAAAGTGGGGTGGAATACAAGCCCTGTCTGCTTTTCAGTGTTATCCAGGGCTCTGTAGAGAGATTTTCCCTCATTTTCTGTTTTGGTGACATCAGAAAGAATCTGCAATGGGGACACAGACAGAAAAAAAAGACTGACAGGGGTTCTAGACTTCCCCATGCTAAACAAAAATGTTTCTATTGGAGAATTTCCTTACATCCTGTCTGGTAAAATAGGGCAGGAAGCAAGGGGAAATCTCTCTGAAGGAGCCCCATATAGCAATAAAAAACAGACAAGTGTTCTAACCCTTCCCCACTCTATTCAAAACTAACAAAAACACTTTGGCTGGATGTAGAACTCAGATTGTTCGCTTCTTGAGGGCAGGGACTGATGTGAATTTACAATATACATTATATTGCCAAAAGTATTGAGACACCCCTCCAAATCATTGGATTCAGGTGTTCCAATCCCCTCCATGGCCACAGGTGTATAAAATCAAGCACCTAGGCATTCACACTGCTTATACATATAATATATATATATATTTGTGAAAGAATGGGTCGCTGTCAGGAGCTGAGTGAATAAAAGCGTGGCACGGTGATAGGTTGTCACCTGTGCAATATGTCCATCCATGACATTTCCTTGTTACTAAATATTCCACGCTCAACTATTAGTGGGATTATAACCAAGTGGAAGCAACTGGGAACAACAGCAACTCAGCCACCAAGTGGTAGGCCACATTAAATGACAGCGGGGTCAGCACATGCTGAAGTGCACAGTAAGAAAAAGTCGCCAACTGTCTGCAGAGTCAATAGCTAAAGACCTCCAAACTTCATGTGGCCTTCAGATTAGCACAACACCAGTGCATAGAGAGCTTCATGGAATGGGTTTCCATGGCCGAGCAGCTGCATCCAAGCCTTACATCACCAAGTGCAATGCAAAGCACCGGTTGCAGTGGTGTAATGCACGCCGCCACTGGACTCTAGAGCAGTGGAGATGTGTTCTCTGGAGTGACCAATCACGCTGCTCTGTCTGGCAATCCAATGGACGTGTCTGGGTTTGTCGGTTACCAGAACGGTACTTGCCTGACTGCATTGTGCCAAGTGTAAAGTTTGGTGGAGGGGGGATTATGTTGTGGAGTAATTTTTCAGGGTCTGGGCTTGGCCCCCTAATTCCAGTGAAGAGAACACTTAAGGTGTCAGCATACCAAGAAATTTTGGACAATTTCATTCTCCCAACTTTGCGGGCCCAGTTTGGGGATGGCTCCTTCCTATTCCAATATGAGGAACTTGTCTGACCTCAACCCGATAGAACACCTTTGGGATGAATTAGTGCGGAGACTGCGAGCCAGGCCTTCTCGTCCGACATCAGTGCCTGACCTCACAAATGTGCTTCTGGAAGAATGGTCCAACCTTCCCATAGACACCCTCCTAAACCTTGTGGACGGCCTTCCCAGAAGAGTTGAAGCTGTTATAGCTGCAAAGGGCGGGGCCAACTCAATATTGAACCCTACGGACTAAGACTGGGATGCCATTAAAGTTCCTGTGCGTGTAAAAGCAGGCGTCCCAATACTGCGGGCAATATAGTGTATATGTAAAGCGCTGCGTGAATAATATAATGCACTATAATAAATAAAAATATATGTGAAATCATTTTATAGGGTTGTCTGTGTTTGCTTCCATTAATGAAGAACATTGTGAAATGTTTGTGCTACCTTTTTAATTAACCTTGTTTATAATACTGAGCCACAGACAAAACTGGAAAACCCAAAAGAAAAAAAAATAACATACTGACATTAGATTACGTATAATGTGGGACTGGCAGGAGAAGTGTTAATACCTATGCTGGTGTACATCTCGGGTGAATCATTCAAGAGAGTCTCTACTAACACTCAGCACATATAAAAAACAGATGCCTCTTATAATGTTACAAATCAGCCCAGGCGGCTGACGGGGATTTGCTGCAGGATCAGAGCATGGTACTAACCTCATCTAATAGGAGCTACTGTTGGGAATCCCCACGGCCAGCACATATACTTTTACACTGTAGCTATATATCAGAGAACTGAGGGATGTTTGACAGCAGGCCCAAAGCAGATCAAATTGTGCTTTTCCTCTTTGAATGCTCTCAGGAAGTCCTGGAACCCTGTTCAGTTTTTAGTGGGAAGCAGCAACTAGGGGGGAGTATAAGCTCCTTACATGGACAAACAGTTCTGTTCTGCTGGAGTGATGCTCCAAATTTAAAAAAAAAAACAAACTGCATTTCAATCTGTAAAATTAAACATTTCTGCAGCTTCTGTTCTCTTAAGCTGTTCGATCTTTCGCTTGCGTAGAAATGTAATACGCAGAGTCCCCAAGGATGTCCTCTCTCTGTTTATCTTCAGCCTTTCTGCTACAATTCACTTCATCTTGATGGTTCTGAAATCTTTCCAATCTATTCAAGTGAATGATGGTAAAAATATGTAAATGCTGCAGACAGGCCCATGGTTGACCATTTTCACCTGGTATGATAGCCATGTATTTTGAGATCTATCTAATTGGGTTTATTTTCATTTGTTGGTGGAATAGGGGACTTTTTACATGCTGGTAGGTGTTGCTATGTGAATCCAACTTCATGATGCAAAATTTGGCATAACAGATCTTAATTAAAGCACTGCTGTTCTGAAAAATGTAGTCCTTGTAAATTATCACTCAATATTTCCCTTCTCAACTAAAGCATTGCCCTGTGAAACAACCAAACTGAATGAAAAAATTCTCAGTGTATGGCCAGCTTAGGTTTTTAATTATTTAGATGGCAAATGTACTAATCACTATTTTTAATACAATAACAACATACAGAAGACCAAAGAGATAAAATGAGTCACATCAGCAGTTTCTTTAGGCCTCGTTCATGGGGTTGATTTACTAAAGACAAATAGACTATGCACTTTGCAATGTGAAGTTGCACTCTGCAGGAGAAGTTGCCTCAGAGCTTAGTAAGTTAGCAGAAGCTCTGCTGACGTCCATCATTCAGTCTTGTGCAAGCAACAATTATGTTTTTTTATTTCCCTTGCATGTGATTGGTTATTCTTTACAAATGAAGCTTTACCTCATTTAGTTAGCTCTGGAGCAACTGCACTTGCAAAGTGCACAGTCTATTTGCCTTTAGTAAATCAATACCAATGTGTTGCATTAAAGCACGTGTTAATTCAAAGTGTTACCATACTTTAAGGTAGCCTATTTATTTTCACACAAGAAAAAAATGGACAAGCACTATTTTTGTACAAGCACACACAACTACACACTGGTAATTCACATATGTGCGTTGTGGTACGCTACAACACAAGAGCATTGTCCTGTACCTTGGGATGACTTTCAGATTTATTGGCAAACTGAATCAATTTCTTAAATGTGGCGAATAGCTAAAACTATGTGCTCATTTCAAATAAAATAAATATTTGCAAGCTCACTTCTATTAACATTCAATCCACAATAGGACACCAATAGTGATTGGCGAAAAAATATTCTGTGTTATCATTGTTTAGCTGGCGGCAGCATTGGAATACTGCTTGATTGGCCATTGAACAGCTTTAATAAGGTAATGGTTATATCGTTCTCACCCACTGCCAAATTTTGCAGAGCTACCCTTACATCTTAGAACAGCGCCTCTATCTATAGCAGCTCAGGGCAGCCATAAAACAAGCTTCTGTTTATTAGTATTGGCTTGGATTTTCACAATCAGGAGCTGTGCTCAAACTGCAGTATATGTGTGGTGCCGTATGTTGTATCCAGCCTGCCATCTCTCAGTTGAGGGATAAAGTCTTTCCACAGCATCAGGAAGCAGTGATCCCAAATATTAGAGCCATATGTGGTCCATCAAGGAGTCTTGATTAAAATTCAGTTAACACTATATTATGACATAGCACTACTATTGACTAACTGAGCGAGGCAGCTAGTGTATATGTAATGTAGTCTCAAATATTCTTGCAGTTTTCCTCATAATGTGTGTACATTCTTTTGAAGGTTCCAGTGTACCTTGCAAATGTCTGCAATATTCTTCCACCCAAGATTTCTTTTACAAGGGTGCTTTTTTAAGACACCTATAGCAATGCAAGCATTCTCTAAGCATTTTAGAGCTTTAGAAAAGTGCGAGGGCATACAGTTAAGTCCATATATATTTGGACACAGGCACAATTTTCATACTTTTGGCTCTGTATGCCACCAGAATGATTTAAAACAAAACAATCCAAATTAATTTGAAGTGCAGACGTTCAGCTTTAATTCAAGTGGTTGAATATAAATATCAAGTACAATTTTTAGGAACTACAACCATTTTTATACACAGACACACCTTTTTTCAGGGGCTGAAGTGTAATTGGACAAATGAATATAATCATAAATACAATGTTCATTTTTAATATTTTGTTGAGAATCCTTTACTGGCAATGAATGCTTGAAGTCTGGAAGCCATGGACATTACCAAAGACTGGGTTTCCTCCCTTCTGATGCTTTGCCAGGCTCTAACTGCAGCTGTCTTCAGTTGTTCTTTGTTTGTGGGTCCTTCTGCGTTTCGTTTTGCCTCCAGCAAGTGAAATGCATGCTTAATTGGGTTAAGATCAGGCGATTGGCTCGGCCATTGCAGAATATTCTACTTTTCCTTCAAAAGCTCCTGGGTTGCTTTTGCAGTGTGTTTTGGATCATTGTCCATCTGTACTGTGAAGCACAGTCCAATCAACTTTGCTGCATTTGGCTGAATCTGGGCTGACAGTATATCTGTAAACACTGCAGAATTCATCCGGCTGCTTCTATCTTCTGTCACATCATCAATAAACATTCAATGACCCAGTGCCACTGGAAGCCATGCATGCCCATGCCATAACGCTGCCTCCACCATGTTTTACAAATTACATTGTGTGCTTTGGTTCATGAGCTGTTCCAAGCCTTCTCCACACTTTTTTCTTTCTGTCATTCTGGTACAGATTAATCTTAGTTTCATCTACCAAAGAATGCTTTCCAGAACTTTTCAGGCTTTTTTGGATGTTTTTTGGCAAATTCTAATCTGTTGTTTCTATTCTTCAGGCTTATGAATGGTTTGCCCCTTGTGGTGAACCCACTGTATTTGCTCTTGTGAAGTCTTCTCTTGATTGTGGACTTTGACAATGATACGCCCTCCTCCTGGAGAGTGTCCTTCATTTGTCTGGATGTTGTGAATGGGTTTTTTTTTTACCATAGAGAGGATCCTGCTATCATCCACCACTGTTGTCTTCCGTGGATGTCCATGCCTTTTTATGTTGCTGTGCTCACCAGTGCATTCTTCTTTCCTCAGAATGTACCAAACTGTTGACTTGGCCACTCCTAATGTTGCTGCTATCTCTCTGGTGGATTTGTTTCATTGTTGAAGCCTTACAATGGCCTGTTTCACTTGCATGGACAGCTCCTTTGAACTCATGATGTAGGTTCACAGCAATATATTCCAAATGCAATTACCACACTTAGAATGAACTCCAGACCTTTTACCTGCTAAATTGATGAAGAAATAACGAAGAAGTAGCCTACACCTGGCCATGAAACAGCTTTTGATTCAATTGTCCAATTAGTTTTGGTCCCTTAAAAGGGGGGATGGCTACTCTTTAAGAGCTGTAATTCCTAAACCCTTCCTCCAATTCGGATGTACATACCCTCAAATTAAACCTGAGAGTGTGCACTTTCAGCCCATATCCATTATATAACTATAGCTTGAATATGTTTTGGTAAATACCTGAAAAAAGCTAAAATTGTGTCCAAATATATATGTACTTAACTGTTTTTTCAGACACCGCCAAAAGCCCTATGTGCATATACCTATTTTGCATTTTAAAGGGGAAAGGATTAGGATCAATTATCCAACGCTTTTACTATTAAAAATGAAAACCATTATAAGTGAGATTTTGAGGTAGGATATGGTGTTATTAAGTGGCCAACATCCTAATATATATACTGTACAAACAATAAAGAATACCTTCTAATGAGTAGGACTTTCGAAGCTACATAAACAAAGGTTGTTTGTAAATATAACTATTCCAAAATATTGTATTGTTACAAAAATTGAAATCTGCGGTTAAAAGAACCATGGACATCCAAAAATACGGCTACAGACAATATTTGTACATATGCATTACTACACAGTAGAACAAAGATATTCAAACTGTAATGACTCCTGATGATTCAGTAATGACTCATATGTAAATATGGTATATATATTTATGATAATATACTGATATTAATGCAATGCATATTTTCTAAATCATAGTACAATCTGAATGCATAGAAAGCATCCCTGAGGAAGGAGACTTCCAAATGCGTCAGATGCTGTACCTCTGGACTATTTATGCAGTTTGAATAACTTCTGTTCTGCTGTGTAGTGATGCATATGTACAAATATTGTTTGTGATATTGTTTAGCCGCATTTTTGGATGTCCATTGTTCTTTTAAACGCTATTTTTAATCTTTTGTAACAATAAAATATCTTGAAATTTTTATATATACAAAAAACTTTATTTATGTAGCCTCGAAGGTCCCACTCATTACAGGGTATTTACTTAGAAGGATCTAACTGCGGCACCAATGCAGCAACGCACTTATAATGCAAACACGTTATAAGTGAGATGCTGTATTGGTGCAGCAGTTAGATGCTTCTAAATAAAGGGCACCCTCTCTAAATAAAGGGCAACAACTCTCTGTTGTCCAGTTGAAGCAGAACTTTACTCTTTCAATCAGCATTAACTATTCTTAATCCTTATGCTGCTGGCCTTAGTAAATAGATAGGAAGTTATATTATATTTACTTGTGTTACTTCTTCAGTTGCTTCCTGCTTTCTTGCCTCGGCCAAAATCCCAGGAGTCTTTATGGGTTTTTATTTTTTTCCTTTCTCCTGGAGGAGGCGTTTTCTCAGCTAAGCAGGCCCTCCTGTCTGCATGCCTGAGCTAAAGGCAGATGAATTCTAGGAGTTAAATGCCACATGAATCATCTGCCCTTACTTAAAATGGCCATGCTAGGAGAGTATTTTTCAAAGTGATTTCCCAACAGAGTAAAGCATGGAGACATGAATGGATGGGTGAGTTCACTTTAAATATTAAGAAATTAATTAAATAGCATTTTGTTTTGTGGTGCTCAGATACAGTACCACTTTTAGATGTAGATTTGAACTAATGCTACTTGCATTGGCTCGGCGGTTATACTGAACTCCAGATACATAGTGTAAATGTATTGTCACATGTCTATAATATAGTAAATACTAAGAAAAATGTAGATATATGGAAGCCATATTCTCTATGATCGGGACATTCTTTGGTGTGTTTGTACTACGGTAGCAGAATTCTGTTTTACACTTTTGCCTGTTGCGTGAACTCCCTCTGTCTTTATCCTGGAACACTAGACTCAAAGGTGATGAGGTTGCCTGTGTGAGTACACTTGTAATTTGCAGGAATGTTGGGTGGATCCTCCCCAAGGATAGGCTACTTGATTGACCCAGGCAGATAATTAGTTGTTTTCAGTTGAACTGTTTATTCCATTTGGTTTTTCTCGCTCACCCATGATCTGCATTTAGAAAGCCTAGCTTTTATGGTACGTTAAGTAAATAGAACAGACCTTTAAATAGTACCAGAATGTAACATTTTTCCCAGACAGAATCCAGCAGAATAAAACAAACAGTTTTTCCATTTTACTATAAAGCTTTGACAGTGCACAGGAAAGTGTCGATGGCAGATGTTCACCCAGAATTAGTTTGCAAAGATAAATCTCATCTCATTTTACAGCCTTTCATGAATTGGCAGAAAAGATATATTTTGTGTGGTCTTAGCTTAACATTCAGTGACTTGAGGCAATCATGGTTGTCCATTAGCTTTTGTAAGGCTTATACTATGACTGGAGTTTTTCAGTAAAAGAAATGTCCATTGCATTCATTCATTGAATTATTTTTTCATATAAGCTTCGAAGTTCAGGAATTGAATGAATGGAAAATAATATTTAAACCCTAACAACTAACCTATAATATGAACCTTAAACATCTATTATTGCTCTTTAATCTGTTTAATATTCACTTTAAAGAATTTAGTCATATCTTATAAATGCACAAATCCTACCTGCTAACTTCTTGTGCTCTCTAACTCTGCTGACTGTTATCAGTTAGCATTTTTCTTTGTTCACTTTATGGGCTACAGAATACAACCCCCTTTATGTTCTTGAGATGGGTGAGGGGGTATACTGTAGTCCTGTCCTAGTGTGACAACACTGCTCCCCCATAGATACAGAATGTTGATTGTGCGATGTCACCTTAGGAAGTGTAATAAGGGCAGGATCATCAGGTGAAAATGAAGGTTTCAAAAAAAGAAAACCAACGCACCTACCATATCTAAAGACTAATAAGCTGCAACATATTGAAGATGCCAAGATTTCTGCTTTCCCATTGCCCTTTAAAGTACATTGGCATGGCCAGCCTAACAGTCCCAATGATCTAGGGCAGCATTTCTAAACCTTTTTTCTGTATTCAAAATCTTGAGGCACCCCACTCTAAAATGTAAAAAATGTAAAAGTTACTAATTAATGTAAAACCTGAGCCTTGGACAATGCACACAACTGCTTCACATCAGAGACCCCTCATCATGTCAGAGGTCCCCCTATCACATCACAGCCTTAGGCTCCATGCACACTAGCTAAAAAAAGCTGGATAAAAAATGCTGGTAATAGCAGGGTTTTAGTATCGTTTAGGAGCGTTAGCGTTTATTAGCATTTTTACAGTACATGTAGAGGGAAAGAAAGCTGTTAGGAGCTTTTAGCGTTTTTTTTTCTGCAGGAAAAACGCTCCAAAAAAAATCTAAAAAACAATTTTTTTTCTACTCGATGCAGAAGCTCAAAAAATGCTAATAGCCTAAAGTAGTGTGCATGGACACATAACGCTATTTAGCAGTATTTAGGAGCAGAAAAAAATATGCTGATAATAGCTTCCAGGAGCTTAAAAAAAGCTAGTGTGCATGGAGCCTTAAACAGCATTCAAACGGGTCAATTCACTCAGAGTTAAATAACGACTGAAAAAATGCTGTATACTAATGCAGGCGGTAAATCTTTTGCAATTCTCTTAAGAATTTTGTGGTAAAATATTGTTAATGGGGTAATTACCGTATATTTTCATGTGGTAATTTATTGCACGGTAGCTGGTTGTTAACGAAGCCGGGCGCCGCGTCCTAAACAACGGATGACTCTTCCGTTATGAAGAAAAAACAGCGTGGGGGACCCCCCCCCCATCCATACCAGGCCCTTTGAGTCCCCATGCCAAAATTGAAAGAAAAAAAAATTGGCACGGTGTTTCCCTTTAACAAATCCATACCAGACATTTTATGCAAATGAGTCACGTGACCATGTTATCGCATGCGGTAATCTTTACTGATTTGACCCCTTTGACTTCAACTATGCTAAAACCTTATTACTAGGTAGAAGGCTGGATAACAGCTCACGCGCATGGTGGTCTGAAAGGGATATACTAGTACAAACTGTTCAGGTCATAGACCACTGCAGCATGTTTTTATTTTTTTGGGGGGGGGGAACAAACAGTTGAAATCCCCCTTTGACCCTTAATGCAGAACGGAAATGACGATTGACAAATAAAATAACTCATCAAACAAACATAGTAAATGAGAGGAGAAGACAATAATCAATATTCCATTTACTGAGAATAGTTCATGCATTATCTAAAGTCCTCTTGGTTCTTTGCTGTGTAATTGTCCCCATTTAGATCCTGTTATAGGCATTGTACTGTGACAGAAAATAACATTGTACCACATGCAGACAGAGATCTCATTCAGAAAAGAGGCTTTACTCAGCACATCACATCCTCAGCCCCTATGCTGGAATTCCAGATTAAAGCTCTCATATCAACAAGCAGAATTATTTAGACAACACTTCACCAACAAGCATCTTGTGCCCACATTTTATCCTGAGTGAATGAATGAACTGGCGTCTTTGTTGATTTACTCCAGCCGGTGTTTTGGGGAATTTTCCTTTATTCAGCTACTTCACAGACACCCCACAAAGGAGAATAAAGAGGAGTGAGACAAGCATTTATCCTTCAAGGCTGAAAACTCTTAGCCTGCAGGCCCCAGAGATGCTATTTTGGGTTTAATGTAAAGACACAGCTTGGAGGAAACCACATAAAAGGTATCAGAACCAGACCTGAGCCAGAATAGAGAGCAAAACAATTCACCACCTCCTGTATCACTACACTACAGCAGGCATGGAGAACCATCAACACTCCAGTAATTGAGGAAATGCAAATCCCAGCATTACTGGAAAGTCACATACTGTCAGTTGATGACCTTTTATGTAGAGCAGACTTGACAGAACACAGTAACCCATAGCTACCAATAAAGTATCATCTCGTGAAGGATGTAATGTCAGTAAATAGAAACATGTTTGGTTACTGTGCATAATGCCAGCCAAAAATAGTGCAACTTGCAGACAGACTGGGGTATTTAGAGAGTGTTCCTATGCAGTGGTTACAAGTGCTTCTGACTTCAGAGTTTCTGTTATCTCAGCCTTTGTGCAGCCTGGCCATGAGAAGAGGGAAGGAAGATGCCAGCTACATGTGTGTGCTGCTTCAGTCTCCTGGATCAGTCACTCAAACAGTGATGGGTCTTACTACTACTAGTGTTGGGCAGATGTCCCTTCCAGATGTCTACTTGCAAGAACATCTATAGCTAATCTAACTGCATTTTCCTCACCTTCTTTACTCTATGAAATAAACCAGCAAACACAGCTCAGATGCATGGTTTGCAAACCTTGCTCGTCATGGACCACCCTAGAAATTCCTTATTGTTGCTAAAAAGGTGCTCCTGGAATGTGCAAGATAAACTTATTTTATTCCTCTGCAGATTCCGTTCTTTTTTTATTTCTATTCATTTCCAATTCTGCTGTGGGATTGTACTTCTCCACCACTAATACAATGTGAAGCCCTAATCACTAGGCCACACTGTGAGTCTATAGTACTGATATTCCAGGGCATGTACTGTAAACCCAGACTCCTGTAACCACAATCTGCAGTAGAAGTAGTTGAAAACCTACTTGTGAATATGTTTGTACATACAACCCAAGCCTGCAGAGTTTGTACAACAATCCTAGTACTCTCCACCTTTAAAGTATAACTAACGGCAGAACTCAAGGTGACAGACAAATGTCTTTATCATCATACATTACTCACAACTGAGCAAAATTCCCCATCCACACATTTGAGGTGGCTGGGGGAATCCTCCTCACTGTTTTATTGTATTCTGACAGCAGGACTCCCCACCATCAGAAGATCTGTAGATCTGCACTGCAGTCCATTGGCTGCATGTGCTGATCAAGCGGAAATTTTCCAACAAGCCTGTTCATGAAAAGTCAATTGATAGACTTCTCATTAACAGGAGTTACCATACATGGATTTTGATCCAAGCATAGCTAGCTCCAGGTCTGTCAATCTAAAAGATGGCCAATGTGCTCTACAAATGTTGGTGTAAACTTTTCTGCTGATATGGGACCACCAAATTCTAATTCAGGATGTATTCTTGGTGTGCTGGTTTTCTCTTCATTTTTTGGTTCTTATTGTTGTCTGTGTCCCTATTAGGGATATTCATCCTCTCTATTTGTCCTGCTGACTATTATCACCGAGAGTGAAAGTAAAAGAATATCCCAAATTTTGAGTTGTCACCAGAGGGGAAGTCTTTCATTGGGATCAGTAGTTCTGGTAAAAATCAATTTGCCCCACATTTGAGGGATTTCCTCTCGCTTCCTATTGTGGCTATGGTACACAGATGGCAAAAAAATCCTGACAGGGGTTATAACCCTCCATTACTCTATGCAAAATTAAAAAAAGTTTTGACTTTAGTTTAATCTACTTTAATCAAAACTGGTTAGTAAAGAGTTACCATATACCATGTGATCTGATACAACACAGATGCACAGGTATGGAAAGGGATGTGGTAGTGTCACTTCCCAAAACTATGTAGATGATCAGTAGCATCTCTGTTAGATCTGAACATCAGTGGCCTGTAGCTATAGAGGTAGTAGCCTACTGGCGGAATCCCAGTCAGCCCACATTGAGAAAAATATGCCAGTAAATAGACAGATATCTATAGATGAAACCACTACTAGAAGCCTGGTGTTTTGGAAGAAAGCCACTTCCTCCACATTTTGAGATCCTGTCCAGACTGTGGTGTAATGTCAGATTTCTTATCCAAGAGAAAGGCTTCTACACTCCAAGTAAATATATATATACACACAGTGCATCCAGAAAGTATTCACAGCACTTAACTTTTGCCACATTTTGTTATGTTACAGCCTTATTCCAAAATGGATTAAATTAATTTTTTTCATCAACATTCTACAAACAATACCCCATAATGACAACGTGAAAGAAGTTCGTTTTGCAATCTGCAATTTATTAAAAATAAAAAACTAAAAAAAAAAACCCCATGTACATAAGTATTCACAGCCTTTGCTCAATACTTTGTGGAAGCACCTTTAGCACCAATTACAGCCTCAAGTCGTTTTGAGTATGATGCTACAAGTTTGGCACACATATTTTTGGGCAATTTCTCCCATTCTTCTTTGCAATACCTCTCAAGCTCCATCAGGTTGGATGGGGAGCGTCGGTGCACAGCAATTTTCAGATCTCTCTAGAGATGTTCAATCGACTTCAAGTCTGGGCTCTGGCTGGGCCATTCCAGGACATTCATAGAGTTTGCCTGTAGCCACTCCTTTGTTATGTGGGCTGTGTGCTTAGGGTCGTTGTCCTGTTGAAAGATGAACCGTCGCCCTGGTCTAAGGTCCAGAGCGCTCTGGAACAGGTTTTCATCAAGGATATCTCTGTACATTTCTGCATTCATCTTTCCTTCAATCCTGGCTAGTCTCTCAGTTCCTGCCCCTGAAAAACATCCCCACAGAATGATGCTGCCACCACCATGCTTCACTGTAGGGACTGTTTTGGCCAGGCGGTGGGCGGTGCCTGGTTTCCTCCAGACATGATGCTTGGCATTCAGGCCAAATTGTTCAATCTTTGTTTCATCAGACCAAAGAGTTTTGTTTCTCATGATCTAAGAGTCCCTCGGGTGCCTTTTGGCAAACTCCAGGCGGTCTGCCATTTTCCTTTTACTGAGAAGTGGCTTCCGTCTGAACACTCGACCATACAGGCCTGATTGGTGGAGTGCTGCAGAGATGGTTGTTCTTCTGGAAGGTTCTCCTCTCTCCACAGAGAAACGCTGGAGCTCCTTCAGAGTGACCATCTGGTGCTTGGTTACCTCCCTGACTAAAGCTCTTCTCCCTCGATCGCTCATTTTGGCCGATCGACCTGCTCTAGGAAGATTCCTGGTGGTTCCAAACGTTTACGGATGATGGATGCCACTGTGTTCATTGGGATCTTCAATGCTGCAGAAATGTTTCTGCACCCTTCCCCAGATCTATGCCTTCATGTAATCCTGTCACGGACAGTTCCTTGGACTTCATGGCTTGGTTTGTACTCTGACATGCACTGTTAACTGTGGGACCTTATATAGACAGGTTTATGCCTTTCCTAATCATGTCCAATCAACTGAATCTCCCACAGGTGGACGCCAATCAAGTTGTGGAAACATCTCAAGGATGATCAGTGGGAAGAGGATGCACCAGAGTTCAGTTGTGAGTGTCATGGCAAAAGGCTGTGAATACTTATGTACGTGTTTTTTTGTTTTTAATTTTGAATAAAGTGCAAAGCTTTCAAAATTAACTTCTTTCACGTTGTCATTATAGGGTATTGTTTGTAGAATGTGGAGGAAAAAAAGTATCTAATTAATTTTGGAATAAAGCTTTAACATAACAAAATATGGCAAAAGATAAGCGCTGCGAATACTTTCTGAATGCACTGTGTGTATATATATATATATATAATACTGTATGCATTATATCTGCAGTATATAACTGGTCCTGTAAGAGAAATTACTTATAATTTCTATCCTGTCAAGCACTGCCAACCTGGGGTTTTAAAGGGTCTATTAGTATTTAACAGTACTGATTGGCATATTCAAGGCTTTGGACATCTTTTTTATGTCCTTCTCCATCTTTATAAAGTTCCACTACCTTGTTACGCAGGACTTTTGACAGTTCTTTTCTGATCCCCATGGCTCAGTATCTAGCCTAGTCAGTGCTTCCACATAAGAGCTAACAAACTCATTGACTATTTATACACTGACACTAATTGCAATTTAAAAAGCCACAAATGTGGGACATTAACCTCTAATTGGCATTTTAACCCGCGTGTGTCACCTTGTGTGTCTGTACCAAGGCCACACATTCCCGGGGATGTAAACTATTGATCCGGGCCATTTAGGTGATTTCTGTTATCATTATGATTTAAAAAGGAGGCAAACAACTATTTGATAATAAATGGCTTCACATTATCATAATCCTTCATTAAAAGAGCATTTTTTTGGCATGATCAGTCATATTTTCAATATCAATGCCAAAATTTCACAATTTCTGCCAGGGTATGCAAACTTTAGAGCACAACTGTATGTAACAGCAGACAACATGGGCATACCATAAATTGGCTCTGTGGACCAATATGACCGCAATTCATTCTTTTTTGTAATGCCCATGTTGAGGGTTAGGCTCAAAAAAATGTTTAAATTCAGAATCAGTTATAGGTTTCTATGCGAATTGTCTGGCAAGAGCTGATTTTGGGTGGGCGGCGATGTATTGTTGTATAAATTGCCTTGGCCCACAATCAATTGATACAAATCTTCTGGAGAGGCTAAACACTAGTACTGGCAGTGAATGGGGCTAGTCCTGCTAACTGCGTTTTTGGAGACACTATACTAAGCAGACACTAGTATAGTTCTTTTCGTGATCATTATATTGATTCGTACAAACACTAAACTAGTAATGGCGGTGATCAGCGACCTATAGCGTGAGTGCGATAATGTGTGGGCAATCTAACGCTAGCTTACCCTGGCTAGGA
Source organism: Staurois parvus (assembly GCF_062004578.1). NCBI lineage: Eukaryota > Metazoa > Chordata > Amphibia > Anura > Ranidae > Staurois > Staurois parvus. Next base: position 1,563,856 of record NW_028318541.1, on the reverse strand, counting down.
GGGGCACTTACTAACCCTGACGTTATCTGATGTCGTCAGTGACAGGAATACAGTGATCAGTGAAAAATTCTATATACTGACACTGTACTAATGGCATTGGTTGGGTGTGTGTGTGTGTGTAAAATGTAGTGCTTTTACTCGGTGTCGTGTTCTCTCCTCTCTCCCTGGACCGACCAGGAGGGGGGGTAGGCAAGTTCATACCCCAAAACTGGAAGTGACGCAAGATTACGTCGCTTTGCCAAGAGCTGCTGCTCACCCGCAAAATGCGGGTAAGCGGTTGGCAAGTAGTTAAAAAAAAAAATTTCAATATGGTATTTTTTTTTTTTTTTAAACATTTTTTAATACCTTTATCAGAATAGTACAATGTTACCATAGTAACATTGTGCTACTGTGTGTGTGTGTGTGTGATCAGGGATTTTTTTTTTTTTTTTTTTACACTTTGCTTTGAAGGAGGAATAAAGATCATTTCTCCTGCAATGCAAAGCTTGCTGTCATGAACCTAACTCATTCATGAACTGTCCTGAATGAGTTAGGTTTTTGACAGCTCAATATAGTGATTTGTGATTGGCTGGAGCTGGTCACAACAGCTTTGCTTACATTGTGATCATGTGATCACATAGCGATCACATGATCACCAGATCCTGTTCACTGGGATCTTCATTCTGCTGTGTCCGCCAGACACAGCAGTCACAGGGGTGGGGGGTGGGGGGGGGGGGGAGTGTTAGTACAGCCAGAGCGACATACGGGTACGCCGCTTTGCCTGTAGCTGCTCCCCTGCCACAGTACATTGCGGGCGGGCGGGTAGCCGTTAAAGTGATAATATATATGATCCTCTCATGAAAAGCCAACATCAAAGTTTGGTTTTATAGCAAGTATAAGTATAAGGGCCTCAGATGAGTCTTGGGTTACCCTGTGCCTCAAAACTATGAGTTCTAGAACCGTAAATAAAAACAAAATACCAGAGAGATTTACCATCATGTAAACCATGTATTATCATTCTTGTTTTTTACATATAAATAATCTATACATATAAAATGAATGGACACCACAAAAACAGAGATAGGACACAATTCTTAAAAACATTTTCCACTCTCTAATCTACACTGTTGGGGTTCCTTAGGTAGCCCCAACAAGTCAGTGACATCAGGGCAAAGCTGTGAACTCCTGACCCAGTCATGCATACTGCACGTGAAATGCAAACTTGCGTTTTTTTTACAAGCAGGAAGACTGCCTGGAGAGTGACATCACTGCTCTGGGATACCTGGTGTAAATCAATGTTATGCTTGCTATAGGCACAATAACACATTTTGAAAAGTGCAGACACCCTCTGGTTTAATTGGTTGTATGCTTCATTGTTGGAATTGGCAGTTTGCTGTGGGACGGGCATGCCGCTTTGCCTGTAGCTGCCGCCCAGTCTCAGAACATTGAGGGCGGAAGTGGTTAAACTATATTTTTCAGTAAAAAAAGCTATTCAGAAAATGAGTAAGCAGGGCTGTTTATTTATACTGGTTTTCATTGTAAATCACATTTATTTTTATTGCAGTTTAATATATTAGTACATGCAATTCATATTTAAAGTTGTTTTATTAGAGAAAAATAGGTTGTATTTTGATAAGGTAGACAGAGAGGTAGATTTTGTTCAAATTGTATATCCTATGGTGGATCTCCATAGAGATGCTGTATACATACCTGCACTGTAGCCTGTATTTTGCTGTGTGTGCCTTAAGCCAGCCATACTTGGATCAAAATTTGGCTAAGCTGAACTGGCCGAATTTCGATCCATGTATGGGCACCCTAGTTGTACACAAGTCGATAGATAGATTCGATCGTGTACAACCATCCAGTTGGGTTTTTCCCAAACAATTAGTGCTACTGGCTGTGGCTAATCATCGTGTGGGAGGGATTCCCCATCAAGATTGACTACGCTGATGGGGGATTCGAGCGGTTTTCTTTCTTTCAAGCCATGGTCGGAAAAAAAGAAAATGGCATAATCTATGGCCTGCCTTAGGAAGAATGGCCTTACGTCTTTGTATTTTCCAACACTTCCCCCTATGAAATATTCAACTGACTCTGCTTGTCTTATATAGGGAAATATTCTTCATATAGATAGAGCAACGAGATTGTTCCAGATCCATGTCCCTTTGATGTTATAATAAGCCTTGATAACCATGTGTATGCTTTCTTTTATCCCTTTATTAAATATGTCTGCCACTTCCCTTCTTATTATCACTGTAAAGCTTTGTTTCCTGTGCTAGTGGCGGGTCCCTGACCCAGGACTGGAAGCATCTATGTATATAGGACAATCGTCTTTAAGTTGCTTATGTAAGCAAGAGTCATTTTTACATAATATTTTTCTATGTCTTTCCACAGGCCTTCTAGGTACCACTGATTACTTAACACTCTTGGACCTTACACAATTGAATGAGTGAATAAAGTTGTTGAACCACATGGCTTCACTGGACACTGGGCTGTCCTGAACTGAATGTGGACCGTAGCGTCTGCTGACATTTAGGGCTGCGCTTTTATGGCCCTCCCAACCACAACACAACCCAGTCAAGTGCATGTGGCCACTCTGCAAAAGCCCCACAGCCTTGTGCGATGCATCCATTTGCAGCATGCTAGTGTAGCAGTCAAGGAGTTAAAGCAGGTGGTAAGGAGGCAAAACAATGTCTGTCAAATGCATGCTGAAGAATGATCCAAATGCAGATCGCCCTTCAGAGACCAAAATGTACATGAACGAGCCCTTACTCTCACAGCCTCTGTTCCTCTTCCAGTCAGTCCTATACATAGGTTAGAACTGACATCAGAGCAAACACAAGAAAACTAAAGTCCCTATTACTTGCATAAAATAATTTAGGCTTTATTTAGCTAAATCTTTTGAAGGAAGAGCTGTCTCAGACAGTCTGTAATACCTCATATTATTCAACCATGTGATTGGTTGCGTTGGGAGGACATCTCACACAATCATTCCACCAGGCACTTGGTTAATTGAAGTCTGTTTTTCTTTGTCTCTCCTTCCCGTATATGATTCCAGGAATGGGCATGTTTGGGGGTGGTGTGTCCCTGCCAAGTACTTCATCCCATCACTCAGATTGGGTCTGTGTATTGCTGAGGCTGGGGGTGAAGGATGTGTCAATTTTCCACAACATTATTCTATTCTATGTAATCTTGAATTTTGTGGCTCATCTGTCACTTTTTTAATAATTGATGAGTTGATAACTTGGAGGATAGATACACTTTTTATTTAACTGAAGCCAGCTTACTGTCTAAATGATTGTGCTGTTTTTATTAATAAAGGGAAAGAAAGGTCTACCACATCTGCTTCCACTCGTTAGAATACGGTATGACCCGTGCTTATTGATTGCCCATTTCTGTCCCACTGTGCTCATCACTACACATACCTAGGACTTAAAGCTGAATATCTTGGCTAAACATATCTTTTTTAAATGCAAGAGGCATGTGTGTTCTTACTTATGTATTGCTTCTAGATCTGTACAGTAATCCAAAAGGAAACAACTCCTGCACTTTTTCTCTATGCAGGAGTTTCCTGTTATGTAGACCAGCCTTTCTCAACCAGGGTGCCCAGGCACCCTGGGGTGCCTTGAGGTTTCTTCAGGGGTGCCTTGGTAAAATGCCTATAAATTGCCCAATCTTTGTGTACAAACCAGAGGTGAATCAAGCCTGCCTTTTTGTTACACAAAACCGTGGGTTTTCAATGTTCCATATTACAATCTTCTAGCCGCCGGCATCCCGACAACCAATGACATCATCAGCTGATAAGGAGGATGTTGGTTGTTTGCACAGCATCCTTGTTTGACCCTCCCCTGCCCGTCTCCATTAGTGTTGGGGTCACATTACCTCAGTGATGGATAAAAACTGAGGGAGAAGAGAAACATTTAAATACTAATCAGTACCAGTGTGCAAAAGTGTTTGATTTGGAAGAATAAATCACCGCTAACATTGGGTGTCCTACATGTGTGGATGTTGTAAAACTGTTAGAATAGCTTTTTACATTTTAGAATGGGGTGCCTCGAGACTGTCCATAATTTTAGAGGGTGCCTTGACTGAGAAAAGGTTGATAAACACTGTAGACTGCTCACTGCTACTCTCTCTTCTTGTGCACTGTGACTGGTTTTGTATCCACCCTTCTTGTAGTTTTCTGCAAACAGCCATGTATTGGGTTGCCGCCTGGTATTGGGCCGCCGCCTGGTATTGGGTCCCACCCACAACTATGCTCTCTGCACAGGCTATGTACAGCTCAACCATGATGTAACAACTACATTCACAAGGTAAAATCTGGGTTTAGAGACATTGATGCACTCAAACTGAATTTATATCATTTGTGACTATTAAGGAATATATTAAAAAATGTTCTGCATGGAATTCAGTTTTAATAAGTAACTCTACTTTTGTTGAGAAAAAAAATAACCCCCTCTTACCTCTTTTTGCTCTGAAGAAAAAGCTATTTGCTTGGTTAAGTCAGTGTGCAAAATGAATCTAAATGGGAGTGACTTTTTCATTATTCTTCGGCTGATGCACTTGCACTGTTCTAATGAGGAAAGTTTTAGTGTCGTCATCCCTTTAGAAGTGATTAAACCTTTTGGGAGTATCCTACCAGAACTGAAATGTTTGTTGCAGAAGATACCTAATATCTGACTTGTATCTTAGTGCAGACTTATGGGAAATCAGTGAGCCGATCAAGCAAGCAGAACATGACATTTCTGGGGAAGTTCTGTTCACCAACTGTGTAGGGAAGGCCTCCAAGTTTTATAGAATTTTACATAAAATGACAGCGCTGCAGATTGAAAGGAAAGGTAATTTTTAATAGCATTCAATTACAATATGACTTGTGTAGCAATTATACAGTATATGCTGTACTATTTTTGTTATTTGCTTTTTTTTCCACAAAAGTAGAATTACCCTTTAAACCTTTAAAAAGATTACTTTTGTGAATAAAAACTAGAGAAGGGGGAGTATTTGTCCAGATTCCATCAGTTGTGTTTTTAAGAATGTTTAAAATGAACGCAACCACTATGTTTTATTAAATGGTATACTATTGGTAGGAAACTCTTGGATGCAAATAGTCTTCTGTTCTGTCGTGGCTGCTATAAGAAATTCTTATTCACTGAAAGAAACGATTCCCATTCTACATGACAATATGAATCGCTTGGGTTAAATCACTGGTTGTACTGTGCTAGTCTGTGTTATTAACACATGCTGATAAAATCATATGCAAAGGGGACAGACAGGAATTTGGGTATTAACAAAGATCTTAACAGAGATTTTGGGGAAGTGTTTTTGTTAAGAAATCTGCAAAGCTTTTCTGTAGCCTTCCCCTGGTCCTGCTTTGCTCATATCATCCTGCTTCACCCTCCGCTGGGAGCAGGGTCAGCCTGCCACTACAAAAGAGCCCTGTATAAATTTAAAAGAAAAGCTTCACGTTCAGTCATCTCACATACCCTGGCTGCACGCTGGAGATTACTGCTTCTCGCCTGGAAAAAGAATATGCCTTCCAATAATAAACAGGAGCTTTTCCTCACCCACTAACCAGAGTCATGAGCCTTTCCCGCTTACTAACTCCTGCTGTTCTGGAAGGTCTACGCAGCTGTGTAAACGGCGATAGGAACCTGGCACTGCAAGGGTTAAATGGCCACTTATATAGATGTGTAGCATGAAGTGCTAGTTGTAGGTTCATCATTATAGTGATTGCTGAAAATATAAACATGCAGGGGATCTTGGGTAGGATGGTTGTGGGTTGGCAGCAACTCTCCTGTAATTACTTGCTACTTACATTTAAGGCAAGTATGCATGAAGATTTGAAATCTCTATTCCAGTTACTTGGTAATGGTCGGTCGTGTCCATTGTGCTGTTCTATCGCTTTGTCTGTGAGTGCTTTGGACGAGGACCTCACAAGAAGGAAAAGCAAAACCAGTGCTCAAGTCCATAAACGTCCCAGGGACACAGTAACAGTCACTCGCTGAGGTGCAGCCCTCTAAAGATCTGGGAATCTTGATAGTACTGGAAAAGAGCAAAAAAGGGCGCACTCTCCTCTTGCATTACCGTGATAAAAAAGAATTTATTGAGAATGACAAAAGTGTATACTCACAAACCAAGAGTCATAAATAAAAGCAAGGAACCAATGTGACAGTCCCAGCAAGTGGTGGTTTTGCAACAGGGAATTCTAACGCGTTTCGGGAGACAAGCTCTCTGAAGAAGGGAGCTCATTTCCCGAAACGCGTTGGCACACCCTGTCGCAAGACCATCACTTGCTGGGACTGTCACATTGGTTCCTTGCTTTTATTTATGACTCTTGGTTTGTGAGTATACAGTTTTGTCATTCTCAATAAATTATTTTTTATCATGGTAATGTACGAGGAGAGTGCGCCTTTTTTTGCTCTTTTCGAGGACCTCACAACATTTGACAGTCCCTCGGTCATGTAGGAAGAAATAATCCAAAATCTGCAGTAGAGGCCCAAAGGAATATTAAACATACTGCGCTGACAGCAGACAATGCTGACAGTTGGGTAAAAGGAAGGTTTTCAGAATTAAATAAGCAGTTTGAAGGAAGATAGGGAGGTTGGAGGAGTAGCAATCGTATCTTAACCTGGAACATACTGAGCAATGATAATTATTATCTCTGTGCACTTCCATTGCCGCCAGCAGTGTTTTGAAGAAGGAAATAAATCCATGCTGTATTGAAGGGTGTGCCAGCTTGTTCTCTACCTACTCTTCATCTATGTACTTACATGCACCTTGTATTGGACCTTCTTTTATTGGCCTTGTTTATCATAATTGTCCAGAATTAAAGTCTGTTGCCTCTAGAAACCTTTAAAGTGATTGTAAATGTTTTTTTTAAATAACAAACATGTTATACTTACTTGCTCTGTGCATTGGTTTTGCACAGAGCAGCCCTGATCTTCCTCTTCGGGTGTCACCCACCGGCGCTCCTGAACACTCCACCTTACAGAGTGCCACATAGCAAGCCACTTGCTATGGGGGCACTCATGAAAAGCTCACTCCCGAGCCACAACGGCTGTGTCTATTGACACACAGCACAGCTCGGCCCTGCCCCTCGTTTTCTACTTACAGACTGTGATTGGCAGAAGCAAGAGCCAGTGGCTCCCGCTGCTGCCTCTCTTTCCAGAGAGAAAGCGGAGGGAGCCGCTGCTCTTGGGCACAGCTCTGGATCGAGATTGGGCTCATGTAAGTATAAGGGGAGAGCAATTGAGCTACACACAAAACGTTAAACACTTTTTACCTTTACAACCACTTTAAGGGTTAATCAGTGGGGTGGATTTACTAAAGGCAAACAGACTGTGCACTCTGCAAGTGTAGTTGCTCCAGAGCTTATGAAATGAGGGGCAGCTCTGCTGACTTCCATTATTCAATCGTGTGCAAGCAAAAATGCTGTAATTTTCCTTGTATGTGATCAGATATTCTTTACAAAGTGAAGCTTCACCTCATTTCCTAAGATCTGGAGCAACTGCACTTGCAAAGTGCACAGTCTATTTGACTTTAGTAAATTCACCCCATAGTGTACCTGAATTCGACCTAGTATCAGCTTCTTCGTCTACTTGATTGGCCAGACTAAGATGATATAACTCCTGTGCATACACACAGGAGATCATTCATTCTGGTAACCTGCACTTACACCCCACATCCAACAGATGCCAGGATTGTGTACTGATCCTCACATGCATGGCTGTCAGTGTACAAATATCAAAAAAACTACTAGCAGGTAGGGGAAAGATTTTATGGCAGAACAGACATACATATTCTCTTATACCATAAATATCTATCCGCAAATGTTTAAATTGATTCATTCTTTATACTCTGTGCTCTCTTCAGGTCACACTTTTCTCATACCGTTTATTTAGAAAAATCTGAGCTTGTTGTATGCTTTTTCTTCTTTACCTACCGTAGAAATATGATAACTGCAATATTCCCACACTCAAATACTCTATTCAGTAAAACAGGAGGCTAGCCCTGTAACCTCAGTAACATGTGCCAGCCAGTCATTCATGGTGCTGTGACCTGAGTTGCTCTTAGTAGATGTATGTACAGTATAAGACTGAGTTGTTATTTTTGTATCGTTTATTAAGGGACACAGGATTCAGTTAATCTGAGGTAGCTGGGTTATACTGCCGCTTGGTGTCCTAAAAGGATGGATGTTTTTTCTTTATTGTGAAAAGTTTACCCATATTTTTACTAGTCTTTTAGTTTTATTGATTTTCCTTTTATAAAGGTATTTTTTTCTTGAATAAAGATATCTTCCATGTACTGCTGAGCTGGGTGCTATATGCACTTATCAGATTGGCTGATCCACAGCTCTGCCTTGGAGGCCATACCTGGACCCTGCTGGACTGAAAATGGTGGGGCCTACTTGCAATGTGTCCCTTAGGCACTGAGTTTCACCAGTAGTGCTTCCCAGACCTTCCAGTATTGTATTAGACACAGAGCTCTTTCCAGTTGCAGAGCCGTGGCACAACCCTCTAGTGTGACCCAATTTCCAAGGGCTCTTATGAGTATGCCATAACATCCTATTTGTTAGCATGGAAAGAGTTAAAATGCAGGGGAATTTCATGCTGCATCATTAGTTGAGTGTCATCTGCACAGTCCCTGTGTTTTTCCTGCCCTTTTACTTTAGTGTGAGGTTCACTATATTGCCAAAATTACTGGGACTCCCCTCCAAATCATTGGATTCAGGTGTTCCACTCACCTCCATGGCCACAGGTGTATAAAATCAAGCACCTACGCATGCAGATTGCTTCTACAAGCATTTGTGAAAGAATGGGTCGCTCACAGGAGCTCAGTGAATTCAAGCGTGGTCCCGTGATAGGTGGCCACCTGTACAATAAGTCCATCCGTGACATTTCCTTGCTACTAAATATTCCACACTCAACTGTTAGTGGGATTATAACAAAGTGGAAGCAACTGGGAACAACAGCAACTCAGCCACCAAGTGGTATGCCACGTCACATGACAGAGCGGGGTCAGAGCATGCTGAAGCACACAGTGTGCATAAGTCACCAACTGTCTGCAGAGTCAATAGCTAAAGACCTCCAAAGTTTGTGTGGTCTTCAGATTAGCACAGCAGCAGTGTGTACAGAGCTTCGTGGAATGGGTTTCCATGGCCGAGCAGCTGCATCCAAGCCTTACATCACCTAGTGCAATGCAAAGCGTCAGATGCAGGGGCGTAAAGCACGCTGCCACTGGACTCTAGAGCAGTGGAGATGTGTTCTCTGGAGTGACGAATCACACTTCTCTGTCTGGCAATACGATGGACATATCTGCCTCTGGTTGCCAGGAAAACAGTACTTGCCTGGCTGCATTGTGCCAAGTATAAAGTTTGGTGGAGGGGGGATTACGGCGTGGGGTCATTTTTCAGGAATTGGGCTTGGTCCCTTAGTTCCAGTGAAGGGAACTCCTAAGGTGTCAGCATATCAAGACATTTTGGACAATTTACAATTTCATGCTCCCACTTTTGTGGGAACAGTTTGGGGATGGCGCCTTCCTGTTCCAACATGACTGCGCACCAGTGCACAAAGCAAGGTTCATAAAGACATGGAGGACCGAGTTTGGGGTGGAGGAACTTGAATGGCCTGCACAGAGTCCTGACCTCAACCCAATAGAACACCTTTGGGATGAATTAGTGCTCAGACTGTGAGCCAGGCTTTCTCGTCCGACATCAGTGCCTGACCCCACAAATGCGCTTCTAGAAAAATGGTCAAACATTCCCATAGACACCCTCCTAAACCTTGTGGAAAGCCTTCCCAGAAGAGTTGAAGCTGTTATAGCTGCAAAGGGTGGGCAAAGTCAATATTTAAACCTATGGACTAAGACTGGGATGCCACTAAATTTCATGTGCGTGTAAAGGCAGGCGTCTGCAAGAGACACATGATTCACACCAATGTTAATCTTTGCTGACACCTACAATGACCTGGTCACCCACAGCCATTAAAGTGTTACTAAACCCAAGACCCTTTCACATTCACATTCCCTTTGCATTCACTATATCTGGTCTCCCACAGTACACAGAACATGGAAACGCAATTATTTTAGTAAATATAAACTGCTAAATCCCTTTTTTCATCAGCAGTTAGAGCAGTCTTGTGACTTCTATCAGTGTCCAGCAGAGCCCTGGTTAAAGCTTGTAGGAGGAGTTTTCATTCTACCCTGATTGTCCTATGAGGCTTCAGTACGCCTAACCCTTTGTCTGCACAGCGGTGATTGGCCCTATGCTGATCACATGCACTCTCCCAAGAAAAAAAAACTCTAGCAATACACACCAAACTGAGCATGTGCAGCTTGCCTTCAAGGCTCTGTTCTATCAGCAAATGGATTGGAGACAGTAGAAGGGGAGGATCAAAGAAGACAGAATCAAACAGCCTTTTTACACAATGCGGAGGATTAACACCTTAAGTTCCACAGTGAGTATAACAAGCATGCTTTACTGCATATACAGACTGATTTTACTGTTGTGAGTTTAGTAACACTTTAACCTCTTCTGCCTAAACAGTTGTAAGAAAATCAGAGGTTTTACCTGATGTTTTCATGTCATAGTTTCTGTTATCACAATACAACATGTCGCATCCCAAACACAAGGAGAGCAGTTTACTAGTGCTGGTACCAGTCTGGGATCCCTGAAAGGACCCAAGACTGTTGCTGGTAACTCTTTTCTTCAACCTGCTTTGTAAGGAGACTGGGACACTCCAGAGAAGTTTTTTATTCCTTCTAAATGATATGCAAACTAATATCAGTTTGTTGAGGTTTTTCTAAAACGTATTGCGCCTTAAGAAAGCATTGGTTATACCTATTGAGGATGCTGCAGTGTTTAAGGATCTATTAAAGACCTGTTCAAAGTTTGCATGCCATTTGATGGTGAATGGGGCGGACTGACAACTCATGGGGCCCCCGGGCAATAGGGGATCATGGGGCCCCTGTGTCCTTGCCCAAACTCAAAAAAGCCTATGAAAAAGGTACCAGAGGCATCTCATGGGGCCCCCTACTGACTCCGGGCCCTCAGGCAGTGCCTGAGTTTCCAAATGGTCAGTCTGCCCCTGATGGTGAATATCTTTTTTGGTGCTTAACTGGTTAATTTCTTACAGGACATCACTGGTGTTCTTCATTTACCCCAGCAGAAGAAACCTAATCATCAATTTAGCAAATTTTCTGCTTCTGAAGCCTTTTGCTTTTCCAAGGTTTTTTTTGCTCCAAAGCCTCTCACTGTAAAGCCAAGCCAAGAGAGGAGCTTAGTACCAATACAAATCCTGGCCTTCTAAACTATTCAAGCCTACAGATAAGTCCTTTTCAGCATAAAGGGTCACCCCTTATTCACAACGTTTGGGCATGTCTAGTGACCTTTGCAGACGCCTGGTCAGAAAGCCTCTTGAATTTCTGGGTAAGAGAACTGGCTGAGGCAGATGGAATATCCAACCTGACCAAGTTTCTGGTAGACACCCTGTAGGTTCTTCCAGATCGACTGAATCTCCTATGTCAAGGTCCGGTCTACCACCTTGCTTCTACTTTGATGGTTTTAAGGGCATGGCCATTGAAGTCCAGCTCTTGAGAAACAGGATTCTCTCTGAGTCAGTTGTTCCAGCACTTTTAAAAGCTACTACACATTGAAGGCTTACTTTGCCTGGTGCAAGGAAAGAAAGTTTCACCCCAGGAAGTACTTAATGTGACAAAACATTTAGCCCAAAGTACCATCAAGGGACAAATATTGGCTCTTTCAATCATATTTCCTCTCATCCTTTGTTCAAAACCTATGTGCAGGGCATCTCTCCTATATGACCTCCTGTGATCCAATGAGATCTCAAGTTGGTTTTGTTGGCTCTCATCAGAGACCACTGTTTGAGCCTATTAGGTATATTCCCCTTTCCACTTTCACTCACAAGGTTGTGTTTCCGGTCTCCATCACTTTCCCAAGAAGTGTGTCTGAGATGGTGGCCTTACGCTACAACAAACTCTTTTTAGTCCTATGCCCTGTGCACCCAGGCCGATAATTGGCCTGTTCAGCAGGATCCGCCTGACTTTCGGCCCGTGTGTACAGCGGCCTGTTTGACAGAAGTCGGTCTTACAACCAGCTTCTGATGAACGGGAATGGTGAAAAACCAGTATCCTACCCACATTTGATCAGCTCTTGCAGCTGATCATTTAGTTTTTGGAAGGGGGGGTGGGAGTCCCCCTGTCAGAATACAATAGCACAACATGCCAACTTTTACTGTCTGGATGCAGTTTGTGCTGTATAAGTTTACCTTTCAGCCAATGCTTCCGTTAGGCTCAGTTTGTGTGATTCCTAATGGTCTCCATGAAGGAGAACCAACTTCTCATTCCACAATTTCTTTGTGGCTAAGACAGCTTATTGTTCTATTTAAAGAACAAATTTGTATCTTTTCCTGTCAAGGTGCACTCTCTCCTAGATTGGTGAGTGCATCTTGGGCTTCTAGGCAGCTGGCAGATTCCAGTTTACCAAATTCCAAATTTCCAAAAATGTTTTACCAAGTGGATGTTCAAGCCTCTGTACTATGTACTTGTGTTAGAAAGTATCCTGTTCATGTCAATGGAGTCTGTAGAAATATATAAAACTGATTATTGTCAGTGGACTTGTTGATGAGTGTAATGACGGGCTTAACAGTTCACTACAAAAGCTTCTATTTTTGACCGGTATTTACACTGAATGATCTCTGCTCTGTATCTATTCTCTCCATATTTACTAGTGATGAATTCCTTGACACTTGGTTGTTACATTTTATTCATTAACAAAAAATTTAAAAGGGACTATACAAAAAAAAATCCTGTTCTTTTTATCTGAAATATCTGGTGTTTCTCCCAGTCCTCCACTTTCTTATTTGAAATTGATCATGCTAGGCATGAGTGCACATCCATCCCAACATGGTCAGTGTTTTGGCTGGGTTTGGAGAACAGCCCCTCCTGTCTTCCAGTGGCCAATACTTGTGCTGACCAACCCCCCCCCCCCCCCCCCCCCGTTTAGCCATTCACAAATCACTGTACTGCTGTTTCTCCACCCCACCCCTCTAAGCCACTAATGAAGCTAAGAACAGAGATTCTATGATCACTCACAAAAAACATAAGATAAAAATGTGTTTATGATATATGTATAGACAAATGTTTTGCTTTATATTTCTATTTTAAACTGAGTGGGTTGTTTTACAAGAAGGGGATTCACATATATTTAAATGAATGTTAAAGTGATATTAACTGCAAGAATTGTATTTAAAAATAACAAACATGTTATACTTACCTGTTATGTGCAATGGTTTTGCACAAAGCAGCCCTGATCCTCCTCTTCTCTGTTCCCCCGATGGCGCTCCTGCCCTTCCCTCCTACCGGGTGCCACCAGAGCAAGCAGCTTGTTATGGTGGCACCCAAGCAGGCTTGCTCCTGAGCCACTGCTCTGTATGTTCATTCCCACACAGAACCATGGCTCAGCCCCACCCCATGCCCTCTATTTCCTTATTGGCTCACTGGCTGTGATTGACAGCCATGGGGGCCAATGGCTCCCGCTACTGTCTCAGCCATCGAGGAGGGAGATTCTTGAAAAGTCGAGGCTATCGTGGACATTGCTGGATTGCGATGGGGCTCAGGTAAGTATTGGGGAGGATGCTGCACACAGAAGGTTTTTTTACCTTCATGTATAGAATGCATGAAGGTAAAAAACCTGGAGCTTTTACAACCACTTTAAAACTAAAATGTGTTTCTTGAAGTTCACTAAGGAACATAGGTCCCACCTCTCTGTGATCTAGTCCCTATTACTGCTTTATTTACAAGCCTGAATTATGCTGGAAATGTGGGAGGGATTATACCTGACTGACCAATGGCTTCTTTGTTTGCCAGTGTCCAAGTCCTCCATTAAGCGGCAGTATTGCAGTGCATTCTCTTGCAGTGGAACAAAGTGTTACTGTTCCTAGTATTTGGCATTGCATGCATAAGCCGCTGGATTCCTCTGGGGAAAAAAGTTTAAACTTTATTTCCATTCAATTAGTGGGTTGCAAAATTCTGCTTAATTAGTTATTATAGAGGGTGTATAGTATTTATGTTAACACCACAGTCTAGGACTGTAGTTGAACTGTGGCGTATAGAATACTTTTGCAGCAATCATGGGGTTAATTGATGGGGCATATTCACTGCTATTTCACTTCTGTCCCTCCCACAATCAAACCTTTGCACCTAGAAAGTTTCCACTGACCCTGGCTCACTGTCCCAATCAATCGTTTCCTCGGAATGTTCCTTTCACTAAACATTTAAGAAGTAAAACACATTACAAAATGTATTTTTAAGGGAGCAGCCCCCTGGTGGAGCTCTTACTGCAAGTGCTTTGATTCATGATATGTAGAGGAGAAAGAAAATGATTACATTAAAAAGTTTATCCATTGACAGCACGGTCATTATAAAACCAGTAATTTGGTTCTGGGAATATCTTTGTATACTTCAGTGTAACTAGTTCCGCTCAACTCATATGCTGCATTTTTCTTGGCACAGTTAACATTTTAACTGTTTGTCTGGGGTTCAGCTTTAAAAACTTTAGTTCACAACATGGAAGGGCTACTTATTTATGCAGGGAACATTCACATTGGTGAATTAAACATCTCAATTTCTTTATTAAATCAAACCCATAATGTTCTGTTAATTACATTCTAAAATTGTGAAATGATAAATCTCCATGGAGTGATTGGACATGACTAGTGGTATTACTTTTCTATTAGGCTGCATTCACACCTGAACAGAGTGATTTTCAGGTGTTTTTATTTGAGAGTTTTGCAAGCTTATACAAGCACTAGGGTGAGTAGATTAAGGGTGGAGAACTATTGTTTGGCCTAAAAGCGCACAACAAAATGCTCACAAAATGCCGAAGCCATTCGGCAACTTGTGCATGATGATCGTTGGAGAACAATCCACAACATTGCTGCCATTGTCGGTGTGTCATATGGAACAGTCAATCCTCACGTGTTATTTGTGCCGTGTTCCTGCCAAGTTTGCCCCCTGGCTGCAATGATCTCACTTCCGCACTGACCCAACTCGCCAGATTTGTCCTCTGCAGATTTCGCCCTCTGCCCGAAGATGAAGATCCAGCTCAAAGGTTGCCGTTTTGATAACCAGCGCAAATAGCAGAAGGTGCTTGAAAAGAAGACTTCTAGGACACATTCCAGAAGTGTCAGGAAGGCTGTGAGCACTGTATTGCTGTGCAAGGGGACTATTTTTTGATGTCCGCAGAAGTGCGAAAAAGCAAAGGGACTATTTTGAAGGTGATAGTGTGCAATCGTAGACAAAGTACTAAACAGCTGGTCTCAACTTTTTGATACCGCCTTGTATGTATTTTCTACCTATCACAGAGATCACAGTACTGCTTCTGATAATGCCTTCATCTGCCTTTCCAAAAGTATTTGTACTATTTTTGTTCAGACATCACCTCGGGTCACCATCTACAGCTTTGACTAAGATGCTGGGTCAGAGACGACAGTCATGTCTGACACAGATCAGCAGCAGCTTCAGCCTCTAACATTGAGACTCTCTGCAAAGTTGCAGTCTATGGTTATAATTTTCAGAGGGTAAGAGGAGACTGAAATAATGTTTCATACTGCCTACAGTAGACTGATGACATCACCAAAGCCTAGGCTGGAAGTCATGGACTACATTTTATTGATGTAACTTTTTGAAAAAATTATATTGTTGTATATTGTGACACATCAGGAATGTATTTATGCAGATTTGTAAAGTTACTGCAGTGTCCACATAACATGTACACCTTAGAAGTGGTCAGGCTCCTGTTTTATATTGGAGCACTGCGGGATCAGTATGTAATCATTTTATAATAAATGTTTTTCATTGCCATGGGGCTCATTTATACTTGTGTTGTCTGTGAAAAGCAGTCCTGTGGATCAATTTTCACAGAGCGGCAAGGTGACTGATGTGTTCACGAGGCAAAAGTGCCACCTCCTGAATGTCTATTTTTTTGGCAGCTGATTGGGCTTTTTCAATGGGAATACTGCACAGCAAATGTGAGCCTAGTTTTTTTTTTTTTTTTTTTTAAGTCCGCAAACGTGCAACTATAACGAAAAACCCGTAAGTGTTTCACAAAAAAGTGCAAGTGCAAAAACACCACACAAAAAGTGCACTTAGGGGTGTGCTGTGTCCTACCCCTAAAGGGGCTTGGACCGCTTACCCTGATCCCCCGGGGCACGAAGCTCCTGACGGGGACAAGGTTCCCACTTGGTCCTCCTGGCCAAAAGGCCTGGTGGACCACCGTTCCCTATGCCCAGCCGAAGCCGGACATTCAGTACTAGGCAAGGGGACTCTCCCGAAGAAGAGTCCTCTAGGGATCAGGGGAGGAAGGAACCGTATGGCCACACATCCTCCCCCTAGACTTCAGGGTAGGCCCGAGGACCCACACCCTCCATCCGTGAAAAACACACACATAAGGCAAAGAAAAAAGTGACAAACGTGGGAGTGCATAATAAATAAATAAATAAATGTGAGCCTAGTGTTTGACTCACAGTTGTGGTGTGACTCCATTCACTTTAATAAGTGGGATTAATTTTTCGCAGCATGTGTATGACTACCTTTGCAGCTTAAGGAGGCGCAGTACAAACAAAGCTCCACCACCTATTTTTTACCGTCCCCCAACCTCAAAGCCTGGAAACTAAGCCTTGCTTTGTGGCTTTTTGCCGCAGTATTGCTGCCAGGAGGTGAAATTGAAAAAATACATACACAGCATTTTAGCCTTTGAAATAAGTATTGTTTTATTTTTGTGTATTTGATTAGCAAGGATGCAAGCTTCAGGTAAAAGACATGATCCCCACTAGTGCAGTGCCATGATTATGTGCTTTTTGAAAAATCTGCTTGCTGTAGCCCAGAAGGTTGCACTCAGGGCTGTGTATTATTTTCTCTGATCTCTTACTCTTTGAATACAAATATGAAGCGTAGTCATGCTGAATTCATGTCAGGTTTAATGAGTTACGACAGGAATCGGTTTCACTGCATCAACAGATTGGTAAGATCGCCGAGTTCAAGATTTAGAGGAGCAGTTTGTGTGCCAGCTGTGCTTTATTGAGCCATTGGGATGGGGAGGAAGTACAGCCAATTGTCAATGATTTGCAGAGTAAAGGGAAGTAGCAAGATACAGCTGCCAATTTTCAGTGATTTTCAAATTCTTTCTTCTATCCTCTCACAGTCTGAACAGCTGCACAGTACCACTGCCTAGTGTAGTTACCACTTTTTTTTTCTTTGCCTGTCTGGATAGATAGCAGCAGGCTAAGGGCATTTCCTTTAGAATTCTGGAGTTATTTCTTTTGTACAGTGATCAGAAAGGTATTAGTAGTAATAAATACACAATTTGTGTACAGTAGGTGTCGGTAAAGAAAGCTCTAGAAAGGTGAGATGCAGGGGAACCAACAAACTAATTGACAATTTTCAAAGGCATAAAACATAGACATATAGAAACCATTTACACTATAGGGGTTATTTACTAAAACTAGAGCGTGCGACATCTAATGCAGCTCTGCATAGATACCAATCAGCTTCCAGGTTTTATTGCCAAAGCTCAATAGAACAAGCTAAAGTTAGGAGCTGATTGGCTACCATGCAAAGCTGCACCAGATTCTGAGTTTTTTTCCAGTTTTAGTAAATCCCCAATGCATTGCATTGACACAAAACATTAAA
Source organism: Staurois parvus (assembly GCF_062004578.1). Classification (NCBI taxonomy): domain Eukaryota; kingdom Metazoa; phylum Chordata; class Amphibia; order Anura; family Ranidae; genus Staurois; species Staurois parvus. Next base: position 1,546,174 of record NW_028318541.1, on the reverse strand, counting down.
GGGTTAGTTCAACCACACCAAAAACTGTCTATGCGCCCCGCCTGTAGATAAAAAAAACTGTGCAGCTTTGACTACAGCTGGATAATGCTATAGGTGTAAGCCTTTTACATACCTCCCATACCCTCTTCCTGCCTTGTTGCTAGGACTTTACTAAGACACTCCCAGCCATTACCATTACTGCTCACCCCCAATCACAGGAGTGATCTTTCAAACCCCCACATGTGTAGTTCACTATCTCCTCCATCACAGCACTAAGCTCAAAACTAATGCAACAGGGGAAAGAGAAAAGGTTTGAGTCAGCTGGGAGTGTCTTAGCAACGTCCTAGCAACAAGGCTGGATGGGATGATGCCATCCCTGGGATTTGTTCAGCCAGGCTTCTGGAAATATGTCACACTTGCACTTAGGGGCAAACTTTAAATTCCTTAGGGAAACTCATTGGGGTTTGTATAAACAGCTGTAAGCAGAAAGACCTGTATAATGAGAGGCTGACAGCGCCCACATCCGTTCACATGTAATCAAACATGCATCGATTACCTGTGAATGATTGCCTCTAGATGCAAACTATTTGCATCCTGGACCAGTCATTTCTAGGTAATTACTTCACTACATGTGAATGAACGCAAAGGGCTATGGTCATTTTCAGCTTTTCATTGCTTTCTACTGTGCTTTGTGCCTGCATCTGTTAACACAAACCCCATTGAAGCTGACCATAGGTGGGTAGAATTTCAAATGAAAAGAATGTTCTAAGAAAGTTTGTTAGTTTTTGTAACCTGTAATGGGTCAAATTGATGAACATTTTTTACTGCAATGACGAGAAGTTTCGAAGGAGTAGGATGGAAAATTTGTCTCAAACAAATGAATTTCTAACACTATATGGTTTTCATTTGGTAAGTGTCAGTTCATTACAAAATTAAATGTTAAAAGCAAACAAAATCTTTTGAGCAACATTCAAATGTTCTGAGAACTTTCCTACCAATTTTCCTAAGACTTTCTGTTTTAAATTCTATACATCTATGGGCAACTTAATGTGAAGCTCCACCCAAAAGGAGAAGTTCTGCTCTAAGACCTTGTTCCTGGTAAGGATTGGTACCATTGGGGGAGGGGGTAGTGGAAGTTGACCCCCCCCCTCCCGTAAAACTACGGGACTATTTAAAAGGCACAGCACTACTTGTACATGCGCAGTGGGCACCCAGCTGTGAAGCCGGTGAAACGGGCTGTGGGTAGGACACCGCAGGATCGTGGGACAGGTGAGTGGTTGTTTTTTAAAGGTCAGCAGCTACAGTTTTTGTAGCTGCTGACTTTTATTTTTTTTACAGTGTGACTGGAACTCTGCTTTAAGTCCCCTGCAGAAATTCATAGCCTGCCTCTAAACACGTGTGAATGCGGCCTAAGACATCTTATTCATTTTGAATGAGCTGTCAGTGTACCTTAAAGGACAGAAAAACTGATGCGCTATTTATTGTCAACGCAACACACAGATGGGAAACAGGTGACCCCTGGGGTGCAAGTAAATGCCATTCAGCGGGTAGATTCTATGCTTTGAGACAGTTTGAATGCAAAATCTGACTGGTGTGTATGTTTAAATCTACTGACAGCAGCCAAATGTGTTAGTAATAGGCTATAAAAAGAAAGTTATGTCAGATTAAACTTCTTTTGTGGTTGTGGCCTGGATCATAGTTTTAGGTAGACATTATGTTCTGTTTGGATGTATTGTTTGAAGGAGACATAACTGAATAGAAATATGTACTGCCAACAGGTGAGCAATGCTAGATCTAATGTTTTTGACATTTCATAGTTACATGGATATATTGTAGTAGGTTATGGTGCATTCAGCTCCACAATGCTAGACAGTGCAGACACGGTCTGAGAGGCACAGACCAGACAAACAGATGTGAAATGGAAGCAGTTTATTTAATAATCTAAGGGCCTCCCAGCTATACCAGCACCATCCACCTCCTACAGCATACACATGCTATGTGCCAATGGATAAAGGATCCAAATATTTCTTCAGAAACTTAAGTCACTTTACCTAAATTTAATTGCAAGCTCTGCAAGGTATTATTACCTTACAGCTGTCATGTCACTTACACAATACACTGCACTAGCAAGCAAGTAACTGCTATTGCAGAGCTTGATGTAAATAATGGGTCACTGACAGAAGGCGTTGCTTCAGGGCAGGACTGAGGTACCGACACTGTAGAGTGTAATGTAAGAGCAGGAGGTGCTAAGGGGCAGATTTAGCGTACATTTTAGACACAATGACCGACTTTGTTTCCTGGAAATTATTGTTCGAAAATAGATCAGCTTTCTATGGAATGCGTGTCCCTAGAGCAAACTCTAACAACCCTACTACAGATAACCTAGTGGTAGTAGTAGCAGTAATAGTACACGATACTATAAGACATTAGAGAAGGTTTTAATCTTTGGCCTTAAAGGGCAACACCAGTAAAAGCATTTGGTAAGCTGCTAATACTTTCCAGTAAACACAACTAATTTGCCAAACAAAACTGAACCTTTAGCTTAAAAGTTTAAATCTGAACTCCAGGACTTCAGCCAATCTGTAAAAAGTTCTTGCATACTAAGATGAATCCAATGAGGAGCATACCACCTAGTGGACTTGTGTCTTTAATTGACATCTGACAGTTTTATGGAACTCAGGAAGTACAGCTATCACTATGCTCAGAGGGGCTCTGACAGGGAAGATGCTGCCTTTTCACACGAAGCACCTCTGCCCTCCCTTCCCCTCTGCTGCACACTCACATGAGCCTTTGTATTTTGTGAATGGGTTCTTGTAACACAAAGTACTCTGTGATTGGGCAGGATGAGGTGAGGGGCAAGCAGAGCCACTGCATGTGACTCTGGAGCTGCTGAAACCAGAAGGTCCAAATTTGGAGTGCCAGAAGTATAGTGATAGCTATGCTCCAAGCGCTACTTAAAAAATGTATTTTTATAAATTAAGAGGCAATTCAATGAGATGGCATGCATCTTGTTGGACTTAATCCCTGGTAATCCAGAACATTTTCCAAAATGGCTAAATACCTGGAGCTGATTTTCTTTAGAAAGTAGCTACATCCTGAATAGAAAAGACTGTCCTATTCGAGCATGCTGCATAAAAAAACCTCTTGCTGTTTGTTGGAAGCAGTGGTCTCTCTGCAGTGGTCTGAGGCTGCTGAGTCAGACCTATAGCTCTGCAATCAAAAAGGCTCATGCTCCTTACTGCTTAGAAAGCATCTCAGACTTTTTTGTACATTTCGTTGCTTCACTTTACAGGCATCCATTTCAAGGCTGTGCCCTGCTTTTGTTGAACTTCAAGTTTCATTGCGCTCAGGTAGTCCTCAGTCCTGTCATTCTGACACTTTTAGTTCCATGGCATATTTGCTATATTAAGCTGCACTAACAAATGAGAGTTAATGTGGAATGCTGTGACTTCCTTCTTCCTGCCCATAGAAGCATTTCTAGAAGGTGTATGATGTAGGAATGAGTAAGCACAGAGAGATACAGTACATATTACATGTTAAGTGTAAGGCCTGCATACTAAAGTCCTGCTTTGCCACTGGCTCCAGACACCGCTGCTTGTCCTTAACTTTATGAGCTAACCCCAGAACACCTCATTTCTTAGAGAGGGAACAAGGAGAGGAAAAATAAACGCTAAATGGAAAAACATTACTCTCATCCTACTAAACTTGAAGCTCACATTCACAGCAAGCCATACAGATTGTCAGCAGCAGAATCCAACCCTTCTGTACCTACAGATGAAACAGGCAGCACAGTCCACATCCAGTCAGATCAATGTCAAATAACCTGCCATACCTTCTATAATCCACAGAGACTGTCTGCAAAATAAATACAAATTGATAGCTTTCACCCATTAGAATGCTTAGTCTGTCTATTCTGCAGAGCTGTATGAAATACTGATAAACTGGAGCTTCAAGTTCCATTGCCAAGCAATTTAGATCATTAATGAAGATATGTATGGATCATAGTAAAATACCTTTTGAAATTATTTCATTAAAGAAGTATAGCCAGAGATATTTTTGGCTATGCTTCTGTGGATTTCATTCTGCACTCCTGTGGGCTGACGTCACTCAGCTGGTCCAGGCTCTGGAAAGATCCCGACTTTAAAGTCAGGATTGACCCAGATGCCTGGACCACAGCTGTCTCATCCTCTCAGCAATCTGCTAAGAGCTTGAGCCAGCCACTCCCACCCCCTCCACAGCCCAGGGGGCAAAGCACAAAGTTGTTGTCTGACAGTCACTGACTATTTGCTCAATGAAGACTGAGAACTGAGCGATCAGTGTTTGATCGCTCAGTTCACGGTCTTAGAGGGGGTGGGGACAGCTGTAGCTGGGATCGGTGCTGCAGCCATCTTGGTAAGTATGGATTCTTTTATTTTTTTTTATACAGCCATACTTCTCTTTTAAGAAGTATTGTTTTTTATATGTCTACTTTGTTTTTTTGGAAGTATGTTACCGAGAGAGAAATATTCTGGGGCCATCTTCAGAGTAGGAAAAATATTCTTTTTTAAAGGTCAGCCCAATCAAAGCTGATACTTTGGTTTTGGGTAAATGTTAGTGGCTTGAAATATCCACTAGTTATCTGTAGTGATGAGATCTTAATTCCTGAGCTTCTGTTAGTGAAATGGCAATGGCTTAAATAAAGTCTAACACTTTTACTTTTTTCGGTTTTTGATAGAAAAGGAAAAAACTTTGTTACATTTGAAAGATTTCCATACGTTTTCTGTGTTAGAGACACAAGAATTGACAGGTAAACTCTCCAAAGTGAAGTGTAGTCCCCTCTTAGGCAATAGTCTCTTTAACAGGTGTGTCCCCATTGGAAGATTCCTCCTTTATTCCTATTCTGGTGACAGCTGTAAAATTTTGGAATTTCAGTCACATTCTGAAATGGTCGCTGGAACATATAGAGTGAATCTTCCCAGCTGGGATAAAGAAACCCTCATCAAGGCCCTCTCCTCCAATCCTTGCCGACTCTTCTCCACCTTCAACTCTCTACTCTCTCCACCCCCACCTCCACCCAGCACCTCACTCACCGCCCTTGAAATTGCCAATCACTTCAAAAACAAGATTGATACAATTCGCAAGGACATCGCCACAACTCACACTCCCTCTCAACCCGTCCCCTCTCACACAGCTACCCCGTCATCCCCCCTCTCCCTCGACATAACCCGCAGGGACTTCGTCGCTGCTCAAACTCCCTCCAACCCCGTTCCCCCTCACTCAGCTACCCCCTCATCACCCCTCTCCCACGGCCCCACCACTGCTCTGACCTCCATTTCCACCCCACCCTACATTCCTCATACTGAAGCCCCCACAACACTCCGCACTTTGACCTTACTACCATCGAGGAAGTCTCCAAGGTCCTCTCTGATGCCTGCCTCACCACATGCCCCCTCGACCCTATCCCCTCACAACTCCTACAACCTTCTTCCCCCTCCATCCTTTGCTCCCTCACCCACATCTACTGAACTACATCACCGACCTAATATCCAAGTACCACCCAGCATGCACACCCCACTCCTCACAAGACCTCCTTCTCTCTAGTTCCCTGGTCTCCTCCTCCCATGCCCACCTCCAGGACTTCTCCAGGGTGTCACCCATCCTCTGGGACTCCCTGCCCCAACCCTTCAGATTATCACCTACTCTCCTCTCCTTTAGGTGCACCCTGAAAACCCACCTCTTCAGGGAAGCCTACCCCACCCCCTGCTAACTTGCCGACCTCCTCCACTCTTCCTACCACTCCATCCCCCATAGCTATCTCCTCCTATGCCACCATCCCCTCCCTCCTAGATTGTAAGCTCGAAAGAGCAGGGCCCTCGATCCCCTCATGTTTTGCATTGTATTATTGTTCTGTCACATGTTCTGTCCCCCTTTGTAATGTACAGCGCTGAGCGAACTATTGGCGCTTTATAAATACTGTATAATAATAATAATAATAATAATACACTATATACAAATCCCCACTACACATCCCAAAAAAGAAAAAAAACAAATGTTCCAGCTTTAGATTAACTTCAGGCTGGATTCAGATTGTTCAAGTGTGTTGCATCTCACCTGGAAGTGCACACATGTAGGTTTGAAAGAGTCTATATAGTTTCCCTTTCCTTTTCACACTAAACTGCAGTGCATGAATGTGAACCAGACAAAGAGGAAATGATGGAATTTCTATTTAAAATGCAATTTCATTGAATTAAAGTTGCTTAAAATGGTGAATCCAGTCTCAAGGTCATTTGGCTTGAATTTCTTCTCTAAAAATTGTAATGAGCTTCCTATGCTTAGGCGCTCCTGCCTCTACAGACTCATTCACACGGGGCGTTTTAATAACTCTGGTGATGTTAGCTCTGTAAAGTCACGTTACAAATGTGAGTTTTTTCAGCGTTTTTGTATTAGCGTTTAGCTGCGTTTTGCCACGTTTTTTTAGCGTTTTCTATATTTAGTTTTTACCAAAACAATAAAAAAAAGTTAGTAAAAAAAACTGTCCAAAAACGCTGATTTACCGCGTTTTTCAGTGTTAGAGCATTTTTACAGCTAAAAACTCCTGTAGAAACCTACTAGTTTTTTTCCAGCCAAAACACGTCCCTGCCAAAAAAACATTGATTACAGTCTATATGTACATGGACACATAGGATAACATGCTGGGGAGTTTACTGGCTGTAGAAAAAAAACGTCAAAAGCCAAAAACAGCCGCTGTAAAAACGTCCCGTGTGCATGAGGACTCATAGTTGTATATTTGCTGTATGACTAGCACCACCTCTGCTAGTCTCCACAGATTTGGACTGAGATTTGGAGAAGTCACTTCTGTGCTGCTCACTGTTTTCATTGCTGGAGAGGAAGCTGTACTTGAAGTCATTTATGCTGTGTATTTGTGCTTCATCCACCTCTCCTGCTGTTTCTAGAACATTACCAGTCATCAGAACCCCCACTCTTCAGGGGGCAAGTTTGACATGAGAAAGCATGCTCCTCTACCAGTGTGGCCTCCTCCACACAGAGGCACAATGCAGAACAAGGCATGGGAAGTCAGTAATGTGGAAAAGAAATCAGCTACAGGGGATCAGAGGGCAATACTGGAAACTAGTCCTCCGTCATCTGCTTGCTTTTTTGGGTACATCTTCCACAGTACAAGCCCACTTTAAGGGGAACTCAGTGTCTTACTCTTACTCCTTCATAAAAAAAGGTCTTGCATTTTCTTAGCTTGGTTCCGTTCTAACCCAGACTCTGTGTTTGAATTCTGGGCCATGACGGACAACACATCCCACTGAGCTTTACTGTTTCTTCCAGTTGGTAGAAAACCAGTCAAAGTGCTCCTGTACCATTGTGAACTTAGTAATTGCTCTGTTAAATAAAGTTAAAGTGTTACCTCTACTGGATCTGTACCACAAATATTTTACAGTGTAGAAAATAGACAACATTAGGTAATGTGTCTTCAAAACCTTTTTTTTTCTTTGGATAGAGTGGTGAGAAGTTTTTATTGCTGTCTGTGTACCCCACTAGGGAGATTCACCTCAGTTTGTCTTGATGACCATTGTCACTGATACAGAAAGTGGCAGCAAGTTTTTAATTGTCATCAGAACAAAAATAGAAAGGAAATCTTCCAGTGGCGACACTTATTCTGGTTACAGCTTTTCAAGAGAATATTTCTTCTCACTTCCTGTTGTGTTTACAGAACTACAGAACATGGAGTAAAGGGAATTTAACCATTCCCACCTCTATTCAGAATGAAAAAAATAAAAAACAGTTTGGGTTTTCAATATACTTTAACTGCAAGCTACTAAGACAAAAAAAGTCTATAGTTGGTAAAGCTGAACTTGAAGATGACCATGAATTTCAATTATTAATTTATGTTCCCAATTTTCAATAAAATTACTCAAAAAATGTTTTTAAATTGTTTTCAAAGCTACATGATTTCGTGCTTGTCACAACCCTGTGAACAAAAAAAGTGAACTGTGAAATCGCAGCACACAAAAAGTGCACAAAAGTACAGAATGAAACGGACCTCTGAAGAGGAAGGATCTTAATCCCTGAATCCCCTGGGGCACAAGACTTCTGACAGGGGCAAGGCATTCTGGTCTACCTAGGCCAAAGTCAGGTGGACCCCGCTCTTTCGGAACATGCCAAAAGCTGGTCTTCCAAGTACTTGGCGAGGGCTCTCCCAAAGCAAGACCCCTGTTTGGGGATAGGAAAAAGACCCAAAGGCCACAGATCCCCCTGGTGACAAACCTGCACCCACTGGCCTAGTGATTGAAAAAAAAAAAATAAACCACATGTGTAGTGTAAATGCTTGTAATAAATATGTGCATAAATAGAAATTAATAAGTGCCATGCACAGTACACAAGGCGGGCCTACCAGACGGTATTATGGTTCCTCTGAGCTAGCCAGAAGGCCCACCCAGGAAGTGTGTGCAAAGTAGCAAGGTGATGTGACTGAGTGGATGTTAACTTGCCAAAAAAAACCTATATTATACTCAAAATATGTTCAAGATAAATGATTTTTAAGTTGTTGTGATGTTACTCCCCATCTTTTCATCAATGTTTGTCAGCCTGGAGGATGGATCTTTGATGTGCCATACATCATTCCTCCAACCAATGGATGTAACCGGGCTCACAGAACTATATTTCCCATGATTCTTGAAAAATGTCAAAGAGGTGGTGACTAGGCAGTTCCACACTCTCAAATAACCTCCCACATTGAGCAGCGCCGTCATTTACCCTCCAGGGACATGGACATTTGCATATGCTGGCCATCAAGAGGTAAGGACATGCATAGGTGGGACAGACAGGAGAGCATCACAAAACAGATCCACCCATCCCAGACACCTCTGATGTAAAGACATCAAGTGATGCCCTGCAAAGACAATACATTGTTGTTTACAAGATCTGAAGCATTGGTAGAGGGGAGAAGACAGTGTGGATCAGTCTTATGAACAAGAAGAAAGATTCAGCATGCAATGTGGATGTCATGTTTCACGGTGGTTTATTCATACACTTTTGCTGTTATTGTGTTAAGATTTGGTTACAGTAGAGAATTGATTATTAAAAGATACAATAGATATTTAGACTGAAGTTCAACTTTAAAAAATATCTGAAGCCAAAACTTTTTTTAGTGGGGATGTGTAAAAACCACTGTCAGTTTTTTGCCATCTCGGTCTCATTAGCTGGGTTTCCCTATACTTCCTGACCTGTAGACTTAGAAGGAAGTGAGAAAATATATATTTCCAATGTAAGAGAAATCCCTTGTATTTGGAACAAGTGTTCCCTCCATTCTCTGTTCTGGTGGCAACTCAAAAGTTTGGATTCCCCCCACTTTCATTTCTGGTGATATTGGTCATCAGGACACGTAAAGTGGCAGTAGTAGTACAACCTTTTAGGGGTCAGTATAGGGAGATGTTTTGTGGATAATTCACAGAAACTGGATGGGTAACCTGGTAACTGAGGTGAATAAAAATTTACAGCCATCCCCTAATTCTGTCATTTTTTTGGGGGATATCGGCGGGAGCATCTAACGCCTGAATGATAAAAATCACCTGCTGACTGTCAGATTAGCCTGTCTGGTCCCTGAATTCTATAATGTTTTGTCCAACCTTGATTAGCTATAAAATAAAGTTTCAGTTCATGTGTGTGATGAGAAAGGTGAATTTATATTAGGTTAGGATATTCACCTTGACTGAATAGATTAGGTTCTTATGTATTTGATTGTTATTTATGGAAGTTTAAGCGCTAAATATTATACAAATCTGGTCATATCAGTCCCTGAAGGAACTCACTATCTAATTTCTTTACCTCATACGGACATGAAGGGTGAATTTGGAAGTTGCACATTACCAACAGGTATGTCTGTCTTCAATTGTTGGGAAAAAATAGAGCAGTAAACCCCCATAAGCATGGGGAGAAAATAAAAAAAATCTATGTAGATAGTTTCACAGCTGGTATTTGAACCATTTAACCAAGGTTGTATGTATAAAATCCTGCTTACCATATTACCTAGACAAGCCATATAGTCAGCATGTTATAGCTGTAAGTCATAAGGGAGTGGCACCAGTGTTAGGCTGTATACACACATACACAGGTGTGATAGTGCATCATGCATCTTGTTTAATGCAGGCCATACAAGGTTCGAATTCTGAACGATTTTTTGTCTGAAAATCGAAACGTCGTTCGTTCTATAATCCGATGGTGCCCGATAAACAAAATGGGGAGGAACCACGAAAAGCGGTCGATGCCATTGCCCCATTGATGATGCCATTGTCGATTATTCTTAGGTCCGATTTTTATATGAAAATCGTTCGTAATTCAAACCATGTATGGCCTGCATTAGGAAGCCTGTTCATTTCATTGAACTGCCCATTGTACGAACATTGCACAGAAAGAAGCACATTTTCTGTTAAAAGCTGCATTTCACCAAAATGCATGGACATTCTATCATGCTTTTGGCGCTTAATCTTTCAAAACACTTTAGCAAGGTGTGGAGGAGTGAAGTTAATGGTACTGTATAGGGGCGGACTGACAACTCATGGGGCCACCGGGCAATAGGGGATCATGGGGCCCCTGTGCCCTTGCCCAAACTCAAAAAAGCCTATGAAAAAGGTACCAGGGGCATCTCATGGGGCCCCCTACTGGCCCCGGGCCCTCGGGCAGTGCCCGAGTTTCCAAATGGTCAGTCCGCCCCTGGTACTGTAGAGCACCTGCAAAAACAGTGCATGTTTTTGTGTGCTGCAAAAATGTGTGCAATTTGGATGCATTCCTGAATCAAGGACTGAAATCTACACATGCGTTAATCTGGACCACTAGTTTTGAAAATCAGCGAGTGGGATTTATCAAAATTGAAGGAGACAGAATCTGGAGCAGCTTTGCATTGCAACCAGCCTTCTTCTGTCATTTTCAAAGTTTACCTGAATAGTTTGAAGTTGGAAGCTGATTGGTTGCCATGCACAGCTGCTTCAGATTCTGTCTGTTCCAGTTTTGATAACACCCCCCCCCCCCATAATTTTTTGTAGTTTGGCACTGATTGAGAAACTGCCCTTTTAGTAGCATTTGTCCTTTTATCCATTCCTCATGCATTCACATCTCTGTTTTATGTGGAACTGCAAAGCTTCCCATACTATTCCTCTGAAGTATTGAATTGAGAAGGAGTCCTTGTACGCCCGGCAAGGGTTAAGCAGCAGCGTCTGTGAAATTTGGGAAACCGCAAGCTCTGCTCTGCCCAGCAGTGAATGGGAATTCACTTAAGTGCCTCATCTAACAGTGACAGTATCCAGTGTACACATCCAGCATGGTGTAGCAGTAAATACCAGGAGTAACTGTGTCATTATATATCCTTCAGCCTCTCTGATCAGCTCCCTGTGGATTCCTGGCCAGGAAACCTACCTACGCAGAGGTGGGGAGGTCTGAGACATTACCCACTGACAGCGGAAGGGGCTTCTGTCTGTTACTTAAACAAATATCGTCCTCTCAAAAGACGAATCAAAGCGTTGCTCAGCGCCAGCGTACCACGGGGCACTGTGATTGGCACTGGTTAGCGAAGTCCCTGATATACGTCAAGCTGTGGCTGAGTGAGAACAGTTCTTGTCTTGGCAGATGCCACAGTTTGCATAGGAATTAAGCTACAGAGACGCCTGCACATATGTCTTTAGAATAACTCCACTGTACTCCCTCATTCTATATACCACCGCTAACTGCTGTCATTATCACACACAGAAAAGGGCTCTGTTCTAAGAGACAAAAAAAAGTATATATTCGTGTTCCTTTCCAGATCATTACAGCATGGCAAATTAACCCTGTCAGTGTCAGATTCCTGGGCACACTCCAAGTCTTGCAGCAAGCAGAGAAATGGTTAATCAGCCCTCACAGAAAACAGGCGGCAGTGAAAGTGCAGGACAGGGTTAATGATGACAGGAGGAAGAAAGGAATGCCCCTTAGTGTCTAGCGATGAGGAACTCCCCTTGAAGAGACAGCTGTTTTCCCTACAGCTGATGTCGAGTCCACGCCCCTTCTCCAACCCACAGGCAGAGATTAAAAATCCCCAGTCCCGAGGAAGGCAGGACATTGTACCAACCCAGCCTTGTCCCAGCGAGAAGATCTGCTACAATCTGTTTAACCATCCTTCATTCAGGACTTGTCACATCCATTCATTCATTGGCTTAAACTTTGGTATCACGTGACTTTATAGGCTAGGGTTTTTAAAGATGGCTACCCCATGGTGCCCTTAATATTTGTTCCATTAAGTAAGCAAGGAAGAGTGAGAATGTATAGGCTGCAACTTGATGTCTAGTCAGCAAGGGGTTAACAGAATCCTTTGATACATTCAGTATGCAGTAAATGATAAGAAGGGTTAAATGCCTTTGATGATCCATACAACTGAAATGAATAAATAGAGCAAAATCTGGGAAAGTAGACAGGGGGAGCTAATGACGGCATCCTGATCTGTCAAACTGGCAATGTATAAATACAAGGTCCCATGCCGTTGTATGGAGGTGACCCCTGGCAGAGAAAGGGTACATATATATATCATACATATATCATATCATAAATATATTGTACATAAATCAAACATACATGTAAATATACATCATCACCTATCCCCACACTGTCACACTTTCTAGAATAGTGATACAACTGCTGTCACACTGTTAGGAAAACATTTGTCACCGCCAGCATAACTCTGAAATGCCACAGCAAGCTGTCCAATCTGTTATATATTATCCATCAAAGCAATTAAGAAAGCATGCTATACTCAGAAGAAACCAAAAGTAAAATCACTAAATGAATGGCAACACACTGCCAGCACAGTACAGTTTCCAGCTTCCAATGCCATAGGCTGGCTGGCTGTCAGTTTTCTTCATGGGATCCAATTAGAACGTGCTGCCCACTGCACCCTATGCCAACACAGCACTACCGCCACTGCATCTAACCACAGCTATGCCTGGAAAATGCCCCACTGATATACATGCCAATGCTCACAGAATTCTGCTCCTTGCACATGGAACCTACATCCAGACTAACTGCACCTTCATAGTCATTGTGTCATTTGCCAGTCACTGCTAGTCAGGTAACCAACAGTATCAGAGAAGTAAAGACAGTTTGCAGTGCGCTGTATAAATGAGATCTTCACATGCACAGATTATATGAATAGGGCTGCAAGGTTGCAGAGAAATCCTTACCTTCATATCAGTATGCTGTCATGGGGAGCTTCCTTATTTCTCCGGCTGCAGCAGTCATTGGGAGAGAGAGACAGCAGCGGTAAAGTACTAGTTCCGTAGTAATGTATGAGCAGACTGAGAAAGCTTCATTACTGTGCTCAGTCCCTGGAAGTCAAGCTCACGCCCTCTCAGGCTGCATTAGCCAGTAGCACAGAGCATCCAGCAGCTGTAGACTCAGTCACTGCTCAGCTGCCGGAATAGGATTCCCCCTCCCCCCCTTCTCCTGGGCTGCTGTGCCACTGCTGTCACCTGTCAGTGCCTACTGCTGCTTTGGGTTAAGGCATCCAGTTCACCTTAGTTTTCTTTTCTTCTTCAACCCTTTGGTTCATCACATATGCTAATAGGCAAACACTTTTTGAAGCTAGATTTATGACAGATTTTTCCAAACATTTCCAGATGGCGATCAGGCTAAGGGCATAAAAGAGCTTGGAAATATGCACCAGATTAAGCGTTTTAAATGAGGCATTTTTTGTATATGTAATTGAATATATTTTATATGTGTAACCTGTGTGCAGGGACTGGTACTCATATGTATGCACTTGCACGAAAGTTGTGTCCAGCAATGTTCTTTGTTTTTGCTCAACATTCTTCCCAACTTTCTACAATAGGAAACATTCCCGTGCTTCAAGTACAAATTATATGTCATTGCTGCTTCCCAGTTATACTTCCTTCATTTCAAATGACTATTTGGGAAGCCTGCAGGAGTGGAGGATCGTGTAAACAAAGCTGCGTTTTGCATCCTCCCAGACCTAATAGAGCATTTAACACTTGAAATGTGGGGGGGTAGTTCCTTTCCTGGAGATGGGCTTTAAAGAAAGCCAGACATCATTGGGCTTATGCATGAATATGAATGTTAACTTATTCAATTATTGTGTTCACTTATTTTAGCTTTGCAGATATATCTATTAAGAATTTATATTTGACCTCATATATAGCTCTGGTGCCATTTGGACTGGCCAGTCATATGAAGGGTAAGTGTTGACAGGCATTGATGGGCAAAGTCAGCTTTGTTTTGACATCAGTTTTATGCAGGTCATACATGGTTCGAATTCCGAACGATTTTCATAAGAAAATCGGACCTAAGAATAATCATACGATTTTTGCTCTGTTAGTGGGGGAATATTATCAGCCAATTTTAGTGGTTCCTCCCCATTTCGTTTATCGGGCATGCTGGAAAATTCATGAAAAGTGACCGATTTTCGAAATTATTGGTGGCACCATCAGATTACAGAACAAATTACTTTTCGGACAAAAAATCGTTCAGAACTCGAACCATGTATGGCCTCCATAAGTTTCTGAGATCATTCAGAATTCATTGCTGATGCAGTTTTCCTGCATTTGACCCGCACAAGCCAAGCCTGTATAGACAAGCCTCCTGCCTCCCGCACTTAGCAGAGTGGGGAGGGGGACTGGAGCACGCAGCTCCAGCTGAACTGGTCTGTGCCAATGTCTGCCTGAGACACAGCATAATACAGGTAGCAAAACACTCCTAATTAGCAAAGGGGATTTTTGTCTTTTAGGAGCAGCATCTGCTCCATTTTCTCAGCTTAGAAGAGTGGTGCAGGCATAAAGCCTGTGCCTCTCTTTGGTAATTCCCCAGAGTGGCTTACCCGAAGTTCTAAACTGCAAGCTTTGAGATACAAACTGAAAAAATAAGTTGTTAGAAAAGCCGTATCATCTACCAATGCTCCTGTGAACAGATGGAGCAGGAACCACACTAGGAAAGGACAGGAGAATCTACTCAGGTGACTCATTACATACAGAAACAGCAGTGTGGTAAAATTACAGTCCTTGTGTCTCTAGCACATGCAACAACTTCGCTGGAAGTTTCAGAAGAAAAGAAGGATCTCAGCTATGAGACTTGAACCCTTAACCCTTGCACGGCTGGCAGCTCACACTTAGATGTGAGGTCTTTTTGCAGCCTTGTGAACTTTCTGTGCAGATTTTGAATTCTGGCAATCATGTTCCAAAATGGAGACATTTTTGCTAGTTAGGAAGACTGCTTGTTGGTAAATAGCATATTTATATATGAAGATCCATAGCAAACCTACAAGAGGGACAGCTGTGAAGGAAAGAGCGGCAGAAGGCTTTGGGTATAGAAAAGACCGTTTGGGAGCTGTGTTTTGTTATGGTAAATATTGATTTGGCCAATTTGCAAAATGCAGTTTAGAGAACCTATTATAATTTGGAGTAGGATATAGACTTTTTGTGAACCACCTTCAATAGGTGTCAGCAGCATTGTGTCAGGACAAGGTCTTCAGTTTTTCCTGTAAATTGTTTAATGCTGCTTTAAAACAGTAATTGATTGTAGATTTTTCTTAAATGTTTAAATCTGACCCAGACTGTGGGCAAATGCCAAAAGGCTGAATCACCCACTGGCATCCAATAACAGTCAGGAATCCCCAGCTCTGCCTTCCCCCGCTATCGGGTCTCATTCCTGCTGATAAAACCTTGGCACTTTTACGGAATTCTCTGTAACGAATTTTTGTACAAATACAATACATAGCCCAACAGGGAAAGTGAGGTCTCTTAAAAGAGAAGTGTGGCCAGAGCTTTAAATGTGGGTCACAGGAATGCACTTACGTTTGTACTCCTGAGACCCATAATCAGCCAACAGCGGGCTAAAGTCTGTTGTCAGCTGACCTCATAAAGCGCACCAGTCACTTTATGTATCCCGACAATAATGTCAACATCCACCCAGATGCCTGACTGGCAGCTGGCTCAGTCTCTCACTGTGCCGCTGAGAGCTTGAGCCAACCTTTCCCACTCCCTCCACAGCACAGTGGGCACTGAAGGGAAAGAGCAGAGAGCAGTGCCTGACAATGATTGCTCAGTTCTCTGGCTTATAGCCAGCGGGGACAGCTGCAGCATTGGATTGAGGCTGCAGCCATATAGGTGAGTATGTATGTTAAGTTTTTTTTCACTTCCTGCACTTCTCCTTTAACCACTTGCTAACCAAAGAAGGGCTGTCCAGTTCTGGGAGGGCGTCATATGACGTCTTCCCAGAATGCGCCCTCCTGCGCACCCCCAGGTGTGTGCACCCGGCAATCTCTATGATCGCTGTGTCCTACGGACACATCTGATCACGTGATGATGTAAAAGGCCAATCACAGCAGCCTTTTACCACGTGATCAGCTGTGTCCAATGACACAGCAGATCACGGAGTAAATATAGTTGTCGGTTATCGGCAACACTTTCCTCACGCTGTCACAGAGCAGACTGGCACTGATCATCATGGCACTGATGATCAGTGCCCTGCAGTGCTGCCCAGCAGTGCCATCCACCAGTGCACAGCAGTGCCTCCCAACAGTGCCACCCATCAGTTGCGCCCATCAGTGCCACCAGTTAGTGCCGCCCATCAATGTCCATCAGTATTGCCAATCAGTGACCATCATTGCTGCATATTAGTGCAGCATCATCAGAGCCACCTCATCAATGCCGACCAGTGCCACCTCATCAGTGCAGCCTATCCGTGCCACCTCATCAGTGCCCATCAGTGCTGCCTATCAGTGCAGCCTCATCAACGCACATCAGTGAAGTGAAGGAGAGGAATTACCTGTTTGCTAAATTTTATAATAGAGACAAAGAAAAACTTTTTTTTTTTCAAATTCTTTGCTCTTTTTTTGTTTATAGTGCAAAAAATAAAACACCCAGTGACAATTACATTTGAAAAAAATGATAAAAATTTCATATGGGTACAGTGTTGCATGACCGTGCAATTGTCATTCAAAGTGCGACAGGTTCTTTTTGCACATAAACCGGCTGGGGGTTGGGTCTTCCCAATCTGCTGTGCTATTATCAAGCTGCTCAAGTAGCTCAATTGTCAGCGGTATATTCCTGTACTTAAAAACCAGACTGGATATCTATGGAACGAATGGCTGCTAAGCTGGTTCCCCTGGACTTTTTAAAATGGCAGCCATCATGACAGTGGATGCCGATTCTAACCCCACTCTGTCAAAATCTTTGAATGTGTGGGATAGAGTGCAAAATAATCCAAATATGATCTCTCCCTTCAAAATCCCATATTTTTAATAATCCTAAATTTCCCCCGGTTCTGGACCCCGAAGCCTTCCAGTGGTGGCTTAATAAGGGTCTTTACCGAATAGGCCACTTTCTCACGCCCAGGGGCCCTCTCACTCTACAATCGCTGTCGGTTCTCTTGTGTTCTGTCTCTTCAACTCTTGGTTTTCTTGACTATACTAGTTTGTTACAAAGGACCTAGCCAGGCTGTATATCAGGACCTCGGCCTGGGCTTGATCTCCAAGACCGAAGCTAGCCCTGCCAAGTACCTCTCCTTCTGTAGGAGGTTCCTGACGTGTACATGCACTTTTTGTTTGCTTTGACTGCCCATGTTAATTTGCCGTTGTTACTGCTATTCCGTTATCTGTATGTATACCAGGGCACTGGCCCTGCACAACTGTATCTTTTATCATTGTACCAGATTTTGGTCTCACTGAATGACTCTTTTTCTACTTTTGTACTTTGTACAAATAATAAAAAAGAATGAAAGTAAATATACTATTGAAAGCTTTTTTGGATATACTCTTATCTATTCAATAAGTGCAAAATAATATCCCTTGATCCTGCCAGGCATCCAGGGAGCTGATAACGTCTGTGCACTCTGCCTGTGCTGCACTCAGTCATCATTGCTCACAGCTATCTCTGTGGACTACAGAACAACTCCCCCTATGTTAAGGAGATAAGAAGAGGTGTTCTGTAGTCCCAATGCTTCTCCTCCATAGATACATTTCAGTGAGCATTGCCATCCTAGGAAAGACGTGCTACTGGCAGGATCACCAGGTAAAGTAAAGGGAAAAAAAGTCTGAAAAAAGTAATGCAGTCACTACATCTGAGGACTGGTGAGCTACAATATATTACATTTTTCTTAGTATGAGGTACTGGAGCAGACAGGTTCTGAGGCAGCTGGTCATAGTAACCAATCAGATTCTATAGCTTCAGCCTGTTCAGTTAAGCTATCAAAAGGAAAGCTGATTGGTTGTCGTGCACAGCTGCTCCAAATTCTGGCTGCTCCAGTTTTATTAAATCCCCCCTAACCCCATGTATTTACTCATAGGTACTCATAGACATTTAGACAATAGGGGGTTTATTTACTAAAGCTGGAGAGTCCAAAATCAGACTCCCTTCTGCATAGAAACCAATCAGCTTCCAGGTTTCATTGCCAAAGCTTCATTGAACAAGCTGAGGTTAAAAGCTGATTGGTTTCTATGCAGAAGGGAGTCTGATTTTGGACTCTCCAGCTTTAGTAAATAAACCCCATGATGTCAATCCTCTGAACTGGCTTTTTTAACACAAACAGGGTGCCAGTTTATTGCCTCTGGGGCAAATCAGGCAGTTCTGCATGATCATTCTTGGCAGACAAAGCACTTGGGCACTCTGGAAAAACCTTCCTGCTCATCATTTTCTTTGCTTACCTTATGGATAGTCTTGTTTACAATTATGTATACAAATTGTAATTGTAAAACAAATGGCTTTATTCCATGTAAACTGACAGTCTGCACACTGGTGAATTTTGGATCATTCTGTCAAAGGACCTCAGCTTTCAAAAAATTATACCTGTTGTGAAAGAAAGAGCTTGTCTGCACCATACCTGACAATGGACCAGATTTGCATTTTCATATGTCTTTGCTTTGTGCTTAGAGGGACATTGTTCCTTCTGAGACAAACTATTAATATTCGTTAAATGTACTTAATTTTCTTCCAGTTCACGCATCAGTTATCTGTGTGGCTCGCACGCAAGGTTTGCACGAGCAATATGCAGTGGTTTGGAAAGCCCTCTGGCTGTGAAGAAATCCAATTTAATGTATTTATGTGTGTACAGGTTTGTGTATTACAGCAGACTGCACAGTTAGATGCTCCATCGCTAAAGAGGATGTTTTAGCCTAAACAGGACATAAATTCCTAAGACTTTGTCCGCTGTTGCTCTATGCAGTCATTGCTGGGAGGATAAACAGACCAAATACGTCTCAAGAAGGCTTCTTCAACAGAGAGAATCAATGTGTGGCCCAAACGGCGTGCTGAACTCAACCACTGCTTGTCTATCCAATTCACTATGATTTTGTGATGTGAGTAAAGTTGTAGTGTCTTTACTAAGGGAATATGCAGGATGCTGCAGTTGAACACTCCTTAAAATGGTAGTTACCTGTTATGCTGATTCAGTGGCTTCGATACTTTCACCAACATGAAATAGGTTGTCTTGTGTGTAGATAAGTTCTGACCTTCCTGGTTTGTGTGTTCCAGGTCAGGGTCTCGAATACTGAAATGGTATGTACAGTATATTTTGGAGATGAGAGTAGCACAGGTTTTTAGCATGTCCAGTAAATCTATATTAGCCAAAAGAAAGCGATTAAAGCAGCCAACGTGTTTTGGCCGCTCATTAGCCCCCCTTCAGCAGGGCTTGTAATGAAGAAGAATGTTTAAAGAAGCGTTGGAGCTGGGTAGATTGCTTAGGGGAATTTCTAGGATTGCATGTCTACCCTGGTCCAGATCATAGTTCACTCTGGTCCAGTTCTTGTTAAAGCATCCAATTTCATTATATATATCAAAAAAGTCTCACCTATGGAGTTTTACCCCCCCCCCCCAAACCGCAAATGTAAACAATCCCTGACTGTCCTGAGCTCCCTATAAAGCTGCATTCACATTGATGTGCTGCGGTTTACCTTTACCCCAGGTACAGTGCAGTGCATCTGCGGCTTTCCTGAGCTTTGCCATAGACTTCTATAATGTCTTGCAGGTGTGGTGCACTTCTGAAAGTGCACCAAAACTCCTACATTCAGTCTGAGGTGGAGGGCAATATCTGTGGGCTTCGAGGGCCATAGGTTGAGCACCCCTGCCTTAAGATATGGGTCCAGCGCTTCATCCATACCTCTACACCTCAAAGTACTGAAGTCAGAGGTTTACATACAAGCGTTTATCTATGTATTTTTTTACTAATATACATTCATGCATACTAAACCACAGGTTATATACTGTAGCATGGAACAATTATTTAGAGGGCACAACTACCTCCCTGTCACATGTTCCATACAATTAAACTGGTAATTGTCATTTTGCTGTCTCCTTTTTCCTACGCTGGTGGCTAACATAGAGAAATGAACTGTGCAACAAAGTTTTGTAGATGTCAACTTTCCAGTTGGGAACGTGGACCTACATAGTTAATAATATCTGTCACATAGTGTAGCTTTTTAAACCTTTAAAAATTATATTTGTGCTGCTCCTTTAAACTAAAATAAATGGAGTTTCTCCTGTCTCCAGCCACAGGGGATGTTCCTGTGAGGTCTGTACAGTAGGAAAAGAAATAGTTATAGAGTCACCCTGGATTGGACATCAGTGTCCTTTGGGATGTCAGATTTATGCCTCCCCCTGCACAGGTCACAGCCTACCAACACAAACCAATTCCCCGATGTGCTCACTTATAACACTGTTGGGTGCTGAACATTGAATGATATCGATTGCGGTCTGTAAGTTGCACATCGGCACGTGGCATAAAGAATACAGTCTCTTACTGTGTTCTGTCTCTGATACATTGTTCAAATACATGGGATGGGTTTTCTTTTGAGACCTCAGAGCAATAAACAAGCAGACTTTAAAAACAAAAATGGGCATGCCTCATGTCACTCACTTGTCAATGCGTTTACAGCCATATTCACTAGTAGTGACAACTCCCTCAATAATAACAGCAAGATATTGCTTTGACTGCTCAGGAATGACACTAATGGCAGCCTGACACAATTTATACCCATGGCTACATTTTAATGATGTGTCTCATAGGTCTCTGTTATTATGCTGCACTCTATGACTACAGGCTGCAATATCTATACTCCATGTACAATAAAATGTGCACAATGAGATATTATTTGCCACCTCTAAGTTGTCTTTTCTCTAATCTGTATCAGAAGTAGTATGCCCCCTCCCCATATATACTCTGCTGTTTGAAGCCCTGGGCTGTGTGACTGTCTCACAAATCCAGGCGTGTCTATAACAAAAAACACAACTTCACCTGTAATAACAATTCTATACTGTTACTAGCTCATAAATAACAACACTTAAATCAATTCCCTGACAACTGATAAATGTGCTGTGCACATGATTTTGCAGCATGCAGATATACTTGCTTTCCTTTGAAGCATATACATTGTGACACAGAGGTTTTACTAACTGGTGGAACAAGTTGACCATTAATATTTCTGCTGTAAGTGTTAATGTTCTTCCTAACTACCAAATAAAGAAATGTAGTCCTCCTGCATTGCAGTGCAAGAACAGTAATTGTCAACAAGTCATTCATCCATTGATATCAAGCAGAGGATAGACATGGGAGTAAGTGTTAGGTGGATGCAGTATTCAGGTAATTCAACACTCAAGTTGCAAATTAGTAAAATGAGCTTCATTTAGAAGCTGCTTCTGAAATTATTAGAAAAACATTTCTCAGTTTCTCCATATTTGCAAACAGTTCTGATATCTCTGGGAGTACATGAGATGGAAGATACATAGCAATAACTACAACAAATCTAATTTGTATGTGTTGAAGTGTGCTACATTAAAGTTGAATACTGGGTTAAGCAAATATTGTCATGTGTATTCTTTCTTGAATCTTCGTGTGCTTTGTATATTTCTTCCAGATCTGTGCAGTAACCAGTATGAGACTTCCTGTAAAAAAGGTCACTCACTGCTGCTCCCTCTCCTGTGGCGGGTGACTGGTCTTGTCTCCGCCCCCTTCTGCAGGCAGGCTGTAGTTGTTGGAGCCTGCTGGGCCCCTCCCACAACTCTGCTCTCTGCACAGGCTATGTGCAGCACAGTGATGATGTCACTGCTAGCTATACAGGATATCTGGTTTTGCAAAGGCATTTGGTGCACTCAAAGTGGATTTATATATATCAAGGCTTGAGAAATCCTGGGCGCTAGGTCGCCATGGAGACTTGAAAATGTGGCCTTGTGCCCGAGCGTTTGTCAGCCCCAGTGATGTAGCATAGGGGAGTGCAGCCAGGCGCAACATTGCCGGGCAGCCTGCGGGTGTCACTGCCATGGTGGTGGTGGGAATGTGAAGGGCGGATTAGGGGAGATGCGGGGCTGTACAGTAGTAGAAAGTACAGGTCAGAGGAGGAGTGAAGCTGGTAGAAAGTGTCCCCTATGGGGCTCTCAGGGGCACCTGCTGCTCCGGAGAGACTCTCAGCCTCACCTTGGAGCAGGAACTGGCGGCTCTGAACTGGCTTAGCAATAGCTTCGAGCTGGACACCCCTTCGTAGGGGATGCCCAAGGCGCTCCAGTTTCCACCCTGGACGAGCTCAGACTGCAGCTCAGAGTTGGGTCTGGGCAGCCCAGGAGCCCACTACCCTTGTGACAGCCAGTGTGGCCATCTATCAGTGCCCCATTAGTGCAGACTCATCATTATCCACATCGGTGCAGCCTCATCAGTGTCCACATCAGTGCAGCCTCATCAGTGGTCCCATCAGTGCCCCATAAGAGCAGTCTCATCAGTGCCCTATCAGTGTAGCCTCATCAATGCCCCATAAGTGCAGTCTCATCAGTGCCCCATTAGTGTACCCTCATCAGTGCCCCATTAGTGTAGCCTCATTAGTGCCCCTTCAGTGTAGCCTCATCTGTGACCCATAAGTGCAGTCTCATCAGTGCCCTATTCGTGTATCCTCATCAGTGCCCCATTAGTGTACCTCATCAGTGCCCCATCAGTGCAGCCTCATCAGTGCCCCATAAGTGTAGTCTCATCAGTGCAGTCTCATCAGTGCCCCATCAGTGCAGCCTCATCAGTGGCACCATCAGTGTAGCCTCATCAGTGGCCCTATCAGTGCAGCCTCACCAGTGCCTCATCAGTTCAGCCTCACCAGTGCACCATCAGTGCCCCACCTATGCAGCCTCATCACTGCACATCAGTGCAGAAAAATTACTTATTTGAAGAAAAAGGCTGTATTTAGTAACATATAAAAAACTCACTGGTGATTAAATACGGCTAAAAGAAAGCTCTGTCTCAAAAAAAGGATAACAATGTAATTTGGGTAGTGTGGCATGACTGCGCAATTGTCCTTTAAAGTGTGGCAGCACCGAAAGTTAAAAATTGACCAGGGCAGGGAGGGAGCAAAAGCAACCAGTAGGCAAGTGGTTAAAAAAAGGCTCCTAACTTTTTTAGCTTGCTCCTAGATTCAAAGCAAATTTGTCAAGCCCTGATATATTTTCTACATGGTACCACAACACAATAGCGTGAATGGGCTCGCAGCCCACTGAAGTTAAAAAAATGGACAATACTGAGAATCGCATGCTGAGATAAGTAAGCTGCTGGGTGGGGGGCTTTTAGGTTAGGCAGGCTATAGAAAGGGGATTGGGGAAATTTTTACTTAAAGTGTTACTAAACCTAGGACCCTGCATTCACTCTATCTGGTCTCCCACAGTGCACAGAACATAGAAATGCAATTATTGTAGTAAATATAAACCGCTAAATACCTTTTCTCATCAACAGTTACAGCAGTCTTGTGACTTCTATCGGTGTCCAGCAGAGCACTGGTTAAAGCTTGTAGGAGGAGTCTTTATTCTCCCCTGATTGTCCTATGAGGCTACATAACCCCTATCCCTCTTTCTGGATGAGTGCTGATTGGCCCTGTGCTGATCACATTCACTCTCCCAAGAAAAAAAAAACCTTTCTAGCAATACACACCAAACTGAGCATGTGCAGCTTGCCCCCAAGACTCTGTTCTATCAGCAGATGGATTGGGGACAGTGGAAGAATGGGAGGATCAGAGAAAACAGGATCAAACATCTTTTTTACACAATGCAGATTAACCCCTTAGGTTCCACAGTAAGTATAACAAGCATGCTTTGCTGCATATACAGACTGATTGTACTGTTGTGGGTTTAGCAACACTTTAAAGTGTATGTTTTATACTTTTCTGATTGGAGCTAGACTGTACAAATAAAAATGCTTGCTGGATTAGGTATTCTTCAAACATTTGATTCTTCTACCAACAGTGATCTCGGTAGACAGTTTATTGGTGCAACTCAATGTGTGGTGTCTGGAGAGGTAGACTGCTTAATGCTGTGCTTTAGCAACTTTGAGGTTTTTTTATTCAGTAACTTGGTTCTGAATGCAATGACTGTGTGTACGTAAATTGCTGCAACCCACAGAAGCCAATCAGGTTTCTGTCATCTGTAGTCAAATTTGAAAATGATCAAATGGTGGTCAATATTGCACCTTGCTTTGCTTTGGTAATGAAATTGTTCAGGGCAGACCAAGGTAGCGCTGCATACAGAAAGTCCCAGCATGTCTTGTCAGAATATCTGTGGAGGCTGTCTGGAAATTCATTTAAGAGCAAAGTTTCAATGTTTGCACAATTTTTATACATTGGACTATGGAAGGATATAAGCGCTACAGGCCAAGACTGATTTGGTTATAAAAAGACACGGAAATGTGCGAGTATTGTACAAAATCTCTGCCTTTTTGTGCTTTCTTTGGTAATTTATTGGACCATAAATTCTCTCCACTCTGTTATTCTGGATGAGTATAGCCTGTATGTTTTTAAAGAGCTGTATATACCAGGGCTTGACAAATTTGAATCTAGGAGCAAGATAAAAGTTTTTTTTTACCCACTTGCCTACTTGTTACTTTCTCCCCTTTTTGCCCAGGCCAATTTTCAGCTTTCAGCACTGTCATACTATAAATGACAATTGTGTGGTCATGCAACACTGTACCCAAATTAAAATTTTCTCATTTTTTTGAGACAGATAGAGCTTTCCTTTAGCGGTATTTAATCGCCACTGGATTTTTATTTTTTTGCTAAATACGCAGGAAAAAAACTAAACTTTGGAAAAACAATTCTTCAAATAAGTAATATTTCTTCATCACTGATAGGCACTGATGAGGCTGCTCTGATGGTGCTGCACTGTTGGGGCACTGATGAGGAACTAATGAGGCAGCACTGATGGGAAACTGATGAGGCAACACTGATGGGCACTGATGAGGCTGCACTGATATGGACACTGATGGGGCTGCACTGTTGGGGCCCTGATGGGGCACTTATGAGACTGCACTAATGGGGCACTGATGAGACTGCACTGATTGGGCACTGATGAGGCTGCACTGATATGGACACTGATGGGGCACTGATAGGTGGCCACACTGGCTGTCACGGGGGTAGCAGGCTCCTGGGCTTCCCAGAACCAATTCTGAGTTATAGTCTGAGCATGTCCTGGGGGGTCCAGCTCAGGACCATAGCTGAGCCTTTTCATAGCTGCCGGTTCCTGCTCCGAGAACCGGGAGATGTCACTGAAAGCCGCACAGGGGACACTTCCTGCCAGCTCCATTTCTCCTCTGACCTGTACCTCTTACTACCCTATGGCCCCGCATCTCCCCTAACCCAACCTTCTGTCCTGCCGTTAACCCGTCCTCACAGCACTACTCCTCCCTACTTCCTGCCTCACATGCCACAGTGACATCTGCCAGCTGACCAGCAATGTTACGCCAGGCTGCGATCCCCCATGAAATGCCTGGGCTTGTCAACAACCCAGGTGCCAGGCCACATCTTCTAGTCGCATAGTGACCTGGCACCTGGGGTTTGTTGAGCATTAGTATATACAGTGCTCAGTATACATGAGTACACCCTTTTTGAAAAGTAAGATTTTATTTAATATCTCCATGAACACAAGAACAATTTTTTAAATTTTAATAAAACTGAGTTTTATAGAACATTTGTTTAGCTCATTACATGAAAATTAGGTTAATAATATAACTTAGATTACAAAATCTTCAGTTTTATTCAAATTAGTTGATGCAAAAATAAATCCACCCCACAACAAACATTACTCCATCTAGTATTTTGTATGACCTCCGTGATTTGTAATGACAGCACCAAGTCTTCTAGGCATGGAATGAAGAAGGTGGCGACATATTGCAACATCGATCTTTTTCTATTCTTCAAGAACGACCTCTTTTAGAGCCTGGATGCTGGATGGAGAGTGATGTTCAACTTTTCTCCTCAGAATTCCCCATAGACGTTTGATTGGGTTCAATCAGGAGATGCACTTGACCACTAAATCGCTTTCACCCTGTTCTTCTTCAGAAATATATTGTAAAGCGCTGAGCAAACTGTTGGCGCTATATAAATCCTGTATAATAATAAAATGCAACAGTGACATTAGATGTGTGTTTTGGATCATTGTCATGTTGGAAAAGTGCACAACGACCAAGGGCACGGAGTGATGGGAGCATCTTCTCTTTCAATATAGAGCAGTACATCTGTGAATTCATGATACAATCAATGAAATGCAACTCCCCGACACCAGCAGCACTCATGCAGCCCCACAGAAGGACACTGATACCACCATGTTTCACTGTAGGCACCATGCATTTTTCTTTTTACTCCTCACCTTTGCGACGCCATACAGTTTTGAAGCCATCAATTCCAAAAATGTGGTCTTATCACTCCAGAGTACAGCATGGGCCTTGGCAAATTCTAGGTCGGCTTTTTTGTGCATGGGCTTTAGGAAAGGCTTCCTTCGTGAATGACACCCATTCATGTCATTCCTCTGCAGTGTACGCCGTATTGTGTCACGGGAAACCAGTTTGGCTTTCTACTTCATTAGCTAACTGCAGTGAACTTGCATGGCAATTTTCTTCAACTCTTCTCATCAGCAGACGCTCCTGTTGAGGTGTTAAATTACGTGACGGCCTGGACGTCTCTGTGGGATGGTTTCAGTTCCATTTTTGTAAAATTTTTGTATCACATTTGCTACAGTATTCTGACTGATAAGTAAAGATTTGCTGATCTTCTTGTAGCCTTCACCTTTCTTGTATAAAGAAATTATTTTCTTTCCCAGGTCTTGTGACATTTCACTTACATGTGGTGCCATTACTGACAGCATGAAATGGGAGGAGTTTTCTTTGTTAAGTAACTCCCATTTATAATCAGCTGTCTGCTGGACACCTATTTAATGAATAATTAGACTCACCTGTAGTTGAATTCTTGTTAATTAGGATTTTGTTGTCTAAAATTTAGCTTTGATCCTAAGACTTTCATTGGGGTGTGTTCATTTTTGCAGCATGGTGTTGAATGAATTTGTTAGGAAAAATACTTTTTTGTGTGTTCAAATTAACAAATCTAGTTTGCAATCAATGGCCAACATTTGTGGGAGTATTTTGTAGTATAGTGTCCCATAGAAAATGTTGATTCTGAAAGGAAAGTAGGAAGGTTTTTATGCTGACCACTGTATATGATATACATATTCTGTGGCAGTGACTCAGGATATATATACTGTATATATTTTCTTTATATATATATATACATACATACATACATACACACATTTTTTTTACTTTACAGGTGTATTTGCTTGTCATTTATTTTTTTTATACCTGATTTGATGGAAGATCTGACTTGGGCTTCAAGGACTTGGCAATAAAAGGTTTCCTGCCTCATGATGGAGCTCAAAAACACATGCACACACATATATATATATATATATATATATGTATATATATATGTGTGTGTCTGTTCATTTTGTTAGAAATTAATTCTAAGATGCATCTCTTTCCCAAAGCTATGGAGATGGTTTATTGCTCCGTCTCAAAGTGAGATATGCAGAATGTGTAGCATCTTCTTTCATCCAGACCTAGACACAGAATCTGAGATTCCTCCAAGTGAAAGAAAAACAGAGCAGCCCAGGGAGCAGAGAGGCCCTAGGTGTGATCATTTAAGACGGCAGGGCGGCAACCATGAATAAACCCTTTCACTCTGGTCCAGCTACGCAGGCCACTGCCACAGAAGCTGAAGAATTTCAAGGATTCCACTGCAGGAGCCAGGTCGAAGAAAACATTGGGGGGAAATATGAAGACACATAGTTTAGGATCATTAAGACAAAAATTCTGATATTGCTGTAGGATGAATGGCTTTTTCACAGACAGCCATGGCCAAAGGTTAAGGGTTGATGCAGCGAGCAATTCACAGACTTGTGCTCACCTGCCAGTTGTCAGTGCGTACGAACAAGAGATGCAATGCATAGAGGGGTTAATGTGTATGACTTTCCATGCCTTCCCGATACTATGAGGGTTAACTGTATTTAAATACAACCCAGTGAAACAGTCTATATTCGTAAAGTCATTGAAAGATTATTTCTTTAGGAAAACCTCACATTCATCTCTGTAAAATGTCTGAAAAACAACCAAGCTATTGAGTCGCATTGTGAGTTTTATAAACTCTGTATATATAACAACAAGCCTGAACGTGGGAGCAGTATGAATAAGAGGAGTGTATGGAATACATTTATATAACACTCCCAGGCGTTTACTCACAGCTTTGCTTTTCCCTATGTGTCTGACTCCAGATTCACAAGGAAGCAGCGGATGTTCTAGACATATTTATGGGGAGCGCAGTGACCCAAATAAAAGAAAACAAAAAAAGGTCAAATACATTTCACCAAGGACTGCAGCCACACAGTCACATCTATCTTGCTAAGTTTCAAAGACTCTAAACTACTGCACATGGAAAAGCAATGTTCTCTCTTTTTTTTTTTTATCACACTGTGAGATACAATTCCTAAGACAGGCCATACATTATGCAATTTTCTTCCCTTCGACCTTGGGTTGAAAGAAAGAGAATTGCTTGATTCCCCCATCAACACAGTTAGTGTTGGGGGCAATCCCTCCTGCAGCACTATTGTGTTCTGTGGGGGGGAGCCTTCCTGACTGGCAGAATACAGTGACCACTCTTGGTGGCTATAACCACTGGCAGTGATTGGTCAAGAAAAACCCGACAGTATGGTTGTACTGAAGTCAATCGATGGTTTGACTTCAGTACAACCTGTTTGCCCATAGATGGGTTGAAGTTCAGCCGCTTCCTGGTGAAGCAGCCAAATTTCGATCTGTCTATGATCAGCTTA
Source organism: Staurois parvus (assembly GCF_062004578.1). Taxonomy (NCBI): domain Eukaryota; kingdom Metazoa; phylum Chordata; class Amphibia; order Anura; family Ranidae; genus Staurois; species Staurois parvus. Next base: position 1,517,075 of record NW_028318541.1, on the reverse strand, counting down.
AGGCTGCTTTTTCCATATCCAGTTCACGGCTGTCCTATAGCAGATGTACAGATTGGCCACTCTGTGCAAAATCACGTGTATATATACGTGATTTCACACTTCCTGGCTGAGGGTGCGCGCACACGGTCCTGGTGCACCGCTTTCTTGCAGAAGTCAATCAGCATGTGCTGACCAATGGACGTGTTGATCGGCAAAGAGAGCGAGTAAACAAGGTTACTAAAACAAATTACTGTATTAGTTTCATTGGTTCCCACAAAGTGTCAGTTAGTGTCAGATTGTCCGCCGCAATATCGCAGTCCCACTATAAGTCGCTGATTGCCGCCATTACTAGTATAAAAATAAATAAATAAAAATTCCAGTATATATACCGTAGTTTGTAGACACTATAACTTTTGTGCAAACCAATTAATATATACTTATTGAAATTTTTTTTACCACAAATACGCAGCAGAATACATATTGATCTAAATTTATGAAGAAATTTGATTTTTTTTTTTAAATGTTATTAGATATGTTTTATAACATTTAAAGCCATTTATAACTCTGCCCCAAATTACATCACTAATCTTGTCTCCAAATATCACCCAAACTGTAATTTCCTCTCCTCCCACGACCTCCTGCTCTCTAGCTCCCTTGTCTCCTCCTCCCACACTTGTCTCCAGAGCCTCCCCCAACCTCTGGAACTCTCTAACCAATCTATCAGACTATCGCCTACTCTGCTTACTTTTAGGCGATCTCTGAAAACCTCTCTCTTCAGGGAAGCCTATCCTGCCTTCAGCTAATACTGGAATCTTCTACTCCTCCTACCAGTCCATCCCCCACAGTTATTACCTTTTGTACCACCAGCCCCTCCCTCCTAGATTGTAAGCTCCAAGGATCAGGGCCCTCCTAACCCTCTTGTATTGAAATGTATCGTGCTGTATTGTCTCCCTTTTATATTGTAAAGCGCTGAGCAAACTGTTGGCGCTATGTAAATCCTGTATAATAATAGCAGAAAATAAAACATGTTTTTAGGGTTTTTTCCACCCAAAGATGTCGGTCTTATTTTGTTTATAGCAAAAAAAATAAAAACCCAGTGGTGACCAAAACCACCAAAAGAAAGCTCTATTTATGGGGAAAGAAATGACAAATTTAGTTTATGTACAGCATTGCATGACTGTGCAATTGTCAGTTAAAGTAATGCAGTGCCGTATAGCACAAAATGGCCTGGTCATGAAGGGTGGTAAATCTTCCAGAGGTTAAATGGATATTAAGCTGCAGAAACCATATTCTATATTCCTCCCAGTGACCAGTGATGTCTACATAGGCGTGCAAATGTCTCTATGGGCCTATTGATGATGTTTTCAGGAGAGTCCCTGCTTTAGCTCTTTTACTTAGTTGACTGATTTAGACTTCTCTGCCAGTAATCAACTTCCACAAACTTTTAATTGCCCTGCTAATTTATTGGTTTAGCAGTTGATGTGTCCAGACTAAACCAAAACAATTTGCTTTTGGCTATATTCACACCTTTGCGCTTATTAATGCTGATTGTTTTATGGCAGCCCATCTCCATTGAACAAGTCCTTAAAGAGATTCAGTGCACAGACACAGAAACCTGCATAACAGGATCACACCTGTGCTCTTGTTTGCTAAGGGACAGGTGTTTTTGTACTGTATGTTAATTGAGGTGCAATTCAAAATTAAAGCATATAAACAGCACATTGTGGCCCCTATTAGCACCGTTAACACATACAGATAGATATGAATCCAGCATCATAGAGCACCTGTACTGTGGAAGTTGAGCACAAAAAAGGTAAGTAGAAGACAAAAGATTAGCCACCAGTATTGACTGTGGGGTTCCTGTAGATGATTTTTTTTCTACATTGCTGATTTACAAAGTCATGTTTCACACTATGTCTCTGGGTGAAGGTGGCTGTCTCTTTAGAGGCAGGTCTATTTCCTCACATCAGAGTTGGCCCTGTGGTGACTGGTGGGGTAATTATGAAGAAGCTGCAAGAGATGTGAAGGATGCCGAGAATGGAGGAAGCAGAAGCAGTGAGATCTTTGCACTGCAGATCCTCAGGTACAGCTTCTTCACCAGCAAAAAGAACAGTGAGCAGAACAGCAGTGACGTAACCAATTTTAACTGAAAATTTCTTTATAAGAGCAATCAGAGGAAGCAGTGCATTAGATGATTTCATGCTGCAGATATACAGCTTTAAAGCTACAGAATTCAACTCACAAACACTAGGCACAGGAAAATGTACTGCTATTTTTCAGGAGCAATTCAAGACAAGGTTTTAAAGCGTAACTCCACTTTTGTTGAGAAAAAAAAAACATTTAGGTGATCTGTGTACATTGCAGGGATTTAACCACTTGCCCTCCAGAGAATTTAGCCCCCCCCCCCCCCCGCTACCTGACCAGGCCATTTTTTGCGATACGGCGCTGCACCCAAATTAAATTTACGTTCTTTTTTTCCCCACAACTAGAGCTTTCATTCGGTGATATTTAAACAAAAAAGGACCAACGATTTTGAGGAAAAAAAACTATTATTTTTGACTTTTTGCTATTAAACATATGAAAAGTATAGTGTTTACAAATGGCGGTATATATACTGCAATTTTTATTGTTTTTTACTAGTAATGACTGCGATCAGCGACCTATAGCGAGACTGCTGCGGGCATTCTGACACTGGGGGGGGGACTGACTTGGTGTCACTGACATCCCCAGTGACACCAATACAGTGATCAGTGCTAATAAAAACCACTGACACTGTACTAATGGCACTGGGCAGGAAGGGGTTACGCACAGGTCTCTCCCCCATCGCAAATCCTTGGAGATCACCAGGTGCCAGAGGGGAATCACCAGCCGGGACCTGGTGATTGACAGCCGAGGCCGCGATTGGCTGTGCCCCCTACCAGAAACTGCAAAGTCATGTATATATACGTGATTTTGCGCACCAATGCCGCCTTGTAGCAGTATTTCTGCGGTAAACAAACAAACAAACTTTGTTGCATATTCCTACCTTTTGTTATTATGAAGAAATTGCACATGAGCACAGCCAAACAGCTGAGTGAATCTGTATAGGAGTGATTTTATAGTTATTGGGGCTTGCAGACACCTATCACAACAAGTAGCTTGGGTCAGGAGTAAGATATGTATATCAAAATAAATGCAGATACAGATAGACCAGCTGGGAAAAGGGCCAATGAGGCACTGACCGTTTAGCTCCCTTCGCCCAAAGGCTTCTGACTTATTTAAGTCCTGTACAACATTCACTTTTAATACAGACAGAAAAAAAACAACTAATAAACAGACAAAACAAAAAAACTTCTTTGTTTAGCCAAGGAAAAGGCTCCACATGGTCTTTCAAAAGCATACCGCATCTTAACCCATCCACAAAACTTGTCACCTCCAGAGTACCTTCTTAAATGGGAAGGGACCTGGGGATCGGGAGAGAAATTACTCTTACCCAGTGATAGGTTAAGAAGTGACGCAGTGAGCAATTCGTTGAGTCTATCCCTCGCGATCTGGAGGTCAGCAAGGGTGGATGTGGCTAGGGATTTCTTATATAAATTCTCCAACCGTCTAATGTCATCTAGCAGAGAATGTATGTTACTCATACGTTCTTCGTTAATACAGGTCTCCTGAGAGATAAGTACACCTTGGATAGCACATTTGTGCACCTTCCAGACCTCCAACCGCGGCGAGGAGGTGGTAGCGTGAGTTTGGGTTTCCTTTTCCACTACAGATTTTGTTGTGATGTTCTGTATCGGATTCGTTAAATTTCCACTATTTTAGGCAAGTTTGTTCCAAGCACATAGCCATACAGACTAGAGAGTAATCGGAAGAATTATGTGTCGCAATGGAGGTTACTCGTACCCTAGGCAGGTCCGAGTGGCGAATGAGGTAAATAGTCAATTCTGGAGTATGACCTGTGCATCGCAGAAAAGTATAAGTAATCTTTCTTTGGAGTGGAATATACACCATGCATCGACCAATTGTGCAGTATGTAGGGCCTGTCTGAATCGGCGTAAAACGTGGAAGAGATATGAGGTGTATTATGTGAAATATCCAATAAGGGATCTGGTGTCACATTAAAGTCTCCACCTACCAGGAGAATCCGCTCCCCAAATGTGGATAGCTCAGACAGGCATCCTTCCAGGAATTAAATTTGGTCAGAGTTAAGGGCATATTTGTTCGCCAGCGTCACCTGTTCACCTTCCAGAGTACCCTTCAGAAATAGGAATTTCTGACCCGCCCCATCTGCCATCTGCCCTTGGTATTGCTAGTAAGCCTTCTGGGAGATCAGTATGCTCACTCTCTGAGACTATGAGTCTGGGGAGTTGCTATGGTATGCATGAGGATATCGAAAATTACGTTAAGTTAGGGTGATCGGTACCCCTGAAATATGTTTCCTGTATGAAGGCTACTTTTGCCCGCATCCTCCATAAGTCTCCCAAAACTCTGGATATCCTCTCAGGGATATTATTTAGGCCTCTCACATTCCATGAAACCAACTTAGTCAGTGGTGGGGTGGGGGGCAATCTGCGACCCACAGGTCCCAGAGATGGCATATTGGGAAGAAAGCACTGTCACTCAAATATAGGCAGTACACCCAGCCGAGGGAGAAAAAAAAAAGGGGGGGGGGTGATGAGATGCGAAGAAGAAACGAGAAGAAATGAAAGGCAGGAAACAGTCAGAGAATGAGAGAGGTCACAAAAATAACCTTTAGAATTTCTAGTTAACTATATCAATTGAAAGCAAACTCCGCCCGTGAATAGCCGGATGGAGTGGCCTAAGTGGGGAAGAATAACATGTACAGTAGCAATGGAACCCGTGGAGGCGGGCAGAGAACACTAATCATGTTACTATAATAACAATAATAATAAAAGACCATACAATATAACATTAAATAAACTTGTCCTGTCCCAACACCATACATTTGGCATGAGGTTCTGCGGCTGGTATAGTCAGCAGTGAACTGCATGGCAGTGTAATCGCCCAGAGCTTCTCTGCCATACGTCCTCACTGCTCTATTGCTAGGACATGCCCCTCCTGGCAATACATTTTCAAGATAGCAGACTCTGGTATTTTCCAAGAATCCCATTTTCTGTCAATTTTAAAAACTGGTACCATGTGGTGCAATAAACCCATTTAGGCCACAGCACTCCATAGCTGGGCACACTGTTTCATTGAATGGCCTTATTTCCAGCCTCCATTCTGACATTCCTGCTTTTCTTTGACTTCATCTAGACCAGCCATTCTGAATCAGGGTTCCTACCGAGGCTGCTAGGGATTCTTTGAGCTGTGGCTGATTGACCTCCCATCTGATGATGCCTACATAATTCTGGCGTCAATACCACTTGGCAGAGCCAGCTGCATAAAGACAATGATCTTTTTAGCTGTCTGTAGAGATTGTATTCTGACAACTACTGGGGGGGATCATTTCCCTCAAAAACATAAATGTACCAACTGAATAATAATAAATAGTTTTTTTAGCAGAGCTTCCCTGAGACCTGAAAATTATTTCATATTGTTGGCTTCAATAGGGAGGTTCTCACTGAAAATATATCCCTTTATTCAGATTACACACTGCTGTATTTGGGTGATACTTCTACATACTTATAATCTGTTATGTCTCTTATAGGTCATTTTGGCGGCTTTTCAGGATTTAAAATTAACTGGAATAAATCGGTATTGATGCCCGTGGACCCTGTAGACCTCTCCCTTCCGGTCTGCGCGTAGCAAATACAAGTAGTATCTACATTTAGGTATCTGGGAGTGGTGGTCTCTCCTGATCCAAAGCAGTATCTATCTCTTAGTCTTTTACCTCTGCTCCAACAGCATAAGTTGAAGTGTAACAACTGGTGTAAACTTCCTCTCTCTGTAGTGGTCAGGGTTAATCTAATCAAAATGATTTGGGCTCCGCAACTTCTCTATGTATTCCACAATTCTCCTGTATGGATTCCTAAAAAATAGTTTTATCATATAGAAACACATAGGTGCCTCATTTGGAAAAAAACAGATGGCTCGTATAAAATTGTCCACGTTACAATATGGTAAGGATTCTGGGGGGCTGGCGGTTCCTGAGCCTCGACTATATTTCCTGGTGGCTCAACTGCAGCATCTAGCTGGCTGGAATTTACTTGATACTGCAGATCCTATTATGGGCTTAATTTCCCTTCTTGATCCCACCCTCTCATCTCTCTCTCATCTGGAAATGGCTTTGCTGGTCCTTCCGTCTCTGGCTCCTACCACGGATCTTTTAAGGCGAGTGTGGAGTGCGGTGAAAGCATCTTTTCATGTCACTGGATGTCTTCCTAGTACCCCATTATGGTGTAACAAGAATTATGCAGAATTAGTTAAGTTTTAGGGTTTTCACAGTTGGAGGGAGCGGGGCTTGAGATTTATAGTGCAGTTCTATTCTGGGGAGGTCCTAAAATCCTTTTCACAATTGCAAACTGAATTTGAACTTACCCATAAGCAGTTTTACCAGTACCTTCAGATACGACACGCCGTGCAGGCCCAGTCTCTACTCTCCAATCTCACATTGACAGACTCCACTCTACTGAAAGACATTACTCAGGCGACACATAAGAAGGGCATGAATTCTCAAATCTACTCCCAGTTTTTGGCCACTGTACAGTATCATGCTAGTCTACGTGGTAGGGCGCAGTGGACCCAGGACATTGGGGAGATTGCCGGAGATGCCTGGGATGCTGCCCTGGACTCTGTACCGGTCGTCTCTCTTTCTCCCTTACATAAATTGTCACAGTTGTTTATTCTCCATCAGGCGTACAGGACTCCTGTGCAATTATACAGGTGGGATAGGCGAGACTTCCCTGATTACCCGAGATGTAGGGTTTGGCAGGGAGACTTTATCCAAATGCTTTGGCGATGCCCAAAGCTGTATAGATATTGGAGTGAGGTCCTTCAGATCATTTCCCTAGTATCACAATATACTGTTTCCCAGGATCCCTTACCTTGTCTGCTGGGAGCTTTGGATCAGGAGTTGTTACAACCCCAGAGTGTATATTATGGTCTATAGCAGTGGTTCTCAACCTTCCTAATGCCGCAACCCTTTAATACAGTTCCTCATGTTGTGGTGACCCCCAACCATAAAATTATTTTTGTTGCTACTTCATAACTGTAATTTTACTACTATTATGAATCGTAATGTAAATATCTGATATGCAGGATGTATTTTCAATAGTTCCTTCTGTGATTGTACGAGAACATTTCTGTGCCTGTCCCTTTGGATATTTTTGCATGAACTGTCATGACCAGCCCTCGACAGCGGAGCACTAATGATCAGATTATCAGAAAGCATTTTCATTTTGCGCCCTGGTCAATCGACTGAAGGAATTTGATGGGAACGGAAGTTAATCTGATTGCCAATTGGATCTGATAGTAAAATTGAAGTGTGTATGGCCAGTATTCCCCCCCCTCCCCCCAGGGATATCAGCCCTCTCCCACACCAAGTCACCTGTCCTGAGGCTCCTTGTATGACCCCAGAAAGTTTGGGATTGCCAGTCGCCGTGTACTTCCCTCTAGCAGGCCGTGTGCTCCGGTGCCAGCCCTCGTACAAGTGCTGTGCGAAGAAGCCTCCGTGGGAGGTGAGCGGCTGTAGGGCACACGTTCTGCTGTTAATCAGATCCCCCCTCCCCGGAGACAAAGGAGGGCCCGGCTCACATCTACCAAGCTGTTGTGAGCGGGGCACCTCGACCCGCCCATTACAGGGGAGGAGCCTCCAGCCTGGCTGGCCGCTCATAACGCACAGGGAAGAGGGAGCGGGCCAGTCAGTGTGCTGGTGTTAGTTCAGCGTGAGAGGCTTGCAGCAAGCCGGGAGTGCGGGACACCCTGCCGAGCCCCTCCGGCCTCCCTCACCACTACCTCATAGAGTCTATCTGCATGTGGGCGGACCCACCTGGAGACGGATAGAGGAGTGGTGTCTCGGTTCCTAAGTCCATCGGAAATATGTGTTTTCCGATGGTCTTAAGCGACCCCTGTGAAAGGGTCGTTCGACCTCCAAAGGGGTTGCGACCCACAGGTTGAGAACTGCTGGTCTATAGGCTTCTATATCTGGCTAGAAAATTAATTGCAAGGCAATGGCTGTTTTCAGCCCCACTAAGTAAAAAGCAGTGGATAGACTATGTCAACTTGCTACTCCTACGGAAAAACTCACATACAGTGGGGCAAAAAAGTATTTAGTCAGCCACCAATTGTGCAAGTTCTCCCAGTTAAAAAGATGACAGAGGCCTGTAATTGGCATCATAGGTAGACCTCAACTGGTGGAAAATAAGTATTTGGTCACCTACAAACAAGCAAGATTTCTGGCTCTCACATACCTGTACCTTCTTCTTTAAGAGGCTCCTCTGTCCTGCACTCATTACCTGTATCAATGGCACCTGTTTGAACTTGTTATCAGTATAAAAGACACCTGTCCACAACCTCTTCTCGCTCCTCTTCTCTCAATCGCTTCTCGGCCTTTTGGCTAAGATCAAGTGTAGTTTCGGCTCCTTGTTTCTTGGCCAGAAGGTGCCTGGGGTACCCGAGGGTCGGCCTTGGGGGGAGCGTCTCTCTTCGGAGGGCCCCCCCTTGCTGCTATTGGCCTAAGGCTTAGTCCCCAGGCAACGGGTTGCGATCGCCCCCGCCAGTCTCCCTAGGGTGGCTGGTGGTGGGTTGGAGGCAGGCGGACCGGAGGTATGGCGGCTGGTGCTCCGGATGCACCGAATACCTTGCGGCTGGTAGTGACCGAGCAGAAACGAGCGGAGGTTGGTCTGCATTATGTGCAGAAGAAGGTGATCGAGGACCTGTTTGGTATGGCACGGGAGAGCATATTTTGCATGCAGTGTTTCCCGGCAACCGGTTTGTTTGATGTAACATTCTGGAAAAAGGAAGATCTGCAGACAGTTTTGATGCGGAAAGCGGAGAAGGAAGGGGACCCGCTGCTGGAGGGCATCTCCTTTAGGTGCGGTGAGAGTAAGCAGCGGGTACCACTTACGGTGCATATGTATAATCCTTTCGTGAAGAATGAGGAAATCAGGGCGTTTTTGGGAAGGTACTGTGATTTCGTGTCTCAGGGCACAAATCAAACAAACGTTTTTGGGACCTTCAACGGTCATCGCAGGTTCTGGGTGCAATTTATGGCTGACCAAGGTGGGGTTGGGGGGGTGCGGCACCCCCCGCAGGCTTTTTCAATTGGTAGTAACCGAGGCTACCTTTGGTACCCCGGTCAGCCTGAATTCTGTAGGCAATGCTTCTCCTTTGGGCACACAAAGGAGACATGTGAGACGGGTCAGGTGTGCAGGAACTGCTACCAGGCAGGACACCGAATGGCGGAATGCTCTGAGGGCCGGCAATGTCACTTATGTGGCAGTAGGACGCACTTGGCGAGGCAGTGCCCAGAGGTGGCACAAAAAAGGGCGGAAAGCACCGGTGGCGATGGCAGTGGCGGTGGCAGTGAGACCGTGGCAGTGCCACGGGCACCGGTCTCATATGCTGATGTGGCAAGGGGTGTGGTCCCCGGGGAGAGTACCCCTGTCATGGAGGTTACCTCTCTAGATCCTCCTGAGGAAGCGACCAGGGATGAGGGGGCTGTCCTTCCCGAGGTGGGATGTGTCCCTGAGACCCTGCAAGCAGAGGGAGAGGAGGAGGCGACACGCCATGTGGAGGAGAGTGTGGAGGAGATGGATCAGACGATGTGTCTAAAGAGGAAGACCCCTGAGTCCCCTTCCCCCTCCGGAGTCATCGAGGAATTCCCTAGCGGTGTGGAGTCGGAGAGTGGCGAGCAGGCCGAGGAATCCGACGCGTCCGTGCAGTCCTTTGCCAGCGCTGGCCAGGTGGAGAATCTCCAGGAAGTCACTGGGTTTCGGAAACCGGCCATGACCAGGGCCCAAAAGGCTGAAACTATGAGAGGTGTCAAGCCAGAGGAGCCGACCCGATCGAGTAAGAGGACAAGGTCCCGAGGGAGAGGGCCTGATAAGTGAAAGGAGTCACGTCCTCTAACCATGTTTAAAGGCTGATGGTGCGGCTAAAAATATGCTCACTAAATGTGAGGAGTATAAAATCTGCCTACAGGCGGGCTGCGGTACTGAGGCTATTAGCCGCATCAAAAAATGACCTTTTTGTCTTACAGGACTGTAACCTGCAAGAAGCACCTAGGACTTCTGAGTGGCCGTACGGCGAGGCAGTATGGTCTCTGAGTAAAGAACGGAATAGGGGGGTGGGAGTGCTCTTTAAGGGTAGTAAATTTAAGGTTAAGAAAATAATTCATGTGGAGGTGGGGAGGTGTGTGGTGGTATATGTGGAGTTGGGGGGTGTAATATGGAAAGTGTGCGGGATATATGCTAGCACTAATAGGCACGAGAGGGTAGAGTTGTTTAAAAAATTGGGTTTTTTCTTAGGGGGGAGGGAACCTACTATTTTGATAGGGGATTGTAACTGTATTTTGGAAGGGAAGGATAGACAGGGGGGTGGGGGGAGGGGGGGGGTTGATATGTCGGGGAAGGAGTTGGGGGAGGTGGTTGGAATGTTTAATTTGAGGGATGTTGGGAGGGATAAGGGTTTCACATACTTTGGGGATAGTGGGAGAGTATGCTCCCGTATTGACTTTTGTTTTGTTTCCAAATCGGTGGATGTGGAATCCTTTACTATATCTAGGGAACCTTTCACGGATCATGGAAGGATCGAATGTGTCGTGAGTATAACGGATGAAGGTTTGTATGGGAAAGGGGTGTGGAAGTTGAATGTAAGCTTGTTGGAGGATGAGGTTATAAGGAGTGAATATGTGGGTCAGTTTGAGAAATGGAAGAGGAGAATGAGGGATTTTGAGAATGTGGTTGAATGGTGGGAATGGGTGAAGGTAAGAACGAAGTTTTTCTTTATAAAAAAAGGGTGTGAGAGAGCAAAAAAAGAGAGGGTGGGGTATGATATGTGGCAGAAAAGGCTGGAGTATTTAAATGAGCTGAGAATGTTGGGAGAGGATGTAAAATGTGAGATTGAGGAGGCGAGAGAGAAGTTGAATGGGTTTATGGAGCAGAAGGGAAAAAATATTATATCGCAAGCTAAGGCTGTGATAAGAGAATGTGATGAGAAGTGTACGAAGTTCTTTTTTAAGAAAGTGTATAGTGAGAAAGGCGAGATGAGGAGTGTGGTGAAGGAAGATGGTAATGAGGTGTATGGAAATGAGGTGAGAGAAGCAGTGTGGGAGTTCTATGCAAATTTGTATGCTAGGAAGGAGAGAGATGGAGGTATGGAAGAAGAAGTGTTAGAGTATATTGAGTCAGGTTTGGATGAGGAGGATAAGAGTTGGTTGTGTGAGGATGTGGTAAAAAGTGAGGTGGAGGTATGTTTGAAGAGAATGAAGAAAGGGAAGATGCCTGGGAGTGATGGTTTGCCTGTAGAGTTTTATTGTGCGTTTTGGGATGTGTTGGGCGATTGGGTGCATGAGGTGTGTTTGGAGGTGTTGAGGAGAGGGAGATTGTCTAAATCTATGTATGAGAGTGTAATTGTGTTGTTGCATAAGAAGGGATGTAAGGAGGATTTGAGAAATTGGAGGCCTATTTCACTGTTGAATGTTGACTATAAATTGATTGCTAGGTTGATTGCGGATAGATTGAAGGAAGTGGTGGCTAAGATGGTGGGTGATGAGCAAGCATGTGCTGTGCCTGGTAGAACGATTGCTGAGAGTTTGATTGGTCTGAGAGATGGGTTGTGGTATTGTAAAGAGAGAAAGCAGGCGGTGGCTGTGTTGGCTGTGGATTTTGAGAAAGCGTATGACAGGGTATCGCATGAGTTTATGTTTAACGTTTTGAGTAGAATGGGGGTGCCTGAAGGGATGTTAGGTTGGCTGAAGTGTTTGTATAAGGATATGGTAAGTAGAGTACAGGTGAATGGTTGGTTGACGGAGGAGGTAGATATAAAAGCTGGGGTGCGGCAGGGGTGCCCTCTGTCCCCTGTCCTGTTTGTGTGTGTGATTGAACCACTGTTGCGAATGCTGATGAAGGATAAGTTTGTGAGGGGGGTGGAGATACCTGGGAGTGGTGGAAGGAGTTTAAATGTGATAGGTTATATGGATGATGTTACGGTGGTGTGTAGAAGCATAGCTGGGTTGAGAAGGGTGAAGTTGTTGATGGGTATTTTTTGTTCAGTGAGTGGATTTGGAATTAACGTGCAGAAGAGTGAGTGTAAGTTTTTTGGGGAATGGAGTGATAAGGAGGAGTGTGGATGGAAGATATGTAGGGGGAGTGTGAAGGTTTTGGGTGTAAAATTTGATGGGGAGTTGTATGGTAGAGAAAGTTGGGAAGATGTGTATGGGAAAGTAAGGCAAAAAATCGGGTTCTGGTCGTTAAGGAGCCTGACAATGGAGGGGAAGTCCTTGATCATAAAGGCAGTGATATTACCTATGTTACTGTACTTGTATGCGGTGTTTCCTGCTCCCGATAGAATTCTAAAAAAGATAATAAAAGAGTGTTTTTCTTTTGTATGGTCGTCAAGAATGGAGAAGCTGAAGAGAGAGAAGGTGATGAAAGTAAAAGCGAATGGAGGGAAAGGTGTGGTAAATATTGAAAGATTTTTGGTTGTAAAATACGTAAGTATGTGTGTGAGGATAAGTGGGAAAGAGAGTTTGGCAGGTTGCATGTTGAGATATGCAAGTGGGAGTGTGTTGAGAAAGTATAAGTTGTGTGAGATTGATTTGAGGAAGCCTGTAAGTTTTGGAGCACCGTGGTTTTACGTGAGGATTGAAAGGTGTATGAGGAGGTATGAATTGCAAGAGGTGGTGAAAGAAGTATGGTGTGAGAGTAAGAAAGTTATGAAAGTGTTGGAAGAGAGAGAGGAGTTGGAGTGGATTGGGGGATTGACTGAAACGCAAAGTAGGAAGGTATGGAAGAATGTGAGTTGTAGGGAACTTGTTAATAGGCAGAAGGATGTGGCGTGGATGGTGGTTCATAGATGTATGCCGACGAGAGAATTTCAGAGGAGAAGGAGGATGGTTGATAGTGAGATATGTCCGAGGGAAGGGTGTAGATGTGTTGAGAATGTGGAGCATGTGTTTTGGGAGTGTGGGTATGCAAAGGAGGTGTGGAAGTCGTTGTTGAAAATGGTGGAGGGTTTGTCTGGGGTGGGTAGGATGTCGGTTGAGATTGTGAAGTTTGGGTTGTGTAATGTGGGAAAAGTGGAGGAACGAGTGCTATGGATGTTGGTAAATTGCGTGAAAGAGAGTTTATGGGATGTACGGAATATATTAATTTTTAGGAAGGAAGAGTTGAGTGTGAGGGAGTGTGTATCCATGATCCGTGGAAGGCTTTACCTGTACGCATATTGCGATTGTAAAACTTTTGGTTTGGAGGAGGCACAGAAGATTTGGAAATTAAGTAAGTGGAGGGAATGGAGTGGGTGATGGGATGCATATATAATGAAGGGGAGTGAATATGTATATTAAGTGGAAGTGGTGGTGGTTGGGGAATTGTGGTTTTTTGGGGCCTTTTTGGCTAAATGGGGAGGAGGGAAGTTTTGTTTCTTTGATGAAGGGTGGTGGGCGGCTAAAATATTTTGTGGTGATGTCTGTTTTGTTATAATAGTGGGAGGTGGGAGGTTTAACTGGTTTGATGGTGGTAAAATGGTTGCTATGAGTAGGTTTGGGAGGTTTTTGAATTGGGTTTGCTGTGTTTGAAGGGAGGAGGGTGGTAAAAACCTTTTGGTTTTTGTGGGTTGTGGGGGAGGTGGGAGGGACAGTACTATAAGGATAGATGTGATTGTGCATGATTTTGATTTTTTTTTCTTTATTTTTCAGACCGGAATGGTGAAAGGGACAGCGGTGAAGGGAAAGAACAGGATGAAAACTTGTTTAGAAGAAGGGAAAGGAATTGAGGGAGAGTTTTGTTTATGTGACTGAGGGAGGGGGGTTTGTGTGTGATTTCTTTGTAATATGATGTGTTTTGTTGCTATGGAATTTTTGTTGTTTGAAAAATTATATTTCTGATGGAAAGAATTACTTTCATTTATGTTTGTAAATATTTTTATGACATTTTAAATAAAAGAATTAAAAAAAAAAAAAAAAAAAAAAAAAAAAATCTGTTCTTATCAGTGTCCAGTGGGGGTGCTCCCGACCATTCTAGCTTTGCGGGGATGGTTGTTGTATAGTACCCTCACTGGTATGATGGGGGTCCGGAAGGCTGGACCGGAGGGACAGAAACCAGGGGGCGCCACGATACGCTCTGGGACCTTGGGAGTAATTCCTCTGGGAAAGCTGGAAAGACCCAGTACCTCCTGATTTGGACGGATCTACCTTGGTCTGGCCTGGGGCTGGGGACGCAAAAAGTCCGCAAACTCAGTGCCCCCTGGGGAAGACGCTCTCAGGGGTGTCACTAGTAACACTTGGGTGTGGGACCCCACGGTGTGAAGATGACACATGGCCACTGTTTTTCACTTCTTTTTCCACAGCGCCCTAAGGACCAGGTCTTTTGGCTAAGTCCGGGGCAATTTTTGCTACAGGCCTCAGGGCCTGGTCTGTGCACTATTAGGCACGGTACCACTTTTTTATTTTTTATTTATTTAATTTAAACACTCCCACGTTTTGTCACTTTTTCTGTTCTTATGTGTGTGTTTTTCACGGATGGAGGGTGTGGGTCCTTGGGCCTTACCTGAAGTCTAGGGGGAGGATGTGTGGCCCTACGGTTCCTTCCTCCCCTGATCCCTAGGGGGTTTTCTCTTCGGGAGAACCCCCTTGCCTAGTACTGGATGTCCGGCTTCGGCTGGGCATAAGGAACGGTGGTCCACCAGGCCTTTTGGCCAGGAGGACCAAATGGGAACCTTGTCCCTGTCAGGAGCTTCGTGCCCCGGGGGATCGGGTGAACGGTCCAACCCTTTCGGGGGTAGGACAAACACACCCCTAAGTGCACTTTTTCGTGTGGTGTTCGCACTTGCACATTTTTTGTGATCACTTACGGGTTTTTCGTTGTAGTTTGCACGTTTGCGGACACAACCTCAAACAGTCACACTCCAAACTCCACTATGGTGAAGACCAAAGAGCTGTCAAAGGACACCAGAAACAAAATTGTAGACGTGCACCAGGCTGGGAAGACTGAATCTGCAATAGGCAAGCAGCTTGGTGTGAACAAATCAACTGTGGGAGCAATAATTAAAAAATGGAAGACATACAAGACCACTGATAATCTCCCTCGATCTGGGGCTCCACGCAAGATCTCGCCCCGTGGGGTCAAAATGATCACAAGAACGGTGAGCAAAAATCCCAGGACCACACGGGGAGACCTAGTGAATGACCTGCAGAGAGCTGGGACCAATGTAACAAAGACTACCATTAGTAACACACTACGTCGCCAGGAACTCAGATCCTGCAGTGCCAGACGTGTCCCCCTGCTTAAGCCAGTACATGTCCGGGCCCGTCTTAAGTTTGCTAGAGAGCATTTGGATGATCCAGAAGAGGATTGGGAGAATGTCATATGGTCAGATGAAACCAAAATAGAACTGTTTGGTAGAAACACAACTCGTCGTGTTTGGAGGAGAGAGAATGCTGAGTTGCATCCAAAGAACACCATACCTACTGTGAAGCATGAGGGTGGCAACATCATGCTTTGGGGCTGTTTGGATGGATGACTGATCCATGTACAGGACAGAATGAATGGGGCCATGTATCGTGACATTTTGAGTGCAAACCTCCTTCCATCAGCAAGGGCATTGAAGATGAAACGTGGCTGGGTCTTCCAACATGACAATGATCCCAAACATACTGCCCGGGCAATGAAGGAGTGGCTTCGTAAGAAGCATTTCAAGGTCCTGGAGTGGCCTAGCCAGTCTCCAGATCTCAACCCCATAGAAAACCTATGGAGGGAGTTGAAAGTCTGTGTTGCCCAGCGACAGCCCCAAAACACCACTGCTCTAGAGGAGATCTGCATGGAGGATGGGCCAACATACCAGCAACAGTGTGTGCCAACCTTGTGAAGACTTACAGGAAACGTTTGACCTCTGTCATTGCCAACAAAGGATATATAACAAAGTATTGAGATGAACTTTTGATATTGACCAAATACTTATTTTCCACCATAATTTGCAAATAAATTCTTTCCAAATCAGCCAATGTGATTGTCTGGATTTTTTTTCTCATTTTGTCTCTCATAGTTGAGGTCTACCTATGATGCCAATTACAGGCCTCTCATCTTTTTAAGTGGGAGAACTTGCACAATTGGTGACTGACTAAATACTTTTTTGCCCCACTGTATCAACAGCGTAATGCTCGCCGCAAATTTCAGATTGTGTGGCAGGGTTGACTAGATGTACCTGGGCTTGCCCCTTCTCAATTGTTAGTAGATAGGCTCTTGCAGATGTGACATTATATTATATTGCAGATAACCCCATCTCTCCCTCATGGGGTGCTCACGTATACCCATAGTCCTCTTTATAATGTCTCAGGTGAACTAATTACTTGTTTTTGGCCTTATTTTTTTTTTAATATTATGTATTGTCAAGGTGGTCATGGATCCTTATGTTTTCTGTTCTGTTTGGTCAATGCTTCTGGTCTTTTGTCACAGGATCTGCGCATCCAAGTTGTATAACTACGTATAATTCTGATTGTACTTTCTTGTTTTCAAAGATTCTGTAAGCACTGTTCCACTTTTCAATTTCCTTGACAATACAAGTTGTTTGGATTGAAAATTATTTCAAGGGTTCCTTTGGTGTAAAAAGGTTGAGAAAATCTGATCTAGACAATAGTTCATATCTTCATGTTAGTTAGAGAAGCGATTAGGTGGAGAACACTTTACTGTATTTTCTTGAACCCTGAGAGGTTCTTTTAAGATGGCCATTAAATCTATAAGCTTCTAAGAACAGTAGCAGATGTAATAATAACAAATATTCTCAGCGTTATGTCTTAACAGAGCTTTGCAAATTCCTAAAATCCCCCCATTAGTGCTGAAGCTGGCTGTCTTCGAAGCCTAACCCCCAGCCATGAATATTTTGAGTGGTAGTAAAGCCAAAGACAGTAAGAATCCACTGGACTGTACAGACAAAACAGGAAATAGGTTCAGAGGTCATGACAGGCCAGGGTGTAAACCAGGTTAGGTGAAATACAGATTCCTTCACCATTTCGGCAGGCAGATGTTGATAGTGTTGGGAATGTTGTTAACACAATTGTTAGATAATATGAGTTAATAGCAGTAGATTAGCTTGTCTGCTCACAAGCCTCCAGGCCATGTAAATGCTCTTCTGAATATGTCAGAGATGTGAAGTTGCTGACCCCAGAAGGGGATGCAGAAAACCAATCTTTACGCTGCAAACACAAGGAGTACCCTATATCTGAGATCATGTGACTAAAATGAATTCATTGGAGGTTCACAGATTGCACCAGTCTGCTACACTGACCCAGTATAGCCTATTGCAAACTAGTGTGTACAATGTGCTACTTTAATCCCACTGCTGCTCTTTCATCCTCAGTCTTCAGCCCAAAGGTGATAACTAGCTGCAGTTTAGTGGCTCGTGGGCTTCCTTTTGATCACTGTCTGCTTCAGAATTGAAATGAATCCACAGTTTCCGTTTTAGGGGGTCGCATGACCCTCTTCTCTAACCTGTTCAGTTCAGACCCCCATTGCAATAGAGCAGTTAAGAGGAATGGTTAAAAGTAAGCACAGTACCTCTCTGTGCTCACACACATAGATGCCATTATATTTATCTGGCCCCACATCTCTGCCCTAATATTTTTTTTAGCAGCGGACTAAATATTTTTAACATATGCAAACATGAATGAGTTAAGCTGCTACAGGTTCTGGGAGCAAGCTTGCTTCTGTGTACCAAGTCAAAGACAATGGTGGCTTTCTCCTCCTAAAGCATCTGCCGTCACCCAACTCTGTTGCTCCTTTCACTTGTAAGTGGGAATAAACTTGAGCTTCATTTGTGCTTTGACTAATTCTGGAGATCCTTGTCCCTCAGCTGTGCTGGATGTGGCCGCAGTCCACACCTGCTTAAGTCAAGGTAGTGATGGGCGGCCCGCGAAAGTTGCTGGAAAAATAATCTGAGTGATCTCCGGAGGATTCATTTTAGAGATTTGTGCAGAAATTTGAAGAGTTCATCTGCAGAAGTGTGACGGCAATCTACGATACATGTAAGCGCTCCTTTATAAGGGTGAAGCAATCAGCTCATTGTGATTTAATCTGGCAAAACGCTGAATGTATTTACTTCGGTTTTTGTTTTGCATAATGTCAGATTAAAATGTCATTCATTGGCTGTCTCTGGGGCTCTTGCAAATGAGATCTGCGCACCTGATTTCCCAGCCACACCCACTTGCCAAGTAATTAATAGGGGGTTCCGTTCTCTCTTACCCTAGGTTCACACCTAAGCGTTTTCTGCAGCATTTTGAGAAAACACACTACAGTTCATTTAACATGATTTCCTATGAGACTCGTTCACATCTCCGTGTTTTCACCCGGTTTTTTGGAAAGGGTCAGGGACTTTATTAAACGCAAAAAGTTGAGTTTTTGTTTCTATAGACTTCAATGGAAACCCTGCAGAAAAGCTTGTAGTGCATTTTTAGTGCGTTTTAAATCTGCCTAGAAATAAGCACCCCCCCGCAAAATGCGGCAAAAACGCATGTGCAAAAAATACAAAACACAAACGCAAAATGCACTGCAGAAACGGATCAAACGCAAACTGCATAGGTGTGAACCTAGCCTTATGGATTATCTTACGTTGTACATTACAGAGAATGCAGCAAACAAGCAAAGAAATAATTAGCAAGTGAAATGAAACTGTAGCCCCCTCGCTCATTTTTCTATGGAAACCCCAATAAAATAAAGAACTGTCAAAAAAGGTGCAGGTGCATGAAAAGGTCAGCTGTTATGATGGTTTTGTTAACATGTGACAGTTAGCAATTCCCTGCAAATTCTTGAATCCCCCACCGTACTAGTAATTTTCATTTAACCTTTTTGTACACTTAGTAATAAACCAGTTTTCAGCTGGTGACCTTTTGACAAAACTAAAGCTGGCCATACACCAATCTAACCCTTAACCCTTAGGTTATCTAACAGGAAAGCTTAGGAAATATAACATAGTCATGTGCGCTAACGTAATAGGTGGATGAATCTCTCCTGCCTGTCTCATTAGATGCAGGCACTTTTCCAACAGGCTTCTTTGACAAAAGATGATTGAATTTTGTTGAACAGAGCCAGGCCATGCCATATACTGCTCAGATTTAGTGTCTGGGTGAATTCACACTAAAACAAACATCTGCTGGAGTGCTTTACCTCTCTACCAGCTGCCCATTCTGACTGTGGTAGGGAGCAGTGCGGTGTGCGATTCAGCGCATCAGACAGCTTCAATTTTTTTTTTTAAATGTTACTTGAAGTGTACAAAAGTACACCATGTATATCCTTTTACAGGAGTGCAATGCACTGCGCTGCCGTATAGTGCCATGCGGTTCTGTAAATGTCTGCATTTTTTCGCAGCTCTGGACTGAGTTGCATTGTGAATGCAATTGTTTTCTGTGTATCCTTGCGTTGACAGGCATTTTACAGCACAGTAAAACACCTGTCACTACACCAAGAGTGAATTACGCCTAATTATTGAATTTGTTCTGTGTGCAGCCAACTTGATTAGTCATCAGCAGTCCAGCGAGTCCAGACTTTATGCATCTTTTCCCGATAGAAGATCCAAAAGCAGCTGATATTGCACTTCTTGTTAGGCCTCATGCACACGGAGTTTAGCCCAAATGCATAAAGATGTCTACGTTTTTATACAGGCGGAAAGTGCAAGGGTACCAACCAGCCCCACTGCAGCCTGTAAAACTCTTTGAGAAGCTGACAGCTTTTGCTGGACAATGCACCAAGTGGTGCTAACATTTAGGGTAGGATGTGCCAAGGGATGAATGCCTGGAACACATAGTTGCATTCAGGGCAATCCTCCCTGGACACATAATGCTCTAAATGGTGTTCACGCAGTGAAGTTAGTGCCATTGTCTGCTTCATTAATTTGTGAGTCCAGACCAGGGCTCCATGATAACTTGATCTTACAGGAATAGTGTTGGTGGTAATTCAGTCCAGGACACTGGCAGCAGCAGAATGAAGCAAATCTTCTGTTTGATGTGGGAGAAGTCAGTACTAGGGGGAAGGTGAGTATTGCAGCATAAGTCTGATGTATATTTCTGAAGTATGAAGGGTAAATCAGGATAGTGGCACAATGCATTTGAAAAATCTAAGCTGGAGCCCACTTTTAATGCATCCAGCCCCAAAACAAAGATGTAATATATTGCAGCTTACCCAATCCTTCAATGTGGGTGGCTGCATTTTCTTTGTTTAGGCCTTTATTTCCACTTGGTGATCCAACCAGCATCATACATTCTATCTTAGAGTCTCTCTACTATGGATGAAAAAGCAATGAAGACACCTTTGGACTGCAGAATTGTCAGTCAGGTGGAGGCTACTGTTAGTAGATCCAGATGGACTTACTCTGAACTCCAGCTACCATTTTTACAGCGGTTAGAGCAACAGTTTTTTTTCCTGTTGGGATAAAGCTTTTTAAAAAATGAATAAAAGTTGCTCATTGCAAGCACCCCTGTCAGTGGTACATGGTTTGTCTGAGTCCTCTAACTGACACTTGTGCTGCACAAACTGACTGATCAACAGGTGAAAATAAAGAAAAAAACCTAAAAAAAAAAATAATAATGCAGCCGCCACATCTAAAAATTGATAAGATGTAATATCAAACATTTTTTTTTGGGCTCAATGCGGCTTTAAATTGTCCATTCACATTTACGTAGGTTGATGTACATGGAGGGAGTTTTCTCTTCCATTCCCTCCTAGTTGGAATCTTTCTTACAAACAATGTAATTGTTTAACATCACAGCTTGTTCTTCAGTTGTCACACACACAACTACTCTTTCCACTATTCAGGTTCCCTTTTCTGGCCCAAATGGTAAACAGTTGAAAAAAAGAGACCTACATTTACAGCCTAGGGTTAGATATGTGACATTCTAATGTCTGTTTACTCTGCCGAGAATTGAAAATGCCCCTAAATGGTTTTGGTTTGATCAGCACTTTGCAACCAGGTCCATGTTTGTCAGTCCTTCACTGCAAATAATACTTTTACTGAGAATATTCAGTGGTGGTGGCATTCCTGTAAGTGGTATGGTCACCATCTGGCCTCTGTTTAGGAAGTATGGACTCTGTGCATAAGTAGCAGAGAGTGAGCTGGGCTGAATACTTTATGACTGCGCTGTAAATATTTGCATTAATATTAGATGTAAACCTAATCAATAATAATTTTATTATTATTTATTTTACCATATGTGGACGATGCCCCTTCAAGCTGGAAATCATTGATGTAGACACTGCTACCACAGTGATCTCCACTTGGTTCCGAGTCCAGTGTTGATTGGCTAGTCTGATGCATTCTGAACACAGGAGGTCAGCCGGTCAGCATGGGCACTGTTGAAAGAATGCTTTGCATTTTCTGAATGAATGCTTAACATAGTATAAAACCAGCCAAATTTTGATCCATCTGTAGAAGTTCCCACTCAGCATAAATTGATCTAACAATCAACTTCTGTTAAACAGGGAACTGTTGGAAAACTTGATCAGCAGCTTGCAGCCAATTGGCTGCAGCTGCTGATCAGTGTATTCTGACAGCTGAGGAATCCCACTGGCCTTAGGCCCTTTTCACACTGACAGCCCAATCTGATCCTCCTTTCAGTTTTTCAGGTGGACCTGATCGGACCATCCATAGACCTCTATGGACTGGTTGGTGTCAGCGGACAAGTCTCTGCTGGCACCCACTGGCATCCAATCCGATCCTGTATGCCAAAAACAGAGGGATGGGAATCCATTCCCCATCTGTCTGGTAGATCGGATCAGATGGAAGTCGGATGGAAATGGACAGGCTGTCCGTTTCCATCTGACCGCCCCATAGAAGACAGCAGGCAGTGTCTGTGTATGCTCTGATGTATGTCCTGATTTAGCCAAAAAAGAAAAAAGGAAATATAAATGGACTGTAAGGGCACATAAACTACATACACATATTTATAAGATCACTTATAGTTTATTTTGACATTGTGTCACAAAAAACATCATTCAGTTAAAAGATCATTGTACAATGTCCCCGCAGACAATGTCCCAAAGCCCACCATAATGTAAGGAGCAAAACCAGTGATAAAGCATACTGTAATTACCAGGAAGATCCTATGGGGGGTGAGAGACCTTCAGCCGCTGGAGAATTGGCCCAATTCTTTGGGACATTGTCTGCGGGGACATTGTACAATGATCTTTTAACTGAATGATGTTTTTTGTGACACAATGTCAAAATAAAGTATAAGTGATCTTATCAATATGTGTATGTAGTTTCTGTGCCCTTAAAGTCCATTTGTACTTCCTTTTTTCTTTTTTTAGCATAGATCAGTTAACTTAAGGCTCCTTCAGACAGTAACGTTTTGAGCCCTTTGTAAAGTGATCCATGGTAGCTCACTATTAAGAGTACGGTATTAGCAGCGGCTGGCAGGTGTTCAGGAGGTGCTACTGCACTTTTTTTTTTTAAATTGACAAATGGCAATTTCACGTTGTGGGGCTGTGCTGCAACTGCAAGCCAAGTGTTTGGCTCGTGGTTATGGTTCAGCCCCCTTAATCTCAATGAGAAAGTTTGACAGGCATTGCACCCACAGCATGTCTACAGCCCTGTCAGGTTGTAATGTTAGAATTTCTGGGGGTTGGCCGGGCTCTTGTTTTTACAACCCCCCCAGATGTCCGTATGAAAGAGCCCTTAAAAGATTGTAGTGTAAGTTTTCCAGGCACGCTGGCCTTTTTCAGGGAATTTGAACTAATAATAAGAAACATGCTTTTTATACATGAAACAACAAAGAGTAGTAACACCTGAAGAAACTTGTACAAGACAGATATATCGTTTTTCTCTTTGTTGTTTCATGTGTGAAATGCCAGTTTCTTACTATCAGTTTTTAATGCCTGAAGAAGAGGCCTGCATGCCACGAACGCTTGCTCCGGGATCTATTTAGTTAGCTTATCTTTATTTTAGAGATATTGTTATAATGAAGCAAATCAATACTTTACTTGCAGTAAATTGTCTTGCGCTAACTATTTAGGGAATCCACATTTTGGCTTTTACAGAAATGTGATTGGATTGGCTCTAAGTGTACCAAAGTGCTGTAATCTAATCGTTAATCTCACATTTACTGCAAGGTTTTTTAAGAGCTGGGCTGATATTTTTGGAAAGTAGTACAGTTAATTGGTGAAATTTGTGGAATAAAGTAAAATATTTTTTGCTATGGAGCAGTGTACCACTGTAATAGACAAGTATCACAGGAAATAATTCTGGCCGGAATATTTCCTCACCAACAATCAGTGACTGCGTGTATACTTGTGACTTGTTTATCCTCACCAGCACTGGTCCACCCTAGGAAGTTTTTGAGCAGAAGGTTTCCTGTTACAGGAGTTCTGTCATTTATCACACATGACCAAGCAATATGCAGCTCATAACACAAGCTGTCCTGCTCACTTTGATGGATTAATTGCTTTTTCAACTCCATCTCTGAATGCTCAGTGGAATACTTGTGCACTTTACATGTACATAATATTGTAATGTGTGTAATTTTATAGCTTGACAGATCTCAAGCGCAGCAATGACCCTGCTCATAGATGCAATAAACCAGGCACTGTGTTTGCGCTCAGATTCTAAAGGTGCCTTGTGATTTCTGTTAGTTTATAAACACAGACCGATACATGTCTCTGCATATATACTCCACCAGCTTTCACACACTGCACAAAAAGACACCAAGTGCAGTTTGGATTTCCTAGTCCTCTCACATGTTCCTGATTTCTGTGAAGGTCATCAGAGTATAGCTGTCTGAGGAAAGCCAAAATTACAAGCTTTCACTCTGTCATAGAGCATAAGATTGGTTGAGATTGCTCATACACATAATGCATACGCTTTAATGAAATGCATAGATACAGGTTGGCCATTGTTTTAGTGCTAATTCACATCTCTGTGATACATTGACTTGCATTATAGGGCCTTATGATGACTGTGCAGCTCATCCAGGATTACTGTACTTTCATTTGATTATCATTTAACTTCCCTCCCTAAAGTCTTTTACTCACCTGCCCTTTTCCATACTGCAGATGAGCATTTTCTTGGCTGGACCATCATAGAGGCAATCTCTTATACATCCCAGTGGTGGGAGGCCTCTCTACAGGAATTCTCTAATGTGTACAGAGGACAGGTGGTCCGTACAGTGGGGATCTGACAAGGAGCATGGCAGGGTGACTGTATGGGTTGGGGGGAGTAAGAGGATAAGTGCACGAAAATACATTTATCTTTCTATTAGTATCGTTTATTAGAGACACAAACTCCTTCAAAGAACTGCCCAGGGTTTGTTCACACCGAAGTGGTAAAGGGCTGTGTTAGTTTTTGTTTGGTTCAGATCTTTATAGTTATATGTGGTACACTGTGACTCTGCATTCATTTCCAAGGGCACTTTAAAGCGGTATTAAAACCCCAAACCACAAAATGTAAAATATTGCAGCTTACAATCATTAGATGTGGTGGCTACATTGATTTTTTTGTCTTTTTCCCTCTGTTTTCACCTGGTGATCTAGCCAGTAACACACCCCCTGTACTAGTAAGAAATGAGCATAGGAGGCACGCAGACAGCAGCATTGTCAGTCTGGAGTGGAGGGGGGGGATGTTAAATGTATTAGCAGATTTAAATGCAGTAACAAATTGAAGCCGAAACTCCAGCTCACACATATAATAATCAGTTACAGCAAACAGTTTTTTTCTTTTGGGATAAAGATTTTACATGAATAAATAAAAGCCGTTCATTATAATCACTCCTGTCAGTGTCAAATGGTCTGTCTCATCCTTGTAAACTGATACATTCTGCAGGAGAGTTTATGCAACAACAGATTTGCTGGCTGAAACAGCAGATAAAAATAGTACTAATACTACTACTACACTAAAAGTTGCAGTACATTCTGATCCTGGTCATTCAGGATTCAAAAGTAATCAAGGTTATACACGCTGAGTTTTTTTTTTTATTTAACCATCTGATTGCAGGGAAGGAAAAAAAAACTCACAGATCCCCAACACAAGTAATATTTATGCAGGGATCTCTCCCATTGTGTTTGTATTCTGACAGCGGGGACTTCTCACCACTCAGAATACACAGATTAGTGCTTGCGGCCATTGTTTGCAAGCGCTGATTGAATGCTGTTTTCCAGCGAAACCGTTCAACAGAAGTCAGTTAGACCAGCTTCTGTTGAACCAGACAGCAGTACACATGTACAGAAAGTCTGTTGATTCCTGTTTTCAGAACGTATATACTCAGCCAGGGGCGTCCCTAGGCAGGTGTTTTAAAACTTACCTTTTCTTGGAGCTCGTGGAGAAATCAGTTAACCCCCTATAGGTTGCAAGCCGACGATCCCCGCAGGATGGATTGGATCTGCGAATTGGGGAGGATAATGGATCGGGCTCCAATCCATTATGCTCAATCCGCAGATCCGATCCATCCTGCGGGGATCGTCGGAGGGGGTGTCACCAAGTGTTCCGGTGCACCATGTGACACCAACCCTGTACCCAGCTGAAGTGTCTTTATGCAGGGACTAACAAGTCCGTAGTAAAATGTATAATTCCTTTTCAGAGATCTCAGTTTCCAACACTGCTTTCTGCTTACATTGTACGGTTTCAAGATTGTTTGCTTTTGTTATTTACTGTGTGAATGTTTTTTAAAATGCATTTACACCCAACAGTAAATGGACAGTAAATTATTTACATATTCTGCTTGTAATCAGAAGTAATTACGTTTCAAACAGTCTTAAATACCACAAAGATTCAGAAGTCAGACTTTATTCCTTTTCTAGGGCTTGTTGACATTAGAGTCCGAGGGGTGGGAAAACCCCACTGTTGAGCTGAGTTTTTACTCCCCGCAGCTGCCGCATGAGTTATACGCCCAGTCATTGTTGGTGGATGT
Source organism: Staurois parvus (assembly GCF_062004578.1). NCBI lineage: Eukaryota > Metazoa > Chordata > Amphibia > Anura > Ranidae > Staurois > Staurois parvus. The sequence continues at coordinate 1,491,115 of NW_028318541.1, read as the reverse complement.
AGCACCTGTTAAGCATGACCCATTCAAGTGAAGGAGGCCTCTCTGCAAGTGCCTTCAACCTTGTACAGTACACCAGACAAGGGGTTAAAGCAGGCAGCATTGTGTTGCTTCCTTACCACCTGCTTTAACCCCTTGGACCCCAGAGAAGCATGCAGTTGCTGGGCACTTGCAAAGTGGCTGTCTACCACTGCTGTACTCTCTCTCTCTCTCTGTCTCTCCTCACTAAACACAAAGGCAGCATTTGAAGCCATTGGCCCCTTCTGCAGTTAATCAAATTATGTGAGGTGGTAACAAGGGGGCAGGGCCATGCAGTGCTGTGTGTGTCTGTGGATGCACACCACCAGGCTTTGGAGTGAGCCCATAGGGGGAGAAACCCAGAAGAGGAGATTCGGGGTTGCTCTGTGCAGTATCACTGCACAGAACAGGTAAGTATATCATGTTTATTATTTAACAAACGGTATCACTTACAACCGCTTTAAATCTGAAGGGATGGAGGGTGGAACTTTGGTGTTTATATTCATCTCCCCCCCAAACCAGAAATCAGATAGGTTGTTATGGGAAATGCATTAACTTTCCAATGTGCCAGTCTTATTAATTTAGGCATAGGCCACACAAGTGGGAATTTCAAAACACCACATCCAGAACACAAGAACACTGGAAGCCACAGAAACAGCTTTCATCAGTCTGTCCTCACTGCCTGGCTAGGAGCTGTCACTACAGACAACTCATCAGTGCCGGAACCCCTTAAACTCACCTAAACTTGCCATATAATGTCACTCTGTTGCTAGCAGTTGAGATTTTGTAGCAACATTTTAGCAAGCAAGGGAGCGACTTTTGTTAGGGAGAGTTGCCCTTGCATGTCAGTGATTCTGCCACTGGTGACTTGCTGACAGAGTCTGACAATAGATCAAGTACATTGTTCATTTTAGCTACACAAGAGTTTGCCTTAATGCAGGGAATGCATTCAGGTAAACAAATATCTAGCCTTTACAACCAATATTTACGACCAGCTTCTGCCTGATGTGTTCACTGCAGCAGATTTAGTTCAAAGTCGAGATAACCCCACAGATGCCGGTGTTATTTCAGTTTATTGTTGTCACATGATGACATTACAGATGATGTATTTTAGGGTTGCATTCTGCATTCATTTTTGACACAGCCTGTAAGCAGTTTGCTGGATGTTGAATTGCTTGCAGCAATATTCTACACACACCCGTTCAGTGTTGATCAAGTTAATTCATATCACACTAGAAATTCATCTTTTTCCTAGATTTGTTTGGCACAGGTGTCTTTTTAGCTGTGGTTTCTATTTTTACTGTTCCTCTTCTGTCGAGAAGCAGCTGAGCGGAAATCTGATTCATCCAGCTGCAGTGTTACATGTGCCATGCAGATGGCGGTATTGTCTTCTAACAGCAATCTGTATTGATCATCACAAGCCATTTACTAAGATAGCTGCGCTGACTTTGTCCACCTTCACATTGGTGATGCCCATAGATTGGGTCTCTTGTCTCAGCCTGCCTCGGAAGGGTTAAATAACTTGTCATGATCAAAGGACCCCTGTTGTTGTCTCTCCTGTAGGAGAATAAGCAGGCCCTTCATCCTTCACCTGTCTCTCAGATGTGAGACAAACACATGGGAGGAATCTCTCTCTGCATTCAGTGACCAGAGGCAGGAGGGACATATCTCAACTAGCTCCGTGAGCTCACTCTCCATCAATCTTCTTCCACTTCAGCTGCTGGGACTGCGCACACGAAGAGGCGTGTTCCAGCTTGGCCAGGGCAGCGAGTTTATTATGACAAATATTTGGACATGCTATTGTCTGAGTAACTCTAAATTTCTGCACTAAACTTTACTGTAGAAAGGTTTTTTTTTTACCTTGCTGGGCAAATTAAAGGAGCACTCTAATCAGACTGAAAACTATTAAGATTCGGAATAAGTATCATGTTCTGTACACTTTCTGGTTTTGATTGTGAACTGCAGTGGTGTCTTCACTAAGCGTGTTATTTACAAATCCACTCTCCACCACTGAGTGCAAGTGTCTAAGAGTGGCCATAGTTGATTTGTGTTTTTTTTTTGATCAGCCTGTGGGCTGATCAAAAAAGAATTGAATTAATCCCTCCATCAACACAAGCGAGGTGGATAGAGGAATCATCCCAGCTGGGATATTCTGATAATGGCTACAGCTGATCAGTCGACAGATGTTTTCCAACAATTTGGCTATACATGGATCAAAATTCTGCCTGTCACTGTTGAACTGGCTCAAGTTCCATCCATCTATGGTCAGCTTAATTGTGGAGTAGGGAAGAGGTTATTGCTGGACAGAGAAGTTGGTGTCCAGGGGACATTGGTGAGAAAATAACATCCAGATGGAAGACCCACGTGTCTCCAACTAAATTTTCAAATTAACAGGAAAATAGCTTTTCAGTTTACAGATTACCTCAGGAATTCAATAAAACATTTATGACACTTTTTCTTGCATCTGGTCCCTTAGAGACTACCTGAACCTAATTCAGGCAAACATTTTGGTAACAGCACTGACATGTGCGACAAATGCAGGTAGTTCTTACTATCTCCCCTTTAAGAACTTGTTATTATGGCAACAACAGATTCAAAAATGATTACTGCCAGTGTGCAGATTAGGAAACTGGTGATATTTAAGACCAACTCTGAACTGGTGTACAGAGAGACACCAGTGCGCAGAGTGGGGAATTTTACCTAGGAAGCTGTCATGAATGTGAAAACTTCCCACAAAGGGCTCGTGGTTACTAGGACACCACCAGTGGCCAGCTTCATAGCAACCAATGACAGATTCCCAGACCTGCAGTTGAAGGGCTGTGAAAACAGGAGGTTGAGAGACATTTTTACAGCCCCCACCCTCCTTCCTTAAGATGCAAAGGCAACCGGTCAGGGTTATGCTTGCTGCATGCTTATATATTATACCCCCAGTACTGTCCACTGAATACTGCCCATTTAAGTGAATAGGGCCGTGCTGCAACTGTGGGCAAACACATGGTTGTGGTGTGGTAGTGCAGAGGTAGGGGTTTAAGCAGACATTAAGGAAGTGACATATTGCCTCCACACACCCTATCAATGCATGTGTAAATGAGCCCTTACTCAGCTGCCGGCTGAGAGATTGCACAGGTGAAAGCTGAATGTAAACAAAGGGACTACATTTACAAAACTCGATGTATTCCTCCCATTGTGTTTCCTCTGAAGTTTTCTCTTTGTCCCTTAAGCCTTCTGTGTTTGTTGTATTTAAACACAGAAGAAATTGATTTTGAAAGTATAAACCAACTTCACAAACTTTATAAAGTTCAGAGTATCTAATCCGCTCCTGGAAGGACAGATTGCTATTTTTTCCAAATGCAGCAAAACTGATTGCATCTAAATTCAAGTAAGCACGCAGAATCTATTACATAATTTAGAGCCCACTTACATTGTTGCATTTTAACACACTCACTACAATGCGTTAAAAGGCACGTGCTCAACTTCCATCCTATTAAAAATCGTACAGGGGCATATTTACTAAAACTGGGGCAGACAGAATCGGAGTAACTGTGCACTGCAACCAATCAGCTTTCATCTTCCGCTTGTTCAGTTTGGCACCATTTGCAAGGTGGGGATGCCATACTGTGAATCTCAGAGGCAGGTATCTACTGATTTCTGCTGCTGAATTGACAGCCGCATGCAGATAGCAGTGGCCACAGAGCCTGCACAGAGCAATAACAGGCTGTGTGCAGCCACAGCTATTCATACCCGTTCCCAAAGCCAGTGACCACAACAGCCTCCCATTGCCGTGTACGGGCTTGGCAGCCCCTGCTAACTGCATACAGCTGTCAGTTCCAGTAGCAGGAATCAGTAGATACCTGCCTCTGAGATTCACACCATGGCAAACCCCGCCGTGCAAATGGTGTGGCAAAACGCCCCATGCGAATGGTGCCTAAAATGTTGAAAATGAACATTAAAACCTGGTTGGGTATTACGCAGAACTGCTCCAGATTGTGCCCCAGTTTTAGTAAATTCCCCCCATTGCCAGCTTTCATCTCTGCGCTGCAATGCAGTGCATTTTTTAAAACATGACGTCTTTTTTTCTGTATTTTAGTACATTGGGGTACCATAGAATTTAACATGCAAGTGGTGTTAAAGTGACACTAAAGCTTTGGTTTTTTTGTTCGGTTTTTTTTAATAACAAAAATGTTTATACTTACCTACTCTGTGCAGTGGTTTTGCACAGATCAACCCTTCTTTTTGGGTCCCTGCCATTGCGCCTGGCTTCTCCCCTTCAAGCAGTGGCCCCAGGGAACCCTCACCCTGGGGGCACTGCTGCATGCTGATCCTCGAGCTGCTGCTCTTTGCATCCATAAAACACATAGAGCTGCAGCTTTGCCCCACCCCCACACTCTCTCCTCATTGTCTCACTGGCTATAATTGACAGCAGCAGGAGCCAATGGGACTGGATGAACCACTGCACACAGAAGGTTTTTTACCTTCATGCACAAAATACATGAAGGTAAAAAAACCTTGAGCCTTTAGAGCCATTTTAAGCCTTAGTCAATGGTTGTTAATTCTTTCCCAAGTCCTAAACTCATAGAGGAAATGCACATCAAAAATGCATGTCAGCAGAAAGGAAACTTGCATTGATGCTTGAAAAGGCACTGCCTAACGCACTTTTTATGCACACACATAGATTTGACTTGGCTCTTAATTATTATTATTACTATTATTGTTACACAGGATTTATATAGCGCCAACAGTTTGCTCAGCGCTTTACAATATAACGGGAGACAATACAGCAACAATACAGTTCAATACAAGAGGGATTTGAGGGCCCTGTACCTTGGAGCTTACAATCTAGGAAAATCATTAACTGAATTTAGGTGTATATATAGAAATGTTTTGTAAAAGCATATAAGCATTTCCCCTCTGAATGAATCCTGGTTATTGATTATATGCTTAAAGTAGACACAGTCATTGTATAGGCAGAAGAAGCCGTGGAAGTGCAGAGTTCCCAGACTATTCACATTACTGAGGTGTGAGTCATCTGATGCCTGCATGACAACTTTAATTCATAATATAAATAGGTAGCTTTTTTTGTACCCATTTGTTTTGTCTAATGCTTTGGACACAATGGTGAATTGAGCTTAAGGATATGTACAACTTCATGAGAAGAATCTCCCGTTTTTGCAGGAAAGTTTCTTTATGGTACTGACAGTGCAAAGGGAACATCAGAGGCCCCAATGACAGTTGTGTGAGTGCTCAGCATCCCCCTTTTGGTAATGGGACGATTAGGCCAGGAGGTACATTGTTTCTGTAAGAGCTCAGGGGCATGTGTGATCTCAAGGCTGACAATAAAAGGAGAGATAATATTGCATTCGTTATCAATGAAAAACAAAGGCTGACCAAAAGGATCCACTTAATCAATATTATAAAATATTTATTTGCCAAAATCATGCATATGAACTTTCCGGAGACATACCAATACACTATAATCATAAGTCCGCAGCCTTTTCACACACAGATGTATAGAAAGCAAATGTACTTAGGTCCAAATGTGTTTATAAATGACTATTATTTACTAACCATTTGTCTACTGGAATAGTTTTTAAATTTTTTGCACACGTTAAAATCTTCATTTTTTTCCTAGAATTTACCTGTAATATATATTTTCTGAAAGCAGAGACCCTGAAGAATAAATTGGCGATAGTTGCAATTTTTTATGTTGCACAACATTTTCAAAAATGCATTAAAAAACAGTGGAATCACAAAAAACTATGGTACACAAAATTCTCCATAGATGAGGTTTTAAAAACCTTTACAGGTCATCGGTTTAGAGTTAACCATGAATGATGGCCCTAGAATTATTGCTCTCATTGTGCTGTGTGCAATGATACCTGATGCTTTAATACAGGGTGTTTTGAAATTTTTCTTTTATTTAAAATATATCATTTGCATAGAGACCTTGGAGATCTATTAGACACCCACTGTCTCCCCTGCCCTACAGTGTAACTATTCAAGCACAAATTGTGCTTAAATAGCTGCATCCTCGGCTATACTAGCCAAAGAATGACAGCTGTGACTCTGGAAGTGACATAATACATGTCACTTCCAGGGTCTTAAATTGAAAGAGAGACCGGGGAATGAATGTCCCCGAAGTTCCTCCTGCTCTCACAGTATGAGCAGTTTCCAACGGTCCTGGGCTCCCTAAAAGAACAGGAGAGCCTGAGAACCAACTGAATTCTGAAATCCTGGCAGGTGTAAATACACAGTTTAACCAGTTCAAAAGTTAAAAGTACTGCCCAGCTATCATTGTGCTATATAGCCAGGTGGGATTGTTGTCGATCTGAGTGGACATCATATGACGTCCTCCTGAATCGTTCATCATGTGAGCCTGAGGGTCCGCACTGTGCCACGAATTGCCACCGGTTGTGTCCACCGGACACTGCCAACGACTGATCAGTGTACCAGCCCGTTGCTGGTACCATGTGACTGCTGTGGCCAATCACAGCAGGTCACATGACAATTGTAAACAATGTATGGCTCCCTTTAGGGCCATCCATTGTGTACAATTGTGTTGCTAGCTGTCATTAGTTACAGTGATCATATGGTACAAACTGGGCCAATCACAGCCCATCTGTGCTATGTGATTAGCTGTGGCCAATCACAGCTAATCACAACAAAAAAAACCTGAATGAATTAATTTCATTCAGTAAAATGCTTGCTTATAGCACTGAAATTCATTGCTATAAGAAATCATAATGTGTAAAAAAACAAAAACAAATTATCACTTTCTCACTCTCATTCTCTCTCTATCTCCCCAGTTATCTGATTATTACCACCTGACAATTGGTTCGACTATACGTTTGTTATAAACTCGTGGTAGGGGCAGAGACACAAACTACTGTTGGAAAGATAGACTGCTGCAAGGAAATTCACTAGTGACCTCTCAAAGAGCTGAAAGAAGACATCGGGGTTGATTTATTATAACTAGAGAGTGTAAAATTTGGTGCAGCTCTGCTTCCAGGATTCTTTGTCAAAGCTTAATTGAGGAAGCCTAGAAGAAAACTGATTGGCTACCATTCACAGCTGCACCAGATTTTGCACTCTATACAGTTTTAGTAAATCAACCCCACTGGATGATTTAGAAGCAAAATATAAAGTTTGGGTGGAGTTGGCAACTATTTATAGCCTTTATTTACACATGTTGTCAGGATCTTTCTCTCTTCATATTCCTTGCAATAGCTTTTTTGTTCTTTGTGTGTATTTAATTGGTATTGTGTTGTATTATTAGTTTATTCTGCAGACTGAGAAAGGATTCAGACTTTTTTTTCTGCATTCTCAGTTCCAGGCAGTGCAGGGAGAGTTTTCTTTATGTAATCTCACACACCACCCCCATGTTGCTTTAGACATTTTGGTAATTGAGCCCTGTTGATTAACATGAGACTTAGGGAATTGTTCACACCAGAGAAGTTTATTTAACTGTCTAATAAATCTCGGCACTTTCTCTTATGCCTCAGATGTGGGTAAGTGCTGAGGAAAGCATGTGCAGCACAGCTCAGATTTATAATCATTTTACTGGAAAGCAGGTAAACATAACATAGTAGAGCTTCCTGCCTGCCTGTACCATTAGTAAAGTGGAATCCTCACCTGTACCAATAACACTACAGCCTGTATTTTATACCATGCAATGCAGAGCAGTAACCTAAAGAGTATTTCCACTATTGTAGTCACATTTTTGAAAATCCCATTATATGTTCCTTATGTGTTCAAATAACATGCTTAAAACATTTTTTTATTTATTACCTTTTAGCAGTCCCCTAGGAGGAGCTGTCATGGCTGACTGCAAGGTTTTTTGAACAATTTTTGAGACTGAGCCTGTTCCAAGTCTGTCCTCATTAACATACAATGCAAGAAGCACAGCCCCTACGCCTTTAGCCCTTTGTTAGAACATACAGTGCATCCAGAAAGTATTCACAGCGCTTAACTTTTGCCACATTTTGTTATGTTACAGCTTTATTCCAAAATGGATTAAATTGATTTTTTTCCTCAACATTCTACAAACAATACCCCATAATGGCAACGTGAAAGAAGTTTGTTTTGAAATCTTTGCAATTTATTCAAAATAAAAAAAACATTGTATATTAGTATTCACAGCCTTTGCCATGACACTCAAAATTGAGCTCTGGTGCATCCTGTTCCCACTGATAATCCTTGAGATGTTTCCACAACTTGATTGGAGTCCACCTGTGGGAAATTCAGTTGATTAGACATGATTAGAAAAGGCATAAACCTGTCTATATAAGGTCCCACAGTTAACAGTGATGTCAGAGCACAAACCAAGCCATGAAGTCCAAGGAATTGTCTGTAGACCTCCGAGACAGGATTGTATCAAGGCACAGATCTGGGGAAGGGTGCAGCATTGAAGGTCCAAATGAGCACAGAGGCCTCCATCATCTTCTTAAATAGAAGAAGTTTGGAACCACCAGGAATCTTCCTAGAGCGGGCCACCCGGCCAAAAGGAGTGATCGAGGGAGAAGGGTCTTAGCCAGGGAGGTAACCAAGCACCCGATGGTCACTCTGAAAGAGCTCCAGCATTTCTCTGTGGAGAGAGGAGAACCTTCAAGAAGAACAACCATCTCTGCAGCACTCCACCAATCAGGCCTGTATGGTAGAGTGGCCAGACGGAATCCACTCCTTAGTAAAAGGCAAATGGCAGCCCACCTGGAGTTTGCCAAAAGGCACCTGAGGGACTCTCAGACCATGAGAAACAAAACTCTCTGGTCTGATGAAACAAAGATTTAACTCTTTGGCCTGAATGCCAAGCATCATGTCTGGAGGAAACCAGGCACCGCTCATCAACTAGCCAATACCATCCCTACAGTGAAGCATGGTGGTGGCAGCATCATTCTGTGGGATTGTTTTTCAGCAGCAGGAACTGCAAAACTAGTCAGGATCAAAGGAAAGATGAATGCAGAAATGTACAACAACATCCTAGATGTAAACCTGTTCCAGAGCACTCTGGATCTTAGACCAGGTCGATGGTTCATCTTTCAACAGGACAATGACCCTAAGCACACAGCCCACATAACAAAGGAGTGGCTAAGGGCCAACTCTGTGAAAGTCCTGGAGTGGCCCAGCCAGAGCCCAGAATTGAACCCGATCTGAAAATGGCTGTGCACCGACGCTCCCCATCCAACCTCATGGAGCTTGAGAGGTACTGCAAAGAAGAATGGGAGAAATTGCCCAAAAATAGGTGTGCCAGGCTTGTAGCATCATACTCAAAATTACTTGAGGCTGTAATTGGTGCTAAAGGTGCTTCCACAAAGTATTGAACAAAGGCTGTGAATACTTATGTACATGTGGTTTTTTTTTCGTTTTTTATTTTTAATAAATTGCAAAGATTTCAAAACGAACTTCTTTCACGTTGTCATTGTGGGGTAATGTTTGCAGAATGTTGAGGGAAAAAGCAAATTTTATCTATTTTGGAATAAGGCTGTAACATAACAAAATGTGGCAAAAGTTAAGCGTTGTGAATACTTTCTGGATGCACTGTACATTGTTCAAATCTAGTTACAATTGATAATGAAGATCTGTCTGCACAGTTCAGACAGGGACAATTATGGTAAACACGGCTTCCCAGCCTCCTCATTAACATAGAGAACTACCTAGGATTTTTCCTTGCTGATGGGTCCAGATTAGCAGTAAACTGCAATTTTTAAGCATTTTTTTTAAGTTATCCTGTGTGAATGGGGACATGTAACAAATATAAAATAGGTGCTATCGCAATTTGGCCTCTAAAGTGGAAATACACTTTAAACTGACTAGTCAGTATTCGCCTTTCCTGACTTTAGTGTAGAGCTACTGATTTAAGTTTCTTAATTCTTTAAACAAAAAACTGCTCTTAGTGCTTATAAATCAGTATAATACTGTCATCACTCTTGCTGTTAAGCTCAGTGTCAGGTTAAGACAGTTCAGTAGGTAACTCCACTATTTCAATAGTGCAATAAACATAACTTCAAAAAATACATATTCAATCAGTGGGTTCCACAACCACTACTGCTATAAATCAAATAAAGTCCAAAATAAAATAAAAGAAATAGACTGTTGAATTCAGGAGAATTCCAACACCACTCCACAATTGCAAACTGTGTTTCCTCCACTTGTGATGAGTAGCAATACCTTAAGTACATTTAACCACCACCACCACATACAGCCTCTTACCAACCAAGTAGACCCCAAATTAAAGGTGGTTTAAAACAGAATTTGTGGATCAGGGATCTTCCACCCATGGATCAGAGACCATTAACAAGGATCACAGCAGCAGGATGTTCCAGGTACTTGGGAACCACACTGCACATCAGCAGGGAGTCACTACCAGCACTTCACCTCTGCCATGCATGTTATCTCATAAAAGACATGAATAAGCATCCCATAGTGCAGTGGTTCTCAACCTGTGGGTCGCGACCCCTTTGGGGGTCGAATGACCCTTTCACAGGGGTCCCCTAAGACCATCAGAAAACACATATTTCCGATGTGGAAAGAGCAGCTACTGTGTAGAAAGCAGCTGCTGTGTTGAAAGCAGCTACTCTGTTAAAAGCAGCTACTGTGCTGAAAGCAGCAGTATTGGAGGTAAAACGACACTCATGAATTATAATTACTGGGTAAATAATTTTATGGTTGGGGGTCACCACAACATGAGGAACTGTATTAAAGGGTCACAGCATTATGAAGGTTGAGAACCACTGCCATAGTGCAACCTGAACCTTTTATTAAATATATATACTTTGTATCTACTCACATATAGATGTAAAACATTACATGTAATAACTCCAGCACCACCGCCACGTCTGGCAGGCGTAATGATGTCAACACAGGCTCCGCCCCGACGTGTTTTTTCCAATGATCCAATTTTCAAGGGGATAACAACCTTTCAGAGGTTGAGACCTAAAAGTAAACAATAAAAGCAAAATTTGCTATCCACACTCAGGCTTTTAAAATTATCAATGCAGCTAGCAAAATTTGTTGATCACAAATATATAACTGTATATAAATGTATGTAGCGCTAAAAATAAATAGTGATAATGTCCATATAAAAACATATAAATGCCCATACAATAGTCTGACTTCAGAGAAAAGTCCCAACACTGTCTTCAGTGTATAGAAGGTTCCACACAGCACCACAGTGAAAGAGCCAGTCTGCTTCCGGACAGTTAGTCTGATTGAAAAAAGACACAAGTCCATCTAGTTCAACCAATAATGTATACACAATCCTATAGCCACAGTTGATCCAGAGGAATGCAAAAAAAAAAAAAACCCAGCAAAGCATGATCAACAGCTCCAACAGGGGAAAAAAAATCCTTCTTGATCCCTCAAGAGGCAATCAGATATTCCCTGGATTAACTTTACCTATAAATGTTAGTATCCAGTTATGTTGTGTGAATTCGGGAAGAATCCAGGCCTTTTTTAAAGCAATCTACTGAACTGGCCAGAACAAGCTCTTCCACATTTTCACAGCTCGTACTGTGAAAAAGCCTTTCCGTATCACTTTGAAAAATCGCTTTTCCTCCAGATATAAAGAGTCCCCCTTTGTCCTCTGTGATGACCTTAAAGTGAATAACTCTACACAAAGTTCACTATATGGACCACTTATGTATTATACATGTTGATCATATCCATGTTACTCTCCTCTTCTCAAGAGAGAATACATTCAGTTCCTCTAATCTTTCCTCATAGCTGAGCTCCTCCATCCCTCTAATCAGTTTCGTTGTCCTTCTCTGCACTTTTTCCAGTTCCCCAATGTTCTTTTTGTAAATTGGTGCCCAAAACTGAGCTGCGTATTCCAGATGAGGTTTTACTAATGATTTGTACCGGGGGAAATGATATCTCTCTCTCTGAAGTCTATACCTCTCTTCATACAAGAAAGGATTTTGCTTGCTTTGGAAACTACAGCTTGGCATTACATGTCATTAGTAAGCTATGGTCTACCAGAACACCCAGATCCTTCTCCACCATTGATACCCCCAGTTGTACCCCCCTATTACGTATGATGCATGCACATAGTTGCCCAGTTAAACAGTGCATTGAGATCAGTTTGTAAGTTGGAGACATCCTGTAAAGACGTTGTTCTGCATAGCTTGGTCATCTGCAAAGACTGAAATGGTACTTTTAATCCCAGACCCTATATTGTTTATAAATGTATTAAAAAGTAAGGATCCCAACACTGAACCTTGGGGTACACCACTAACAACCCTAGACCATTCAGAGTATGAATCATTAACTGCTACTCTCTGAATACGGTCTTTTACCTAGTTTTTTTATCCATTTACAAACTGATTTTTCCAAGCCTGTAGACATTACCTTACACATTAGCAGTGTGTGGGGAATTGTGTCAAACTCTTTTGCAAAATCCAAGTGTACTGTGTCCACAGCCACTCATTTGTCCAATGTTTTGCTCACCTTCTCATAAAGGAGATATCAGATTTGTTTGACAACTTCTGTCTTTCATGATTCCATGCTGTCTGTTGCTTAAAATATTTTTTCCAGCAAGAACTCATCTGTGTGGCCTTAGATGAATTAAACTAATCTAAGACTTTCCATAGTTGGGCAGCACAGTGGCTAAATGGTTAGCACTTCCGCCTGGCAGTACTAGGGTCGTTGGTTCGAATCCCAGCCACGGCACCACCTGCCTGGAGTTTGCATGTCCTCCCTGTGACTGCGTGGGTTTCCTCCAGTTTCCTCCCACACTCCCAAAGACATGCCGGTAGGTTAATTGGCTCCTGTCTAAATTGGCCCAAGTATGTGTATGTATGAATGTGAGTTAGGGACCTTAGATTGTATGCCCCTTGAGGGTTAGGGACTGATGTGAATGTACAATATATACTGTATGTAAAGTGCTGTGTAAATTGATGGCGCTATATAAGTACCTGAAATAAATAAATAGTTGGGAAGATGAGTTAAACTAATAAACTCTTCTATACTTGGAAAATACTGGAGAGATAAACTCTACAGTATCTTCCCAAATATAGAAGTTAAACTAACAGGTCTATAGTTACTTGGTAAGACTTTGATCTCTTTTTAAATATAGGCACTGCATTGGCCAATCCACTGGTATTATGCCTGTCATTACAGTCCCTATAAATTAGAAACAGTGGATTTGAAATGACAGAGCTCAAGTATTTTAGAACCCGTGGGTGTATGCCATCTGGTCCAGGTGCTTTATTAACTTTTATTCTATTTAAATATTTATGGACCATATCAATTTTGCTCCATTGTGGATCATTTGGAGCTGTGACAATATTATCCCCATTATGGACATGAGCCCCCCACACACTCCTTTTTATACACAGAGCTGAAGAAGGTATTTAATAAATTAGCTTTCTCTTTGTCCCCAGTCACCCACTTTAGATTATTTTGCAAAGGCCCTACATGTTAAGATTTTTTACTATTAATATATTTGAAGATTTTTTTTCTAGTTTGTCCTACTATCTGTTGAAATCTGTTGCTTGTTTTGAATTTTTGTGGCCCTAATTTCCTTTATATTCTTTGTAACAATTAAATGATTATAGTGTTTGTTAGATTTCCAGAGTTATGAAAAAACTTCATTTTTATATTTTTTAAGCGCTCTTTTCTTATTAGTTATAGCTTTTTTAACTTTGGTCATGAGCCACATAGGTTTTATTTTTATCCTTTTAACCTTATTGCCCATGGGAATAAATTTTGCAGTGTGTTCGCATATAGGGTTTTTGAAGAATTCCCATTTCTGTTCTGTGTTCATCAATGCCAATATTCCTTTGCAGTCTAAGTCTTGGAGAGCAGCCCTCATCCTTGGAAAATTTGCTCTCCTAAAGTTGAGTGTTTTTATCTTTCCAGTATGTGTTTGTTGTTTACAGGTAACATTAAATGAGATCATGTTATGGTCACTGCTACCCGGATGTTCTTTCAGCAATAATAAGCTGTGCATGAGTAGAGATTACCAGGTCCAGCAGAGCATCATTCCTAGTCAGGACCTCTTTGAACTGTACCATAAAATTGTCTTGTAATAGGTTTATACTTTTTTGCTTTTTAACATTTCCTGTAGTGCCATTACTCCAGTCAATTTCTGGGTATTTAAAATCCCCATTATTATCACTGTGGCAACCCTTGCAGCGCTTTCTGTCTGTGCAAGGAGCCGAGTCTCCACATCCTCATGAACACTGGGTGACCTATAACAAATTCCAATAATTAGCTTTGTAGTACACACACCCATGTGCAGTTCCACCCATGATGCTTCAGCCTCATCACACTCTCCATCAACTAGGTCCTCTTTCACACTCGCTTTGAGATCACTTCTCACATAGAGACAGACACCACCACCTTTCCTTTTTACCCTGTCTACCCGAAAGAGAACATAGCCAGGAATATTAATGGCCCAGTCATGTGAAGAATGAAGCCAAGATTCAGCAATACCAATTAAATCATAGTTCTCTTTGTGCACCAAAGCTTCCAACTCAACTATTTTACTTGGCAGACTTCTGGCATTTGTGAATAAACACCTAAAATTCATTGTCACGTTAGCTTGACTACTATAACACATTATGATTGGTTTAACAGCTACTACCTAATACTTGACCCACCCTTCCCCCCCCCCCCCTTTTTTTTTCTTTTTTTTTTTTTTCTTCCCTCTCTCCCCTCAATGCCTCTCTATCCTTCTCCATCTGATGCACTCTTCTCTCTTTTTCTCTTTTTTCTCTTCCTTTGTCTCACATCTTTCTCTTACACAACTAACTATATCTACAAGAAGACACTTACCTTCCCCGGATACGGAATCACATGATGTGCGCGCTTTAGACGATATTGCCGTCTTTTGCTCCACTGCCCTATTATCTGAGCGATTTCTACCCCTTAGATTTACATCCTTCATACCTATCTCGACTACCATCTATATTCAATACTTTATTGGTGTATATCGTTCACCTGGTATCGTGTTATTTTGTTCCTGTTTGATGTACATTTCAAATGCATATCTGATTGCCCGTCTGCGTCACGGGAGACTATGTCAGTTGTATTTACGCGGACTGTGTTCCGTATCTGCTTATGATCTGATCTGCCTTTTACTTCAATAAAGACTTTTTGGAAAAAAAAAAAAAATAAATTCATTGTCACATTTTTCACACACATTATTATTATTATTATACAGTATTTATAAAGCGCCAATGGTTCGCTCAGCGCTGTACATTACAAAGGGAGACAGAACATATGACAGAACAACACCAATACAATGCAAAACATGAGGGGATCGAGGGCCCTGCTCTTTCGAGCTTACAATCTAGGAACACATTTTGAATATTTTTTTTTTAGTTCAAAGAGGACTTACTCCTGTCTGACTTGTCTGACCCATTATAATCTAATTCTCTTGTCAATTCCCCCCTTAGGACATTTCCACTCAAGCAGAGTATGTAGAACTATGTAGAAGTGATGGATTTAGGTTTTCTGGACATAAATCAGCCTGGCATGAGGAACAACATAACAATGTAAATAAGAGGTAGTCTGTTCATTATTCATAAAAATCCTTTCTTGTGCACCTTCTGTAGTGACATCTATATATACAAATGCCAGTGGTATTTTCAGATGTAGAGAGCATATAGAGCCCTTCACTGTGCATAACCCCATGAAGATAAAGGTTTACCACTTTATACTTGTAATCTTATCCAGAGGCATCAGTCCTTATTGGCTTACACCGATTAGCACTCATTTAGAGAACTTTCAGCTTAAACACTCTCAAGCAGCTCTGAAGACCCTGATAGGGATCAGCATTCTTCCATCAAAATGCCAATTTTCAGCCTAGAAAGCAGAAACTATACACAATAAGCCATTTACAGACTTACTGTCTTCTAAGTCCGAATTCCATCCATATTCACACCCAGTGCTGCTCTCTCTAGAAACACATTCAGAAAATGTGTGTTATATAAAGAGATGTTGCATTTTTTATTGACAATGATATAACTCTGCATATTTTTGCATCTATGGTTAAAGCAACGGTATACATTTGTATTGTGTTGTTAAACGCAGGCAGTGGTCAGAGGCATTGTGCTTTTTCTTTAGTTTACCTCTCTTCATTTAGTTTTGGAAATGAATTGTATCATTCTGATGTTGAATCCAGATTGAATGACACTATGTGTGGTCTATTCTATTAATAATTTCTTGCTGATTTATACAAACTTTAGATATTGTGTTTCTGTGGACATAGAAGCCCCAGCATGCCTTAGTTTACAGCCATCTCTCTAACAGTGCATTGGTGATGAACAAGTTAACTGTAAAGTATGTATAAAAACTCACCTCTTCACACTGATGGATGTTTGGAGAACCTCCCTGCTTTCACACTTTGGCCAGAGACGGTGACATTATTTGCAAAATGAATGAAATAATATCCCATTAGAAATGAAGGCATGGAAAAAAATGTAGCTGAGAGTGACAGTCTCCCCAGAGATCCAGGCTGTGTGCACACCTGTGTTGCTGGAGCTTCAGGAGACTCCGCAGTGTCTGCTAGTGACATCACTTCATTAGCATGCTTCTTTTAGATCCCTTGCAGGGTCTGTCACTGACTTTGAAGGTTTTTCCAATTAATTCAGACATTAGCTCTTGGATGGTTCAGCACAAGCTGCTGTAACAGATGGAACATCATGGAATTCAACTTTGTCATAAGTCTCAGTGCTGGCTCCAAATTTGCAAAATAAATGCCAAAAACAGCTTAATGGCCTTTTTTTAAGTGACTGAAGCATTTGTCTTAGGATTTCTGTATATTTCTGGGCAGTGCAGCCCAATGTATAGACAAGGAAATTGCAATGTTTCATGTGTGCAGTCCCTTGAGTACTGAAAAAGTACAACAGGCTGTGTTTTTTCAGTGTAGCATGTTTGCAGTGCTGTATTGTAATGGTGCATAAAAACGAAAAATGTCAGTGTTTGTGAAATTTCAATAAAGTAACAAAAAAAAAAGAAAAAGAAAATAAATAGTGTGATGCGTTGTAATCATAGAAACGCCCTGTTCCCTTCACAGTGTGCATCAGCATCTGTGGTATAACTCCGTCTGCTCGTGTGACTGAGCCTAAACCTTTATAAATAAACCTTTATATTGGACAGGAGGGAACAAGGACTTTGCAGGGGAAGAGGAGACGTAGAGCGTTTACAGGTTGTGGTCTCTTCTCTGCCATCTTCTAAACAGAGCAACAGAAGAGTGAAGAAAAACAAATTATGTGCAGCACACTTCTTTTTTCCTTTTTTAGTTTTGGATGAAGTATCAGATATTAGAACCTGTGCTAATATTGTTTTTAGGGGTTTCTTTTGTTTCTCTTTTTTGCTGTGTGCCACTCAGGAGATTTCCCATCCTGTCCCTGACATGCAACAGAGAAGTGAGAAAACACCTTTCCAAAGCTAGGGAAAATGCCTAGACTGTTGTCATCAGAACAGGTGTTCCCATAGGAAGATTTTCCAACACATCCTTTTCTGGACATTGGATTTCCCATCAATTTCTGTCCTGGTAACAGTGGACATCAGGCAAACAATGGGTGATGGGGGAATTGTCACTTCATTGTTCTCCAGCAAAAAAAAGATTACAGAATTCTAACCCATCTCTGCACCATCCAAAACAAAAAATGGTTTTAGATATACTTTACATGAATCGATTTCAGTCTATTCACTTTTACATTGTCAGTGTTTACCCCCCTTCTGCCTTCAGCTCTTTCCTTATTTAAACACTTCAAATCTGGACACTTTCACCCCCTTCCTGTCCAGGCCAATGTTCAGCTTTCAGCGCTATCACACTTTGAATGACAATTGTGCCATCATGCAACACTGTACCCATATAAATTTTTTAGCATTTTTTTGAGACAGATAAAACTTTATTTTGGTGGTATTTATTTATTTATTTTTTTGCTATGTAAATGAAAAAGTCCAAACATTTTGAAAAAAAGTGTTTTTCTTATAAAATTTTGCAAATAAATCTTTCTTCATAAATCCTGGTCAAAATGTATTCAGCTATCTTTTTAGTAAAAAATAAAAAAATAACCCAGATTATTTTATAACCAAAAATTATAATTTTCCAAAAATATTTTTTACATTTTGTTAT